>NW_027251876.1:0-600000 GCF_044704955.1 Pristiophorus japonicus
CCACCCTCCACCAGTGACTGCACCCAGACCCTCCCACAGTGTCTACACCCACCCCTCCCCACTGTCTGCACCCACCACTCCCCGGTGTCTGCACCCCCCTTCCCCCAGTGTCTGCATCCCCACTTCCCCCAGTTTCTGCGCCGACTCTACTCCAGTTCCTGCACCCACCATTCCCCCAGTGTCTGCATCCACCTCTCACTCAGTGTTTGCACCCACCGCTCCCCCAGTGTCTGCACCCACCCCTCCCCCAGTGTCTGCACCCCCGTTCCCCCAGTGTCTGCACCCACACCTCCCCCAGTGTCTGCACCCACCTCTCCCCCAGTGTCTGCACCGACCCCTCCCCCAGTGCGTGCACCCACCCCTCCCTCAGTGTCTGCACCCACCCTCAACCAGGGTCTGCATCCCCCCTTGTTCCAGTGTCTGCACCGGACTCTTCCCCTGTGTCTGCTCCCCACCCTCCCCCAGTGTCTGCACCCACCCTTCATCCAGTGTCTGCACCCTCCCCTCCCCCAATTTCTGCACCCACCCTCCCCCAGTGTCTGCACCCTCCCCTCCCCCAGATTCTGCACCCACCGCTCCCCCAGTGTCTGCATCCACCGCTCCCCTAGTGTCTGCACCCACACCTCCCCCAGTGTCTGCACCCACCTCTCCCCCAGTGTCTGCACCGACCCCTCCCCCAGTGCGTGCACCCACCCCTCCCTCAGTGTCTGCACCCACCCTCAACCAGGGTCTGCATCCCCCCTTGTTCCAGTGTCTGCACCGGACTCTTCCCCTGTGTCTGCTCCCCACCCTCCCCCAGTGTCTGCATCCACCGCTCCCCTAGTGTCTGCACCCACCCCTCCCCGAGTTTCTGCACGTACCCTTCCCCCAGTGTCTGCATCCCCTTCCCACAGTGTCTGTACCTCTCTTCCCCCAGTATCTGCACCACCTTCCCCCAGTGTCTGCATCCCCTTCCCCAGTGTCTGCATCCCCTTCCCCAGTGTCTGCACCAACCCCTCCCCCAGTTTCTGCACCCACCTCTCACTCAGTGTCTGCACCCAACCCTCCCCCAGTGTCTGCACCCACCGCTCCCCCAGTGTCTGCACCCACTCCTCATCCAGTGTCTGCAACCTGCCTACACCAGTGTCTGCACCCATCCTTCCCCCATTGTCTGCACCCACCCTTCCCCCAGTGTCTGCACCCACCCTCCCCTAGAGTCTGCACTCACCCCTCCCGCAGTGTCTGCATCCACCTTCCCCCAGTGTTGGCAGCCGACCTTGCCCCAGTGTCTGCACCCAACCCTCCCCAGTGTCTGCAACCACCCCTACCCCAGTGTCTGCACCCACCCCTCACCCAGTGTCTGCACCCACCCTCCACCAGTGACTGCATCCACCCTTCCCCCAGTGTCTGCACTCACCCCTCCCGCAGTGTGTGCATCCACCCCTCCCCCAGTCTCTGCACCCACCCCTCCCCCAGTGTCTGCATCCACACACTCCCCCAGTTTCAGCACCCAACCCTCCCACAGTTTCTGCACCCACCACTCCCCCAGTTTCTGCAGCCCCTCCCCCAGTGGCTGCACTCCCTTCCCCCAGTCTCTGCACACACTCCTCCCCCAGTGTATGCACCCAACCCTCCCCCAGTGTCTGCAACCACCCATCACCCAGTGGCTGCACCCACCCTCCACCAGTGACTGCACCCACACCCTCCCACAGTGTCAACACCCACCCCTCCCCACTGTCTGCACCCACCACTTCCCGGTGTCTGCACCCCCGCTTCCCCCAGTGTCTGCATCCCCACTTCCACAGTTTCTGCGCCGACTCTACTCCAGTGCCTGCACCCACCATTCCCCCAGTGTCTGCACCCACCTCTCACTCAGTGTCTGCACCCAACCCTCCCCCAGTGTCTGCAACCACCCATCACCCAGTGGCTGCACCCACCCTCCACCAGTGACTGCACCCACACCCTCCCACAGTGTCAACACCCACCCCTCCCCACTGTCTGCACCCACCACTTCCCGGTGTCTGCACCCCCGCTTCCCCCAGTGTCTGCATCCCCACTTCCCCCAGTTTCTGCGCCGACTCTACTCCAGTGCCTGCACCCACCATTCCCCCAGTGTCTGCACCCACCTCTCACTCAGTGTCTGCACCCAACCCTCCCCCAGTGTCTGCAACCACCCATCACCCAGTGGCTGCACCCACCCTCCACCAGTGACTGCACCCACACCCTCCCACAGTGTCAACACCCACCCCTCCCCACTGTCTGGACCCACCACTTCCCGGTGTCTGCACCCCCGCTTCCCCCAGTGTCTGCAACCACCCCTCCAGCAGTGTCTGCACTCTCTTCCCCCAGTGTCCGCACTCACCCCTGCCCCAGTGTCGGCACCCAACCCTCCCCCAGTGTCTGCAACCACCCATCACCCAGTGGCTGCACCCACCCTCCACCAGTGACTGCACCCACACCCTCCCACAGTGTCTACACCCACCCCTCCCCACTGTCTGCACCCACCACTCCCCGGTGTCTGCACCCCCCTTCCCCCAGTGTCTGCATCCCCACTTCCCCCAGTTTCTGCGCCGACTCTACTCCAGTTCCTGCACCCACCATTCCCCCAGTGTCTGCATCCACCTCTCACTCAGTGTTTGCACCCACCGCTCCCCCAGTGTCTGCACCCACCCCTCCCACAGTGTCTGCACCCCCGTTCCCCCAGTGTCTGCACCCACACCTCCCCCAGTGTCTGCACCCACCTCTCCCCCAGTGTCTGCACCGACCCCTCCCCCAGTGCGTGCACCCACCCCTCCCTCAGTGTCTGCACCCACCCTCAACCAGGGTCTGCATCCCCCCTTGTTCCAGTGTCTGCACCGGACTCTTCCCCTGTGTCTGCTCCCCACCCTCCCCCAGTGTCTGCACCCACCCTTCATCCAGTGTCTGCACCCTCCCCTCCCCCAATTTCTGCACCCACCCTCCCCCAGTGTCTGCACCCTCCCCTCCCCCAGATTCTGCACCCACCGCTCCCCCAGTGTCTGCATCCACCGCTCCCCTAGTGTCTGCACCCACCCCTCCCCCAGTTTCTGCACGTACCCTTCCCCCAGTGTCTGCACCCACCCCTCCCCCAGATTCTGCACCCACTGCTCCCCCAGTGTCTGCATCCACCGCTCCCCTAGTGTCTGCACCCACCCCTCCCCCAGTTTCTGCACGTACCCTTCCCCCAGTGTCTGCACCCACCCATCCCCCAGTGTCTGCATCCCCTTCCCACAGTGTCTGTACCCCTCTTCCCCCAGTGTCTGCACCCCCTTCCCCAGTGTCTGCACCCACCCCTCCCCCAGTTTCTGCACCATCTCTCCCCAGTGCCTGCAGCCCAGTCCCCCAGTGTCTGCACCCACCGCTCCCCCAGTGTCTGCACCCACTCCTCATCCAGTGTCTGCAACCTGCCTCCCCCAGTGTCCGCACACATCCTTCCCCCATTGTCTGCACCCACCCCTCCCCCAGTGTCTGCACCCACCCCTCCCCCAGTGTCTGCACCCCCGTTCCCCCAGTGTCTGCACCCACACCTCCCCCAGTGTCTGCACCCACCTCTCCCCCAGTGTCTGCACCGACCCCTCCCCCAGTGCGTGCACCCACCCCTCCCTCAGTGTCTGCACCCACCCTCAACCAGGGTCTGCATCCCCCCTTGTTCCAGTGTCTGCACCGGACTCTTCCCCTGTGTCTGCTCCCCACCCTCCCCCAGTGTCTGCACCCACACCTCCCCCAGTGTCTGCACCCACCTCTCCCCCAGTGTCTGCACCGACCCCTCCCCCAGTGCGTGCACCCACCCCTCCCTCAGTGTCTGCACCCACCCTCAACCAGGGTCTGCATCCCCCCTTGTTCCAGTGTCTGCACCGGACTCTTCCCCTGTGTCTGCTCCCCACCTTCCCCCAGTGTCTGCATCCACCGCTCCCCTAGTGTCTGCACCCACCCCTCCCCGAGTTTCTGCACGTACCCTTCCCCCAGTGTCTGCATCCCCTTCCCACAGTGTCTGTACCTCTCTTCCCCCAGTATCTGCACCCCCTTCCCCCAGTGTCTGCATCCCCTTCCCCAGTGTCTGCATCCCCTTCCCCAGTGTCTGCACCAACCCCTCCCCCAGTTTCTGCACCCACCTCTCACTCAGTGTCTGCACCCAACCCTCCCCCAGTGTCTGCACCCACCGCTCCCCCAGTGTCTGCACCCACTCCTCATCCAGTGTCTGCAACCTGCCTACACCAGTGTCTGCACCCATCCTTCCCCCATTGTCTGCACCCACCCTTCCCCCAGTGTCTGCACCCACCCTCCCCTAGAGTCTGCACTCACCCCTCCCGCAGTGTCTGCATCCACCTTCCCGCAGTGTTGGCAGCCGACCTTGCCCCAGTGTCTGCACCCAACCCTCCCCAGTGTCTGCAACCATCCCTACCCCAGTGTCTGCACCCACCCCTCACCCAGTGTCTGCACCCACCCTCCACCAGTGACTGCATCCACCCTTCCCCCAGTGTCTGCACTCACCCCTCCCGCAGTGTGTGCATCCACCCCTCCCCCAGTCTCTGCACCCACCCCTCCCCCAGTGTCTGCATCCACACACTCCCCCAGTTTCAGCACCCAACCCTCCCACAGTTTCTGCACCCACCACTCCCCCAGTTTCTGCAGCCCCTCCCCCAGTGGCTGCACTCCCTTCCCCCAGTGTCTGCACACACTCCTCCCCCAGTGTATGCACCCAACCCTCCCCCAGTGTCTGCAACCACCCATCACCCAGTGGCTGCACCCACCCTCCACCAGTGACTGCACCCACACCCTCCCACAGTGTCAACACCCACCCCTCCCCACTGTCTGCACCCACCACTTCCCGGTGTCTGCACCCCCGCTTCCCCCAGTGTCTGCATCCCCACTTCCCCCAGTTTCTGCGCCAACTCTACTCCAGTGCCTGCACCCACCATTCCCCCAGTGTCTGCACCCACCTCTCACTCAGTGTCTGCACCCAACCCTCCCCCAGTGTCTGCAACCACCCATCACCCAGTGGCTGCACCCACCCTCCACCAGTGACTGCACCCACACCCTCCCACAGTGTCAACACCCACCCCTCCCCACTGTCTGCACCCACCACTTCCCGGTGTCTGCACCCCCGCTTCCCCCAGTGTCTGCATCCCCACTTCCCCCAGTTTCTGCGCCGACTCTACTCCAGTGCCTGCACCCACCATTCCCCCAGTGTCTGCACCCACCTCTCACTCAGTGTCTGCACCCACCGCTCCCCCAGTGTCTGCACCCACCCGTCCCCCAGTGTCTGCACCCCCCTTCCCCCAGTGTCTGCACCCACACCTCCCCCAGTGTCAGCACCCACCTCTCCCCCAGTGTCTGCACCGACCCCTCCCCCAGTGCGTGCACCCACCCCTCCCTCAGTGTCTTCACCCACCCTCAACCAGGGTCTGCATCCCCCCTTGTTCCAGTGTCTGCACCGGACTCTTCCCCTGTGTCTGCTCCCAACCCTCCCCCAGTGTCTGCACCCACCCTTCCCCCAGTGTCTGCACCCTCCCCTCCTCCAGTTTCTGCACCCACCGCTCCCCCAGTGTCTGCACCCACTCTCCCCCAGTGTCTGCATCCACCGCTCCCCTAGTGTCTGCACCCACCCCTTCCCAATTTCTGCACGTACCCTTCCCCCAGTGTCTGCACCCACCCCTCCCCCTGTGTCTGCACCCACCCATCCCCCAGTGTCTGCACCCACTTCCCACAGTGTCTGCATCCACTTCCCCAGTGTCTGCACCCACCCCTCCCCCAGTTTCTGCACCATCTCTCCCCAGTGCCAGCAGCCCATTCCCCCAGTGTCTGCACCCACCGCTCCCCCAGTGTCTGCACCCACTCCTCATCCAATGTCTGCAACCTGCCTCCCCCAGTGTCTGCACCCATCCTTCCACCATTGTCTGCACCTACTTCTCCCCCAGTGTCTTCACCCACCCCTTCCCCTAATGTCTGCAGCCCCTCCCTCAGTGTCTGCACACACTCCTCCCCCAGTGTCGGCACCCACCCCTCCCCCAGTGTCCGCAACCACCCCTCCACCAGTGTCTGCACTCCCTTCCCCCAGTGTCTGCACCCACCCCTCCCCCAGTGTCGGCACCCACCCCTCCCCCAGTGTCTGCAACCAGCCCTCCAGCAGTGTCTGCACTCCCTTCCCCCAGTGTCTGCACCCACCCCTGCCCCTGTGTCGGCATCCAACCCTCCCCCAGTGTCTGCAACCACCCATCACCCAGTGGCTGCACCCACCCTCCACCAGTGACTGCACCCACACCCTCCCACAGTGTCTACACCCACCCCTCCCCACTGTCTGCACCCACCACTCCCCGGTGTCTGCACCCCCCCCTTCCCCCAGTGTCTGCACCCCCCCCTTCCCCCAGTGTCTCCATCCCCACTTCCCCCAGTGTCTGCACCCGACTCTACTCCAGTGTCTGCACCCACCGCTCCCCCAGTGTCTGCACCCCCCTTCCCCCAGTGTCTGCACCCACACCTCCCCCAGTCTCTGCACCCACCCCTCCCCCAGTGTCTGCATCCACCACTCCCCCAGTTTCTGCAGCCCCTCCCCCAGTGGCTGCACTCCCTTCCCCCAGTGTCTGCACCCACCCCTGCCCCAGTGTCGGTACCCACCCCTGCCCAGGTGTCGGCACCCACCCCTCCCCAAGTGTCTGCACCCATCCCTCCCCCAGTGTCTGCACCCACCGCTCCCCCAGTGTCTGCATCCACCCCTCATCCAGTGTCTGCACCCACCCTCCACCAGTGTCTACACCCACGCCTTTCCCATTGTGTGCACCCAACCCTCCCCCAGTGTCTGCACCCACCCCTCCCCAATGTCTGCACCCACCCACCCCCAGAGTCTGCACTCACCCCTCCCCCAGTGTCTGCATCCACCACTCCCCCAGTGTCTGCACCCACCCCTGCCCCAGTGTCGGCACCCACCCCTGCCCAGGTGTCAGCACCCATCCCTCCCCCAGAGTCTGCACCTACCCACCCCCAGTGTCTGCACCCACCGCTCCCCCAGTGTCTGCATCCACCCCTCATCCAGTGTCTGCACCCACCCCTCCCCCATTATCTGCACCTACTTCTCCCCCAGAGTCTGCACCCACCCTTCCCCCAGTGTCTGCAACCACCCCTCCCCCAGTGTCTTCACCCACCCCTTCCCCTAATGTCTGCAGCCCCTCCCTCAGTGTCTGCACACACTCCTCCCCCAGTGTCGGCACCCACCCCTCCCCCAGTGTCCGCAACCACCCCTCCACCAGTGTCTGCACTCCCTTCCCCCAGTGTCTGCACCCACCGCTCCCCCAGTGTCGGCACCCACCCCTCCCCCAGTGTCTGCAACCACCCCTCCACCAGTGTCTGCACTCCCTTCCCCCAGTGTCCGCACCCACCCCTGCCCCAGTATCGGCACCCAACCCTCCCCCAGTGTCTGCAACCACCCATCACCCAGTGGCTGCACCCACCCTCCACCAGTGACTGCACCCACACCCTCCCACAGTGTCTACACCCACCCCTCCCCACTGTCTGCACCCACCACTCCCCGGTGTCTGCACCCCCCCCTTCCCCCAGTGTCTGCACCCCCCTCTTCCCCCAGTGTCTCCATCCCCACTTCCCCCAGTGTCTGCACCCGACTCTACTCCAGTGTCTGCACCCACCGCTCCCCCAGTGTCTGCACCCCCCTTCCCCCAGTGTCTGCACCCACACCTCCCCCAGTCTCTGCACCCACCCCTCCCCCAGTGTCTGCATCCACCACTCCCCCAGTTTCTGCAGCCCCTCCCCCAGTGGCTGCACTCCCTTCCCCCAGTGTCTGCACCCACCGCTCCCCCAGTGTCGGCACCCACCGCTCCCCCAGTGTCTGCATCCACCCCTCATCCAGTGTCTGCACCCACCCTCCACCAGTGTCTACACCCACGCCTTTCCCATTGTGTGCACCCAACCCTCCCCCAGTGTCTGCACCCACCCCTCCCCAATGTCTGCACCCACCCACCCCCAGAGTCTGCACTCACCCCTCCCCCAGTGTCTGCATCCACCACTCCCCCAGTTTCAGCACCCAACCCTCCCACAGTTTCTGCACCCACCCCTCCCCCAGTGTCTGCAACCACCCCTCCCCCAGTGTCTGCACCCACCCCTCCCCCAGTGTCTGCACCCACCCCTGCCCCAGTGTCGGCACCCACCCCTGCCCAGGTGTCAGCACCCACCCCTCCCCCAGAGTCTGCACCTACCCACCCCCAGTGTCTGCACCCACCGCTCCCCCAGTGTCTGCATCCACCCCTCATCCAGTGTCTGCACCCACCCCTCCCCCATTATCTGCACCTACTTCTCCCCCAGAGTCTGCACCCACCCTTCCCCCAGTGTCTGCAACCACCCCTCCCCCAGTGTCTTCACCCACCCCTTCCCCTAATGTCTGCAGCCCCTCCCTCAGTGTCTGCACACACTCCTCCCCCAGTGTCGGCACCCACCCCTCCCCCAGTGTCCGCAACCACCCCTCCACCAGTGTCTGCACTCCCTTCCCCCAGTGTCTGCACCCACCCCTCCCCCAGTGTCGGCACCCACCCCTCCCCCAGTGTCTGCAACCACCCCTCCACCAGTGTCTGCACTCCCTTCCCCCAGTGTCCGCACCCACCCCTGCCCCAGTATCGGCACCCAACCCTCCCCCAGTGTCTGCAACCACCCATCACCCAGTGGCTGCACCCACCCTCCACCAGTGACTGCACCCACACCCTCCCACAGTGTCTACACCCACCCCTCCCCACTGTCTGCACCCACCACTCCCCGGTGTCTGCACCCACCCTTCCCCCAGTGTCTGCATCCCCACTTGCCCCTGTTTCTGCGCCGACTCTACTCCAGTGTCTGCACCCAAGGCTCCCCCAGTGTCTGCACCCACCACTCCCCCAGTGTCTGCACCCCCCTTCCCCCAGTGTCTGCACCCACCCTTCCCCCAGTGTCTGCACTCACTCCTCCCCCAGTGTCTGCACCCTCCCCTCCCCCAGTGTCTGCACTCACCCTCCCCCAGTGTCTGCACCCACCCCTCCCCCAGTTTCTGCACCCACCCATCCCCCAGTGTCTGCATCCCCTTCCCACAGAGTCTGTACCCCTCTTCCCCCAGTGTCTGCACCCCCTTCCCCACTGTCTGCACCCACCCCTCCCCCAGTTTCTGCACCATCTCTCCCCCGTGCCTGCAGCCCATTCCCCCAGTGTCTGCACCCACCGCTCCCCCAGTGTCTGCACCCACTCCTCATCCAGTGTCTGCAACCTGCCTCCCCCAGTGTTGGCAGCCGACCTTGCCCCAGTGTCTGCACCCAACCCTCCCCCAGTGTCTGCAACCACCACTACCCCAGTGTCTGAACCCAACCCTCCCCCAGTTTCTGCACCATCTCTCCCCAGTGCCTGCAGCCCATTCCCCCAGTGACTGCACCCACCCCTCCCCCAGTGTCTGCACTCAGCCCTCCTGCAGTGTGTGCATCCACCCCTCCCCCAGTCTCTGCACCCACCCCTCCCCCAGTGTATGCAACCACCCCTACCCCAGTGTCTGCACCCACCCCTCACCCAGTGTCTGCACCCACCCTCCACCAGTGACTGCACCCACCCCTCCCCCAGTGTCTGCACTCACCCCTCCTGCAGTGTGTGCATCCACCCCTCCCCCAGTCTCTGCAACCACCCCTCCAGCAGTGTCTGCACTCCCTTCCCCCAGTGTCCGCACCCACCCCTGCCCCAGTGTCGGCACCCAACCCTCCCCCAGTGTCTGCAACCACCCATCACCCAGTGGCTGCACCCACCCTCCACCAGTGACTGCACCCACACCCTCCCACAGTGTCTACACCCACCGCTCCCCACTGTCTGCACCCACCACTCCCCGGTGTCTGCACCCCACCTTCCCCCAGTGTCTGCATCCCCACTTCCCCCAGTTTCTGCGCCGACTCTACTCCAGTGCCTGCACCCACCATTCCCCCAGTGTCTGCAACCACCTCTCACTCAGTGTCTGCACCCACCGCTCCCCCAGTGACTGCACCCACCCCTCCGCCAGTGTCTGCACTCACCCCTTCTGCAGTGTGTGCATCCACTCCTCCCCCAGTCTCTGCACCCACCCCTCCCCCAGTGTCTGCATCCACCACTCCCCCAGTTTCAGCAGCCAACCCTCCCACCGTTTCTGCACCCACCCCTCCCCCAGTGTCTGCAACCACCCCTCACCCAGTGTCTGCTCACACCCTTCCCCATTGTCGGCACCCACACCCATCTGCAGTGTCTGCACCCACCCCTCCCCCAGTGTCTGCACCGACCCCTCCCCCAGTGTCTGCACCCACCACTCCCCCAGTTTCTGCAGCCCCTCCCCCAGTGGCTGCACTCCCTTCCCCCAGTGTCTGCACCCACCCCTGCCCCAGTGTCGGTACCCACACCTGCCCAAGTGTCGGCAACCACCCCTCCACCAGTGTCTGCACTCCCCTCCCCCAGTCTCTGCACCCACCCCTCCCCCAGTGTCTGCATCCACACACTCCCCCAGTTTCAGCACCCAACCCTCCCACAGTTTCTGCAGCCCCTCCCCCAGTGGCTGCACTCCCTTCCCCCAGTGTCTGCACACACTCCTCCCCCAGTGTATGCACCCAACCCTCCCCCAGTGTCTGCAACCACCCATCACCCAGTGGCTGCACCCACCCTCCACCAGTGACTGCACCCACACCCTCCCACAGTGTCAACACCCACCCCTCCCCACTGTCTGCACCCACCACTTCCCGGTGTCTGCACCCCCGCTTCCCCCAGTGTCTGCATCCCCACTTCCCCCAGTTTCTGCGCCGACTCTACTCCAGTGCCTGCACCCACCATTCCCCCAGTGTCTGCACCCACCTCTCACTCAGTGTCTGCACCCAACCCTCCCCCAGTGTCTGCAACCACCCATCACCCAGTGGCTGCACCCACCCTCCACCAGTGACTGCACCCACACCCTCCCACAGTGTCAACACCCACCCCTCCCCACTGTCTGCACCCACCACTTCCCGGTGTCTGCACCCCCGCTTCCCCCAGTGTCTGTATCCCCACTTCCCCCAGTTTCTGCGCCGACTCTACTCCAGTGCCTGCACCCACCATTCCCCCAGTGTCTGCACCCACCTCTCACTCAGTGTCTGCACCCACCGCTCCCCCAGTGTCTGCACCCACCCGTCCCCCAGTGTCTGCACCCCCCTTCCCCCAGTGTCTGCACCCACACCTCCCCCAGTGTCAGCACCCACCTCTCCCCCAGTGTCTGCACCGACCCCTCCCCCAGTGCGTGCACCCACCCCTCCCTCAGTGTCTTCACCCACCCTCAACCAAGGTCTGCATCCCCCCTTGTTCCAGTGTCTGCACCGGACTCTTCCCCTGTGTCTGCTCCCAACCCTCCCCCAGTGTCTGCACCCACCCTTCCCCCAGTGTCTGCACCCTCCCCTCCCCCAGTTTCTGCACCCACCGCTCCCCCAGTGTCTGCACCCACTCTCCCCCAGTGTCTGCATCCACCGGTCCCCTAGTGTCTGCACCCACCCCTTCCCAATTTCTGCACGTACCCTTCCCCCAGTGTCTGCACCCACCCCTCCCCCTGTGTCTGCACCCACCCATCCCCCAGTGTCTGCACCCACTTCCCACAGTGTCTGCATCCACTTCCCCAGTGTCTGCACCCACCCCTCCCCCAGTTTCTGCACCATCTCTCCCCAGTGCCAGCAGCCCATTCCCCCAGTGTCTGCACCCACCGCTCCCCCAGTGTCTGCACCCACTCCTCATCCAGTGTCTGCAACCTGCCTCCCCCAGTGTCTGCACCCATCCTTCCACCATTGTCTGCACCTACTTCTCCCCCAGTGTCTTCACCCACCCCTTCCCCTAATGTCTGCAGCCCCTCCCTCAGTGTTTGCACACACTCCTCCCCCAGTGTCGGCACCCACCCCTCCCCCAGTGTCCGCAACCACCCCTCCACCAGTGTCTGCACTCCCTTCCCCCAGTGTCTGCACCCACCCCTCCCCCAGTGTCGGCACCCACCCCTCCCCCAGTGTCTGCAACCAGCCCTCCAGCAGTGTCTGCACTCCCTTCCCCCAGTGTCCGCACCCACCCCTGCCCCTGTGTCGGCATCCAACCCTCCCCCAGTGTCTGCAACCACCCATCACCCAGTGGCTGCACCCACCCTCCACCAGTGACTGCACCCACACCCTTCCACAGTGTCTACACCCACCCCTCCCCACTGTCTGCACCCACCACTCCCCGGTGTCTCCACCCCCCCCTTCCCCCAGTGTCTGCACCCCCCCCTTCCCCCAGTGTCTCCATCCCCACTTCCCCCAGTGTCTGCACCCGACTCTACTCCAGTGTCTGCACCCACCGCTCCCCCAGTGTCTGCACCCCCCTTCCCCCAGTGTCTGCACCCACACCTCCCCCAGTCTCTGCACCCACCCCTCCCCCAGTGTCTGCATCCACCACTCCCCCAGTTTCTGCAGCCCCTCCCCCAGTGGCTGCACTCCCTTCCCCCAGTGTCTGCACCCACCCCTGCCCCAGTGTCGGTACCCACCCCTGCCCAGGTGTCGGCACCCACCCCTCCCCAAGTGTCTGCACCCATCCCTCCCCCAGTGTCTGCACCCACCGCTCCCCCAGTGTCTGCATCCACCCCTCATCCAGTGTCTGCACCCACCCTCCACCAGTGTCTACACCCACGCCTTTTCCATTGTGTGCAACCACCCCTCCCCCAGTGTCTGCACCCACCCCTCCCCCAGTGTCTGCACCCACCCCTGCCCCAGTTTCTGCACCATCTCTCCCCAGTGCCAGCAGCCCATTCCCCCAGTGTCTGCACCCACCGCTCCCCCAGTGTCTGCACCCACTCCTCATCCAGTGTCTTCAACCTGCCTCCCCCAGTGTCTGCACCCACCCCTCACCCAGTGTCTGCACCCACCCTCCACCAGTGACTGCACCCACCCCTCCCCCAGTGTCTGCACTCACCACTCCCGCAGTGTGTGCATCCACCCCTCCACCAGTTTCTGCACCCACCGCTCCCCCAGTGTCTGCATCCACCCCTCATCCAGTGTCTGCACCTACCCCTGCCCCAGTGTCTGCAACCACCCCTCACCCAGTGTCTGCTCACACCCTTCCCCATTGTCGGCACCCACACCCATCTCCCCGAGTGTCTGCACCCACCCCTCCCCCAGTGTCTGCAGCCACCACTCCCCCAGTTTCTGCAGCCCCTCCCCCAGTGGCTGCACTCCCTTCCCCCAGTGTCTGCACCCACCCCTCACCCAGTGTCTGCTCACACCCTTCCCCATTGTCGGCACCCACACCCATCTCCAGTGTCGGTACCCACCCCTGCCCAGGTGTCAGCACCCACCCCTCCCCCAGTGTCTGCACCCATCCCTCCCCAGTGTCTGCACCCATCCACCCCCAGAGTCTGCACTCACCCCTCCCGCAGAGTCTGCATCCACCTTCCTCCAGTGTCTGCACCTACCCCTCCCCCATTGTCTGCACCCACTCCTCCCCCAGTGTGCAGACCCACCCTCCCCTAGAGTCTGCACTCACCCCTCCCGCAGTGTCTGCATCCACCTTCCCCCAGTGTCAGCACCCACCCCTCCCCAAGTGTCTGCACCCATCCCTCCCCCAGTGTCTGCACCCACCGCTCCCCCAGTGTCTGCATCCACCCCTCATCCAGTGTCTGCACCCACCCTCCACCAGTGTCTACACCCACGCCTTTCCCATTGTGTGCACCCACCCCTCCCCCAGTGTCTGCACCTACCCCTCCCCCATTGTCTGCACCCACCCTCCCCTAGATTCTGCACTCACCCCTCCCGCAGTGTCTGCACCTTCCCCCAGTGTTGGCAGCCGACCTTGCCCCAGTGTCTGCACCCAACCCTCCCCCAGTGTCTGCAACCACCCCTACCCCAGTGTCTGCACCCACCCCTCACCCAGTGTCTGCACCCACCCTCCACCAGTGACTGCACCCACCCCTCCCCCAGTGTCTACACTCAGCCCTCCCCCAGTTTCTGCAGCCCCTCCCCCAGTGGCTGCACTCCCTTCCCCCAGTGTCTGCACCCACCTCTGCCCGAGTGTCGGCACCCACCCCTGCCCAGGTGTCAGCACCCACCCCTCCCCCAGTGTCTGCACCCACCCCTCCCCAGTGTCTGCACCCACCCATCCCCAGAGTGTGCACTCACCCCTCCCGCAGAGTCTGCATCCACCTTCCCCCAGTGTCTGCACCTACCCCTCCCCAATTGTCTGCACCTACTCCTTCCCCAGTGTCTGCACCCACCCTCCCCTAGAGTCTGCACTCACCCCTCCCGCAGTGTCTGCATCCACCTTCCCCCAGTGTTGGCAGCCGACCTTGCCACAGTGTCTGCACCCAACCCTCCCGCAGTGTGTGCATCCACCCCTCCCCCAGTCTCTGCACCCACCACTCCCCCAGTTTCAGCACCCAACCCTCCCCCAGTGTCTGCACCCACCACTCCCCCAGTGGCTGCACTCCCTTCCCCCAGTGTCTGCACCCACCCCTGCCCCAGTGTCGGCACCCACCCCTGCCCAGGTGTCAGCACCCACCCCTCCCCCAGAGTCTGCACCCACCCACCCCCAGTGTCTGCACCCACCGCTCCCCCAGTGTCTGCATCAACCCATCATCCAGTGTCTGCACCCACCCCTCCCCATTATCTGCACCCACTCCTCCCCCAGTGTCTGAACCTATCCTTCCCCCAGTGTCTGCATCCACCCACCCCCAGTGTCGGCAGCCGACCTTTTCCCAGTGTCTGCACCCACCCCTTCCTCAGTGTCTGCATCCACACTTCCCCCAGTTTCAGCGCCGACTCTACTCCAGTGCCTGCATCCACCATTCCCCCAGTGTCTGTACCCACCTCTCACTCAGTGTCTGCACACACCTCTCCCCCAGTGTCTGCATCGACCCCTCCCCCAGTGCGTGCACCCAACCCTCCCTCAGTGTCTGCACCCACCCTCAACCAGAGTCTGCATCCCCCCTTGCCCCAGTGTCTCCATCGGACTCTTCCCCTGTGTCTGCTCCCAACCCACCCCCAGTGTCTGCACCCACCCTTCCCCCAGTGTCTGCACCCTCCCCTCCCCCAGTTTCTGCACCCACCGCTCCCCCAGTGTCTGCATCCACCCCTCCCCCAGTTTCTGCACTCAACCGTCCCCCAGTGTCTGAACCTATCCTTCCCCCAGTGTCTGCATCCACCCACCCCCAGTGTCGGCAGCCGACCTTTTCCCAGTGTCTGCACCCACCCCTTCCTCAGTGTCTGCATCCACCCCTCCCCCAGTTTCTGTGCCCACCCCTCCCCCAGTGTCTGCACCCACCCCTTTCTCAGTGTCTGAACCGACCTTCCACCAGTGACTGCACCCACCCCTGCCCCATTGTCGGCACCCACCCCTCCCCCAGTGTCTGCAACCACCCCTCCACCAGTGTCTGCACTCCCTTCCCCCAGTGTCTGCACCCACCCATCCCCCAGTGTCGGCACCCACCCCTCCCCCAGTGTCTGCAACCACCCCTCCACCAGTGTCTGCACTCCCTTCCCCCAGTGTCCGCACCCAACCCTCCCCCAGTGTCTGCAACCACCCATCACCCAGTGGCTGCAACCACCCTCCACCAGTGACTGCACCCACACCCTCCCACAGTGTCTACACCCACCCCTCCCCACTGTCTGCACCCAATCCTCTGCCAGTGTCTGCACCCAACCTTCGCCCAGTGTCTGCAAGCACTTCCCACACTGTCTGCACGCCCCCTTCCCCCAGTGTCTGCATCCACCCCTTCCCCCAGTGTCTGCACCCACCCCTCCCCCAGTGTCTGCACCCTCCCCTCCCCCAGTTTCTGCACCCACCGCTCCCCCAGTGTCTGCACCCACCCTCCCCAAGTGTCTGCACCCACCCCTCCCCCAGTGTCTGCACCCACCTCTCCCCCAGTGTCTGCAACCACCCCTCCCCCAGTGCGTGCACCCACCCCTCCCTCAGTGTCTGCACACACCCGCCCCCAGTTTCTGCACACACCCCTCCCCCAGTGCCTGAACCTACCCCTCCCCCAGTGTCTGCATCCACCCTCCCACAGTGTCGGCAGCCGACCCTCCCGTAGTGTCTGCACCCACCCCTCCTGCAGTGTCTGCACCGACCCCTCCCCCAGTGTCTGCACCTACTGCTCCCCCAGTGTCTGCACCCAACCCTCCCCCAGTTTCTGCACACACCCCTCCCACAGTGTCTGAACCCACCCCTCCCCCAGTGTCTGCATCCACCCTCCCCCAGTGTCGGCAGCCGAAGCTCCCGCAGTGTCTGCACCCACCCCTCCCCCAGTGTCTGCACCCCTTCCCCCAGTGCCTGCACCCTCCCCTCCCCCAGTTTCTGCACCCACCTTCCCCTTGTGTCTGCACCCACCCTCACCCAGTATCTGCACCCATACCTCGCGCAGTGTCTGCACCCACACCTCCCTCAGTGTCTGCACCCACCCCTCCCCCAGTGTCTTCACCCACCCCTTCCCCTAATGTCTGCAGCCCCTCCCTCAGTGTCTGCACACATTCCTCCCCCAGTGTCGGCACCCACCCCTTCCCCCAGTGTCTGCAACCACCCCTCCACCAGTGTCCGCACTCCCTTCCCCCAGTGTCTGCACCCACCCCTCCCCCAGTGTCGGCACCCAACCCTCCCCCAGTGTCTGCAACCACCCATCACCCAGTGGCTGCACCCACCCTCTACCAGTGACTGCACCCACACCCTCCCACACTGCACCCACCCCTCCCCCAGTGTCTGCACGTACCCTTCCCCCAGTGTCTGCACCCACCCCTCTCCCAGTGTCTGCACCCACCCCTCCCCCTGTGTCTGCACCTACCCCTCCCCCAGTTTCTGCACGTACCCTTCCCCCAGTGTCTGCACCCACCCCTCCCCCTGTGTCTGCACGCACCCATCCCCCAGTGTCTGCATCCACCGCTCCCCTAGTGTCTGCACCTACCCCTCCCCCAGTGTCTGCACCCACCCCTCCCCCAGTGTCTGCACCCTCCCCTCCCCCAGTTTCTGCACCCACCGCTCCCCCAGTGTCTGCACCCACCCTCCCCAAGTGTCTGCACCCACCCCTCCCCCAGTGTCTGCACCCACCTCTCCCCCAGTGTCTGCAACCACCCCTCCCCCAGTGCGTGCACCCACCCCTCCCTCAGTGTCTGCACACACCCGCCCCCAGTTTCTGCACACACCCCTCCCCCAGTGCCTGAACCTACCCCTCCCCCAGTGTCTGCATCCACCCTCCCACAGTGTCGGCAGCCGACCCTCCCGTAGTGTCTGCACCCACCCCTCCTGCAGTGTCTGCACCGACCCCTCCCCCAGTGTCTGCACCTACTGCTCCCCCAGTGTCTGCACCCAACCCTCCCCCAGTTTCTGCACACACCCCTCCCCCAGTGTCTGAACCCACCCCTCCCCCAGTGTCTGCATCCACCCTCCCCCAGTGTCGGCAGCCGAAGCTCCCGCAGTGTCTGCACCCACCCCTCCCCCAGTGTCTGCACCCCTTCCCCCAGTGCCTGCACCCTCCCCTCCCCCAGTTTCTGCACCCACCTTCCCCTCGTGTCTGCACCCACCCTCACCCAGTATCTGCACCCATACCTCGCGCAGTGTCTGCACCCACACCTCCCTCAGTGTCTGCACCCACCCCTCCCCCAGTGTCTTCACCCACCCCTTCCCCTAATGTCTGCAGCCCCTCCCTCAGTGTCTGCACACATTCCTCCCCCAGTGTCGGCACCCACCCCTCCCCCAGTGTCTGCAACCACCCCTCCACCAGTGTCCGCACTCCCTTCCCCCAGTGTCTGCACCCACCCCTCCCCCAGTGTCGGCACCCAACCCTCCCCCAGTGTCTGCAACCACCCATCACCCAGTGGCTGCACCCACCCTCTACCAGTGACTGCACCCACACCCTCCCACACTGCACCCACCCCTCCCCCAGTGTCTGCACGTACCCTTCCCCCAGTGTCTGCACCCACCCCTCTCCCAGTGTCTGCACCCACCCCTCCCCCTGTGTCTGCACCTACCCCTCCCCCAGTTTCTGCACGTACCCTTCCCCCAGTGTCTGCACCCACCCCTCCCCCTGTGTCTGCACGCACCCATCCCCCAGTGTCTGCATCCACCGCTCCCCTAGTGTCTGCACCTACCCCTCCCCCAGTGTCTGCACCCACCCCTCCCCCAGTGTCTGCACCCTCCCCTCCCCCAGTTTCTGCACCCACCGCTCCCCCAGTGTCTGCACCCACCCTCCCCAAGTGTCTGCATCCACCGCTCCCCTAGTGTCTGCACCCACCTCTCCCCCAGTTTCTGCACCCACCCGTCCCCCAGTGTCTGAACCTATCCTTCCCCCAGTGTCTGCATCCACCCACCCCCAGTGTCGGCAGCCGACCTTTTCCCAGTGTCTGCACCCACCCCTTCCCCAGTGTCTGCACCCACCCCTCCCCCAGTTACTGTGCCCACCCCTCCCCCAGTGTCTGCACCCACCCCTCCCTCAGTGTCTGCATGCACTCCTCCGTCAGTGTCTGCAACCACACCTGCCGCAGTGTCTGCACCCACCCTCCCCCAGTGTCTGAACCCACCTTCCACCAGTGACTGCACCCACCCCTCACCCAGTGGCTGCACCCACCCCACACCCAGTGTCTGCACCCACCCTCCCCCAGTGTCTGCACCCACCCCTGCCCCAGTGTCGGCACCCACCCCTGCCCAGGTGTCAGCACCCACCCCTCCCCCAGAGTCTGCACCCACCCACCCCCAGTGTCTGCACCCACCGCTCCCCCAGTGTCTGCATCCACCCATCATCCAGTGTCTGCACCCACCCCTCCCCATTATCTGCACCCACTCCTCCCCCAGTGTCTGCACCCACCCCTCCCCCAGTGTCTGCACCCACCGCTCCCCCAGTGTCTGCACCCACCCTTCATCCAGTGTCTGCACCCTCCCCTCCCCCAATTTCTGCACCCACCCTCCCCCAGTGTCTGCACCCTCCCCTCCCCCAGATTCTGCACCCACCGCTCCCCCAGTGTCTGCATCCACCGCTCCCCTAGTGTCTGCACCCACCCCTCCCCCAGTTTCTGCACGTACCCTTCCCCCAGTGTCTGCACCCACCCCTCCCCCAGATTCTGCACCCACTGCTCCCCCAGTGTCTGCATTCACCGCTCCCCTAGTGTCTGCACCCACCCCTCCCCCAGTTTCTGCACGTACCCTTCCCCCAGTGTCTGCACCCACCCATCCCCCAGTGTCTGCATCCCCTTCCCACAGTGTCTGTACCCCTCTTCCCCCAGTGTCTGCACCCCCTTCCCCAGTGTCTTCACCCACCCCTCCCCCAGTTTCTGCACCATCTCTCCCCAGTGCCTGCAGCCCAGTCCCCCAGTGTCTGCACCCACCGCTCCCCCAGTGTCTGCACCCACTCCTCATCCAGTGTCTGCAACCTGCCTCCCCCAGTGTCCGCACACATCCTTCCCCCATTGTCTGCACCCACCCCTCCCCCAGTGTCTGCACCCACCCCTCCCCCAGTGTCTGCACCCCCGTTCCCCCAGTGTCTGCACCCACACCTCCCCCAGTGTCTGCACCCACCTCTCCCCCAGTGTCTGCACCGACCCCTCCCCCAGTGCGTGCACCCACCCCTCCCTCAGTGTCTGCACCCACCCTCAACCAGGGTCTGCATCCCCCCTTGTTCCAGTGTCTGCACCGGACTCTTCCCCTGTGTCTGCTCCCCACCCTCCCCCAGTGTCTGCACCCACACCTCCCCCAGTGTCTGCACCCACCTCTCCCCCAGTGTCTGCACCGACCCCTCCCCCAGTGCGTGCACCCACCCCTCCCTCAGTGTCTGCACCCACCCTCAACCAGGGTCTGCATCCCCCCTTGTTCCAGTGTCTGCACCGGACTCTTCCCCTGTGTCTGCTCCCCACCCTCCCCCAGTGTCTGCATCCACCGCTCCCCTAGTGTCTGCACCCACCCCTCCCCGAGTTTCTGCACGTACCCTTCCCCCAGTGTCTGCATCCCCTTCCCACAGTGTCTGTACCTCTCTTCCCCCAGTATCTGCACCCCCTTCCCCCAGTGTCTGCATCCCCTTCCCCAGTGTCTGCATCCCCTTCCCCAGTGTCTGCACCAACCCCTCCCCCAGTTTCTGCACCCACCTCTCACTCAGTGTCTGCACCCAACCCTCCCCCAGTGTCTGCACCCACCGCTCCCCCAGTGTCTGCACCCACTCCTCATCCAGTGTCTGCAACCTGCCTACACCAGTGTCTGCACCCATCCTTCCCCCATTGTCTGCACCCACCCTTCCCCCAGTGTCTGCACCCACCCTCCCCTAGAGTCTGCACTCACCCCTCCCGCAGTGTCTGCATCCACCTTCCCGCAGTGTTGGCAGCCGACCTTGCCCCAGTGTCTGCACCCAACCCTCCCCAGTGTCTGCAACCATCCCTACCCCAGTGTCTGCACCCACCCCTCACCCAGTGTCTGCACCCACCCTCCACCAGTGACTGCATCCACCCTTCCCCCAGTGTCTGCACTCACCCCTCCCGCAGTGTGTGCATCCACCCCTCCCCCAGTCTCTGCACCTACCCCTCCCCCAGTGTCTGCATCCACACACTCCCCCAGTTTCAGCACCCAACCCTCCCACAGTTTCTGCACCCACCACTCCCCCAGTTTCTGCAGCCCCTCCCCCAGTGGCTGCACTCCCTTCCCCCAGTGTCTGCACACACTCCTCCCCCAGTGTATGCACCCAACCCTCCCCCAGTGTCTGCAACCACCCATCACCCAGTGGCTGCACCCACCCTCCACCAGTGACTGCACCCACACCCTCCCACAGTGTCAACACCCACCCCTCCCCACTGTCTGCACCCACCACTTCCCGGTGTCTGCACCCCCGCTTCCCCCAGTGTCTGCATCCCCACTTCCCCCAGTTTCTGCGCCAACTCTACTCCAGTGCCTGCACCCACCATTCCCCCAGTGTCTGCACCCACCTCTCACTCAGTGTCTGCACCCAACCCTCCCCCAGTGTCTGCAACCACCCATCACCCAGTGGCTGCACCCACCCTCCACCAGTGACTGCACCCACACCCTCCCACAGTGTCAACACCCACCCCTCCCCACTGTCTGCACCCACCACTTCCCGGTGTCTGCACCCCCGCTTCCCCCAGTGTCTGCATCCCCACTTCCCCCAGTTTCTGCGCCGACTCTCCTCCAGTGCCTGCACCCACCATTCCCCCAGTGTCTGCACCCACCTCTCACTCAGTGTCTGCACCCACCGCTCCCCCAGTGTCTGCACCCACCCGTCCCCCAGTGTCTGCACCCCCCTTCCCCCAGTGTCTGCACCCACACCTCCCCCAGTGTCAGCACCCACCTCTCCCCCAGTGTCTGCACCGACCCCTCCCCCAGTGCGTGCACCCACCCCTCCCTCAGTGTCTTCACCCACCCTCAACCAGGGTCTGCATCCCCCCTTGTTCCAGTGTCTGCACCGGACTCTTCCCCTGTGTCTGCTCCCAACCCTCCCCCAGTGTCTGCACCCACCCTTCCCCCAGTGTCTGCACCCTCCCCTCCTCCAGTTTCTGCACCCACCGCTCCCCCAGTGTCTGCACCCACTCTCCCCCAGTGTCTGCATCCACCGCTCCCCTAGTGTCTGCACCCACCCCTTCCCAATTTCTGCACGTACCCTTCCCCCAGTGTCTGCACCCACCCCTCCCCCTGTGTCTGCACCCACCCATCCCCCAGTGTCTGCACCCACTTCCCACAGTGTCTGCATCCACTTCCCCAGTGTCTGCACCCACCCCTCCCCCAGTTTCTGCACCATCTCTCCCCAGTGCCAGCAGCCCATTCCCCCAGTGTCTGCACCCACCGCTCCCCCAGTGTCTGCACCCACTCCTCATCCAGTGTCTGCAACCTGCCTCCCCCAGTGTCTGCACCCATCCTTCCACCATTGTCTGCACCTACTTCTCCCCCAGTGTCTTCACCCACCCCTTCCCCTAATGTCTGCAGCCCCTCCCTCAGTGTCTGCACACACTCCTCCCCCAGTGTCGGCACCCACCCCTCCCCCAGTGTCCGCAACCACCCCTCCACCAGTGTCTGCACTCCCTTCCCCCAGTGTCTGCACCCACCCCTCCCCCAGTGTCGGCACCCACCCCTCCCCCAGTGTCTGCAACCAGCCCTCCAGCAGTGTCTGCACTCCCTTCCCCCAGTGTCTGCACCCACCCCTGCCCCTGTGTCGGCATCCAACCCTCCCCCAGTGTCTGCAACCACCCATCACCCAGTGGCTGCACCCACCCTCCACCAGTGACTGCACCCACACCCTCCCACAGTGTCTACACCCACCCCTCCCCACTGTCTGCACCCACCACTCCCCGGTGTCTGCACCCCCCCTTCCCCCAGTGTCTGCACCCCCCCCTTCCCCCAGTGTCTCCATCCCCACTTCCCCCAGTGTCTGCACCCGACTCTACTCCAGTGTCTGCACCCACCGCTCCCCCAGTGTCTGCACCCCCCTTCCCCCAGTGTCTGCACCCACACCTCCCCCAGTCTCTGCACCCACCCCTCCCCCAGTGTCTGCATCCACCACTCCCCCAGTTTCTGCAGCCCCTCCCCCAGTGGCTGCACTCCCTTCCCCCAGTGTCTGCACCCACCCCTGCCCCAGTGTCGGTACCCACCCCTGCCCAGGTGTCGGCACCCACCCCTCCCCAAGTGTCTGCACCCATCCCTCCCCCAGTGTCTGCACCCACCGCTCCCCCAGTGTCTGCATCCACCCCTCATCCAGTGTCTGCACCCACCCTCCACCAGTGTCTACACCCACGCCTTTCCCATTGTGTGCACCCAACCCTCCCCCAGTGTCTGCACCCACCCCTCCCCAATGTCTGCACCCACCCACCCCCAGAGTCTGCACTCACCCCTCCCCCAGTGTCTGCATCCACCACTCCCCCAGTTTCAGCACCCAACCCTCCCACAGTTTCTGCACCCACCCCTCCCCCAGTGTCTGCAACCACCCCTCCCCCAGTGTCTGCACCCACCCCTCCCCCAGTGTCTGCACCCACCCCTGCCCCAGTGTCGGCACCCACCCCTGCCCAGGTGTCAGCACCCACCCCTCCCCCAGAGTCTGCACCTACCCACCCCCAGTGTCTGCACCCACCGCTCCCCCAGTGTCTGCATCCACCCCTCATCCAGTGTCTGCACCCACCCCTCCCCCATTATCTGCACCTACTTCTCCCCCAGAGTCTGCACTCACCCTTCCCCCAGTGTCTGCAACCACCCCTCCCCCAGTGTCTTCACCCACCCCTTCCCCTAATGTCTGCAGCCCCTCCCTCAGTGTCTGCACACACTCCTCCCCCAGTGTCGGCACCCACCCCTCCCCCAGTGTCCGCAACCACCCCTCCACCAGTGTCTGCACTCCCTTCCCCCAGTGTCTGCACCCACCCCTCCCCCAGTGTCGGCACCCACCCCTCCCCCAGTGTCTGCAACCACCCCTCCACCAGTGTCTGCACTCCCTTCCCCCAGTGTCCGCACCCACCCCTGCCCCAGTATCGGCACCCAACCCTCCCCCAGTGTCTGCAACCACCCATCACCCAGTGGCTGCACCCACCCTCCACCAGTGACTGCACCCACACCCTCCCACAGTGTCTACACCCACCCCTCCCCACTGTCTGCACCCACCACTCCCCGGTGTCTGCACCCCCCCCTTCCCCCAGTGTCTGCACCCCCCCCTTCCCCCAGTGTCTCCATCCCCACTTCCCCCAGTGTCTGCACCCGACTCTACTCCAGTGTCTGCACCCACCGCTCCCCCAGTGTCTGCACCCCCCTACCCCCAGTGTCTGCACCCACACCTCCCCCAGTCTCTGCACCCACCCCTCCCCCAGTGTCTGCATCCACCACTCCCCCAGTTTCTGCAGCCCCTCCCCCAGTGGCTGCACTCCCTTCCCCCAGTGTCTGCACCCACCCCTGCCCCAGTGTCGGTACCCACCCCTGCCCAGGTGTCGGCACCCACCCCTCCCCAAGTGTCTGCACCCATCCCTCCCCCAGTGTCTGCACCCACCGCTCCCCCAGTGTCTGCATCCACCCCTCATCCAGTGTCTGCACCCACCCTCCACCAGTGTCTACACCCACGCCTTTCCCATTGTGTGCACCCAACCCTCCCCCAGTGTCTGCACCCACCCCTCCCCAATGTCTGCACCCACCCACCCCCAGAGTCTGCACTCACCCCTCCCCCAGTGTCTGCATCCACCACTCCCCCAGTTTCAGCACCCAACCCTCCCACAGTTTCTGCACCCACCCCTCCCCCAGTGTCTGCAACCACCCCTCCCCCAGTGTCTGCACCCACCCCTCCCCCAGTGTCTGCACCCACCCCTGCCCCAGTGTCGGCACCCACCCCTGCCCAGGTGTCAGCACCCACCCCTCCCCCAGAGTCTGCACCTACCCACCCCCAGTTTCTGCACCCACCGCTCCCCCAGTGTCTGCATCCACCCCTCATCCAGTGTCTGCACCCACCCCTCCCCCATTATCTGCACCTACTTCTCCCCCAGAGTCTGCACCCACCCTTCCCCCAGTGTCTGCAACCACCCCTCCCCCAGTGTCTTCACCCACCCCTTCCCCTAATGTCTGCAGCCCCTCCCTCAGTGTCTGCACACACTCCTCCCCCAGTGTCGGCACCCACCCCTCCCCCAGTGTCCGCAACCACCCCTCCACCAGTGTCTGCACTCCCTTCCCCCAGTGTCTGCACCCACCCCTCCCCCAGTGTCGGCACCCACCCCTCCCCCAGTGTCTGCAACCACCCCTCCACCAGTGTCTGCACTCCCTTCCCCCAGTGTCCGCACCCACCCCTGCCCCAGTATCGGCACCCAACCCTCCCCCAGTGTCTGCAACCACCCATCACCCAGTGGCTGCACCCACCCTCCACCAGTGACTGCACCCACACCCTCCCACAGTGTCTACACCCACCCCTCCCCACTGTCTGCACCCACCACTCCCCGGTGTCTGCACCCACCCTTCCCCCAGTGTCTGCATCCCCACTTGCCCCTGTTTCTGCGCCGACTCTACTCCAGTGTCTGCACCCAAGGCTCCCCCAGTGTCTGCACCCACCACTCCCCCAGTGTCTGCACCCCCCTTCCCCCAGTGTCTGCACCCACCCTTCCCCCAGTGTCTGCACTCACTCCTCCCCCAGTGTCTGCACCCTCCCCTCCCCCAGTGTCTGCACTCACCCTCCCCCAGTGTCTGCACCCACCCCTCCCCCAGTTTCTGCACCCACCCATCCCCCAGTGTCTGCATCCCCTTCCCACAGAGTCTGTACCCCTCTTCCCCCAGTGTCTGCACCCCCTTCCCCACTGTCTGCACCCACCCCTCCCCCAGTTTCTGCACCATCTCTCCCCCGTGCCTGCAGCCCATTCCCCCAGTGTCTGCACCCACCGCTCCCCCAGTGTCTGCACCCACTCCTCATCCAGTGTCTGCAACCTGCCTCCCCCAGTGTTGGCAGCCGACCTTGCCCCAGTGTCTGCACCCAACCCTCCCCCAGTGTCTGCAACCACCACTACCCCAGTGTCTGAACCCAACCCTCCCCCAGTTTCTGCACCATCTCTCCCCAGTGCCTGCAGCCCATTCCCCCAGTGACTGCACCCACCCCTCCCCCAGTGTCTGCACTCACCCCTCCTGCAGTGTGTGCATCCACCCCTCCCCCAGTCTCTGCACCCACCCCTCCCCCAGTGTCTGCAACCACCCCTACCCCAGTGTCTGCACCCACCCCTCACCCAGTGTCTGCACCCACCCTCCACCAGTGACTGCACCCACCCCTCCCCCAGTGTCTGCACTCACCCCTCCTGCAGTGTGTGCATCCAACCCTCCCCCAGTCTCTGCAACCACACCTCCAGCAGTGTCTGCACTCCCTTCCCCCAGTGTCCGCACCCACCCCTGCCCCAGTGTCGGCACCCAACCCTCCCCCAGTGTCTGCAACCACCCATCACCCAGTGGCTGCACCCACCCTCCACCAGTGACTGCACCCACACCCTCCCACAGTGTCTACACCCACCGCTCCCCACTGTCTGCACCCACCACTCCCCGGTGTCTGCACCCCACCTTCCCCCAGTGTCTGCATCCCCACTTCCCCCAGTTTCTGCGCCGACTCTACTCCAGTGCCTGCACCCACCATTCCCCCAGTGTCTGCAACCACCTCTCACTCAGTGTCTGCACCCACCGCTCCCCCAGTGACTGCACCCACCCCTCCGCCAGTGTCTGCACTCACCCCTTCTGCAGTGTGTGCATCCACTCCTCCCCCAGTCTCTGCACCCACCCCTCCCCCAGTGTCTGCATCCACCACTCCCCCAGTTTCAGCAGCCAACCCTCCCACCGTTTCTGCACCCACCCCTCCCCCAGTGTCTGCAACCACCCCTCACCCAGTGTCTGCTCACACCCTTCCCCATTGTCGGCACCCACACCCATCTGCAGTGTCTGCACCCACCCCTCCCCCAGTGTCTGCACCGACCCCTCCCCCAGTGTCTGCACCCACCACTCCCCCAGTTTCTGCAGCCCCTCCCCCAGTGGCTGCACTCCCTTCCCCCAGTGTCTGCACCCACCCCTGCCCCAGTGTCGGTACCCACACCTGCCCAAGTGTCGGCAACCACCCCTCCACCAGTGTCTGCACTCCCCTCCCCCAGTCTCTGCACCCACCCCTCCCCCAGTGTCTGCATCCACACACTCCCCCAGTTTCAGCACCCAACCCTCCCACAGTTTCTGCAGCCCCTCCCCCAGTGGCTGCACTCCCTTCCCCCAGTGTCTGCACACACTCCTCCCCCAGTGTATGCACCCAACCCTCCCCCAGTGTCTGCAACCACCCATCACCCAGTGGCTGCACCCACCCTCCACCAGTGACTGCACCCACACCCTCCCACAGTGTCAACACCCACCCCTCCCCACTGTCTGCACCCACCACTTCCCGGTGTCTGCACCCCCGCTTCCCCCAGTGTCTGCATCCCCACTTCCCCCAGTTTCTGCGCCGACTCTACTCCAGTGCCTGCACCCACCATTCCCCCAGTGTCTGCACCCACCTCTCACTCAGTGTCTGCACCCACCGCTCCCCCAGTGTCTGCACCCACCCGTCCCCCAGTGTCTGCACCCCCCTTCCCCCAGTGTCTGCACCCACACCTCCCCCAGTGTCAGCACCCACCTCTCCCCCAGTGTCTGCACCGACCCCTCCCCCAGTGCGTGCACCCACCCCTCCCTCAGTGTCTTCACCCACCCTCAACCAAGGTCTGCATCCCCCCTTGTTCCAGTGTCTGCACCGGACTCTTCCCCTGTGTCTGCTCCCAACCCTCCCCCAGTGTCTGCACCCCCCTTCCCCCAGTGTCTGCACCCACACCTCCCCCAGTGTCTGCACCCTCCCCTCCCCCAGTTTCTGCACCCACCGCTCCCCCAGTGTCTGCACCCACTCTCCCCCAGTGTCTGCATCCACCGCTCCCCTAGTGTCTGCACCCACCCCTCCCCCAGTTTCTGCACTCAACCGTCCCCCAGTGTCTGAACCTATCCTTCCCCCAGTGTCTGCATCCACCCACCCCCAGTGTCGGCAGCCGACCTTTTCCCAGTGTCTGCACCCACCCCTTCCTCAGTGTCTGCATCCACCCCTCCCCCAGTTTCTGTGCCCACCCCTCCCCCAGTGTCTGCAACCACACCTGCCGTAGTGCCTGCACCCACCCTCCCCCAGTGTCTGAACCGACCTTCCACCAGTGACTGCACCCACACCTGCCCCATTGTCGGCACCCACCCCTCCCCTAGTGTCTGCAACCACCCCTCCACCAGTGTCTGCACTCCCTTCCCCCAGTGTCTGCACCCACCCATCCCCCAGTGTCGGCACCCACCCCTCCCCCAGTGTCTGCAACCACCCCTCCACCAGTGTCTGCACTCCCTTCCCCCAGTGTCCGCACCCAACCCTCCCCCAGTGTCTGCAACCACCCATCACCCAGTGGCTGCAACCACCCTCCACCAGTGACTGCACCCACACCCTCCCACAGTGTCTACACCCACCCCTCCCCACTGTCTGCACCCAATCCTCTGCCAGTGTCTGCACCCAACCTTCGCCCAGTGTCTGCAAGCACTTCCCACACTGTCTGCACGCCCCCTTCCCCCAGTGTCTGCATCCACCCCTTCCCCCAGTGTCTGCACCCACCCCTCCCCAGTGTCTGCACCCACCTTCCCCCAGTGTCCGCACCCCCACTTCCCCCAATGTCTGCACCCACCCCTCCCTCAGTATCTGCACCCACACTTACGCCAGAATATGCATACACCTCTCCCCCAGTATCTGCACCCACAACTCCCCCAGTCTCTGCACCCACACTTACCCCAGTGTCTGCACCCACCCCTCCCACAGTGTCTGCACCCCCCTTCCCCCAATGTCTGCACCCTCCCCTCCCCCAGTTTCTGCACCCACCTTCCCCTAGTGTCTGCACCCACCACTCCCCAGTGTCTGCACCCTCCCTTCCCCCAGTGTCTGCATCCCCACTTCCCCCAGTTTCTGCGCCGGCTCTACTCCAGTGCCTGCATCCACCATTCCCCCAGTGTCTGCACCCACCTCTCACTCAGTGTCTGCACACACCACTCCCCCAGTGTCTGCACCCACCCCTCCCCCAGTGTCTGCACCCTCCTTCCCCCAGTGTCTGCACCCACCCCTCTCCCAGTGTCTGCACCCACCCCTCCCCCTGTGTCTGCACCTACCCCTCCCCCAGTTTCTGCACGTACCCTTCCCCCAGTGTCTGCACCCACCCCTCCCCCTGTGTCTGCACGCACCCATCCCCCAGTGTCTGCATCCACCGCTCCCCTAGTGTCTGCACCTACCCCTCCCCCAGTGTCTGCACCCACCCCTCCCCCAGTGTCTGCACCCTCCCCTCCCCCAGTTTCTGCACCCACCGCTCCCCCAGTGTCTGCACCCACCCTCCCCAAGTGTCTGCATCCACCGCTCCCCTAGTGTCTGCACCCACCCCTCCCCCAGTTTCTGCACCCACCCGTCCCCCAGTGTCTGAACCTATCCTTCCCCCAGTGTCTGCATCCACCCACCCCCAGTGTCGGCAGCCGACCTTTTCCCAGTGTCTGCACCCACCCCTTCCCCAGTGTCTGCACCCACCCCTCCCCCAGTTACTGTGCCCACCCCTCCCCCAGTGTCTGCACCCACCCCTCCCTCAGTGTCTGCATGCACTCCTCCGTCAGTGTCTGCAACCACACCTGCCGCAGTGTCTGCACCCACGCTCCCCCAGTGTCTGAACCCACCTTCCACCAGTGACTGCACCCACCCCTCACCCTGTGGCTGCACCCACCCCTCCACCAGTGTCTGCACTCCCTTCCCCCAGTGTCTGCACCCACCCCTGCCCCAGTGTCGGCACCCACCCCTCCCCCAGTGTCTGCAACCACCCCTCCACCAGTGTCTGCACTCCCTTCCCCCAGTGTCCGCACCCAACCCTCCCCCAGTGTCTGCAACCACCCATCACCCAGTGGCTGCACCCACCCTCCACCAGTGACTGCACCCACACCCTCCCACAGTGTCGACACCCACCCCTCCCCACTGTCTGCACCCACTTCTCCGCCAGTGTCTGCACCCAACCTTCGCCCAGTGCCTGCAAGCACTTCCCACACTGTCTGCACGCCCCCTTCCCCCAGTGTCTGCATCCACCCCTTCCCCCAGTGTCTGCACCCACCCTCACCCAGTGTTTGCACCCATACCTCCCGCAGTGTCTGCACCCACACCTCCCTCAGTTTCTGCACCCACCCCTCCCCCAGTATCTGCACCCACACTTACGCCAGAATATGCATACACCCCTCCCCCAGTGTCTGCACACACCCCTTCCCGCAGTGTCTGCAGCCCCCTTCCCCCAGTGTCAGCACACATCCCTCGCCCAGTGCGTACACCCACCCCTCACCCAGTGTCTGCACTCCCTTCCCCCAGTGTCTGCACCCACCCCTCCCCCAGTGTTGGCACCCACCCCTCACCCAGTGTCTGCACCCACCCTCCCCCAGTGTCTGCACCCACCCCTCCCCCAGTGTCTGCACCCACCACACCCCCAGTGTCTGCACCCCTTCCCCCAGTACCTGCACCCCCATTCCCCAAGTATCTGCACCCGCATTCCCCCAGTGTGTGCACCTACCACTCCCCCAGTGTGTGCACCCATCCCTCCCACAGTGTCTGCACACCCCTTCCCCCAATGTCTGCACCCTCCCCTCCCCCAGTGTCTGCACACACCGCTCCCCCAGTGTCTGCACCCACCCCTCTTCCAGTGTCTGCACCCCCCCTTCCCCCAATGTCTGCACCTAACCCTCCCCCAATGTCTTCACCCACCCCTTCTCCTAATGTCTGCAGCCCCTCCCTCAGTGTCTGCACACACTCCTCCCCCAGTGTCTGCACCCCCCCTTCCCCCAGTGTCTGCATCCACACTTCCCCCAGTTTCTGCGCCGACTCTACTCCAGTGCCTGCATCCACCATTCCCCCAGTGTCTGTACCCACCTCTCACTCAGTGTCTGCACACACCTCTCCCCCAGTGTCTGCATCGACCCCTCCCCCAGTGCGTGCACCCAACCCTCCCTCAGTGTCTGCACCCACCCTCAACCAGAGTCTGCATCCCCCCTTGCCCCAGTGTCTCCATCGGACTCTTCCCCTGTGTCTGCTCCCAACCCTCCCCCAGTGTCTGCACCCACCCGTCCCCCAGTGTCTGCACCCTCCCCTCCCCCAGTTTCTGCACCCACTGCTCCCCCAGTGTCTGCACCCACCCTCCCCCAGTGTCTGCATCCACCGCTCCCCTAGTGTCTGCACCCACCCCTCCCCCAGTTTCTGCACTCAACCGTCCCCCAGTGTCTGAACCTATCCTTCCCCCAGTGTCTGCATCCACCCACCCCCAGTGTCGGCAGCCGACCTTTTCCCAGTGTCTGCACCCACCCCTTCCTCAGTGTCTGCATCCACCCCTCCCCCAGTTTCTGTGCCCACCCCTCCCCCAGTGTCTGCAACCACACCTGCCGTAGTGCCTGCACCCACCCTCCCCCAGTGTCTGAACCGACCTTCCACCAGTGACTGCACCCACACCTGCCCCATTGTCGGCACCCACCCCTCCCCTAGTGTCTGCAACCACCCCTCCACCAGTGTCTGCACTCCCTTCCCCCAGTGTCTGCACCCACCCATCCCCCAGTGTCGGCACCCACCCCTCCCCCAGTGTCTGCAACCACCCCTCCACCAGTGTCTGCACTCCCTTCCCCCAGTGTCCGCACCCAACCCTCCCCCAGTGTCTGCAACCACCCATCACCCAGTGGCTGCAACCACCCTCCACCAGTGACTGCACCCACACCCTCCCACAGTGTCTACACCCACCCCTCCCCACTGTCTGCACCCAATCCTCTGCCAGTGTCTGCACCCAACCTTCGCCCAGTGTCTGCAAGCACTTCCCACACTGTCTGCACGCCCCCTTCCCCCAGTGTCTGCATCCACCCCTTCCCCCAGTGTCTGCACCCACCCCTCCCCAGTGTCTGCACCCACCTTCCCCCAGTGTCCGCACCCCCCCTTCCCCCAATGTCTGCACCCACCCCTCCCTCAGTATCTGCACCCACACTTACGCCTGAATATGCATACACCTCTCCCCCAGTATCTGCACCCACAACTCCCCCAGTCTCTGCACCCACACTTACCCCAGTGTCTGCACCCACCCCTCCCACAGTGTCTGCACCCCCCTTCCCCCAATGTCTGCACCCTCCCCTCCCCCAGTTTCTGCACCCACCTTCCCCTAGTGTCTGCACCCACCACTCCCCAGTGTCTGCACCCTCCCTTCCCCCAGTGTCTGCATCCCCACTTCCCCCAGTTTCTGCACCGACTCTACTCCAGTGCCTGCATCCACCATTCCCCCAGTGTCTGCACCCACCTCTCACTCAGTGTCTGCACACACCACTCCCCCAGTGTCTGCATCCCCCCTTGCCCCAGTGTCTGCACCGGACTCTTCCCCTGTGTCTGCTCCCAACCCTCCCCTCGTGTCTGCACCCACCCTTCATCCAGTGTCTGCACCCTCCCCTCCCCCAGTTTCTGCACCACCCCTCCCCCAGTGTCTGCACCCACCACTGCCCCAGTGTCGGTACCCACCCCTGCCCAGGTGTCGGCACCCACCCCTCCCCAAGTGTCTGCACCCATCCCTCCCCAAGTGTCTACACCCACCCCTCCACCAGTGTCTGCACTCCCTTCCCCCAGTGTCTGCACCCCCCCTTCCCCCAATGTCTGCACCCACCCCTCCCCCAGTGTCTGCAACCACACCTCCACCAGTGTCTGCACTCCCTTCCCCCAGTGTCCGCACCCACCCCTGTCCCAGTGTCGTTACCCAACCCTCCCCCAGTGTCTGCAACCACCCATCACCCAGTGGCTGCAAACACTCTCCACCAGTGACTGCACCCACACCCTCCCACAGTGTCTACACCCACCTCTCCCCACTGTCTGCACCCACTCCTCCGCCAGTGTCTGCACCCAACCTTCGCCCAGTGTCTGCAAGCACTTCCCACACTGTCTGCACGCCCCCTTCCCCCAGTATCTGCACCCACACTTACGCCAGAATATGCATACACCCCTCCCCCAGTGTCTGCACACACCCTTGCCCCAGTATCTGCACCCACAACTCCCCCAGTGTCTGCACCCACACTTACCCCAGTGTCTGCATCCACCCCTCTTCCAGTGTCTGCACCCACCCCCTCCCGCAGTGTCTGCACCCCCTTTCCCCAGTGTCAGCACACATCCCTCGCCCAGTGCGTACACCCACCCCTCACCCAGTGTCTGCACCCACCCTCCCCCAGTGTCTGCACCCACCCCTCCCCCAGTGCGTGCACCCACCCCTCCCTCAGTGCCTGCACCCACCCTCAACCAGAGTCTGCTTCCCCCCTTGCCCCAGTGTCTGCACCGGACTCTTGCCCTGTGTCTGCTCCCAACCCTCCCCTAGTGTCTGCACCCACCCCTGCCCCAGTGTCGGGACCCACCCCTGCCCAGGTGTCGGCACCCACTCCTCCCCAAGTGTCTGCATCCATCCCTCCCCCAGTGTCTGCACACACCGCTCCCCCAGTGTCTGCATCCACCCCTCATCCAGTGTCTGCACCCACCCTCCACCAGTGTCTACACCCACCCTCCACCAGTGTCTACACCCACGCCTTTCCCATTGTCTGCACCCACCCCTCCCCCAGTGTCTGCACCCACCCCTCCCCCAGTGTCTGCATCCACCTTCCCCCAGTGTCTGCACCTACCCCTCCCCCATTGTCTGCACCCACCCCTCCCCCAGTGTCTGCACCCACCCCTCCCCCAGTGTCTGCACCCACCCCTCCCCCAGTGTCTGCAACCACCCCTCCCCCAGTGTCTGCAACCACCCCTCACCCAGTGTCTGCCCCCACCCCTCCCCCCAGTGTCTTCACCCACCCCTTCCCCTAATGTCTGCAGCCCCTCCCTCAGTGTCTGCACACACTCCTCCCCCAGTGTATGCACCCACCCCTCCACCAGTGTCTGCACTCCCTTCCCCCAGTGTCTGCACCCACCCCTGCCCCAGTGTCGGCACCCACCCCTCCCCCAGTGTCTGCAACCACCCCTCCACCAGTGTCTGCAATCCCTCCCCACTGTCTGCACCCACTCCTCCGCCAGTGTCTGCACCCAACCTTCGCCCAGTGTCTGCAAGCACTTCCCACACTGTCTGTACGCCCCCTTCCCCCAGTGTCTGCATCCACCCCTTCCCTCAGTGTCTGCACCCACCCCTCCCCAGTGTCTGCACCCACCACTCCCCCAGTGTCTGCACCCCTTCCCCCAGTACCTGCACCCCCATTCCCCCAGTGTGTGCACCTACCACTCCCCCAGTGTGTGCACCCACCCCTCCCACAGTGTCTGCACCCCCATTCCCCCAATGTCTGCACCCTCCCCTCCCCCAGTTTCTGCAATCACCTTCCCCTAGTGTCTGCACCCACCACTCCCCAGTGTCTGCACCACCCCTTCCCCCAGTGTCTGCATCCCCACTTCCCCCAGTTTCTGCGCCGACTCTACTCCAGTGCCTGCATCCACCATTCCCCCAGTGTCTGCACCCAACTTTCACTCAGTGTCTGCACACACCGCTCCCCCAGTGTCTGCACCCACCCCTCCCCCAGTGTCTGCACCCCACTTCCCCCAGTGTCTGCACCCACCCCTCCCCCAGTGTCTGCACCCACCTCTCCCCCAGTGTCTGCAACCACCCCTCCCCCAGTGCGTGCACCCACCCCTCCCTCAGTGTCTGCACACACCCGCCCCCAGTTTCTGCACACACCCCTCCCCCAGTGCCTGAACCTACCCCTCCCCCAGTGTCTGCATCCACCCTCCCACAGTGTCGGCAGCCGACCCTCCCGTAGTGTCTGCACCCACCCCTCCTGCAGTGTCTGCACCGACCCCTCCCCCAGTGTCTGCACCTACTGCTCCCCCAGTGTCTGCACCCAACCCTCCCCCAGTTTCTGCACACACCCCTCCCCCAGTGTCTGAACCCACCCCTCCCCCAGTGTCTGCATCCACCCTCCCCCAGTGTCGGCAGCCGAAGCTCCCGCAGTGTCTGCACCCACCCCTCCCCCAGTGTCTGCACCCCTTCCCCCAGTGCCTGCACCCTCCCCTCCCCCAGTTTCTGCACCCACCTTCCCCTCGTGTCTGCACCCACCCTCACCCAGTATCTGCACCCATACCTCGCGCAGTGTCTGCACCCACACCTCCCTCAGTGTCTGCACCCACCCCTCCCCCAGTGTCTTCACCCACCCCTTCCCCTAATGTCTGCAGCCCCTCCCTCAGTGTCTGCACACATTCCTCCCCCAGTGTCGGCACCCACCCCTCCCCCAGTGTCTGCAACCACCCCTCCACCAGTGTCCGCACTCCCTTCCCCCAGTGTCTGCACCCACCCCTCCCCCAGTGTCGGCACCCAACCCTCCCCCAGTGTCTGCAACCACCCATCACCCAGTGGCTGCACCCACCCTCTACCAGTGACTGCACCCACACCCTCCCACACTGCACCCATCCCTCCCCCAGTGTCTGCACGTACCCTTCCCCCAGTGTCTGCACCCACCCCTCTCCCAGTGTCTGCACCCACCCCTCCCCCTGTGTCTGCACCTACCCCTCCCCCAGTTTCTGCACGTACCCTTCCCCCAGTGTCTGCACCCACCCCTCCCCCTGTGTCTGCACGCACCCATCCCCCAGTGTCTGCATCCACCGCTCCCCTAGTGTCTGCACCTACCCCTCCCCCAGTGTCTGCACCCACCCCTCCCCCAGTGTCTGCACCCTCCCCTCCCCCAGTTTCTGCACCCACCGCTCCCCCAGTGTCTGCACCCACCCTCCCCAAGTGTCTGCACCCACCCCTCCCCCAGTGTCTGCACCCACCTCTCCCCCAGTGTCTGCAACCACCCCTCCCCCAGTGCCTGAACCTACCCCTCCCCCAGTGTCTGCATCCACCCTCCCACAGTGTCGGCAGCCGACCCTCCCGTAGTGTCTGCACCCACCCCTCCTGCAGTGTCTGCACCGACCCCTCCCCCAGTGTCTGCACCTACTGCTCCCCCAGTGTCTGCACCCAACCCTCCCCCAGTTTCTGCACACACCCCTCCCCCAGTGTCTGAACCCACCCCTCCCCCAGTGTCTGCATCCACCCTCCCCCAGTGTCGGCAGCCGAAGCTCCCGCAGTGTCTGCACCCACCCCTCCCCCAGTGTCTGCACCCCTTCCCCCAGTGCCTGCACCCTCCCCTCCCCCAGTTTCTGCACCCACCTTCCCCTCGTGTCTGCACCCACCCTCACCCAGTATCTGCACCCATACCTCGCGCAGTGTCTGCACCCACACCTCCCTCAGTGTCTGCACCCACCCCTCCCCCAGTGTCTTCACCCACCCCTTCCCCTAATGTCTGCAGCCCCTCCCTCAGTGTCTGCACACATTCCTCCCCCAGTGTCGGCACCCACCCCTCCCCCAGTGTCTGCAACCACCCCTCCACCAGTGTCCGCACTCCCTTCCCCCAGTGTCTGCACCCACCCCTCCCCCAGTGTCGGCACCCAACCCTCCCCCAGTGTCTGCAACCACCCATCACCCAGTGGCTGCACCCACCCTCTACCAGTGACTGCACCCACATCCTCCCACACTGCACCCACCCATCCACCAGTGTCTGCACGTACCCTTCCCCCAGTGTCTGCACCCACCCCTCTCCCAGTGTCTGCACCCACCCCTCCCCCTGTGTCTGCACCTACCCCTCCCCCAGTTTCTGCACGTACCCTTCCCCCAGTGTCTGCACCCACCCCTCCCCCTGTGTCTGCACGCACCCATCCCCCAGTGTCTGCATCCACCGCTCCCCTAGTGTCTGCACCTACCCCTCCCCCAGTGTCTGCACCCACCCCTCCCCCAGTGTCTGCACCCTCCCCTCCCCCAGTTTCTGCACCCACCGCTCCCCCAGTGTCTGCACCCACCCTCCCCAAGTGTCTGCATCCACCGCTCCCCTAGTGTCTGCACCCACCTCTCCCCCAGTTTCTGCACCCACCCGTCCCCCAGTGTCTGAACCTATCCTTCCCCCAGTGTCTGCATCCACCCACCCCCAGTGTCGGCAGCCGACCTTTTCCCAGTGTCTGCACCCACCCCTTCCCCAGTGTCTGCACCCACCCCTCCCCCAGTTACTGTGCCCACCCCTCCCCCAGTGTCTGCACCCACCCCTCCCTCAGTGTCTGCATGCACTCCTCCGTCAGTGTCTGCAACCACACCTGCCGCAGTGTCTGCACCCACCCTCCCCCAGTGTCTGAACCCACCTTCCACCAGTGACTGCACCCACCCCTCCCCCAGTGTCTGCACCCACCGCTCCCCCAGTGTCTGCACCCACCCTCCCCCAGTGTCTGCACCCACCCCTCCCCCAGTTTCTGCACGTACCCTTCCCCCAGTGTCTGCACCCACCCCTCCCCCTGTGTCTGCACCCACCCATCCCCCAGTGTCTGCATCCCCTTCCCACAGTGTCTGTACCCCTCTTCCCCCAGTGTCTGCATCCCCTCCCCAGTGTCTGCACCCACCCCTCCCCCAGTTTCTGCACCATCTCTCCCCAGTGCCAGCAGCCCATTCCCCCAGTGTCTGCACCCACCGCTCCCCCAGTGTCTGCACCCACTCCTCATCCAGTGTCTTCAACCTGCCTCCCCCAGTGTCTGCACCCACCCCTCACCCAGTGTCTGCACCCACCCTCCACCAGTGACTGCACCCACCCCTCCCCCAGTGTCTGCACTCACCACTCCCGCAGTGTGTGCATCCACCCCTCCCCCAGTTTCTGCACCCACCGCTCCCCCAGTGTCTGCATCCACCCCTCATCCAGTGTCTGCACCTACCCCTGCCCCAGTGTCTGCAACCACCCCTCACCCAGTGTCTGCTCACACCCTTCCCCATTGTCGGCACCCACACCCATCTCCCCGAGTGTCTGCACCCACCCCTCCCCCAGTGTCTGCAGCCACCACTCCCCCAGTTTCTGCAGCCCCTCCCCCAGTGGCTGCACTCCCTTCCCCCAGTGTCTGCACCCACCCCTCACCCAGTGTCTGCTCACACCCTTCCCCATTGTCGGCACCCACACCCATCTCCAGTGTCGGTACCCACCCCTGCCCAGGTGTCAGCACCCACCCCTCCCCCAGTGTCTGCACCCATCCCTCCCCAGTGTCTGCACCCATCCACCCCCAGAGTCTGCACTCACCCCTCCCGCAGAGTCTGCATCCACCTTCCTCCAGTGTCTGCACCTACCCCTCCCCCATTGTCTGCACCCACTCCTCCCCCAGTGTCTGCACCCACCCTCCCCTAGAGTCTGCACTCACCCCTCCCGCAGTGTCTGCATCCACCTTCCCCCAGTGTTGGCAGCCGACCTTGCCCCAGTGTCTGCACCCAACCCTCCCCCAGTGTCTGCAACCACCCCTACCCCAGTGTCTGCACCCACCCCTCATCCAGTGTCTGCACCCACCCTCCACCAGTGACTGCACCCACCCCTCCCCCAGTGTCTGCACTCACCCCTCCCGCAGTCTGTGCATCCACACCTCCCCCTGTCTCTGCACCCACCCCTCCCCCAGTGTCTGCATCCACCACTCCCCCAGTTTCAGCACCCAACCCTCCCACAGTTTCTGCACCCACCCCTCCCCCAGTGTCTGCAACCACCTCTCCCCCAGTGTCTGCACCCACCCCTCCCCCAGTGTCTGCACCCACCACTCCCCCAGTTTCTGCAGCCCCTCCCCCAGTGGCTGCACTCCCTTCCCCCAGTGTCTGCACCCATCCCTCCTCAGTGTCTGCACCCATCCACCCCCAGAGTCTGCACTCACCCCTCCCGCAGAGTCTGCAGCCCCTCCCCCAGTGACTGCATCCACCCCACACCCAGTGTCTGCACCCACCCTCCCCCAGTGTCGGCACCCACCCCTGCCCCAGTGTCGGCACCCACCCCTGCCCAGGTGTCAGCACCCACCCCTCCCCCAGAGTCTGCACCCACCCCTTCCCCTAATGTCTGCAGCCCCTCCCTCAGTGTCTGCACACATTCCTCCCCCAGTGTCGGCACCCACCCCTCCCCCAGTGTCTGCAACCACCCCTCCACCAGTGTCCGCACTCCCTTCCCCCAGTGTCTGCACCCACCCCTCCCCCAGTGTCGGCACCCAACCCTCCCCCAGTGTCTGCAACCACCCATCACCCAGTGGCTGCACCCACCCTCTACCAGTGACTGCACCCACACCCTCCCACACTGCACCCATCCCTCCCCCAGTGTCTGCACGTACCCTTCCCCCAGTGTCTGCACCCACCCCTCTCCCAGTGTCTGCACCCACCCCTCCCCCTGTGTCTGCACCTACCCCTCCCCCAGTTTCTGCACGTACCCTTCCCCCAGTGTCTGCACCCACCCCTCCCCCTGTGTCTGCACGCACCCATCCCCCAGTGTCTGCATCCACCGCTCCCCTAGTGTCTGCACCTACCCCTCCCCCAGTGTCTGCACCCACCCCTCCCCCAGTGTCTGCACCCTCCCCTCCCCCAGTTTCTGCACCCACCGCTCCCCCAGTGTCTGCACCCACCCTCCCCAAGTGTCTGCACCCACCCCTCCCCCAGTGTCTGCACCCACCTCTCCCCCAGTGTCTGCAACCACCCCTCCCCCAGTGCCTGAACCTACCCCTCCCCCAGTGTCTGCATCCACCCTCCCACAGTGTCGGCAGCCGACCCTCCCGTAGTGTCTGCACCCACCCCTCCTGCAGTGTCTGCACCGACCCCTCCCCCAGTGTCTGCACCTACTGCTCCCCCAGTGTCTGCACCCAACCCTCCCCCAGTTTCTGCACACACCCCTCCCCCAGTGTCTGAACCCACCCCTCCCCCAGTGTCTGCATCCACCCTCCCCCAGTGTCGGCAGCCGAAGCTCCCGCAGTGTCTGCACCCACCCCTCCCCCAGTGTCTGCACCCCTTCCCCCAGTGCCTGCACCCTCCCCTCCCCCAGTTTCTGCACCCACCTTCCCCTCGTGTCTGCACCCACCCTCACCCAGTATCTGCACCCATACCTCGCGCAGTGTCTGCACCCACACCTCCCTCAGTGTCTGCACCCACCCCTCCCCCAGTGTCTTCACCCACCCCTTCCCCTAATGTCTGCAGCCCCTCCCTCAGTGTCTGCACACATTCCTCCCCCAGTGTCGGCACCCACCCCTCCCCCAGTGTCTGCAACCACCCCTCCACCAGTGTCCGCACTCCCTTCCCCCAGTGTCTGCACCCACCCCTCCCCCAGTGTCGGCACCCAACCCTCCCCCAGTGTCTGCAACCACCCATCACCCAGTGGCTGCACCCACCCTCTACCAGTGACTGCACCCACACCCTCCCACACTGCACCCACCCCTCCCCCAGTGTCTGCACGTACCCTTCCCCCAGTGTCTGCACCCACCCCTCTCCCAGTGTCTGCACCCACCCCTCCCCCTGTGTCTGCACCTACCCCTCCCCCAGTTTCTGCACGTACCCTTCCCCCAGTGTCTGCACCCACCCCTCCCCCTGTGTCTGCACGCACCCATCCCCCAGTGTCTGCATCCACCGCTCCCCTAGTGTCTGCACCTACCCCTCCCCCAGTGTCTGCACCCACCCCTCCCCCAGTGTCTGCACCCTCCCCTCCCCCAGTTTCTGCACCCACCGCTCCCCCAGTGTCTGCACCCACCCTCCCCAAGTGTCTGCACCCACCCCTCCCCCAGTGTCTGCACCCACCTCTCCCCCAGTGTCTGCAACCACCCCTCCCCCAGTGCGTGCACCCACCCCTCCCTCAGTGTCTGCACACACCCGCCCCCAGTTTCTGCACACACCCCTCCCCCAGTGCCTGAACCTACCCCTCCCCCAGTGTCTGCATCCACCCTCCCACAGTGTCGGCAGCCGACCCTCCCGTAGTGTCTGCACCCACCCCTCCTGCAGTGTCTGCACCGACCCCTCCCCCAGTGTCTGCACCTACTGCTCCCCCAGTGTCTGCACCCAACCCTCCCCCAGTTTCTGCACACACCCCTCCCCCAGTGTCTGCACCCACCCCTCCCCCAGTGTCTGCATCCACCCTCCCCCAGTGTCGGCAGCCGAAGCTCCCGCAGTGTCTGCACCCACCCCTCCCCCAGTGTCTGCACCCCTTCCCCCAGTGCCTGCACCCTCCCCTCCCCCAGTTTCTGCACCCACCTTCCCCTCGTGTCTGCACCCACCCTCACCCAGTATCTGCACCCATACCTCGCGCAGTGTCTGCACCCATACCTCGCGCAGTGTCTGCACCCACACCTCCCTCAGTGTCTGCACCCACCCCTCCCCCAGTGTCTTCACCCACCCCTTCCCCTAATGTCTGCAGCCCCTCCCTCAGTGTCTGCACACATTCCTCCCCCAGTGTCGGCACCCACCCCTCCCCCAGTGTCTGCAACCACCCCTCCACCAGTGTCCGCACTCCCTTCCCCCAGTGTCTGCACCCACCCCTCCCCCAGTGTCGGCACCCAACCCTCCCCCAGTGTCTGCAACCACCCATCACCCAGTGGCTGCACCCACCCTCTACCAGTGACTGCACCCACACCCTCCCACACTGCACCCACCCATCCACCAGTGTCTGCACGTACCCTTCCCCCAGTGTCTGCACCCACCCCTCTCCCAGTGTCTGCACCCACCCCTCCCCCTGTGTCTGCACCTACCCCTCCCCCAGTTTCTGCACGTACCCTTCCCCCAGTGTCTGCACCCACCCCTCCCCCTGTGTCTGCACGCACCCATCCCCCAGTGTCTGCATCCACCGCTCCCCTAGTGTCTGCACCTACCCCTCCCCCAGTGTCTGCACCCACCCCTCCCCCAGTGTCTGCACCCTCCCCTCCCCCAGTTTCTGCACCCACCGCTCCCCCAGTGTCTGCACCCACCCTCCCCAAGTGTCTGCATCCACCGCTCCCCTAGTGTCTGCACCCACCTCTCCCCCAGTTTCTGCACCCACCCGTCCCCCAGTGTCTGAACCTATCCTTCCCCCAGTGTCTGCATCCACCCACCCCCAGTGTCGGCAGCCGACCTTTTCCCAGTGTCTGCACCCACCCCTTCCCCAGTGTCTGCACCCACCCCTCCCCCAGTTACTGTGCCCACCCCTCCCCCAGTGTCTGCACCCACCCCTCCCTCAGTGTCTGCATGCACTCCTCCGTCAGTGTCTGCAACCACACCTGCCGCAGTGTCTGCACCCACCCTCCCCCAGTGTCTGAACCCACCTTCCACCAGTGACTGCACCCACCCCTCACCCAGTGGCTGCACCCACCCCACACCCAGTGTCTGCACCCACCCTCCCCCAGTGTCTGCACCCACCCCTGCCCCAGTGTCGGCACCCACCCCTGCCCAGGTGTCAGCACCCACCCCTCCCCCAGAGTCTGCACCCACCCACCCCCAGTGTCTGCACCCACCGCTCCCCCAGTGTCTGCATCCACCCATCATCCAGTGTCTGCACCCACCCCTCCCCATTATCTGCACCCACTCCTCCCCCAGTGTCTGCACCCACCCCTCCCCCAGTGTCTGCACCCACCGCTCCCCCAGTGTCTGCACCCACCCTCCCCCAGTGTCTGCATCCACCGCTCCCCTGGTGTCTGCACCCACCCCTCCCCCAGTTTCTGCACGTACCCTTCCCCCAGTGTCTGCACCCACCCCTCCCCCTGTGTCTGCACCCACCCATCCCCCAGTGTCTGCATCCCCTTCCCACAGTGTCTGTACCCCTCTTCCCCCAGTGTCTGCATCCCCTCCCCAGTGTCTGCACCCACCCCTCCCCCAGTTTCTGCACCATCTCTCCCCAGTGCCAGCAGCCCATTCCCCCAGTGTCTGCACCCACCGCTCCCCCAGTGTCTGCACCCACTCCTCATCCAGTGTCTTCAACCTGCCTCCCCCAGTGTCTGCACCCACCCCTCACCCAGTGTCTGCACCCACCCTCCACCAGTGACTGCACCCACCCCTCCCCCAGTGTCTGCACTCATCACTCCCGCAGTGTGTGCATCCACCACTCCCCCAGTTTCTGCACCCACCGCTCCCCCAGTGTCTGCATCCACCCCTCATCCAGTGTCTGCACCTACCCCTGCCCCAGTGTCTGCAACCACCCCTCACCCAGTGTCTGCTCACACCCTTCCCCATTGTCGGCACCCACACCCATCTCCCCGAGTGTCTGCACCCACCCCTCCCCCAGTGTCTGCAGCCACCACTCCCCCAGTTTCTGCAGCCCCTCCCCCAGTGGCTGCACTCCCTTCCCCCAGTGTCTGCACCCACCCCTCACCCAGTGTCTGCTCACACCCTTCCCCATTGTCGGCACCCACACCCATCTCCAGTGTCGGTACCCACCCCTGCCCAGGTGTCAGCACCCACCCCTCCCCCAGTGTCTGCACCCATCCCTCCCCAGTGTCTGCACCCATCCACCCCCAGAGTCTGCACTCACCCCTCCCGCAGAGTCTGCATCCACCTTCCTCCAGTGTCTGCACCTACCCCTCCCCCATTGTCTGCACCCACTCCTCCCCCAGTGTCTGCACCCACCCTCCCCTAGAGTCTGCACTCACCCCTCCCGCAGTGTCTGCATCCACCTTCCCCCAGTGTTGGCAGCCGACCTTGCCCCAGTGTCTGCACCCAACCCTCCCCCAGTGTCTGCAACCACCCCTACCCCAGTGTCTGCACCCACCCCTCATCCAGTGTCTGCACCCACCCTCCACCAGTGACTGCACCCACCCCTCCCCCAGTGTCTGCACTCACCCCTCCCGCAGTCTGTGCATCCACACCTCCCCCAGTCTCTGCACCCACCCCTCCCCCAGTGTCTGCATCCACCACTCCCCCAGTTTCAGCACCCAACCCTCCCACAGTTTCTGCACCCACCCCTCCCCCAGTGTCTGCAACCACCCCTCCCCCAGTGTCTGCACCCACCCCTCCCCCAGTGTCTGCACCCACCACTCCCCCAGTTTCTGCAGCCCCTCCCCCAGTGGCTGCACTCCCTTCCCCCAGTGTCTGCACCCATCCCTCCTCAGTGTCTGCACCCATCCACCCCCAGAGTCTGCACTCACCCCTCCCGCAGAGTCTGCAGCCCCTCCCCCAGTGACTGCATCCACCCCACACCCAGTGTCTGCACCCACCCTCCCCCAGTGTCGGCACCCACCCCTGCCCCAGTGTCGGCACCCACCCCTGCCCAGGTGTCAGCACCCACCCCTCCCCCAGAGTCTGCACCCACCCACCCCCAGTGTCTGCACCCACCGCTCCCCCAGTGTCTGCATCCACCCCTCATCCACTGTCTGCACCCACCCCTCCCCCATTATCTGCACCCACTCCTCCCCCAGTGTCTGCACCCACCCCTCCCCCAGTGTCTGCAACCACCCCTCCCCCAGTGTCTGCAACCACCCCTCACCCAGTGTCTGCATCCACCCCTCCCCTTGTGTCTTCACCCACCCCTTCCCCTAATGTCTGCAGCCCCTCCCTCAGTGTCTGCACACACTCCTCCCCCAGTGTCGGCACCCACCCCTCCCCCAGTGTCCGCAACCACCCCTCCACCAGTGTCTGCACTCCCTTCCCCCAGTGTCTGCACCCACCCCTGCCCAAGTGTCTGCACCCATCCCTCCCCCAGTGTCTGCACCCACCGCTCCCCCAGTGTCTGCATCCACCCCTCATCCAGTGTCTGCACCCACCCTCCACCAGTGTCTACACCCACGCGTTTCCCATTGTCTGCACCCACCCCTCCCCCAGTGTCTGCACCCACCCCTCCCCAGTGTCTGCACCCACCCACCCCCAGAGTGTGCACTCACCCCTCCCGCAGAGTCTGCATCCACCTTCCCCCAGTGTCTGCACCTACCCCTCCCCCAGTATCTGCACCCACCCTCCCCTAGAGTCTGCACTCACCCCTCCCGCAGTGTCTGCATCCACCTTCCCCCACTGTTGGCAGCTGACCTTGCCACAGTGTCTGCACCCAACCCGCCCCCAGTGTCTGCAACCACCCCTACCCCAGTGTCTGCACCCACCCCTCACCCAGTGTCTGCACTCACCCCTCCCGCAGTGTGTGCATCCACCCCTCCCCCAGTCGCTGCACCCACCCCTCCCCCAGTGTCTGCATCCACCACTCCCCCAGTTTCAGCACCCAACCCTCCCCCAGTGTCTGCACCCACCACTCCCCCAGTGGCTGCACTCCCTTCCCCCAGTGTCTGCACCCACCCCTGCCCCAGTATCGGCACCCACCCCTGCCCAGGTGTCAGCACCCACCCCTCCCCCAGAGTCTGCACCCACCCACCCCCAGTGTCTGCACCCACCGCTCCCCCAGTGTCTGCATCCACCCCTCATCCACTGTCTGCACCCACCCCTCCCCCATTATCTGCACCCACTCCTCCCCCAGTGTCTGCACCCATCCCTCCTCCAGTGTCTGCAACCACCCCTCCCCCAGTGTCTGCACCCACTGTCCCCAGTGTCTGCACCCACTGTCGGCACCCACCTCTCCCCCAGTGTCTGCAACCACCCCTCCAGCAGTGTCTGCACTCTCTTCCCCCAGTGTCCGCACTCACCCCTGCCCCAGTGTCGGCACCCAACCCTCCCCCAGTGTCTGCAACCACCCATCACCCAGTGGCTGCACCCACCCTCCACCAGTGACTGCACCCACACCCTCCCACAGTGTCTACACCCACCCCTCCCCACTGCCTGCACCCACCACTCCCCGATGTCTGCACCCCCCTTCCCCCAGTGTCTGCATCCCCACTTCCCCCAGTTTCTGCGCCGACTCTACTCCAGTTCCTGCACCCACCATTCCCCCAGTGTCTGCATCCACCTCTCACTCAGTGTTTGCACCCACCGCTCCCCCAGTGTCTGCACCCACCCCTCCCCCAGTGTCTGCACCCCCGTTCCCCCAGTGTCTGCACCCACACCTCCCCCAGTGTCTGCACCCACCTCTCCCCCAGTGTCTGCACCGACCCCTCCCCCAGTGCGTGCACATAACCCCTCCCTCAGTGTCTGCACCCACCCTCAACCAGGGTCTGCATCCCCCCTTGCCCCAGTGTCTCCATCGGACTCTTCCCCTGTGTCTGCTCCCAACCCTCCCCCAGTGTCTGCATCCACCCCTCCCCCAGTTTCTGCACTCAACCGTCCCCCAGTGTCTGAACCTATCCTTCCCCCAGTGTCTGCATCCACCCACCCCCAGTGTCGGCAGCCGACCTTTTCCCAGTGTCTGCACCCACCCCTTCCTCAGTGTCTGCATCCACCCCTCCCCCAGTTTCTGTGCCCACCCCTCCCCCAGTGTCTGCACCCACCCCTTTCTCAGTGTCTGAACCGACCTTCCACCAGTGACTGCACCCACCCCTGCCCCATTGTCGGCACCCACCCCTCCCCCAGTGTCTGCAACCACCCCTCCACCAGTGTCTGCACTCCCTTCCCCCAGTGTCTGCACCCACCCATCCCCCAGTGTCGGCACCCACCCCTCCCCCAGTGTCTGCAACCACCCCTCCACCAGTGTCTGCACTCCCTTCCCCCAGTGTCCGCACCCAACCCTCCCCCAGTGTCTGCAACCACCCATCACCCAGTGGCTGCAACCACCCTCCACCAGTGACTGCACCCACACCCTCCCACAGTGTCTACACCCACCCCCCCCCACTGTCTGCACCCAATCCTCTGCCAGTGTCTGCACCCAACCTTCGCCCAGTGTCTGCAAGCACTTCCCACACTGTCTGCACGCCCCCTTCCCCCAGTGTCTGCATCCACCCCTTCCCCCAGTGTCTGCACCCACCCCTCCCCAGTGTCTGCACCCACCTTCCCCCAGTGTCCGCACCCCCCCTTCCCCCAGTGTCCGCACCCCCCCTTCCCCCAATGTCTGCACCCACCCCTCCCTCAGTATCTGCACCCACACTTACGCCAGAATATGCATACACCTCTCCCCCAGTATCTGCACCCACAACTCCCCCAGTCTCTGCACCCACACTTACCCCAGTGTCTGCACCCACCCCTCCCACAGTGTCTGCACCCCACTTCCCCCAATGTCTGCACCCTCCCCTCCCCCAGTTTCTGCACCCACCTTCCCCTAGTGTCTGCACCCACCACTCCCCAGTGTCTGCACCCTCCCTTCCCCCAGTGTCTGCATCCCCACTTCCCCCAGTTTCTGCGCCGACTCTACTCCAGTGCCTGCATCCACCATTCCCCCAGTGTCTGCACCCACCTCTCACTCAGTGTCTGCACACACCACTCCCCCAGTGTCTGCACCCACCCCTCCCCCAGTGTCTGCACCCTCCTTCCCCCAGTGTCTGCACCCACCCCTCGCCCAGTGTCTGCACCCACCTCTCCTCCAGTGTCTGCATCGACCCCTCCCCCAGTGCGTGCACCCACCCTCAACCAGAGTCTGCATCCCCCCTTGCCCCAGTGTCTGCACCGGACTCTTCCCCTGTGTCTGCTCCCAACCCTCCCCTCGTGTCTGCACCCACCCTTCATCCAGTGTCTGCACCCTCCCTTCCCCCAGTTTCTGCACCAACCCCTCCCCCAGTGTCTGCACCCACCACTGCCCCAGTGTCGGTACCCACCCCTGCCCAGGTGTCGGCACCCACCCCTCCCCAAGTGTCTGCACCCATCCCTCCCCCAGTGTCTACACCCACCCCTCCACCAGTGTCTGCACTCCCTTCCCCCAGTGTCTGCACCCCCCCTTCCCCCAATGTCTGCACCCACCCCTCCGCCAGTGTCTGCAACCACACCTCCACCAGTGTCTGCACTCCCTTCCCCCAGTGTCCGCACCCACCCCTGTCCCAGTGTCGTTACCCAACCATCCCCCAGTGTCTGCAACCACCCATCACCCAGTGGCTGCAAACACTCTCCACCAGTGACTGCACCCACACCCTCCCACAGTGTCTACACCCACCTCTCCCCACTGTCTGCACCCACTCCTCCGCCAGTGTCTGCACCCAACCTTCGCCCAGTGTCTGCAAGCACTTCCCACACTGTCTGCACGCCCCCTTCCCCCAGTATCTGCACCCACACTTACGCCAGAATATGCATACACCCCTCCCCCAGTGTCTGCACACACCCTTGCCCCAGTATCTGCACCCACAACTCCCCCAGTGTCTGCACCCACACTTACCCCAGTGTCTGCATCCACCCCTCTTCCAGTGTCTGCACCCACCCCTTCCCGCAGTGTCTGCACCCCCTTTCCCCAGTGTCAGCACACATCCCTCGCCCAGTGCGTACACCCACCCCTCACCCAGTGTCTGCACCCACCCTCCCCCAGTGTCTGCACCCACCCCTCCCCCAGTGTCTGCACCCACCACTCCCCCAGTGTCTGCACCCCTTCCCCCCAGTACCTGCACCCCCATTCCCTATGTATCAGCACCCGCATTCCACCAGTTTGTGCACCTACCACTCCCCCAGTGTGTGCACCCACCCCTCCCACAGTGTCTGCACCCACCACTCCCCAGTGTCGGCACCCTCCCTTCCCCCAGTGTCTGCATCCCCACTTCCCCCAGTTTCTGCGCCGACTCTACTCCAGTGCCTGCATCCACCATTCCCCCAGTGTCTGCACCCACCCCTCCCCCAGTGTCTGCACCCCCCTTCCCCCAGTGTCTGCACCCACCCCTCCCCCAGTGTCTGCACCCACCTCTCCCCCAGTGTCTGCATCGACCCCTCCCCCAGTGCGTGCACCCACCCCTCCCTCAGTGTCTGCACCCACCCTCAACCAGAGTCTGCATCCCCCCTTGCCCCAGTGTCTGCACCGGACTCTTGCCCTGTGTCTGCTCCCAACCCTCCCCTAGTGTCCGCACTCCCTTCCCCCAGTGTCTGCACCCACCCCTCCCCCAGTGTCGGCACCCAACCCTCCCCCAGTGTCTGCAACCACCCATCACCCAGTGGCTGCACCCACCCTCCACCAGTGACTGCACCCACAACCTCCCACAGTGTCTACACCCACCCCTCCCCCAGTGTCTGCACCACCCTTCCCCCAGTGTCTGCACCCACACCTCCCCCAGTGTCTGCACCCACCTCTCCACCAGTGTCTGCACCGACCCCTCCCCCAGTGCGTGCACCCACCCCTCCCTCAACCAGGGTCTGCATCCCCCCTTGTTCCAGTGTCTGCACCGGACTCTTCCCCTGTGTCTGCTCCCAACCCTCCCCCAGTGTCTGCACCCACCCTCCCCCAGTGTCTGCATCCACCGCTCCCCTAGTGTCTGCACCTACCCCTCCCCCAGTTTCTGCACGTACCCTTCCCCCAGTGTCTGCACCCACCCCTCCCCCTGTGTCTGCACGCACCCATCCCCCAGTGTCTGCATCCCCTTCCCACTGTTTCTGTACCCCTCTTCCCCCAGTGTCTGCACCCCCTTCCTGCAGTGTCTGCATCCCCTTCCCCAGTGTCTGCACCCACCCCTCCCTCAGTTTCTGCACCATCTCTCCCCAGTGCCTGCAGCCCATCCCCCAGTGTCTGCACCCACCGCTCCCCCAGTGTCTGCACCCACTCCTCATCCAGTGTCTGCAACTTGCCTCCCCCAGTGTCTGCACCCATCATTCCCCCATTGTCTGCACCCACCCCTCCCGCAGTGTCTGCATCCACCTTCCCCCAGTGTTGGCAGCCGACCTTGCCCCAGTGTCTGCACCCAACCCTCCCCCAATGTCTGCAACCACCCCTACCCCAGTGTCTGCACCCACCCCTCCCGCAGTGTGTGCATCCACCCCTCCCCCAGTCTCTGCACCCACCCCTCCCCCAGTGTCTGCATCCACCACTCCCCCAGTTTCAGCACCCAACCCTCCCCCAGTGTCTGCACCCACCCCTCCCCCAGTGTCTGCACCCACCCCTCCCCCAGTGTCTGCACCCACCACTCCCCCAGTTTCTGCAGCCCCTCCCCCAGTGGCTACACTCCCTTCCCCCAGTGTCTGCACCCATCCCTGCCCCAGTGTCGGCACCCACCCCGGCCCAGGTGTCAGCACCCACCCCTCCCCAAGTGTCTGCACCCATCCCTCCCCCAGTGTCTGCACCCACCGCTCCCCCAGTGTCTGCATCCACCCCTCATCCAGTGTCTGCACCCACCCTCCACCAGTGTCTACACCAACGCCTTTCCCATTGTCTGCACCCACCCACCCCCAGAGTCTGCACTCACCCCTCCCCCAGTGTCTGCACCCACCCCTCCCCCAGTGTCTGCACCCACCACTCCCCCAGTTTCTGCAGCCCCTCCCCCAGTGGCTACACTCCCTTCCCCCAGTGTCTGCACCCATCCCTGCCCCAGTGTCGGCACCCACCCCGGCCCAGGTGTCAGCACCCACCCCTCCCCAAGTGTCTGCACCCATCCCTCCCCCAGTGTCTGCACCCACCGCTCCCCCAGTGTCTGCATCCACCCCTCATCCAGTGTCTGCACCTACCCCTCCCCAATTGTCTGCACCCACTCCTCCCCCAGTGTCTGCACCCACCCCTCCCCCAGTGTCTGCAACCACCCCTCCCCCAGTGTCTGCAACCACCCATCACCCAGTGTCTGCACCCATCCCTCCCCCAGTGTCTTCACCCACCCCTTCCCCTAATGTCTGCAGCCCCTCCCTCAGTATCTGCACACACCCCTCCACCAGTGTCTGCACTCCCTTCCCCCAGTGTCTGCACCCACCCCTCCCCCAGTGTCTGCAAGCACTTCCCACACTGTCTGCACGCCCCCTTCCCCCAGTGTCTGCATCCACCCCTTCCCCCAGTGTCTGCACCCACCACTCCCCAGTGTCTGCACCCACCTTCCCCCAATGTCTGCACCTACCCCTCCCCCAGTGTCTGCACCCACCCTCACCCAGTGTCTGCACCCACCCCTCCCCCTGTGTCTGCACCCACCCATCCCCCAGTGTCTGCATCCCCTTCCCACAGTGTCTGTACCCCTCTTCCCCCAGTGTCTGCACCCCCTTCCCCCAGTGTCTGCATCCCCTTCCCCCAGTGTCTGCACCCACACCTCCACCAGTTTCTGCACCATCTCTCCCCAGTGCCTGCAGCCCATTCCCCCAGTGTCTGCACATAACCTACTCCAGTGTCTGCACCCACACTTCCCCCAGTATCTGCACCCACAACTCCCCCAGTGTCTGCACCCACACTTACCCCTGTGTCTGCACCCACCCATCCCCCAGTGTCTGCATCCCCTTCCCACAGTGTCTGTACCCCTCTTCCCCCAGTGTCTGCACCCCCTTCCCCCAGTGTCTGCATCCCCTTCCCCCAGTGTCTGCACCCACACCTCCACCAGTTTCTGCACCATCTCTCCCCAGTGCCTGCAGCCATTTCCCCAGTGTCTGCACATAACCTACTCCAGTGTCTGCACCCACACTTCCCCCAGTATCTGCACCTACACTTCCCCAGTGTCTGCACCCACCCTTCCCCCAGTGTCTGTACCCACACCACACCCAGTTTCTGCACCCACCCCCTCCCCCAGTGTCTGCACCCACCCTCACCCAGTGTCTGCACCCATACCTCCCGCAGTATCTGCACCCACACCTCCCTCAGTTTCTGCACCCACACTTACGCCAGAATATGCATACACCCCTCCCCCAGTGTCTGCACACACGCTTCCCCCAGTATCTGCACCCACAACTCCCCCAGTGTCTGCACCCACACTTACCCCAGTGTCTGCATCCACCCCTCCTCCAGTGTCTGCACCCACCCCTTCCCGCAGTGTCTGCATCCCCCTTCCCCCTGTGTCAGCACACATCCCTCGCCCAATGCGTCCACCCACCCCTCACCCAGTGTCTGCACCCACCACTCCCCCAGTGTCTGCACCCACCCTTCCCCCAGTATCTGCACCCCCATTCCCCAAGTATCTGCACCCGCATTCCCCCAGTGTGTGCACCTACCACTCCCCCAGTGTGTGCACCCACCCCTCCCACAGTGTCTGCACCCCCCTTCCCCCAATGTCTGCACCCCCATTCCCCCAGTTTCTGCACCCACCTTCCCCGAGTGTCTGCACCCACCACTCCCCAGTGTCTGCACCCCTCCCTTCCCCCAGTCTCTGCATCCCCACTTCCCCCAGTTTCTGCGCCGACTCTACTCCAGTGCCTGCATCCACCATTCCCCCAGTGTCTGCACCCACCTCTCACTCAGTGTCTTCACACACCGCTCCCCCAGTGTCTGCACCCACCCCTCCCCCAGTGTCTGCACCCCCCTTCCCCCAGTGTCTGCACCCACCCCTCCCCCAGTGTCTGCACCCACCCCTCCCCCAGTGTCTGCACCCACCTCTCCCCCAGTGTCTGCACCCACCTCTCCCCCAGTGTCTGCATCGACCCCTCCCCCAGTGCGTGCACCCACCCCTCCCTCATTGTCTGCACCCACCGCTCCCCCAGTGTCTGCACCCAGCCTCCCCCAGTGTCTGCATCCGCCGCTCCCCTAGTGTCTGCACCCACCCCTCCCCCAGTTTCTGCACCCACCCGTCCCCCAGTGTCTGAACCTATCCTTCCCCCAGTGTCTGCATCCACCCACCCCCAGTGTCGGCAGCTGACCTTTTCCCAGTGTCTGCACCCACCCCTTCCCCAGTGTCTGCACCCACCCCTCCCCCAGTTTCTGTGCCCACCCCTCCCCCAGTGTCTGCAACCAGCCCTCCCTCAGTGTCTGCACGCACTCCTCCGCCAGTGTCTGCAACCACACCTGCCGCAGTGTCTGCACCCACCCTCCCCCAGTGTCCGAACCCACCTTCCACCAGTGACTGCACCCACCCATCACCCAGTGTCTGCACCCACCTATTCACCAGTGTCTGCACTCCCTTCCCCCAGTGTCTGCACCCACCCCTGCCCCAGTGTCGGCACCCACCCCTCCCCCAGTGTCTGCAACCACCCCTCCACCAGTGTCTGCACTCCCTTCCCCCAGTATCTGCACCCACCCCTCCCCCAGTGTCGGCACCCACCCCTCCCCCAGTGTCTGCAACCACCCCTCCACCAGTGTCTGCACTCCCTTCGCCCAGTGTCCGCACCCACCCCTGCCCCAGTGTCGGCACCCAACCCTCCCCCAGTGGCTGCACCCACCCGCCACCAGTGACTGCACCCACACCCTCCCACAGTGTCTACACCCACCCCTCCCCACTGTCTGCACCCACTCCTCCGCCAGTGTCTGCACCCACCCTCACCCAGTGTCTGCACCCACCCCTCCCCCTGTGTCTGCACCCACCCATCCCCCAGTGTCTGCATCCCCTTCCCCCAGTGTCTGCACCCACACCTCCCCCAGTTTCTGCACCATCTCTCCCCAGTGCCTGCAGCCCATTCCCCCAGTGTCTGCACATAACCTACTCCAGTGTCTGCACTCACACTTCCCCCAGTGTCTGCACCCACCCTTCCCCCAGTGTCTGTACCCACACCACACCCAGTGTCTGCACCCACCCCCTCCCCCAGTGTCTGCACTCACCCCCACCCCAGTGTCTGCACCCACACTTCCCCCAGTGTCTGCACCCACCCTCACCCAGTGTCTGCACCCATACCTCCCGCAGTGTCTGCACCCACAACTCCTCCAGTGTCTGCACCCACCCCTTCCCGCAGTGTCTGCACCCCCCTTCCCCCAGTGTCAGCACACATCCCTCGCCCAGTGCGTACACCCACCCCTCACCCAGTGTCTGCACCCACCCTCCCCCAGTGTCTGCACCCACCCCTCCCCCAGTGTCTGCACCCACCACTCCCCCAGTGTCTGCACCCCTTCCCCCAGTACCTGCACCCCCATTCCCCAAGTATCTGCACCCGCATTCCCCCAGTGTGTGCACCTACCATTCCCCCAGTGTGTGCACCCACCCCTCCCACAGTGTCTGCAACCCCCTTCCCCCAATGTCTGCACCCTCCCCTCCCCCAGTTTCTGCACCCACCTTCCCCTAGTGTCTGCACCCACCACTCCCCGGTGTCTGCACCCCCCCTTCCCCCAGTGTCTGTATCCCCACTTCCCCCAGTTTCTGCGCCGACTCTACTCCAGTGCCTGCATCCACCATTCCCCCAGTGTCTGCACCCACCTCTCACTCAGTGTCTGCACACACCGATCCCCCAGTGTCTGCACCCACCCCTCCTCCAGTGTCTGCACCCCTCTTCCCCCAGTGTCTGCACCCACCCCTTCCCCAGTGTCTGCACCCACCTCTCCCCCAGTGTCTGCATCGACCCCTCCCCCAGTGCGTGCACCCACCCCTCCCTCAGTGTCTGCACCCACCCTCAACCAGAGTCTGCATCCCCCCTTGCCCCAGTGTCTGCACCGGACTCTTCCCCTGTGTCTGCTCCCAACCCTCCCCCATTGTCTGTACCCACCCTTCCCCCAGTGTCTGCACCCACCCTTCCCCCAGTGTCTGCACCCTCCACTCCCCCAGTTTCTGCACCCACCGCTCCCCCAGTGTCTGCACCCACCCTCCCCCAGTGTCTGCATCCACCGCTCCCCTAGTGTCTGCACCCACCCCTCCGCCAGTTTCTGCACCCACCCGTCCCCCAGTGTCTGAACCTATCCTTCCCCCAGTGTCTGCATCCACCCACCCCCAGTGTCGGCAGCCGACCTTTTCCCAGTGTCTGCACCCACCCCTTCTGTGCCCACCCCTCCCCCAGTGTCTGCACCCACCCCTCCCTCAGTGTCTGCACGCACTCCTCCGCCAGTGTCTGCAACCACACCTGCCGCAGTGTCTGCACCCACCCTCCCCCAGTGTCTGAACCCACCTTCCACCAGTGACTGCACCCACCCCTCACCCAGTGTCTGCACCCACCCCTCCACCAGTGTCTGCACTCCCTTCCCCCAGTGTCTGCACCCACCCCTGCCCCAGTGTCGGCACCCACCCCACCCCCAGTGTCTGCAACCGCCCCTCCACCAGTGTCTGCACTCCCTTCCCCCAGTGTCCGCACCCACCCCTGCCCCAGTGTCGGCACCCAACCCTCCCCCAGTGTCTGCAACCACCCATCACCCAGTGGCTGCACCCACCCTCCACCAGTGACTGCACCCACACCCTCCCACAGTGTCTACACCCACCCCTCCCCACTGTCTGCACCCACCACTCCCCGGTGTCTGCACCCCGCCTTCCCCAGTGTCTGCATCCCCACTTCCCCCAGTGGTCTGCACACACCTTCCCCCAGTGTCAGCACACATCCCTCGCCCAGTGCGTACACCCACCCCTCACCCAGTGTCTGCACCCACCCTCCCCCAGTGTCTGCACCCACCCCTCCCCCAGTGTGTGCACCCACCACTCCCCCAGTGTCTGCACCCCTTTCCCCAGTACCTGCACCCCCATTCCCCAAGTATCTGCACCCGCATTCCCCCAGTGTGTGCACCTACCACTCCCCCAGTGTGTGCACCCATCCCTCCCACAGTGTCTGCACCCCCCTTCCCCCAGTGTCTGCACCCACCCCTCTCCCAGTGTCTGCACCCCCCCTTCCCCCAATGTCTGCACCTACCCCTCCCCCAGTGTCTTCACCCACCCCTTCTCCGAATGTCTGCAGCCCCTCCCTCAGTGTCTGCACACACTCCTCCGCCAGTTTATGCACCCGCCCCTCCACCAGTGTCTGCACTCCCTTCCCCCGGTGTCTGCACCCACCCCTGCCCCAGTGTCGGCACCCACCCCTCCCCCAGTGTCTGCAACCACCCCTCCACCAGTGTCTGCACTCCCTTCCCCCAGTGTCTGCACCCACCCCTCCCCCAGTGTCGGCACCCACCCCTCCCCCAGTGTCTGCAACCACCCCTCCACCAGTGTCTGCACTCCCTTCCCCCAGTGTCCGCACCCACCCCTGCCCCAGTGTCGGCACCCAACCCTCCCCCAGTGTCTGCAACCACCCATCACCCAGTGGCTGCACCCACCCTCCACCAGTGACTGCACCCACACCCTCCCACAGTGTCTACACCCACCCCTCCCCACTGTCTGCACCCACTCCTCCGCCAGTGTCTACACCCAACCTTCGCCCAGTGTCTGCAAGCACTTCCCACACTGTCTGCACGCCCCCTTCCCCCAGTGTCTGCATCCACCCCTTCCCCCAGTGTCTGCACCCACCCCTCCCCAGTGTCTGCACCCACTTTCCCCCAGTGTCTGCACCCCGCCTTCCCCTAATGTCTGCACTTACCCCTCCCCCAGTGTCTGCACCCACCCTCACCCAGTGTCTGCACCCACCCTTCCCCCTGTGTCTGCACCCACCCATCCCCCAGTGTCTGCATCCCCGTCCCACAGTGTCTGTACCCCTCTTCCCCCAGTGTCTGCACCCCCTTCCCCCAGTGTCTGCATCCCCTTCCCCCAGTGTCTGCACCCACACCTCCCCCAGTTTCTGCACCATCTCTCCCCAGTGCCTGCAGCCCATTCCCCCAGTGTCTGAACATTACCTACTCCAGTGTCTGCACCCACACTTGCCCCAGTGTCTGCACCTACACTTCCCCAGTGTCTGCACCCACCCTTCCCCCAGTGTCTGTACCCACACCACACCCAGTGTCTGCACCCACCCCCTCCCCCAGTGTCTGCACTCACCCGCACCCCAGTGTCTGCACCCACGCTTCCCCCAGTGTCTGCACCCACCCTCACCCAGTGTCTGCACCCATACCTCCCGCAGTGTCTGCACCCACACCTCCCTCAGTTTCTGCACCCACCCCTCCCCCAGTATCTGCACCCACACTTATGCCAGAATATGCATACACCCCTCCCCCAGTGTCTGCACACACCCTTCCCCCAGTATCTGCACCCACAACTCCCCCATTATCTGCACCCACACTTACCCCAGTGTCTGCTTCCACACCTCCTCCAGTGTCTGCACCCACCCCTTCCCGCAGTATCTGCACCCCCCTTCCCCCAGTGTCAGCACACATCCCTCGCCCAGTGCGTACACCCACCCCTCACCCAGTGTCTGCACCCACCCTCCCCCAGTGTCTGCACCCACCCCTCCCCCAGTGTCTGCACCCACCACTCCCCCATTGTCTGCACCCCTACCCCAGTACCTGCACCCCCATTCCCCAAGTATCTGCACCCGCACTCCCCCAGTGTGTGCACCTACCACTCCCCCAGTGTGTGCACCCACCCCTCCCACAGTGCCTGCACCCCCCTTCCCCCAATGTCTGCACCCTCCCCTCCCCCAGTTTCTGCACCCACCTTCCCCTAGTGTCTGCACCCACCACTCCCCAGTGTCTGCACCCCCCCTTCCCCCAGTGTCTGCATCCCCATTTCCCCCAGTGTCTGCACCCACCCCTCCCCCAGTGTCTGCACCCACCTCTCCCCCAGTGTCTGCATCGACCCCTCCCCCAGTGTGTGCACCCACCCCCCCCTCAGTGTCTGCACCCACCCTCAACCAGAGTCTGCATCCCCCCTTGCCCCAGTGTCTGCACCGGACTCTTCGCCTGTGTCTGCTCCGAACCCTCCCCCAGTGTCTGCACCCACCCTTCCCCCAGTGTCTGCACCCTCCCCTCCCCCAGTTTCTGCACCCTCCGCTCCCCCAGTGTCTGCACCCACCCTCCCCAAGTGTCTGCATCCACCGCTGCCCTAGTATCTGCACCCACCCCTCCCCCAGTTTCTGCACCCACCCGTCCCCCAGTGTCTGAACCTATCCTTCCCCCAGTGTCTGCATCCACCCACCCCCAGTGTCGGCAGCCGACCTTTTCCCAGTGTCTGCACCCACCCCTTCCCCAGTGTCTGCACCCACCCCTCCCCCAGTTTCTGTGCCCACCCCTCCCCCAGTGCCTGCACCCACCCCTCGCTCAGTGTCTGCATGCACTCCTCCGCCAGTGTCTGCAACCACACCTGCCGCAGTGTCTGCACCCACCCTCCCCCAGTGTCTGAACCCACCTTCCACCAGTGTCGGCACCCACCCCTCCCCCAGTGTCTGCAACCACCCCTCCACCAGTGTCTGCACTCCCTTCCCCCAGTGTCCGCACCCACCCCTGCCCCAGTGTCGGCACCCACACCCTCCCACAGTGTCTACACCCAACCCTCCCACACTGTCTGCACGCCCCCTTCCCCCAGTGTCTGCATCCACCCCTTCCCCCAGTGTCTGCACCCACCCTGACCCAGTGTCTGCACCCATACCTCCCGCAGTTTCTGCACCCACACCTCCCTCAGTTTCTGCACCCACCCCTCCCCCAGTATCTGCACCCACACTTACGCCAGAATATGCATACAACCCTCCCCCAGTGTCTGCACACACCCTTCCCCCAGTATCTGCACCCACAACTCCCCCAGTGTCTGCACCCACCCCTTCCCACAGTGTCTGCACCCCCCTTCCCCCAGTGTCAGCACACATCCCTCGCCCAGTGCGTACACCCACCCCTCACCCAGTGTCTGCACCCACCCTCCCCCAGTGTCTGCACTCACCCCTCCCCCAGTGTCTGCACCCACCACTCCCCCAGTTTCTGCACCGCTTACCCCAGTACCTGCACCCCCATTCCCCAAGTATCTGCACCCGCATTCCCCCAGTGTGTGCACCTACCACTCCCCCAGTGTGTGCACCCACCCCTCCCACAGTGTCTGCACCCCCCTTCCCCCAATGTCTGCACCCTCCCCTCCCCCAGTGTCTGCACACACCGCTCCCCCAGTGTCTGCACCCACCCCTCTCCCAGTGTCTGCACCCCCCCTTCCCCCAATCTCTGCACCTACCCCTCCCCCAGTGTCTTCACCCACCCCTTCCCCTAATGTCTGCAGCCCCTCCCTCAGTGTCTGCACACACTCCTCCGCCAGTGTATGCACCCACCCCTCCACCAGTGTCTGCACTCCCTTCCCCCAGTGTCTGCACCCACCCCTGCCCCAGTGACTGCACCCACTCCTCACCCAGTGTCTGCACCCACCCCTCCACCAGTGTCTGCAACCACCGCTCCACCAGTGTCTGCACTCCCTTCCCCCAGTGTCCGCACCCACCCCTGCCCCAGTGTCGGCACCCAACCCTCCCCCAGTGTCTGCAACCACCCATCACCCAGTGGCTGCACCCACCCTCCACCAGTGACTGCACCCACACCCTCCCACAGTGTCTACACCCACCCCTCCCCACTGTCTGCACCCACTCCTCCACCAGTGTCTGCACCCAACCTTCGCCCAGTGTCTGCAAGCACTTCCCACACTGTCTGCACCCCCACTTTCCCCAATGTCTGCACCTACCCCTCCCCCAGTGTCTGCACCCACCCTCACCCAGTGTCTGCACCCAGCCCTCCCCCTGTGTCTGCACCCACCCATCCCCCAGTGTCTGCATCCCCGTCCCACAGTGTCTGTACCCCTCTTCCCCCAGTGTCTGCAGCCCCTTCCTCCAGTGTCTGCATCCCCTTCCCCCAGTGTCTGCACCTACACCTCCCCCAGTTTCTGCACCATCTCTCCCCAGTGCCTGCAGCCGATTCCCCCAGTGTCTGCACATAACCTACTCCAGTGTCTGCACCCACACTTCCCCCAGTGTCTGCACCTACACTTCCCCAGTGTCTGCACCCACCCTTCCCCCAGTGTCTGTACCCACACCACACCCAGTGTCTGCACCCATACCTCCCACAGTGTCTGCACCCACACCTCCCTCAGTTTCTGCACCCACCCCTCCCCCAGTATCTGCACCCACACTTACCCCAGTGTCTGCATCCACCCCTCCTCCAGTGTCTGCTCCCACCCCTTCCCGCAGTGTCTGCACACCCCTTCCCCCAGTGTCAGCACACATCCCTCGCCCAGTGCGTACACCCACCCCTCACCCAGTGTCTGCACCCACCCTCCCCCAGTGTCTGCACCCACCCCTCCCCCAGTGTCTGCACCTACCACTCCTCCAGTGTGTGCACCCACCCCTCCCACAGTGTCTGCACCCCACTTCCCCCAATGTCTGCACCCTCCCCATCCCCAGTTTCTGCACCCACCTTCCACGAGTGTCTGCACCCACAACTCCCCAGTGGCTGCACCCCACCTTCCCCCAGTGTCTGCATCCCCACTTCCCCCAGTTTCTGCGCCGACTCTACTCCAGTGTCTGCATCCACCATTCCCCCAGTGTCTGCACCCACCCCTCCCCCAGTTTCTGTGCCCACCCCTCCCCCTGTGTCTGCACCCACCCATCCCCCAGTGTCTGCATCCCCGTCCCACAGTGTCTGTACCCCTCTTCCCCCAGTGTCTGCACCCCCTTCCCCCAGTGTCTGCATCCCCTTCCCCCAGTGTCTGCACCCACACCTCCCCCAGTTTCTGCACCATCTCTCCCCAGTGCCTGCAGCCCATTCCCCCAGTGTCTGCACATAACCTACTCCAGTGTCTGTACGCACACCACACCCAGTGTCTGCACCCAACCCCTCCCCCAGTGTCTGCACTCACCCGCACCCCAGTGTCTGCACCCACGCTTCCCCCCAGTGTCTGCACCCACCCTCACCCAGTGTCTGCACCCATACCTCACGCAGTGTCTGCACCCACACCTCCCTCAGTTTCTGCACCCACCCCTCCCCCAGTATCTGCACCCACACTTCGGCCAGAATATGCATACACCCCTCCCCCAGTGTCTGCACACACCCTTCCCCCAGTATCTGCACCCACAACTCCGCCAGTGTCAGCACACATCCCTCGCCCAGTGTGTACACCCAACCCTCACACAGTGTCTGCACCCACCCTCCCCCAGTGTCTGCACCCACCCCTCCCCCAGTGTCTGCACACACCACTCCCCCAGTGTCTGCACCCCTTCCCCCAGTACCTGCACCCCCATTCCCCAAGTATCTGCACCCGCATTCCCCCAGTGTGTGCACCTACCACTCCCCCAGTGTGTGCACCCACCCCTCCCACAGTGTCTGCACCCCCCTTCCCCCAATGTCTGCACCCTCCCCTCGCCCAGTGTCTGCACCCACCTCTCCCCCAGTGTCTGCATCGACCCCTCCCCCAGTGCGTGCACCCAACCCTCCCTCAGTGTCTGCACCCACCCTCAACCAGAGTCTGCATCCCCCCTTGCCCCAGTGTCTCCATCGGACTCTTCCCCTGTGTCTGCTCCCAACCCTCCCCCAGTGTCTGCACCCACCCTTCCCCCAGTGTCTGCACCCTCCCCTTCCCCAGTTTCTGCACCCACCGCTCCCCCAGTGTCTGCACCCACCCTCCCCCAGTGTCTGCATCCACCGCTCCCCTAGTGTCTGCACCCACCCCTCCCCCAGTTTCTGCACTCAACCGTCCCCCAGTGTCTGAACCTATCCTTCCCCCAGTGTCTGCATCCACCCACCCCCAGTGTCGGCAGCCGACCTTTTCCCAGTTTCTGTGCCCACCCCTCCCCCAGTGTCTGCAACCACACCTGCCGTAGTGCCTGCACCCACCCTCCCCCAGTGTCTGAACCGACCTTCCACCAGAGACTGCACCCACACCTGCCCCATTGTCGGCACCCACCCCTCCCCCAGTGTCTGCAACCACCCCTCCACCAGTGTCTGCACTCCCTTCCCCCAGTGTCTGCACCCACCCATCCCCCAGTGTCGGCACCCACCCCTCCACCAGTGTCTGCACTCCCTTCCCCCAGTGTCCGCACCCAACCCTCCCCCAGTGTCTGCAACCACCCATCACCCAGTGGCTGCACCCACCCTCCACCAGTGACTGCACCCACACCCTCCCACAGTGTCGTCACCCAACCCTCCCCACTGTCTGCACCCACTCCTCCGCCAGTGTCTGCACCCAACCTTCGCCCAGTGCCTGCAAGCACTTCCCACACTGTCTGCACGCCCCCTTCCCCCAGTGTCTGCATCCACCCCTTCCCCCAGTGTCTGCACCCACCCTCACCCAGTGTTTGCACCCATACCTCCCGCAGTGTCTGCACCCACACCTCCCTCAGTTTCTGCACCCACCCCTCCCCCAGTATCTGCACCCACACTTACGCCAGAATATGCATACACCCCTCCCCCAGTGTCTGCACACACCCCTTCCCGCAGTATCTGCAGCCCCCTTCCCCCAGTGTCAGCACACATCCCTCGCCCAGTGCGTACACCCACCCCTCACCCAGTGTCTGCACTCCCTTCCCCCAGTGTCTGCACCCACCCCTCCCCCAGTGTTGGCACCCACCCCTCACCCAGTGTCTGCACCCACCCTCCCCCAGTGTCTGCACCCACCCCTCCCCCAGTGTCTGCACCCACCACACCCCCAGTGTCTGCACCCCTTCCCCCAGTACCTGCACCCCCATTCCCCAAGTATCTGCACCCGCATTCCCCCAGTGTGTGCACCTACCACTCCCCCAGTGTGTGCACCCATCCCTCCCACAGTGTCTGCACACCCCTTCCCCCAATGTCTGCACCCTCCCCTCCCCCAGTGTCTGCACACACCGCTCCCCCAGTGTCTGCACCCACCCCTCTTCCAGTGTCTGCACCCCCTCTTCCCCCAATGTCTGCACCTAACCCTCCCCCAGTGTCTTCACCCACCCCTTCTCCTAATGTCTGCAGCCCCTCCCTCAGTGTCTGCACACACTCCTCCCCCAGTGTCTGCACCCCCCCTTCCCCCAGTGTCTGCATCCACACTTCCCCCAGTTTCTGCGCCGACTCTACTCCAGTGCCTGCATCCACCATTCCCCCAGTGTCTGTACCCACCTCTCACTCAGTGTCTGCACACACCTCTACCCCAGTGTCTGCATCGACCCCTCCCCCAGTGCGTGCACCCAACCCTCCCTCAGTGTCTGCACCCACCCTCAACCAGAGTCTGCATCCCCCCTTGCCCCAGTGTCTCCATCGGACTCTTCCCCTGTGTCTGCTCCCAACCCTCCCCCAGTGTCTGCACCCACCCTTCCCCCAGTGTCTGCACCCTCCCCTCCCCCAGTTTCTCCACCCACCGCTCCCCCAGTGTCTGCACCCACCCTCCCCCAGTGTCTGCACTCAACCGTCCCCCAGTGTCTGAACCTATCCTTCCCCCAGTGTCTGCATCCACCCACCCCCAGTGTCGGCAGCCGACCTTTTCCCAGTGTCTGCACCCACCCCTTCCTCAGTGTCTGCATCCACCCCTCCCCCAGTTTCTGTGCCCACCCCTCCCCCAGTGTCTGCAACCACACCTGCCGTAGTGCCTGCACCCACCCTCCCCCAGTGTCTGAACCGACCTTCCACCAGTGACTGCACCCACACCTGCCCCATTGTCGGCACCCACCCCTCCCCTAGTGTCTGCAACCACCCCTCCACCAGTGTCTGCACTCCCTTCCCCCAGTGTCTGCACCCACCCATCCCCCAGTGTCGGCACCCACCCCTCCCCCAGTGTCTGCAACCACCCCTCCACCAGTGTCTGCACTCCCTTCCCCCAGTGTCCGCACCCAACCCTCCCCCAGTGTCTGCAACCACCCATCACCCAGTGGCTGCAACCACCCTCCACCAGTGACTGCACCCACACCCTCCCACAGTGTCTACACCCACCCCTCCCCACTGTCTGCACCCAATCCTCTGCCAGTGTCTGCACCCAACCTTCGCCCAGTGTCTGCAAGCACTTCCCACACTGTCTGCACGCCCCCTTCCCCCAGTGTCTGCATCCACCCCTTCCCCCAGTGTCTGCACCCACCCCTCCCCAGTGTCTGCACCCACCTTCCCCCAGTGTCCGCACCCCCCCTTCCCCCAATGTCTGCACCCACCCCTCCCTCAGTATCTGCACCCACACTTACGCCAGAATATGCATACACCTCTCCCCCAGTATCTGCACCCACAACTCCCCCAGTCTCTGCACCCACACTTACCCCAGTGTCTGCACCCACCCCTCCCACAGTGTCTGCACCCCCCTTCCCCCAATGTCTGCACCCTCCCCTCCCCCAGTTTCTGCACCCACCTTCCCCTAGTGTCTGCACCCACCACTCCCCAGTGTCTGCACCCTCCCTTCCCCCAGTGTCTGCATCCCCACTTCCCCCAGTTTCTGCGCCGACTCTACTTCAGTGCCTGCATCCACCATTCCCCCAGTGTCTGCACCCACCCCTCCCTCAGTGTCTGCACCCACCCTCAACCAGAGTCTGCATCCCCCCTTGCCCCAGTGTCTGCACCGGACTCTTCCCCAGTGTCTGCTCCCAACCCTCCCCTCGTGTCTGCACCCACCCTTCATCCAGTGTCTGCACCCTCCCCTCCCCCAGTTTCTGCACCAACCCCTCCCCCAGTGTCTGCACCCACCACTGCCCCAGTGTCGGTACCCACCCCTGCCCAGGTGTCGGCACCCACCCCTCCCCAAGTGTCTGCACCCATCCCTCCCCAAGTGTCTACACCCACCCCTCCACCAGTGTCTGCACTCCCTTCCCCCAGTGTCTGCACCCCCCTTTCCCCCAATGTCTGCACCCACCCCTCCCCCAGTGTCTGCAACCACACCTCCACCAGTGTCTGCACTCCCTTCCCCCAGTGTCCGCACCCACCCCTGTCCCAGTGTCGTTACCCAACCCTCCCCCAGTGTCTGCAACCACCCATCACCCAGTGGCTGCAAACACTCTCCACCAGTGACTGCACCCACACCCTCCCACAGTGTCTACACCCACCTCTCCCCACTGTCTGCACCCACTCCTCCGCCAGTGTCTGCACCCAACCTTCGCCCAGTGTCTGCAAGCACTTCCCACACTGTCTGCACGCCCCCTTCCCCCAGTATCTGCACCCACACTTACGCCAGAATATGCATACACCCCTCCCCCAGTGTCTGCACACACCCTTGCCCCAGTATCTGCACCCACAACTCCCCCAGTGTCTGCACCCACACTTACCCCAGTGTCTGCATCCACCCCTCTTCCAGTGTCTGCACCCACCCCCTCCCGCAGTGTCTGCACCCCCTTTCCCCAGTGTCAGCACACATCCCTCGCCCAGTGCGTACACCCACCCCTCACCCAGTGTCTGCACCCACCCTCCCCCAGTGTCTGCACCCACCCCTCCCCCAGTGTCTGCACCCACCACTCCCCCAGTGTCTGCACCCCTTCCCCCAGTACCTGCACCCCCATTCCCCATGTATCAGCACCCGCATTCCCCCAGTTTGTGCACCTACCACTCCCCCAGTGTGTGCACCCACCCCTCCCACAGTGTCTGCACCCACCACTCCCCAGTGTCTGCACCCTCCCTTCCCCCAGTGTCTGCATCCCCACTTCCCCCAGTTTCTGCGCCGACTCTACTCCAGTGCCTGCATCCACCATTCCCCCAGTGTCTGCACCCACCCCTCCCCCAGTGTCTGCATCGACCCCTCCCCCAGTGCGTGCACCCACCCCTCCCTCAGTGCCTACACCCACCCTCAACCAGAGTCTGCATCCCCCCTTGCCCCAGTGTCTGCACCGGACTCTTGCCCTGTGTCTGCTCCCAACCCTCCCCTAGTGTCTGCACCCACCCCTGCCCCAGTGTCGGGACCCACCCCTGCCCAGGTGTCGGCACCCACCCCTCCCCAAGTGTCTGCATCCATCCCTCCCCCAGTGTCTGCACACACCGCTCCCCCAGTGTCTGCATCCACCCCTCATCCAGTGTCTGCACCCACCCTCCACCAGTGTCTACACCCACCCTCCACCAGTGTCTACACCCACGCCTTTCCCATTGTCTGCACCCACCCCTCCCCCAGTGTCTGCACCCACCCCTCCCCCAGTGTCTGCATCCACCTTCCCCCAGTGTCTGCACCTACCCCTCCCCCATTGTCTGCACCCACCCCTCCCCCAGTGTCTGCACCCACCCCTCCCCCAGTGTCTGCAACCACCCCTCCCCCAGTGTCTGCAACCACCCCTCACCCAGTGTCTGCCCCCACCCCTCCCCCCAGTGTCTTCACCCACCCCTTCCCCTAATGTCTGCAGCCCCTCCCTCAGTGTCTGCACACACTCCTCCCCCAGTGTATGCACCCACCCCTCCACCAGTGTCTGCACTCCCTTCCCCCAGTGTCTGCACCCACCCCTCCCCCAGTGTCTGCAACCACCCCTCCACCAGTGTCTGCAATCCCTCCCCACTGTCTGCACCCACTCCTCCGCCAGTGTCTGCACCCAACCTTCGCCCAGTGTCTGCAAGCACTTCCCACACTGTCTGCACGCCCCCTTCCCCCAGTGTCTGCATCCACCCCTTCCCTCAGTGTCTGCACCCACCCCTCCCCAGTGTCTGCACCCACCTTCCCCCAGTGTCTGTACCCCGCCTTCCCCCAATGTCTGCACCTACCCCACCCCCAGTGTCTGCACCCACCCTCACCCAGTATCTGCACCCACCCCGCCCCCTGTGTCTGCACCCACCCATCCCCCAGTGTCTGCATCCCCTTCCCACAGTGTCTGTACCCCTCTTCCCCCAGTTACTGCACCCCCTTCCCCCAGTGTCTGCATCCCCTTCCCCCAGTGTCTGCACCCACCCCTCCCCCAGTTTCTGCACCATCTCTCCCCAGTGCCTGCAGCCCATTCCCCCAGTGTCTGCACATAACCTACTCCAGTGTCTGCACCCACACTTCGCCCAGTGTCTGCACCCACCCCCTCCCCCAGTGTCTGCACCCATACCTCCCGCAGTGTCTGCAACCACACCTCACTCAGTTTCTGCACACACCCCTCCCCCAGTATCTGCACCCACACTTACGCCAGAATATGCATACACCCTTCCCCCAGTATCTGCACCCACAACTCCCCCAGTGTCTGCACCCACACTTACCCCAGTGTCTGCATCCACCCCTCCTCCAGTGTCTGCACCCCCTTTCCCCCCAGTGTCAGCACACATCCCTCGCCCAGTGCGTACACCCACCCCTCACCCAGTGTCTGCACCCACCCCTCCCCCAGTGTCTGCACCCACCACTCCCCCAGTGTCTGCACCCCTTCCCCCAGTACCTGCACCCCCATTCCCCCAGTGTGTGCACCTACCACTCCCCCAGTGTGTGCACCCACCCCTCCCACAGTGTCTGCACCCCCATTCCCCCAATGTCTGCACCCTCCCCTCCCCCAGTTTCTGCAATCACCTTCCCCGAGTGTCTGCACCCACCACTCCCCAGTGTCTGCACCACCCCTTCCCCCAGTGTCTGCATCCCCACTTCCCCCAGTTTCTGCGCCGACTCTACTCCAGTGCCTGCATCAACCATTCCCCCAGTGTCTGCACCCAACTTTCACTCAGTGTCTGCACACACCGCTCCCCCAGTGTCTGCACCCACCCCTCCCCCAGTGTCTGCACCCCACTTCCCCCAGTGTCTGCACCCACCCCTCCCCCAGTGTCTGCACCCACCTCTCCCCCAGTGTCTGCAACCACCCCTCCCCCAGTGCGTGCACCCACCCCTCCCTCAGTGTCTGCACACACCCGCCCCCAGTTTCTGCACACACCCCTCCCCCAGTGCCTGAACCTACCCCTCCCCCAGTGTCTGCATCCACCCTCCCACAGTGTCGGCAGCCGACCCTCCCGTAGTGTCTGCACCCAGCCCTCCTGCAGTGTCTGCACCGACCCCTCCCCCAGTGTCTGCACCTACTGCTCCCCCAGTGTCTGCACCTACTGCTCCCCCAGTGTCTGCACCCAACCCTCCCCCAGTTTCTGCACACACCCCTCCCCCAGTGTCTGAACCCACCCCTCCCCCAGTGTCTGCATCCACCCTCCCCCAGTGTCGGCAGCCGAAGCTCCCGCAGTGTCTGCACCCACCCCTCCCCCAGTGTCTGCACCCCTTCCCCCAGTGCCTGCACCCTCCCCTCCCCCAGTTTCTGCACCCACCTTCCCCTCGTGTCTGCACCCACCCTCACCCAGTATCTGCACCCATACCTCGCGCAGTGTCTGCACCCACACCTCCCTCAGTGTCTGCACCCACACCTCCCTCAGTGTCTGCACCCACCCCTCCCCCAGTGTCTTCACCCACCCCTTCCCCTAATGTCTGCAGCCCCTCCCTCAGTGTCTGCACACATTCCTCCCCCAGTGTCGGCACCCACCCCTCCCCCAGTGTCTGCAACCACCCCTCCACCAGTCTCCGCACTCCCTTCCCCCAGTGTCTGCACCCACCCCTCCCCCAGTGTCGGCACCCAACCCTCCCCCAGTGTCTGCAACCACCCATCACCCAGTGGCTGCACCCACCCTCTACCAGTGACTGCACCCACACCCTCCCACACTGCACCCACCCCTCCCCCAGTGTCTGCACGTACCCTTCCCCCAGTGTCTGCACCCACCCCTCTCCCAGTGTCTGCACCCACCGCTCCCCTAGTGTCTGCACCTACCCCTCCCCCAGTGTCTGCACCCACCCCTCCCCCAGTGTCTGCACCCTCCCCTCCCCCAGTTTCTGCACCCAACCCTCCCCACTGTCTGCACCCACTCCTCCGCCAGTGTCTGCACCCAACCTTCGCCCAGTGTGTGCAAGCACTTCCCACACTGTCTGCACGCCCCCTTCTCCCAGTGTCTGCATCCACCCCTTCCCCCAGTGTCTGCACCCACCCTCACCCAGTGTCTGCACCCATACCTCCCGCAGTATCTGCACCCACACCTCCCTCAGTTTCTGCACCCACCCCTCCCCCAGTATCTGCACCCACACTTACGCCAGAATATGCATACACCCCTCCCCCAGTGTCTGCACACACCCTTCCCCCAGTATCTGCACCCACAACTCCCCCAGTGTCTGCACCCACACCTACCCCAGTGTCTGCAACCACCCCTCCTCCAGTGTCTGCACCCACCCCTTCCCGCAGTGTCTGCAGCCCCCTTTCCCCAGTGTCAGCACACATCCCTCGCCCAGTGCGTACACCCACCCCTCACCCAGTGTCTGCACCCACCCTCCCCCAGTGTCTGCACCCACCCCTCCCCCAGTGTCTGCACCCACCACTCCCCCAGTGTCTGCACCCCTTCCCCCAGTACCTGCACCCCCATTCCCCAAGTATCTGCACCCGCATTCCCCCAGTGTGTGCACCTACCACTCCCCCAGTGTGTGCACCCACCCCTCCCACAGTGTCTGCACCCCACTTCCCCCAATGTCTGCACCCTCCCCTCCCGCAGTGTTTGCACACACTGCTCCCCCAGTGTCTGCACCCACCCCTCTCCCAGTGTCTGCACCCCCCCTTCCCCCAATGTCTGCACCTACCCCTCCCCCAGTGTCTTCACCCACCCCTTCCCCTAATGTCTGCAGCCCCTCCCTCAGTGTCTGCACACACTCCTCCGCCAGTGTATGCACCCACCCCTCCACCAGTGTCTGCACTCCCTTCCCCCAGTGTCTGCACCCACCCCTGCCCCAGTGATTGCACCCACCCCTCACCCAGTGTCTGCACCCACCCCTCCACCAGTGTCTGCACTCCCTTCCCGCAGTGTCTGCACCCACCCCTCCCCCAGTGTCGGCACCCACACCTCCCCCAGTGTCTGCAACCACCCCTCCACCAGTGTCTGCACTCCCTTCCCCCAGTGTCCGCACCCACCCCTGCCCCAGTGTCGGCACCCAACCCTCCCCCAGTGTCTGCAACCACCCATCACCCAGTGGCTGCACCCACCCTCCACCAGTGACTGCACCCACACCCTCCCACAGTGTCTACACCCACCCCTCCCCACTGTCTGCACCCACTCCTCCGCCAGTGTCTGCACCCAACCTTCGCCCAGTGTCTGCAAGCACTTCCCACACTGTCTGCACGCCCCCTTCTCCCAGTGTCTGCATCCACCCCTTCCCCCAGTGTCTGCACCCACCCCTCCCCAGTGTCTGCACCCACCTTGCCCCAGTGTCTGCACCCCCACTTCCCCCAATGTCTGCACCTACCCCTCCCCCAATGTCTGCACCCACCCTCACCCAGTGTCTGCACCCACCCCTCCCCCTGTGTCTGCACCCACCCATCCCCCAGTGTCTGCATCCCCGTCCCACAGTGTCTGTACCCCTCTTCCCCCAGTGTCTGCAGCCCCTTCCCCCAGTGTCTGCATCCCCTTCCCCCAGTGTCTGCACCCACACCTCCCCCAGTTTCTGCACCATCTCTCCCCAGTGCATGCAGCCCATTCCCCCAGTGTCTGCACATAACCGACTCCAGTGTCTGCACCCACACTTCCCCCAGTGTCTGCACCGACACTTCCCCAGTGTCTGCACCCACCCTTCCCCCAGTGTCTGTACCCACACCACACCCAGTGTCTGCACCCATACCTCCCACAGTGTCTGCACCCACCCTTCCCCCAGTGTCTGCACCCTCCCCTCCCCCAGTGTCTGCATCCACCGCTCCCCGAGTGTCTGCACCCACCCCTCCCCCAGTTTCTGCACACACCCCTCCCCCAGTTTCTGCACACACCCCTCCCCCAGTTTCTGTGCCCACCCCTCCCTCAGTGTCTGCACGCACTCCTCCGCCAGTGTCTGCAACCACACCTGCCGTAGTGTCTGCACCCACCCTCCCCCAGTGTCTGAACCCACCTTCCACCAGTGACTGCACCCACCCCTCACCCAGTGTCTGCACCCACCCCTCCACCAGTGTCTGCACTCCCTTCCCCCAGTGTCTGCACCCACCCCTCTCCCAGTGTCGGCACCCACCCCTCCCCCAGTGTCTGCAACCACCCCTCCACCAGTGTCTGCACTCCCTTCCCCCAGTGTCCGCACCCACCCCTGCCCCAGTGTCGTTACCCAACCCTCCCCCAGTGTCTGCAACCACCCATCACCCAGTGGCTGCAACCACCCTCCACCAGTGACTGCACCCACACCCTCCCACAGTGTCGTTACCCACCCCTCCCCACTGTGTGCACCCACTCCTCCGCCAGTGTCTGCACCCAACCTTCGCCCAGTGTCTGCAAGCACTTCCCATACTGTCTGCACGCCCCCTTCCCCCAGTGTCTGCATCCACCACTTCCCCCAGTGTCTGCACCCACCCCTCCCCAGTGTCTGCACCCACCTTCCGCCAGTGTCTGAACCCCCCCTTCCCCCAATGTCTGCACCCACCCCTCCCCCAGTATCTGCACCCACACTTACGCCAGAATATGCACCCACCCCTCCCCAGTGTCTGCACCCACCTTCCCACAGTGTCTGCACCCCCCTTCCCCCAATGTCTGCACCCTCCCCTCCCCCAGTTTCTGCACCCACCTTCCCCTAGTGTCTGCACCCACCACTCCCCAGTGTCTGCACCCCCCCTTCCCCCAGTGTCTGCATCCCCACTTCCCCCAGTTTCTGCGCCGACTCAACTCCAGTGCCTGTATCCACCATTCCCCCAGTGTCTGCACCCACCTCTCACTCAGTGTCTGTACACACCGCTCCCCCAGTGTCTGCACCCACCCCTCCCCCAGTGTCTGCTCCCCCTTTCCCCCAGTGTCTGCACCCACCCCTCCCCCAGTGTCTGCACCCACCTCTCCCCCAGTGTCTGCATCGACCCCTCCCCCAGTGCATGCACCCACCCCTCCCTCAGTGTCTGCACCCACCCTCAACCAGAGTCTGCATCCCCCCTTGCCCCAGTGTCTGCACCGGACCCTTCCCCTGTGTCTGCACCCTCCCCTCCCCCAGTGTCTGCATCCACCGCTCCCCGAGTGTCTGCACCCACCCCTCCCCCAGTTTCTGCACCCACCCGTCCCCCAGTGTCTGAACCTATCCTTCCCCCAGTCTCTGCATCCACCCACCCCCAGTGTCGGCAGCCGACCTTTTCCCAGTGTCTGCACCACCCCTTCCCCAGTGTCTGCACCCACCCCTCCCCCAGTTTCTGTGCCCACCCCTCCCTCAGTGTCTGCACGCACTCCTCCGCCAGTGTCTGCAACCACAGCTGCCGTAGTGTCTGCACGCACCCTCCCCCAGTGTCTGAACCCACCTTCCCCCAGTGTCTGCACCCCCACTTCCCCCAATGTCTGCACCTACCCCTCCCCCAGTGTCTGCACCCACCCCTCCCCCTGTGTCTGCACCCACCCATCCCCCAGTGTCTGCACCCACCCCTGCCCCAGTGTCGGCACCCAACCCTCCCCCAGTGTCTGCAACCACCCATCACCCAGTGGCTGCACCCACCCTCCACCAGTGACTGCACCCACACCCTCCCACAGTGTCTACACCCACCCCTCCCCACTGTCTGCACCCACTCCTCCGCCAGTGTCTGCACCCAACCTTCGCCCAGTGTCTGCAAGCACTTCCCACACTGTCTGCACGCCCCCTTCTCCCAGTGTCTGCATCCACCCCTTCCCCCAGTGTCTGCACCCACCCCTCCCCAGTGTCTGCACCCACCTTCCCCCAGTGTCTGCACCCCCACTTCCCCCAATGTCTGCACCTACCCCTCCCCCAATGTCTGCACCCACCCTCACCCAGTGTCTGCACCCACCCCTCCCCCTGTGTCTGCACCCACCCATCCCCCAGTGTCTGCATCCCCGTCCCACAGTGTCTGTACCCCTCTTCCCCCAGTGTCTGCAGCCCCTTCCCCCAGTGTCTGCATCCCCTTCCCCCAGTGTCTGCACCCACACCTCCCCCAGTTTCTGCACCATCTCTCCCCAGTGCATGCAGCCCATTCCCCCAGTGTCTGCACATAACCGACTCCAGTGTCTGCACCCACACTTCCCCCAGTGTCTGCACCGACACTTCCCCAGTGTCTGCACCCACCCTTCCCCCAGTGTCTGTACCCACACCACACCCAGTGTCTGCACCCATACCTCCCACAGTGTCTGCACCCACCCTTCCCCCAGTGTCTGCACCCTCCCCTCCCCCAGTGTCTGCATCCACCGCTCCCCGAGTGTCTGCACCCACCCCTCCCCCAGTTTCTGCACACACCCCTCCCCCAGTTTCTGCACACACCCCTCCCCCAGTTTCTGTGCCCACCCCTCCCTCAGTGTCTGCACGCACTCCTCCGCCAGTGTCTGCAACCACACCTGCCGTAGTGTCTGCACCCACCCTCCCCCAGTGTCTGAACCCACCTTCCACCAGTGACTGCACCCACCCCTCACCCAGTGTCTGCACCCACCCCTCCACCAGTGTCTGCACTCCCTTCCCCCAGTGTCTGCACCCACCCCTCTCCCAGTGTCGGCACCCACCCCTCCCCCAGTGTCTGCAACCACCCCTCCACCAGTGTCTGCACTCCCTTCCCCCAGTGTCCGCACCCACCCCTGCCCCAGTGTCGTTACCCAACCCTCCCCCAGTGTCTGCAACCACCCATCACCCAGTGGCTGCAACCACCCTCCACCAGTGACTGCACCCACACCCTCCCACAGTGTCGTTACCCACCCCTCCCCACTGTGTGCACCCACTCCTCCGCCAGTGTCTGCACCCAACCTTCGCCCAGTGTCTGCAAGCACTTCCCATACTGTCTGCACGCCCCCTTCCCCCAGTGTCTGCATCCACCACTTCCCCCAGTGTCTGCACCCACCCCTCCCCAGTGTCTGCACCCACCTTCCGCCAGTGTCTGAACCCCCCCTTCCCCCAATGTCTGCACCCACCCCTCCCCCAGTATCTGCACCCACACTTACGCCAGAATATGCACCCACCCCTCCCCAGTGTCTGCACCCACCTTCCCACAGTGTCTGCACCCCCCTTCCCCCAATGTCTGCACCCTCCCCTCCCCCAGTTTCTGCACCCACCTTCCCCTAGTGTCTGCACCCACCACTCCCCAGTGTCTGCACCCCCCCTTCCCCCAGTGTCTGCATCCCCACTTCCCCCAGTTTCTGCGCCGACTCAACTCCAGTGCCTGTATCCACCATTCCCCCAGTGTCTGCACCCACCTCTCACTCAGTGTCTGTACACACCGCTCCCCCAGTGTCTGCACCCACCCCTCCCCCAGTGTCTGCTCCCCCTTTCCCCCAGTGTCTGCACCCACCCCTCCCCCAGTGTCTGCACCCACCTCTCCCCCAGTGTCTGCATCGACCCCTCCCCCAGTGCATGCACCCACCCCTCCCTCAGTGTCTGCACCCACCCTCAACCAGAGTCTGCATCCCCCCTTGCCCCAGTGTCTGCACCGGACCCTTCCCCTGTGTCTGCACCCTCCCCTCCCCCAGTGTCTGCATCCACCGCTCCCCGAGTGTCTGCACCCACCCCTCCCCCAGTTTCTGCACCCACCCGTCCCCCAGTGTCTGAACCTATCCTTCCCCCAGTCTCTGCATCCACCCACCCCCAGTGTCGGCAGCCGACCTTTTCCCAGTGTCTGCACCACCCCTTCCCCAGTGTCTGCACCCACCCCTCCCCCAGTTTCTGTGCCCACCCCTCCCTCAGTGTCTGCACGCACTCCTCCGCCAGTGTCTGCAACCACAGCTGCCGTAGTGTCTGCACGCACCCTCCCCCAGTGTCTGAACCCACCTTCCCCCGTGTCTGCACCCCCACTTCCCCCAATGTCTGCACCTACCCCTCCCCCAGTGTCTGCACCCACCCCTCCCCCTGTGTCTGCACCCACCCATCCCCCAGTGTCTGCACCCACCCATCCCCCAGTGTCTGCATCCCCGTCCCACAGTGTCTGTACCCCTCTTCCCCCAGTGTCTGCAGCCCCTTCCCCCAGTGTCTGCATCCCCTTCCCCCAGTGTCTGCACCCACACCTCCCCCAGTTTCTGCACCATCTCTCCCCAGTGCCTGCAGCCCATTCCCCCAGTGTCTGCACATAACCTACTCCAGTGTCTGCACCCACACTTCCCCCAGTGTCTGCACCTACACTTTCCCAGTGTCTGCACCCACCCTTCCCCCAGTGTCTGTACCCACACCACACCCAGTGTCTGCACCCATACCTCCCCCAGTGTCAGCACCCACACTTACCCTAGTGTCTGCATCCACCCCTCCTCCAGTGTCTGCACCCACCCCTTCCCGCAGTGTCTGCACCCCCCTTCCCCCAGTGTCAGCACACATCCCTCGCCCAGTGCGTACACCCACCCCTCACCCAGTGTCTGCACCCACCCTCCCCCAGTGTCTGCACCCACCCCTCCCCCAGTGTCTGCACCTACCACTACCCCAGTGTGTGCACCCACCCCTCCCACAGTGTCTGCACCCCCTTCCCCCAATGTCTGCACCCTCCCCATCCCCAGTTTCTGCACCCACCTTCCCCTAGTGTCTGCACCCACCACTCCCCAGTGTCCGCACCCCACCTTCCCCCAGTGTCTGCATCCCCACTTCCCCCAGTTTCTGCGCCGACTCTACTCCAGTGCCTGCATCCACCATTCCCCCAGTGTCTGCACCCACCTCTCACTCAGTGTCTGCACACACCGCTCCCCCAGTGTCTGCACCCACCCCTCCCCCAGTGTTTGCACCCCCCTTCCCCCAGTGTCTGCACCCACCCCTCCCCCAGTGTCTGCACCCACCTCTCCCCCAGTGTCTGCATCGACCCCTCCCCCAGTGCGTGCACCCACCCCTCCCTCAGTGTCTGCACCCACCCTCAACCAGAGTCTGCATCCCCCTTGCCCCAGTGTCTGCACCGGACTCTTCCCCTGTGTCTGCTCCCAACCCTCCCCCAGTGTCTGCACCCACCCTTCCCCCAGTGTCTGCACCCTCCCCTCCCCCAGTTTCTGCACCCACCGCTCCCCCAGTGTCTGCACCCACCCTCCCCCAGTGTCTGCATCCACCGCTCCCCTGGTGTCTGCACCCACCCCTCCCCCAGTTTCTGCACCCACCCGTCCCCCAGTGTCTGAACCTATCATTCCCCCAGTGTCTGCATCCACCCACCCCCAGTGTCGGCAGCCGACCTTTTCCCAGTGTCTGCACCGACCCCTTCCCCAGTGTCTGCACCCACCCCTCCCCCAGTGTCTGCACCCACCCCTCCCCCAGTGTCTGCACTCCCTTCCCCCAGTGTCCGCACCCACCCCTGCCCCAGTGTCGGCACCCAACCCTCCCCCAGTGTCTGCAACCACCCATCACCCAGTGGCTGCACCCACCCTCCACCAGTGACTGCACCCACACCCTCCCACAGTGTCTACACCCACCCCTCCCCACTGTCTGCACCCACTCCTCCGCCAGTGTCTGCACCCAACCTTCGCCCAGTGTCTGCAAGCACTTCCCACACTGTCTGCACGCCCCCTTCCCCCAGTGTCTGCATCCACCCCTTCCCCCAGTGTCTGCACCCACCCCTCCCCAGTGTCTGCACCCACCTTCCCCCAGTGTCTGCACCCCCACTTCCCCCAATGTCTGCACCTACCCCTCCCCCAGTGTCTGCACCCACCCTCACCCAGTGTCTGCACCCACCCTTCCCCCTGTGTCTGCACCCACCCATCCCCCAGTGTCTGCATCCCCGTCCCACAGTGTCTGTACCCCTCTTCCCCCAGTGTCTGCAGCCCCTTCCCCCAGTGTCTGCATCCCCTTCCCCCAGTGTCTGCACCCACACCTCCCCCAGTTTCTGCACCATCTCTCCCCAGTGCCTGCAGCCCATTCCCCCAGTGTCTGCACATAACCTACTCCTGTGTCTGCACCCACCCCTCCTTCAGTGTCTGCACGCACTCCTCCGCCAGTGTCTGCACCCACCCTCCACCAGTGTCTGAACCCACCTTCCACCAGTGACTGCACCCACCCCTCCCCCAGTGTCCGCACCCACCCCTCCACCAGTGTCTGCACTCCCTTCCCCCAGTGTCTGCACCCACCCCTGCCCCAGTGTCGGCACCCACCCCTCCCCCAGTGTCTGCAACCACCCCTCCACCAGTGTTTGCACTCCCTTCCCCCAGTGTCTGCACCCACCCCTCCCCCAGTGTCGGCACCCACCCCTCCCCCAGTGTCTGCAACCACCCCTCCACTAGTGTCTGCACTCCCTTCCCCCAGTGTCCGCACCCACCCCTGCCCCAGTGTCGGCACCCAACCCTCCCCCAGTGTCTGCAACCACCCATCACCCAGTGGCTGCACCCACCCTCCACCAGTGACTGCACCCACACCATCCCACAGTGTCTACACCCACCCCTCCCCACTGTGTGCACCCACTCCTCCGCCAGTGTCTGCACCCAACCTTCGCCCAGTGTCTGCAAGCACTTCCCACACTGTCTGCACGCTCCCTTCCCCCAGTGTCTGCATCCACCCCTTCCCCCAGTGTCTGCACCCACCCTCACCCAGTGTCTGCACCCACCCCTCCCCCTGTGTCTGTACCCACCCCTTCCCCTGCGTCTGCATCCCCGTCCCACAGTGTCTGTACCCCTCCTCCCCCAGTGTCTGCACCCACTTCCCCCACTGTCTGCATCCCCTTCCCCCAGTGTCTGCACCCACACCTCCCCCAGTTTCTGCACCATCTCTCCCCAGTGCCTGCAGCCCATTCCCCCAGTGTCTGCACATAACCTACTCCAGTGTCTGCACCCACACTTCCCCCAGTGTCTGCACCTACACTTCCCCAGTGTCTGCACCCACCCTTGCCCCAGTGTCTGTACCCACACCACACCCAGTGTCTACACCCAACCCTCCCCACTGTCTGCACCCACTCCTCCGCCAGTGTCTGCACCCAACCTTCGCCCAGTGTCTGCAAGCACTTCCCACACTGTCTGCACGCCCCCTTCCCCCAGTGTCGACATCCACCCCTTCCCCCAGTGTCTGCACCCACCCCTCCCCAGTGTCTGCACCCACCTTCGCCCAGTGTCTGCACCCCCACTTCCCCCAATGTCTGCACCTCCCCCTCCCCCAGTGTCTGCACCCACCCTCACCCAGTGTCTGCACCCAGCCCTCCCCGTGTCTGCACCCACCCATCCCCCAGTGTCTGCATCCCCGTCCCACAGTGTCTGTACCCCTCTTCCCCCAGTGTCTGCACCCCCTTACCCTAGTGTCTGCACTCCCTTCCCCCAGTGACCGCACCCACCCCTGCCCCAGTGTCGTTACCCTACCCTCCCCCAGTGTCTGCAACCACCCATCACCCAGTGGCTGCAACCACCCTCCACCAGTGACTGCACCCACACCCTCCCACAGTGTCTACACCCACCCCTCCCCACTGTCTGCACCCACTCCTCCGCCAGTGTCTGCACCCAACCTTCGCCCAGTGTCTGCAAGCACTTCCCACACTGTCTGCACGCCCCATTCCCCCAGTGTCTGCATCCACCCCTTCCCCCCGTGTCTGCACCCACCCCTCCCCAGTGTCTGCACCCACCTTCCCCCAGTGTCTGCACCCCCCCTTCCCCCAATGTCTGCACCCACCCCTCCCCCAGTATCTGCACCCACACTTACGCCAGAATATGCATCCACCCCATCCCGCAGTGTCTGCACCCCCCTTCCCCCAGTGTCAGCACACATCACTCGCCCAGTGCGTACACCCACCCCTCACCCAGTGTCTGCACCCACCCTCCCCCAGTGTCTGCACCCACCCCTCCCCCAGTGTCTGCACCCCTTCCCCCAGTACCTGCACCCCCATTCCCCAAGTATCTGCACCCGCATTCCCCCAGTTTGTGCACCTACCACTCCCCCAGTGTGTGCACCCACCCCTCCCACAATGTCTGCACCCCCCTTCCCCCAATGTCTGCACCCTCCCCTCCCCCAGTTTCTGCACCCACCTTCCCCTAGTGTCTGCACCCACCACTCCCCAGTGTCTGCACCCTCCCTTCCCCCAGTGTCTGCATCCCCACTTCCCCCAGTTTCTGCGCGACTCTACTCCAGTGCCTGCATCCACCATTCCCCCAGTGTCTGCACCCACCTCTCACTCATTGTCTGCACACACCGCTCCCCCAGTGTCTGCACCCACCCCTCCCCCAATGTCTGCACCCCCCTTCCCCCAGTGTCTGCACCCACCCCTCCCCCAGTGTCTGCACCCACCTCTCCCCCAGTGTCTGCATCGACCACACCCCCAGTGCGTGCACCCACCAATCCCTCAGTGTCTGCACCCACCATCAACCAGAGTCTGCATCCCCCCTTGCCCCAGTGTCTGCACCGGACTCTTGCCCTGTGTCTGCATCCACCATTCCCCCAGTGTCTGCACCCACCTCTCACTCAGTGTCTGCACCCACCGCTCCCCCAGTGTCTGCACCCACCCCTCCCCCAGTGTCTGCACCCCACTTCCCCCAGTGTCTGCATCCCCACTTCCCCCAGTGTCTGCGCCGACTCTACTCCAGTGCCTGCATCCACCATTCCCCCTGTGTCTGCTCCCAACCCTCCCCCAGTGTCTGCACCCACCCTTCCCCCAATGTCTGCACCCTCCCCTCCCCCAGTTTCTGCACCCACCGCTCCCCCAGTGTCTGCACCCACCCTCCCCCACTGTCTGCATCCACCGCTCCCCGAGTGTCTGCACCCACCCCTCCCTCAGTTTCTGCACCCACCCGTCCCCCAGTGTCTGAACCTATCCTTCCCCCAGTGTCTGCATCCACCCACCCCCAGTGTCGGCAGCCGACCTTTTCCCAGTGTCTGCACCCACCCCTTCCCCAGTGTCTGCACCCACCCCTCCCCCAGTTTCTGCACCCACCCCTCCCTCAGTGTCTGCACGCACTCCTCCGCCAGTGTCTGCAACCACACCTGCCGTAGTGTCTGCACCCACCCTCCCCCAGTGTCTGAACCCACCTTCCACCAGTGACTGCACCCACCCCTCACCCAGTGTCTGCACCCACCCCTCCACCAGTGTCTGCACTCCCTTCCCCCAGTGTCTGCACCCACCCCTGCCCCAGTGTCGGCACCCACCCCTCCCCCAGTGTCTGCAACCACCCCTCCACCAGTGTCATTACCCAACCCTCCCCCAGTGTCTGCAACCACCCATCACCCAGTGGCTGCAACCACCCTCCACCAGTGACTGCACCCACACCCTCCCACAGTGTCTGCACCCACCCCTCCCCACTGTCTGCACGCACTCCTCCGCCAGTGTCTGCACCCAACCTTCGCCCAGTGTCTGCAAGCACTTCCCACACTGTCTGCACGCCCCCTTCCCCCAGTGTCTGCATCCACCCCTTCCCCCAGTGTCTGCACCCACCCCTCCCCAGTGTCTGCACCCACCTTCCCCCAGTGTCTGCACCCCCCCTTCCCCCAATGTCTGCACCCACCCCTCCCCCAGTATCTGCACCCACACTTACGCCAGAATATGCATCCACCCCTTCCCGCAGTGTCTGCACCCACCCTTCCCCCAATGTCTGCACCCTCCCCTCCCCCAGTTTCTGCACCCACCGCTCCCCCAGTGTCTGCACCCACCCTCCCCCACTGTCTGCATCCACCGCTCCCCGAGTGTCTGCACCCACCCCTCCCTCAGTTTCTGCACCCACCCGTCCCCCAGTGTCTGAACCTATCCTTCCCCCAGTGTCTGCATCCACCCACCCCCAGTGTCGGCAGCCGACCTTTTCCCAGTGTCTGCACCCACCCCTTCCCCAGTGTCTGCACCCACCCCTCCCCCAGTTTCTGCACCCACCCCTCCCTCAGTGTCTGCACGCACTCCTCCGCCAGTGTCTGCAACCACACCTGCCGTAGTGTCTGCACCCACCCTCCCCCAGTGTCTGAACCCACCTTCCACCAGTGACTGCACCCACCCCTCACCCAGTGTCTGCACCCACCCCTCCACCAGTGTCTGCACTCCCTTCCCCCAGTGTCTGCACCCACCCCTGCCCCAGTGTCGGCACCCACCCCTCCCCCAGTGTCTGCAACCACCCCTCCACCAGTGTCATTACCCAACCCTCCCCCAGTGTCTGCAACCACCCATCACCCAGTGGCTGCAACCACCCTCCACCAGTGACTGCACCCACACCCTCCCACAGTGTCTGCACCCACCCCTCCCCACTGTCTGCACGCACTCCTCCGCCAGTGTCTGCACCCAACCTTCGCCCAGTGTCTGCAAGCACTTCCCACACTGTCTGCACGCCCCCTTCCCCCAGTGTCTGCATCCACCCCTTCCCCCAGTGTCTGCACCCACCCCTCCCCAGTGTCTGCACCCACCTTCCCCCAGTGTCTGCACCCCCCCTTCCCCCAATGTCTGCACCCACCCCTCCCCCAGTATCTGCACCCACACTTACGCCAGAATATGCATCCACCCCTTCCCGCAGTGTCTGCACCCCCCTTCCCCCAGTGTCAGCACACATCCCTCGCCCAGTGCGTACACCCACCCCTCACCCAGTGTCTGCACCCACCCCTCCCCCAGTGTCTGCACCCACCACTCCCCCAGTGTCTGCACCCACCCCTCCCACAGTGTCTGCACCCCCCTTCCTCCAATGTCTGCACCCTCCCTTCCCCCAGTGTCTGCATCCCCACTTCCCCCAGTTTCTGCGCCGACTCTACTCCAGTGCCTGCATCCACCATTCCCCCAGTGTCTGCACCCACCTCTCACTCAGTGTCTGCACACACCGCTCCCCCAGTGTCTGCACCCACCCCTCTCCCAGTGTCTGCACCCCCCTTCCCCCAGTGTCTGCACCCACCTCTCCCCCAGTGTCTGCACCCACCTCTCCCCCAGTGTCTGCACCCACCGCTCCCCCAGTGTCTGCACCCACCCTCCCCCAGTGTCTGCATCCACCGCTCCCCTAGTGTCTGCACCCACCCCTCCCCCAGTTTCTGCACCCACCCGTCCCCTAGTGTCTGAACCTATCCTTCCCCCAGTGTCTGCATCCACCCACCCCCAGTGTCGGCAGCCGACCTTTTCCCAGTGTCTGCACCCACCCCTTCCCCAGTGTCTGCACCCACCCCTCCCCCAGTTTCTGTGCCCACCCCTCCCCCAGTGTCTGCACCCACCCCTCCCTCAGTGTCTGAACGCACTCCTCCGCCAGTGTCTGCAACCACACCTGCCGCAGTGTCTGCACCCACCCTCCCCCAGTGTCTGAACCCACCTTCCACCAGTGACTGCACCCACCCCTCACCCAGTGTCTGCATCCACCCCTCCACCAGTGTCTGCACTCCCTTCCCCCAGTGTCTGCACCCACCCCTGCCCCAGTGTCGGCACCCACCCCTCCCCCAGTGTCGGCACCCACCCCTCCCCCAGTGTCTGCAACCACCCCTCCACCAGTGTCTGCACTCCCTTCCCCCAGTGTCTGCACCCACCCCTCCCCCAGTGTCGGCACCCACCCCTCCCCCAGTGTCTGCAACCACCCCTCCACCAGTGTCTGCACTCCCTTCCCCCAGTGTCCGCACCCACCCCTGCCCCAGTGTCGGCACCCAACCCTCCCCCAGTGTCTGCAACCACCCATCACCCAGTGGCTGCACCCACCCTCCACCAGTGACTGCACCCACAATCTCCCACAGTGTCCACACCCAACCCTCCCCACTGTCTGCACCCACTCCTCCGCCAGTGTCTGCACCCAACCTTCGCCCAGTGTCTGCAAGCACTTCCCACACTGTCTGCACGCCCCTTTCCCCCAGTGTCTGCATCCACCCCTTTCCTCAGTGTCTGCACCCACCCCTCCCCAGTGTCTGCACCCACCTTCCCCCAGTGTCTGCACCCCCCCCTTCCCCCAATGTCTGCACCTAACCCTCCCCCAGTGTCTGCACCCACCTTCACCGAGTGTCTGCACCCACCCCTCCCCGTGTCTGCACCCACCCATCCCCCAGTGTCTGCATCCCCGTCCCACAGTGTCTGTACCCCTCTTCCCCCTGTGTCTGCACCCCCTTCCCCCAGTGTCTGCATCCCCTTCCCCCAGTGTCTGCACCCACACCTCCCCCAGTTTCTGCACCATCTCTCCCCAGTGCCTGCAGCCCATTCCCCCTGTGTCTGCACATAACCTACTCCAGTGTCTGCACGTACACTTCCCCCAGTGTCTGCACCTACACTTCCCCAGTGTCTGCACCCACCCTTCCCCCAGTGTCTGTACCCACACCACATCCAGTGTCTGCACCCACCCCCTCCCCCAGTGTCTACACTCACCCTCACCCAGTGTCTGCACCCATACCTCCCGCAGTGTCTGCACCCACACCTCCCTCAGTTTCTGCACCCACCCCTCCCCCAGTATCTGCACCCACACTTAGGCCAGAATATGCATATACCCCTCCCCCAGTGTCTGCACACATCCTTGCCCCAGTATCTGCACCCACAACTCCCCCAGTGTCTGCACCCACACTTACCCCAGTGTCTGCATCCACCCCTCCTCCAGTGTCTGCACTCACCCCTTCCCGCAGTGTCTGCACCCCCCTTCCCCCAGTGTCAGCACACATCCCTCGCCCAGTGCGTACACCCACCCCTCACCCAGTGTCTGCACCCACCCTCCCCCAGTGTCTGCACCCACCCTTCCACCAGTGTCTGCACCCACCACTCCCCCAGTGTCTGCACCCCTTCCCCCAGTACCTGCACCCCCATTCCCCAAGTATCTGCACCCGCATTCCCCCAGTGTGTGCACCTACCACTCCCCCAGTGTGTGCACCCACCCCTCCCACAGTGTCTGCACCCCCCTTCCCCCAATGTCTGCACCCTCCGCTCCCCCAGTTTCTGCACCCACCTTCCCCTAGTGTCTGCACCCACCACTCCCCAGTGTCTGCACCCTCCCTTCCCCCAGTGTCTGCATCCCCACTTCCCCCAGTTTCTGCGCCGACTCTACTCCAGTGCCTGCATCCACCATTCCCCCAGTGTCTGCACCCACCTCTCACTCAGTGTCTGCACACACCGCTCCCCCAGTGTCTGCACCCACCCCTCCCCCAGTGTCTGCACCCACCTCTCCCCCAGTGTCTGCATCGACCCCTCCCCCAGTGCGTGCACCGGACTCTTCCCCTGTGTCTGCTCCCAACCCTCCCCCAGTGTCTGCACCCACCCTCCCCCAGTGTCTGCATCCACCGCTCCCCTAGTGTCTGCACCCACCCCTCCCCAAGTTTCTGCACCCACCCGTCCCCCAGTGTCTGAATCTATTCTTCCCCCAGTGTCTGCACCCACCCCTTCCCCAGTGTCTGCACCCACCCCTTCCCCAGTGTCTGCACCCACCTCTCCCTCAGTGTCTGCACGCACTCCTCCGCCAGTGTCTACAACCACACCTGCCGCAGTGTCTGCACCCACCCTCCCCCAGTGTCTGAACCCACCTTCCACCAGTGACTGCACCCACCCCTCACCCAGTGTCTGCACCCACCCCTCCACCAGTGTCTGCACTCCCTTCCCCCAGTGTCCGCACCCACCCCTGCCCCAGTGTCGGCACCCAACCCTCCCCCAGTGTCTGCAACCACCCATCACCCAGTGGCTGCACCCACCCTCCACCAGTGACTGCACCCACAATCTCCCACAGTGTCCACACCCAACCCTCCCCACTGTCTGCACCCACTCCTCCGCCAGTGTCTGCACCCAACCTTCGCCCAGTGTCTGCAAGCACTTCCCACACTGTCTGCACGCCCCTTTCCCCCAGTGTCTGCATCCACCCCTTCCCCCAGTGTCTGCACCCACCCCTCCTCAGTGTCTGCACCCACCTTCCCCCAGTGTCTGCACCCCCCCTTCCCCCAATGTCTGCACCTATCCCTCCCCCAGTGTCTGCACCCACCCTCACCCAGTGTCTGCACTCACCCTTCCCCCTGTGTCTGCACCCACCCATCCCCCAGTGTCTGCATCCCCATCCCAAAGTGTCTGTACCCCTCTTCCCCCAGTGTCTGCACCCCCTTCCCCCAGTGTCTGCATCCCCTTCCCCCAGTGTCTGCACCTACACCTCCCCCAGTTTCTGCACCATCTCTCCCCAGTGCCTGCAGCCCATTCCCCCAGTGTCTGCACATAACCTACTCCAGTGTCTGCACCCACACTTCCCCCAGTGTCTGCACCTACACTTCCCCAGTGTCTGCACCCACCGTTCCCCCAGTGTCTGTACCCACACCACACCCAGTGTCTGCACCTATACCTCCCGCAGTGTCTGCACCCACACCTCCCGCAGTGTCTGCACCCACCCCTCCCCCAGTATCTGCACCCACACTTACGCCAGAATATGCATACACCCCTCCCCCAGTGTCTGCACACACCCTTCCCCCAGTATCTGCACCCACAACTCCCCCAGTGTCTGCACCCACACTTACCCCAGTGTCTGCATCCACCCCTCCTCCAGTGTCTGCACCCACGCCTTCCCGCAGTATCTGCACCCCCCTTCCCCCAGTGTCAGCACACATCCCTCGCCCAGTGCGTACACCCACCCCTCACCCAGTGTCTGCACCCACCCTCCCCCAGTGTCTGCACCCACCCCTCCCCCAGTGTCTGCACCCCTTCCCCCAGTACCTGCACCCCCATTCCCCAAGTATCTGCACCCGCATTCCCCCAGTGTGTGCACCTAACACTCCCCCAGAGTGTGCACCCACCCCTCCCACAGTGTCTGCACCCCCCTTCCCCCAATGTCTGCACCCTCCCCTCCCCCAGTTTCTGCACCCACCTTCCCCTAGTGTCTGCACCCACCACTCCCCAGTGTCTGCACCCCCCCTTCCACCAGTGTCTGCATCCCCACTTCCCCCAGTTTCTGCGCCGACTCTACTCCAGTGCCTGCATCCACCATTCCCCCAGTGTCTGCACCCACCTCTCACTCAGTGTCTGCACACACCGCTCCCCCAGTGTCTGCACCCACCCCTCTCCCAGTGTCTGCACCCCCCTTCCCCCAGTGTCTGCACCCACCCCTCCCCCAGTGTCTGCATCGACCCCTCCCCCAGTGCGTGCACCCACCCCTCCCTCAGTGTCTGCATGCACTCCTCCGCCAGTGTCTGCACCCACACCTGCCGCAGTGTCTGCACCCACCCTCCCCCAGTGTCTGAACCCACCTTCCACCAATGACTGCACACACCCCTCCCCCAGTGTCTGCACACACCCCTCTCCCAGTGTCAGCACCCACCCCTCACTCAGTGTCTGCACCCACCCCTCCCCCATTGTCTGCTCCCACCCCTCGCCCAGTGTCTGCACCCACCCCTCCCCCAGTGTCTGCACACACCCGCCCCCAGTTTCTGCACACACCCCTCCCCCAGTGCCTGAACCCACCCCTCCCCCAGTGTCTGCATCCACCCTCCCACAGTGTCGGCAGCCGACCCTCCCGCAGTGTCTGCACCTGTGGATATCTGAACGGAATATATGGAATTAAGGACAGTAAAGTAAACGGGATATATGAAAATGTATAAGCCATGGAAGAATAGCTGGGAGAATGTCAAATTGCAAATAGTGCAACATCAGCATAGCTAACAGTCTGTCTCAAGGTTTCAAGTCACTAATCCTGCCAATAATATATAATTGTAACATGAAATACATCTGCAGAATTGCAAGGTCTCAGTAAATAGTCACACCATTAGATTGAAACATTTAGAGGCAATACTTGAGCTTTCAAGAAGAACATCTCATATAGATTGACTAATGAGTGGCTGAGTTAGACTGTCAATCCATTTGTATTTTGTTATCTGATTTCAAAACTGTATAACTGTTAACGCTTTACGATGTAACTTCACCTATCCGTAGGGAGTGTGTACGCTCTATCCAGAGAGTATATCTTCTGTCTGATAGGTCTTACTGGCCGGTAATAAAGACTGCTTTGTTCAAAGCACAAGAGGTATTCGACTCAGTAATTTTACTGAACCAGATTGAAGTAAAAGAATCCAGGAATTAACATTTGGTGTCAGAAGTGGGATCTCAACGGACGACTGCCGAAAACTTGCGAATTAAGAGCCAGACTAGCCTTGGACGAGACGAGGGGAAAATGGCCACTGGAGTGAGTATGATTTCAATACTGCTCCAGTTTCCCCCGGTTTCAAAAGTCTGAGGAAAGTTTAGCCACTCGCTGGTTCTCAGGTAGTGTCTGAACGAGATCCAGGACAATCTGGTGAATACCTTTCAAACTTAGAATAGGGATAGAGATAGGGAAATTGTGCGATGACGCAAACCAAGCGGCGACTTGGAAAGATAGTTAGAGCTAGATAGGGATAGATGATCAATCATGGATCCAAAAAAAATTAATAGGAAAGAAAAGAGACTCTTGTGAATGTCTGTTTAAATGAGAAATGCTTCTGTGACTTTTACTGTAAAAAAAAAGCCGGGGAGTTGTGGTTTGTTTTATCTCAAACAGAATGAAAGTTTGTTTTAACCCTTCGTAGTGTTGTCCTGTATGTGGGAAGTTTAAGAGTGTGAACCTTATTGAATTACGTATATTCGGATGATAAGTTGCGGAGCCAGGAAATGCCCAAAGGATAGATTTGTTAAAAAAGAAAAAATTACATGGTCCCGGTGGTTAAAAAAAAAAAGAAAAACTTGTTGAAAGCAAACATTCAGAGAAGGCACAGCAAAACAACTGAGATGGATTCAAAAGGATTTTTAAAAAAAAATTATATTAAATAACACGACCTTGAGGCTGGAACAATTGAGATAACGAAAAGCAGTCCACAGCCTACGTGCCAGACTTCTCTCTAGTTATAAAAAAAAGTAACGTACTAAATAGGTGCTGAAAGAAAAAAATGTTCTGAGATTTTAAATTATGAAAAATATAAAATCACTCCTGTCCAATTGGCAGAAAAACTCCATTAAATTAGGGCTTTCATTGACTGATTGAATTTAAACTGCGCAGTAACGCAAAAGGATAGGGAAATTTGGAGACTGAAAGAAATTAATTGAGGCTCATAAGAAATCAAATTTAGAAAATTAGGCTCACAGGGAATAAAATGGGGATTTAAATAGAAGATAGGTGTTCAACTCAGGTACGACGTCGACCTTGTATATCACTTGGCCCGTCTAGGCTCTGATTGAATTTAAAAAAAAACCCGCAGCAACTCGGAAGGTAGGGTCGACGCGAACGCGCGGCCGAGAGGAGAAGGGCCGAAGCGAACGCGCAGTGACGTAAACGCGCAGTGAAGCGAACGCGCAGTGACGTCAACGCGCAGTGACGTAGATGCGCGGTGACGTAAACGCGCAGTGACGCCGACGCGTAGTGACGCAGAGGCGCAGCAACGCGAATCGCGAAAGTCAGTGCTAATGGCAGTAAGTCTGTAAGTCTTAAAGTGTTTAGAGTTTTAAGTAAAGTTTTAAGTATTGAAATCGCGCGGCGACGCGAACCGCGCGGCGACGTGGGTAAGTGTTAGAAGTCTTTGTCTATTTTGTAAATCGCGCGGTGACGCGAACCGCGCGGCGACGCGGGTAAGTGTTAGAAGTCCTTGTTTATCTTTTAAAGTTTAAAGTATCTTAACTCGCGCGGCGACGCGAGCCACGGGTCGACGCGGATTGCGCGGCGACGTGAACTGCGAGGCAACGCGGATTGCGCGGCGACGTGAACTGCGAGGCGACGTGGTAGTTTAGTATTGAAATCGCGCGGCGACGCGGGTAAGTGTTAGCATTAGTAAAGTTTGGTTATTTGGAGTTAGTTAAAGTCCGTGTTAGTTCTGTAAAGTCTGTGTCTATTTTTAAGTTTGTTTAAATTGCATGACGACACGAACGCGTAGCGACACAGTAATACGAGGGGCAGTGTGAAAATGGGTAATCAGTTAGATAAAACCACGGATGCGGATAATCCGCTACAAAAGCTATGTGAGGAATTCCCTGAAAGAGCTGAAGATTTTAGAAAATTATCAGGAGCCCTGAACAAATTATTAGGGGATGACCAGTGGCCTCTAGGTGACACTAGAAGCGTAGAGGTTAAAAAAAAAAACACAGGGATTAATTTGGAGAAGGGGACGAGGAAAAGGGGATAAAAAAATTTAATTGCAACCTGGCGACATTATTGTCAGAAATTAAAAGATGCATCACTTCTATCGAGTTGGCAAACAAATGCTATTAAATTAGGACTTGCATTGACAGAGGGAACACATGTTAAAACTGTAGACGTCTTTAAAAAAAAAGAATGAATGTGCGCACGAGAAACTTGCTAAGAGATCCTCTGGGACCTCTGAGAAAGGTATTGATCAACTACAAGTTAAAATGGCTGGCTTTGTGTTAACCGAGGCTGATGATGAAATTGATGAGTGGCCACTGACTCAGCGCCCAACGGCGCCTCCCGCACCCCCTGGCCTCTTGCTCCAGTCCTCTTCCCAACACCCTCCACCTAACACTCCGGTAAAAAGAGTTAGGAACAACCACATATCACCAAAGCAACAAACCCAAACTGACTCCTCATCCTCTGATAGCGATTCGGATCCCCAGTTTACAAGCAATATAGCCGAAAGGACCAGATCTCACACTCGAAAGGGCAGAACTATATCTCGACATCACAAACAGTCCCGTAAATTTTCTAGTCAACCTACCAGTCCAAGTTGTGAAAGACATAGCAAACACCCCCGCCGATCGAGACGCAGAACTGTCAAGCAGTCAGACAGCTCTGAAACATCCTCCGGCCTAGAAATGATTTCCAAGATCCCAAAGTCCCGACACCAATTCCCTGTCAGACCAATGCCAAACCCTGATGCACAACAAGCTGCAGACCACCTCTCTATAGATGTCTGTGATCTTCAAACAACTATTTGATTGCTCACGCTATCCGGACAGATGGAAAGGGCAGTTAGATATTATTAGCAGAAAAAGAAAGGGGAGGGGGGAGGTGCGCCCCCAACCCGGGTCAAGACTGAATACGTGACTAGAAAGGAAGAGCCATCTCGGGAGGAAGGATCAATAGAACCGCAGTGTTGCATACAGGATTGGATGGATAAGCAAGGATACGGTTATACTAAACAACCAAACGGCCCGAGCCCTGCTAATAAACCTCCCTATTGTCCCCGGCATGGTATGGGAAGAGGCCGGGACTGGGTAAGAGGAATTGACTGTTTTAATTGTGGGCAGGAAGGACATTGGAATAAAAATTGCCCCTACCGTCAGCATGGAAAAGGAAGAGGAGGAAGAGGAGGGGGGCAAGTGGGGAGAGGAGGATCTTACACTAACTTCTCCCAGAACAACCCCTTTGGTCAATTGTCCCCCGATTGACTACGCAACTTGATTGTGCAGGGATCCTCCCCGGACGACGAACCCATTCTGAATGAGTGGCAACCCTTTTTGATAGATACGGGAGCCTTCATGTCTTCTGTACAATCAAAGCTTAAACTCCCTGCTTCTACTGAAACATAGGAACTTTCAGGATTCCTGGGACAAATCTCGACATTCCCAGTGTCAGAACCGGTTAAAATGGGTTACCAGGAAGAATCGGTGGAACATCGAGTTGTTATCACAACCAATCTGGACTGTAACTTGATGGCTAGAGACCTCCTTTGCAAATTCCAGTTGCATTTGGAGTGTGGAGATAATGGGATTATTGTAAAACAGGAAACCCTTAAGCGGCAGTATTATACCACTAGAACCCCTCAGTGGTGGTCTCTGGACCTGCCGCAGGCACCCTATCACGTGACCCTAGCATACGATCCCAGTGGAAAGAATCAGGACCTGCAGAACTTTTATCAGGATCACGAAGGGGAAGTGAAGGGAATTCTATTAAGGGCTAGAGTGACTGGACTGGAAAGAGAGGCAGATTTTGTGGAAGTGGATATGAATCTGTGGAAACAGCCCCTAACAATGGCACCGCATATTGCTCGTGAAGTATTAGCCCCTCACCATGCTAAAGATTTGGGAGTTATGGTACGTAAGGCCATAGATGAGGCTGACCCTACCATCCGGGATGTGCAAATCGTAAAACATGGCCGAACAGTCCAATTTCATGGGGACCCCGAGAAGGTCTTAACGACTCTACAGCATCATACTGGCTCGGACATACCTGACTATGTGGATCCTCATGTGTGGGCAGAGGACCCCTCCCAAGTGGGTTATACTCCCATTAATTGAGATCCCAGTGCAGGGCAATGTGGACTGGCCCTCTATCCGACAGAACCCACTGAAATCACAGGCAATCCTAAACTGACTTTTCGGCACTGTACTGCAATTAATCCGGCCTGTTTTCTTACTGAGCCACCCCAAGATGAGGAAGAACCCAGTCATGATTGCTTATCTTTAATTTAAGAGGCCACATCAGTCAGGGAAGATTTAGTTGATGGAAGATCCAGACTGTATTCTTACTGAGCCACCCCAAGATGAGGAAGAACCCAGTCATGATTGTTTATGTATGTTGACGGAAGTACTTCTATTAATCCAGAAGATACACGAATCTCAGGATACGCCATAGTAAACCAGGAGAATCAGGTCTTGGAATTCTGCTCAACAATTCGCCCTCACCCAAGCCTGTATCTTGGCCAAAGATCTCAAAGTCAATATCTATACCGACTCTAGGTATGCCTTTGGGGTGGCGCATGATTTCGGACAATTATGGAAAAATAGGGGATTCCTAACCTCACAGGGGAATGAGATATCTCAGAAACAGCTAGTATCTGATTTGTTGCAAGCCCTCATGTTCCCCAAACGCATTGCCATTGTACCAAGAGGCCAAACAGGCCTCTCGTGACCAACAGATGGTAGTGCCCAAAATTATGAGTCAGATTAAAAATCCTGCGAAGGATAAGTTAGCCTCGGAAAAATCAATGCCAACCATCCAAGATGTTATAAAAGCACAGGGGGACGCTCCTGAAAAAGATAAACTGTTGTGGAAATATTATGCATGTACTTATGACAATGTTTCTAAACTCTGGACCACTCCCGCGGAACAGACTTGCATGTCTGACGAGTTGGCCTCATGGGTTATAGAATGTCTGCATTTTGCTACTCATTGTGGAGCAAGGACCACGAGTGACACACTTTTGGCTACTTGGTGGCACCCTAAACTCCAGGCGCTCACCCAGAACATCAGTAGTCGTTGCCTGGTTGGCCAGCAACATAATCCAGGGAAGGGAGTCCCCTGTGATTGGGGTAAAACGCCCCTACCCGAAGGTCCCTTTGAGACATTTCAGTTGGACTACATTGAGTTGCAAAAAGTTCAGTGTTACAGATATGTGTTAGTAATAGTAGATGTGTTTAGCAGATGGATTGAAGCCTACCCTAACCTGGACAATAAGACTCAGACTGTTGTTAAGGTGTTAATGAGGGAAATTGTTCCTAGATATGAGATCTCAGCTAGACTGATGACCACCTATGTTCTTTCTCTGACTCAGGCTCTGCGACTAGTTCACAACCAGGTTCAAGATGCTCACCTCGACCTCCCAGTTTTACCCGAATTGTCCCTCGTGGCACCAGGGAAGTATGGATTCGGAAGGGATTAGAGCCACAATAGGAGGGGCCTTTTTAGGTGTCACTCACTACCCCCACTGCAGCCAAGGTTGAGGGGAAAAGTGCCTGGGTTCACCTGCACCACAGCAAGCTCATCACCATTTAAACAAATTTTGCTGGTTAGTCTAATTCCTGTTTCTGTTCCAGATCTCCTCCTCCCTATAGCTGAACAAGGCAGTTGAAGGAGGATCAGTTTGAACTCTTACCTGTCAGACAGCCAAATACACTGACGGAGACCTGAAGGGAAACGTGAAAACAGAACTCTTTTTATCAGCTAAATAATTGGACTATTTATAAGATGAGACTGTGTCTGTATGCTACTGTCTGCATAATAGTGTTGATATATGACAGTTTTGGTGCACGGGAAGGAAGACAAAGGCGAGAGCTCCATGTAAACACCTTTTTGTATATGTCTTACGTTTATGCGGAAAAAGGGCACTTCACTAGATGCTGGGTGTGTTCACATATCCCTATACATTCCAAAGGGGGAATTCCTTTGCGCACCGTTCCCCTGACCCTAACTGAGACTGTTAGATGGATTCAAAGAAACGATATTGGAACAGGTAGCTAACCGTACTGCTGAAGCTCTGGAAGGCATCACAGCTGAAATGGTAGCGATAAGGACCATAGCATTACAAAACCGAATGGCCCTCGATTACCTGTTAGCTGAGAAAGGGGGAACGTGTGCCCTGATAGGATCTGAATGTTGCACTTACATTCCTGATAGTTCAGAAAACATAACCCACCTTGCCGATCACATAAGGAGGGAGGTGAAAAAGTTATCCACACCAGCAAAAGAACTTAGCAGGTTTGATTGGTTTCTGGGTGGATCTTGGAGATCCTATCTAATACATGGCGCAATTGTTCTCATCATAATAATTACCTGCTGTTTGATTGTTGGTTGCCTTAACCTCTGCTGTAAAGCAATGACAAGGTTAGCAGACCCTCTTGTGGTCAAGGGTTCCCGGGTTATGATCCAACAAACTAGAGAACTGCTCAACAATGCAATACTCATAGAATGATCCTAAATGTTATCATAGAATGATAAAAGGGGGGATGTGGATATCTGAACGGAATATATGGAATTAAGGACAGTAAAGTAAACGGGATATATGAAAATGTATAAGCCATGGAAGAATAGCTGGGAGAATGTCAGATTGCAAATAGTGCAACATCAGCATAGCTAACAGTCTGTCTCAAGGTTTCAAGTCACTAATCCTGCCAATAATATATAATTGTAACATGAAATACATCTGCAGAATTGCAAGGTCTCAGTAAATAGTCACACCATTAGATTGAAACATTTAGAGGCAATACTTGAGCTTTCAAGAAGAACATCTCATATAGATTGACTAATGAGTGGCTGAGTTAGACTGTCAATCCATTTGTATTTTGTTATCTGATTTCAAAACTGTATAACTGTTAACGCTTTACGATGTAACTTCACCTATCCGTAGGGAGTGTGTACGCTCTATCCAGAGAGTATATCTTCTGTCTGATAGGTCTTACTGGCCGGTAATAAAGACTGCTTTGTTCAAAGCACAAGAGGTATTCGACTCAGTAATTTTACTGAACCAGATTGAAGTAAAAGAATCCAGGAATTAACACACCCACCCCTCCTGCAGTGTCTGCACCGACCCCTCCCCCAGTGTGTGCACCCACACCTCCACCAGTGTCTGCACACAACCGTCCCCCAGTGTCTGCACCTACTGCTCCCCCAGTGTCTGCACCCAACCCTCCCCCAGTTTCTGCACACACCCCTCCCCCAGTGTCTGAACCCACCCCTCCCCCAGTGTCTGCATCCACCCTCCCCCAGTGTCGGCAGCCGAACCTCCCGCAGTGTCTGCACCCACCCCTCCCCCAGTGTCTGCACCCCTTCCCCCAGTGCCTGCACCCTCCCCTCCCCCAATTTCTGCACCCAGCTTCCCCTCGTGTCTGCACCCACCCCTCCCCGGTGTCTGCACCCCCCCTTCCCCCAGTGTCTGCATCCCCACTTCCCCCAGCTTCTGCGCCGACTCTACTCCAGTGCCTGCATCCACCATTCCCCCAGTGTCTGCACCCACCTCTCACTCAGTGTATGCACCCACCACTACCCAATTTCTGCACCCACCTCTCCCCCAGTGTCTGCACCCCACTTCCCCCAGTGTCTGCACCCACCACTCCCTCAGTGGCTACACCCGCCCCGACCCCAGTGAGCAGGAGATTGGGATTAGACTGGGTGGGATATTAACAGTAATGGACAGTGAGTAGGAGTTTGGGATTTGACTGAGTGAGATATTAACGGAAATGGACAGTGAGCAGGTTGGGATTAGACTGTGTGGGATATTAACGGTAATGGATAGTGAGCAGGAAGTTGGGATTAGACTGGGGTGGATATTAACAGTAATGGACAGTGAGCAGGAGGTTGGGATTACACTGGGTGGGATATTAACAGTAATGGGCAGTGAGCAGGAGGTTGGGATTAGAAAGGGTGGGATATTAACCGTAATGGGCAGTGAGCAGGTTGGGATCAGAGGGTGGGATATTAACAGTAATGGACAGTGAGCAGGAGGTTGGGATTAGATTGGGTGGGATATTGACGGTAATGGACAGTGAGCAGGAGGTTGGGATTAGACTGGGTGGGATATTAACAGTAATGGACAGTGAGCAGGAGGTTGGGATTAGACTGAGTGGGATATTAACAGTAATCGACAGTGAGCAGGTGATTGGGATGAGACTGGGTGGGATACTAAAAGTAATGGACAATGAGCAGGAGGTTGGGATAAGACTGGGTGGGATATTAACAGTAATGGGCAGTGAGCAGGAGGTTGGGATTAGACTGGTTGGGATATTAACAGTAATGGGCAGTGAGCAGGAGGTTCGGATGAGACAGGGTGGGATATTAACAGTAATGGGTAGTGAGCAGGAGGTTGGGTTTCTACTGGGTGGGATATTAACGGTAATGGACAGTGAGCAGGAGGTTGGGATTAGACTGGGTGGGATATTGACGGTAATGGACAGTGAGCAGGAGGTTGGGATTAGACTGGGTGGGATATTAACGGTAATGGACAGTGAGCAGGAAGTTGGGATTAGACTGGGTGGGATATTAACAGTAATAGACAGTGAGCAGGAGGTTGGGATCAGACTGGGTTGGATATTAACAGTAATGGACAGTGAGCAGGAGGTTGGGATTCGACTGGGTGGGATATTAACAGTAATGGGCAGTGAGCAGGAGGTTGGGATTAGAATGGTTGGGATATTAATAGGAATGAGCAGTGAGGAGGAGGTTGGGATCAGACAGGGTGGTATATTAACAGTAATGGGCAGTGAGCAGGAGGTTGGGATTAGAATGGTTGGGATATTAACAGTAATGGACAGTGAGCAAGAGGTTGGGATTAGACTGGGTGGGATATTGACAGTAATGGACAGTGAGCAGGAGGTTGGGATTAGACTGGGTGGGAAATTAACGCTAATGGACAGTGAGCAGGAGGTTGGGATTGGACTGGGTGGGATGTTAACAGTAATGGACAGTGAGCAAGAGGTTGGGATTAGACTGGGTGGGATATTAACAGTAATGGACAGTGAGCAGGAGGTTGGGATTAGACTGAGTGGGATATTAACAGTAATCGACAGTGAGCAGGTGATTGGGATGAGACTGGGTGGGATACTAAAAGTAATGGACAATGAGCAGGAGGTTGGGATAAGACTGGGTGGGATATTAACAGTAATGGACAGTGAGCAGGACGTTGGGATTAGACTGGGTGAGATATTAATAGGAATGAGCAGTGAGCAGGAGGTTGGGATTAGACTGGGTGGGATATTAACAGTAATGGACAATGAGCAGGAGTTTGGGATTAGACTGGGTGGGATATTAACAGTAATTGACAGTGAGCAGGAGGTGGGGGTTAGACTGGGTGGGATATTAACAGTAATGGGCAGTGAGCAGGAGGTTGGGATTAGACTGGTTGGGATATTAACAGTAATGGGCAGTGAGCAGGAGGTTGGGATTAGACTGGTTGGGATATTAACATTAATGGGCAGTGAGCAGGAGGTTGGGATTAGACTGGGTGGGATATTAACAGTAATGGGCAGTGAGCAGGAGGTTGGGATTAGAATGGTTGGGATATTAATAGGAATGAGCAGTGAGGAGGAGGTTGGGATCAGACAGGGTGGTATATTAACAGTAATGGGCAGTGAGCAGGAGGTTGGGATTAGAATGGTTGGGATATTAACAGTAATGGACAGTGAGCAAGAGGTTGGGATTAGACTGGGTGGGATATTGACAGTAATGGACAGTGAGCAGGAGGTTGGGATTAGACTGGGTGGGAAATTAACGCTAATGGACAGTGAGCAGGAGGTTGGGATTGGACTGGGTGGGATGTTAACAGTAATGGACAGTGAGCAAGAGGTTAGGATTAGACTGGGTGGGATATTAACAGTAATGGACAGTGAGCAGGAGGTTGGGATTAGACTGGGTGGGATATTAACAGTAATGGGCAGTGAGCAGGATGTTGTGATCAGATTCGGTGGGATATTAACGGGAAGGGGCAGTGAGCAGGAGGTTGGGATTCGACTGGGTGGGATATTAACGGTAATGGGCAGTGAGCAGGAGGTTGCGATTAGAGTGAGTGGGATATTAACAGTGATGGACATTGAGCAAGAGGTTGTGATTAGACTGGGTGGGATATTACCAGTAATGGACAGTGAGCAGGACGTTGGGATTAGACTGGGTGAGATATTAATAGGAATGAGCAGTGAGCAGGAGGTTGGGATTAGACTGGGTGGGATATTAACAGTAATGGACAATGAGCAGGAGTTTGGGATTAGACTGGGTGGGATATTAACAGTAATTGACAGTGAGCAGGAGGTGGGTGTTTGACTGGGTGGGATATTAACAGTAATGCGCAGTGAGCAGGAGGTTGGGATTAGACTGGATGGGATATTAACAGTAATGGGCAGTGAGCAGGAGGTTGGGATGAGACTGGGTGGGATATCAACAGTAATGGGCAGTGAGCAGGAGGTTGGGATGAGACAGGGTGGGATATTAACAGTAATGGGTAGTGAGCAGGAGGTTGGGTTTATACTGGGTGGGATATTAACAGTAATGGACAGTGAGCAGGAGGTTGGGATTAGACTGGGTGGGATATTGACGGTAATGGACAATGAGCAGGAGGTTGGGATTAGATTGGGTGGGATATTAACAGTAATGGACAGTGAGCAGGAGGTTGGGATCAGACTGGGTGGGATATTAACAGTAATGGGAGTGAGCAGGAGGTTGGGATTAGACTGGGTGGGATATTAACAGTAATGGACAGTGAGCAGGAGGTTGGGATCAGACTGGGTGGGATATTAACAGTAATGGACAGTGAGCAGGAGGTTGGGATCAGACTGGGTGGGATATTAACAGTAATGGACAGTGAGCAGGAGGTTGGGATCAGACTGGGTGGGATATTAACAGTAATGGGCAGTGAGCAGGAGGTTGGGATTAGACTGGGTGGGATATTAACAGTAATGGACAGTGAGCAGGAGGTTGGCATTCGACTGGGTGGGATAGTAACAGTCATGGGCAGTGACCAGTTTGGGATTAGACTGGGTGGGATATTAACAGTAATGGGCAGTGAGCAGGTGGTTGGGATTAGACTGGGTGGGATATTAACAGTCATGGACAATAAGCAGGAGGTTGGGATTAGATTGGGTGGGATATTAACGGTGATGGGCAGTGAGCAGGAGGATGGGATTAGACTGGGTGGGATATTAACAGTAATGGACAGTGAGCAGGAGTTTGGGATTAGACTGGGTGGGATATTAATAGGAATGAGCAGTGAGGAGGAGGTTGGGATCAGACAGGGTGGGATATTAACAGTAATGGGCAGTGAGCAGGAGGTTGGGATGAGAATGGGTGGGATATTAACAGTAATGGACAGTGAACAAGAGGTTGGGATTGGATTGGGTGGGATATTGACGGTAATGGACAGTGAGCAGGAGGTTGGGATTAGACTGGGTGGGAAATTAACGGTAATGGACAGTGAGCACGAGGTTGGGATTAGACTGGGTGGGATGTTAACAGTAATGGACAGTGAGCAGGATGTTGGAATTAGACCGGGTGGGATATTTACAGTAATGGACAGTGAGCAGGAGTTGGGATTAGACTGGGTGGGATATTAACAGTAATGGGCAGTGAGCAGGATGTTGTGATCAGATTCGGTGGGATATTAACAGTAATGGACAGTGAGCAAGAGGTTGGGATTAGACTGGGTGGGATATTAATAGTAATGGGCAGTGAGCAGGAGGTTGGCATGAGACAGGGTGGGATATTAACAGTAATGGACAGTGAGCAAGAGGTTGGGATTAGACTGGGTGGGATATTGACAGTAATGGACAGTGAGCAGGAGGTTGGGATTAGACTGGGTGGGAAATTAACGCTAATGGACAGTGAGCAGGAGATTGGGATTAGACTGGGTGGGATGTTAACAGTAATGGACAGTGAGCAAGAGGTTGGGATTAGACTGGGTGGGATATTAACAGTAATGGACAGTGAGCAGGAGGTTGGGATTAGACTGGGTGGGATATTTACAGTAATGGACAGTGAGCAGGAGTTGGGATTAGACTCGGTGGGATATTAACAGTAATGGGCAGTGAGCAGGATGTTGTGATCAGATTCAGTGGGATATTAACGGGAATGGGCAGTGAGCAGGAGGTTGGGATTCGACTGGGTGGGATATTAACGGTAATGGGCAGTGAGCAGGAGGTTGCGATTAGAGTGAGTGGGATATTAACAGTAATGGACAGTGAGCAGGAGGTTGGGATTAGACTGGGTGGGATATTGACGGTAATGGACAGTGAGCAGGAGGTTGGGATTAGACTGGGTGGATATTAACGGTAATGGACAGTGAGCAGGAGGTTGGGATTAGACTGGGCGGGATATTAACAGTAATGGACAGTGAGCAGGAGGTTGGGATTTGATTGGGTGAGATATTAACCTAAATGGACAGTGAGCAGGAGGTTGGGATTAGACTGGGTGGGATATTAACAGTAATGGACAGTGAGCAGGAGGTTGGCATTCGACTGGGTGGGATAGTAACAGTCATGGGCAGTGACCAGTTTGGGATTAGACTGGGTGGGATATTAACAGTAATGGGCAGTGAGCAGGTGGTTGGGATTAGACTGGGTGGGATATTAACAGTCATGGACAATGAGCAGGAGGTTGGGATTAGAAAGGGTGGGATATTAACGGTGATGGGCAGTGAGCAGGAGGATGGGATTAGACTGGGTGGGATATTAACAGTAATGGACAGTGAGCAGGAGGTTGGGATTACACTGGGTGAGATATTAATAGGAATGAGCAGTGAGAAGGAGGTTGGGATCAGACAGGGTGGGATATTAACAGTAATGGGCAGTGAGCAGGAGATTGGGATGAGAATGGGTGGGATATTAACAGTAATGGACAGTGAGCAAGAGGTTGGGATTAGACTGGGTGGGATATTGACGGTAATGGACAGTGAGCAAGAGGTTGGGATTAGACTGGGTGGGAAATTAACGGTAATGGACAGTGAGCAGGAGGTTGGGATTAGACTGGGTGGGATGTTAACAGTAATGGACAGTGAGCAGGAGTTGGGATTAGACTGGGTGGGATATTAACAGTAATGGGCAGTGACCAGGATGTTGTGATCAGATTCGGTGGGATATTAACAGTAATGGACAGTGAGCAAGAGGTTGTGACTAGACTGGGTGGGATATTAACAGTAATGGATCGTGAGCAGGACGTTGGGATTAGACTGGGTGAGATATTAATAGGAATGAGCAGTGAGCAGGAGGTTGGGATGAGACTGGGTGGGATATTAACAGTCATGGACAATGAGCAGGAGTTTGGGATTAGACTGGGTGGGATATTAACAGTAATGGGCAGTGAGCAGGAGGTTGGGATTAGACTGGGTGGGATATTAATAGTAATGGGCAGTGAGCAGGAGGTTGGGATGATACAGGGTGGGATATTAACAGTAATGGGTAGTGAGCAGGAGGTTGGGTTTATACTGGGTGGGATATTGACGGTAATGGACAGTGAGCAGGAGGTTGGGATTAGACTGGGTGGGATATTAACAGTAATGGACAGTGAGCAGGAGGTTGGGATTAGACTGGGTGGGATATTAACAGTAATGGGCAGTGAGCAGGAGGTTGGGATTAGACTGGGTGGGATATTAATAGTAATGGGCAGTGAGCAGGAGGTTGGGATGATACAGGGTGGGATATTAACAGTAATGGACAGTGAGCAGGAGGTTGGGATTAGACTGGGTGGGATATTGACGGTAATGGACAGTGAGCAGGAGGTTGGGATTAGACTGGGTGGGATATTAACAGTAATGGACAGTGAGCAGGAGGTTGGGATTTGACTGGGTGAGATATTAACCTAAATGGACAATGAGCAGGAGGTTGGGATTAGATTGGGTGGGATATTTACAGTAATGGTAGTGAGCAGGAGGTTGGGATTAGACTGGGTGTGATATTAACAGTAATAGACAGTGAGCAGGAGGTTGGGATCAGACTGGGTGGGATATTAACAGTAATGGGCAGTGAGCAGGAGGTTGGGATCAGACTGGGTGGGATATTAACAGTAATGGACAGTGAGCAGGAGGTTGGGATTAGAAAGGGTGGGATATTAACAGTCATGGACAATGAGCAGGAGGTTGGGATTAGAAAGGGTGGGATATTAACCGTAATGGGCAGTGAGCAGGTTGGGATTAGAGGTTGGGATATTAACGGTGATGGGCAGTGAGCAGGAGGATGGGATTAGACTGGGTGGGATATTAACAGTAATGGACAGTGAGCAGGAGGTTGGGATTAGACTGGGTGAGATATTAATAGGAATGAGCAGTGAGGAGGAGGTTGGGATCTGACAGGGTGGGATATTAACAGTAATGGGCAGTGAGCAGGAGGTTGGGATGAGAATGGGTGGGATATTAACAGTAATGGACAGTGAGCAAGAGGTTGGGATTAGACTGGGTGGGATATTGACGGTAATTGACAGTGAGCAGGAGGTTGGGATTAGACTGGGTGGGAAATTAACGGTAATGGACAGTGAGCAGGAGGTTGGGATTAGACTGGGTGGGATGTTAACAGTAATGGACAGTGAGCAGGAGGTTGGGATTAGACCGGGTGGGATATTTACAGTAATGGACAGTGAGCAGGAGTTGGGATTAGACTGGGTGGGATATTAACAGTAATGGGCAGTGAGCAGGATGTTGTGATCAGATTCGGTGGGATATTAACAGTAATGGACAGTGAGCAAGAGGTTGTGATTAGACTGGGTGGGATATTAACAGTAATGGATCGTGAGCAGGACGTTGGGATTAGACTGGGTGAGATATTAATAGGAATGAGCAGTGAGCAGGAGGTTGGGATTAGACTGGGTGGGATATTAACAGTAATGGACAATGAGCAGGAGTTTGGGATTAGAATGGGTGGGATATTAACAGTAATTGACAGTGAGCAGGAGGTGGGGGTTAGACTGGGTGGGATATTAACAGTAATGGGCAGTGAGCAGGAGGTTGGGATTAGACTGGGTGGGATATTAACAGTAATGGGCAGTGAGCAGGAGGTTGGGATTCGACTGGGTGGGATATTAATAGTAATGGGCAGTGAGCAGGAGGTTGGGATGAGACAGGGTGGGATATTAACAGTAATGGGTAGCGAGCAGGAGGTTGGGTTTTTCCTGGGTGGGATATTAACAGTAATGGACAGTGAGCAGGAGGTTGGGATTAGACTGGGTGGGATATTGACGGTAATGGACAGTGAGCAGGAGGTTGGGATTAGACTGGGTGGTATATTAACGGTAATGGACAGTGAGCAGGAGGTTGGGATTCGACTGGGTGGGATATTAACAGTAATGGACAGTGAGCAGGAGGTTGGGATTTGACTGGGTGAGATATTAACCTAAATGGACAATGAGCAGGAGGTTGGGATTAGATTGGGTGGGATATTTACAGTAATGGACAGTGAGCAGGAGGTTGGGATTAGACTGGGTGGGATATTAACAGTAATGGGCAGTGAGCAGGAGGTTGGGATCAGACTGGGTGGGATATTAACAGTAATGGACAGTGAGCAGGAGGTTGGGATTCGACTGGGTGGGATATTAACAGTAATGGGCAGTGAGCAGGAGGTTGGGATTACACTGGGTGGGATATTAACAGTAATGGGCAGTGAGCAAGAGGTTGGGATTAGACTGGGTGGGATATTAACAGTAATGGACAGTGAGCAGGAGGTTGGGATTAGACTGGGTGGGAAATTAACGGTAATGGACAGTGAGCAGGAGGTTGGGATTAGACTGGGTGGGATGTTAACAGTAATGGACAGTGAGCAAGAGGTTGGGATTAGACTGGGTGGGATATTAACAGTAATGGACAGTGAGCAGGAGGTTGGGATTAGACTGGGTGGGATATTTACAGTAATGGACAGTGAGCAAGAGGTTGGGATTAGACTGGGTGGGATATTAACAGTAATGGACAGTGAGCAGGAGGTTGGGATTAGACTGGGTGGGATATTAACAGTAATGGACAGTGAGCAGGAGGTTGGGATTAGACTGGGTGGGATATTAATGGTAATGGACAGTAAGCAGGAGTTTGGGATTAGACTGGGTGGGATATTGAAAGTAATGGGCAGTGAGCTGGAATTTGGGATTTGACTGGGTGAGATATTAACGGAAATGGACAGTGAGCAGGAGGTTGGGATTAGATTGGGTGGGATATTTACAGTAATGGTAGTGAGCAGGAGGTTGGGATTAGACTGGGTGGGATATTAACGGTAATGGACAGTGAGCAGGAGGTTGGGATTCGACTGGGTGGGATATTAACAGTAATGGACAGTGAGCAGGAGGTTGGGATTTGACTGGGTGAGATATTAACCTAAATGGACAATGAGCAGGAGGTTGGGATTAGATTGGGTGGGATATTTACAGTAACGGACAGTGAGCAGGAGGTTGGGATCAGACTGGGTGGGATATTAACGGTAATGGACAGTGAGCAGGAGGTTGGGATTCGACTGGGTGGGATATTAACAGTAATGGACAGTGAGCAGGAGGTTGGGATTTGACTGGGTGAGATATTAACCTAAATGGACAATGAGCAGGAGGTTGGGATTAGATTGGGTGGGATATTTACAGTAATGGACAGTGAGCAGGAGTTTGGGATTAGACTGGGTGGGATATTGAAAGTAATGGGCAGTGAGCTGGAATTTGGGATTTGACTGGGTGAGATATTAACGGAAATGGACAGTGAGCAGGAGGTTGGGATTAGATTGGGTGGGATATTTACAGTAATGGTAGTGAGCAGGAGGTTGGGATTAGACTGGGTGGGATATTAACGGTAATGGACAGTGAGCAGGAGGTTGGGATTCGACTGGGTGGGATATTAACAGTAATGGACAGTGAGCAGGAGGTTGGGATTTGACTGGGTGAGATATTAACCTAAATGGACAATGAGCAGGAGGTTGGGATTAGATTGGGTGGGATATTTACAGTAATGGACAGTGAGCAGGAGGTTGGGATCAGACTGGCTGGGATATTAACAGTAATGGACAGTGAGCAGGAGGTTGGGATTCGACTGGGTGGGATATTAACAGTAATGGGCAGTGAGCAGGAGGTTGGGATTACACTGGGTGGGATATTAACAGTAATGGGCAGTGAGCAAGAGGTTGGGATTAGACTGGGTGGGATATTAACAGTAATGGACAGTGAGCAGGAGGTTGGGATTAGACTGGGTGGGAAATTAACGGTAATGGACAGTGAGCAGGAGGTTGGGATTAGACTGGGTGGGATGTTAACAGTAATGGACAGTGAGCAAGAGGTTGGGATTAGACTGGGTGGGATATTAACAGTAATGGACAGTGAGCAGGAGGTTGGGATTAGACTGGGTGGGATATTTACAGTAATGGACAGTGAGCAAGAGGTTGGGATTAGACTGGGTGGGATATTAACAGTAATGGACAGTGAGCAGGAGGTTGGGATTAGACTGGGTGGGATATTAACAGTAATGGACAGTGAGCAGGAGGTTGGGATTAGACTGGGTGGGATATTAATGGTAATGGACAGTGAGCAGGAGTTTGGGATTAGACTGGGTGGGATATTGAAAGTAATGGGCACTGAGCAGGAGGTTGGGATTCGACTGGGTGGGATATTAACAGTAATGGGCAGTGTGCATTAGTTTGGGATTCGACTGGGTGAGATATTGATAGGAATGAGCAGTGAGCAGGATGTTGGGATTAGACTGGGTGGGATATTAACAGTAATGGACAGTGAGCAGGAGGTTGGGATTAGACTGGGTGGGAAATTTACAGTAATGGACAGCGAGCAGGAGGTTGGGATTAGACTGGGTGGGATATTAACGGTAATGGACAGTAAGCAGGAGATTGGGATTAGACTGGGAGGGATATTAAAAGTAATGGACAGTGAGCTGGAGTTTGGGATTCGACTGGGTGAGATATTAACGGAAATGGACAGTGAGCAGGAGGTTGGGATTAGATTGGGTGGGATATTTACAGTAATGGTAGTGAGCAGGAGGTTGAGATTAGACTGGGTGGGATATTAACGGTAATGGACAGTGAGCAGGAGGTTGCGATTAGAATGAGTGGGATATTAACAGTGATGGACAGTGAGCAAGAGGTTGTGATTAGACTGGGTGGGATATTAACAGTAATGGACAGTGAGCAGGACGTTGGGATTAGACTGGGTGGGATATTAACAGTAATGGACAGTGAGCAGGAGTTTGGGATTAGACTGGGTGGGATATTAACAGTAATTGATAGTGAGCAGGAGGTTGAGGTTAAACTGGGTGGGATATTAACAGTAATGGGCAGTGAGCAGGATGTTGGGATAAGACAGGGTGGGATATTAATAGTAATGGAAGTGAGCAGGAGGTTGGCATTAGACTGGCTGGGATATTAACAGCAATGGGCAGTGAGCAGGAGGTTGGGATGAGACAGGGTGGGATATTAACAGTAATGGGTAGTGAGCAGGAAGTTGGGATTAGACTGGGTGGGATATTGACGGTAATGGACAGTGAGCAGGAGGTTGGGAATAGTCTGGGTGGGATATTAACGGTAATGGACAGTGAGCAGGAGGTTGGGATTAGACTGGATGGGATATTAACAGTAATGGACAGTGAGCAGGAGGTTGGGATTTGACTGGGTGGGATATTGAAAGTAATGGGCAGTGAGCAGGAGGTTGGGATTAGACTGTGTGGGATATTAACGGCAATGGGTAGTGAGCAGGAGGTTGGGATTAGACTGGGTGGGATATTAACATTAATGGACAATGAGCAGGAGGTTGGGATTAGACTGGGTGGGATAATAACAGTAATGGACAGTGAGCAGGAGGTTGGGATTAGACTGGGTGGGAAATTTACAGCAATGGACAGCGAGCAGGAGGTTGGGATTAGACTGGGTGGGATAATAACAGTAATGGACAGTGAGCAGGAGGTTGGGATTAGACTGGGTGGGAAATTTACAGTAATGGACAGCGAGCAGGAGGTTGGGATTAGACTGGGTGGGATATTAACGGTAATGGACAGTAAGCAGGAGATTGGGATTAGACTGGGAGGGATATTAAAAGTAATGGACAGTGAGCTGGAGTTTGGGATTTGACTGGGTGAGATATTAACGGAAATGGACAGTGAGCAGGAGGTTGGGATTAGATTGGGTGGGATATTTACAGTAATGGTAGTGAGCAGGACGTTGGGATTAGACTGGGTGGGATATTAACGGTAATGGACAGTAAGCAGGAGATTGGGATTAGACTGGGAGGGATATTAAAAGTAATGGACAGTGAGCTGGAGTTTGGGATTTGACTGGGTGAGATATTAACGGAAATGGACAGTGAGCAGGAGGTTGGGATTTGATTGGGTGGGATATTTACAGTAATGGTAGTGAGCAGGAGGTTGGGATTAGACTGGGTGGGATATTAACGGTAATGGACAGTGAGCAGGAGGTTGCGATTAGAGAGAGTGGGATATTAAAAGTAATGGACAGTGAGCTGGAGTTTGGGATTTGACTGGGTGAGATATTAACAGTAATGGACAGTGAGCAGGAGGTTGGGATTAGACTGGGTGAGATATTAATAGGAATGAGCAGTGAGGAGGAGGTTGGGATGAGAATGGGTGGGATATTAACAGTAATGGACAGTGAGCAAGAGGTTGGGATTAGACTGGGTGGGATATTGACGGTAATTGACAGTGAGCAGGAGGTTGGGATTAGACTGGGTGGGAAATTAACGGTAATGGACAGTGAGCTAGGAGGTTGGGATTAGACTGGATGGGATGTTAACAGTAATGGACAGTGAGCAGGAGGTTGGGATTAGACCGGGTGGGATATTTACAGTAATGGACAGTGAGCAGGAGTTGGGATTAGACTGGGTGGGATATTAACAGTAATGGGCAGTGAGCAGGATGTTGTGATCAGATTCGGTGGGATATTAACAGTAATGGACAGTGAGCAAGAAGTTGTGATTAGACTGGGTGGGATATTAACAGTAATGGATCGTGAGCAGGACGTCGGGATTAGACTGGGTGAGATATTAATAGGAATGAGCAGTGAGCAGGAGGTTGGGATTAGACTGGGTGGGATATTAACAGTAATGGACAATGAGCAGGAGTTTGGGATTAGACTGGGTGGGATATTAACAGTAATTGACAGTGAGCAGGAGGTGGGGGTTAGACTGGGTGGGATATTAACAGTAATGGGCAGTGAGCAGGAGGTTGGGATTAGACTGGGTGGGATATTAACAGTAATGGGCAGTGAGCAGGAGGTTGGGATTCGACTGGGTGGGATATTAATAGTAATGGGCAGTGAGCAGGAGGTTGGGATGAGACAGGGTGGGATATTAACAGTAATGGGTAGCGAGCAGGAGGTTGGGTTTTTCCTGGGTGGGATATTAACAGTAATGGACAGTGAGCAGGAGGTTGGGATTAGACTGGGTGAGATATTGACGGTAATGGACAGTGAGCAGGAGGTTGGGATTAGACTGGGTGGTATATTAACGGTAATGGACAGTGAGCAGGAGGTTGGGATTCGACTGGGTGGGATATTAACAGTAATGGACAGTGAGCAGGAGGTTGGGATTTGACTGGGTGAGATATTAACCTAAATGGACAATGAGCAGGAGGTTGGGATTAGATTGGGTGGGATATTTACAGTAATGGACAGTGAGCAGGAGGTTGGGATCAGACTGGGTGGGATATTAACAGTAATGGGCAGTGAGCAGGAGGTTGGGATCAGACTGGGTGGGATATTAACAGTAATGGACAGTGAGCAGGAGGTTGGGATTCGACTGGGTGGGATATTAACAGTAATGGGCAGTGAGCAGGAGGTTGGGATTACACTGGGTGGGATATGAACAGTAATGGGCAGTGAGCAAGAGGTTGGGATTAGACTGGGTGGGATATTAACAGTAATGGACAGTGAGCAGGAGGTTGGGATTAGACTGGGTGGGAAATTAACGGTAATGGACAGTGAGCAGGAGGTTGGGATTAGACTGGGTGGGATGTTAACAGTAATGGACAGTGAGCAAGAGGTTGGGATTAGACTGGGTGGGATATTAACAGTAATGGACAGTGAGCAGGAGGTTGGGATTAGACTGGGTGGGATATTTACAGTAATGGACAGTGAGCAAGAGGTTGGGATTAGACTGGGTGGGATATTAACAGTAATGGACAGTGAGCAGGAGGTTGGGATTAGACTGGGTGGGATATTAACAGTAATGGACAGTGAGCAGGAGGTTGGGATTAGACTGGGTGGGATATTAATGGTAATGGACAGTGAGCAGGAGTTTGGGATTAGACTGGGTGGGATATTGAAAGTAATGGGCACTGAGCAGGAGGTTGGGATTCGACTGGGTGGGATATTAACAGTAATGGACAGTGTGCAGGAGTTTGGGATTCGACTGGGTGAGATATTAATAGGAATGAGCAGTGAGCAGGATGTTGGGATTAGACTGGGTGGGATATTAACAGTAATGGACAGTGAGCAGGAGGTTGGGATTAGACTGGGTGGGAAATTTACAGTAATGGACAGCGAGTAGGAGGTTGGATTAGACTGGGTGGGATATTAACGGTAATGGACAGTAAGCAGGAGATTGGGATTAGACTGGGAGGGATATTAAAAGTAATGGACAGTGAGCTGGAGTTTGGGATTTGACTGGGTGAGATATTAACGGAAATGGACAGTGAGCAGGAGGTTGGGATTAGATTGGGTGGGATATTTACAGTAATGGTAGTGAGCAGGAGGTTGAGATTAGACTGGGTGGGATATTAACGGTAATGGACAGTGAGCAGGAGGTTGCGATTAGAATGAGTGGGATATTAACAGTGATGGACAGTGAGCAAGAGGTTGTGATTAGACTGGGTGGGATATTAACAGTAATGGACAGTGAGCAGGACGTTGGGATTAGACTGGGTGGGATATTAACAGTAATGGACAGTGAGCAGGAGTTTGGGATTAGACTGGGTGGGATATTAACAGTAATTGATAGTGAGCAGGAGGTTGAGGTTAAACTGGGTGGGATATTAACAGTAATGGGCAGTGAGCAGGAGGTTGGGTTTAAACTGGGTGGGATATTAACAGTAATGGGCAGTGAGCAGGATGTTGGGATAAGACAGGTTGGGATATTAATAGTAATGGAAGTGAGCAGGAGGTTGGCATTAGACTGGCTGGGATATTAACAGCAATGGGCAGTGAGCAGGAGGTTGGGATGAGACAGGGTGGGATATTAACAGTAATGGGTAGTGAGCAGGAAGTTGGGATTAGACTGGGTGGGATATTGACGGTAATGGACAGTGAGCAGGAGGTTGGGATTAGACTGGGTGGGAAATTTACAGCAATGGACAGCGAGCAGGAGGTTGGGATTAGACTGGGTGGGATAATAACAGTAATGGACAGTGAGCAGGAGGTTGGGATTAGACTGGGTGGGAAATTTACAGTAATGGACAGCGAGCAGGAGGTTGGGATTAGACTGGGTGGGATATTAACGGTAATGGACAGTAAGCAGGAGATTGGGATTAGACTGGGAGGGATATTAAAAGTAGTGGACAGTGAGCTGGAGTTTGGGATTTGACTGGGTGAGATATTAACGGAAATGGACAGTGAGCAGGAGGTTGGGATTAGATTGGGTGGGATATTTACAGTAATGGTAGTGAGCAGGAGGTTGGGATTAGACTGGGTGGGATATTAACGGTAATGGACAGTGAGCAGGAGGTTGGGATTCGACTGGGTGGGATATTAACAGTAATGGACAGTGAGCAGGAGGTTGGGATTTGACTGGGTGAGATATTAACCTAAATGGACAGTGAGCAGGAGGTTGGGATTAGACTGGGTGGGAAATTAACGGTAATGGACAGTGAGCAGGAGGTTGGGATTAGACTGGGTGGGATGTTAACAGTAATGGACAGTGAGCAAGAGGTTGGGATTAGACTGGGTGGGATATTAACAGTAATGGACAGTGAGCAGGAGGTTGGGATTAGACTGGGTGGGATATTTACAGTAATGGACAGTGAGCAAGAGGTTGGGATTAGACTGGGTGGGATATTAACAGTAATGGACAGTGAGCAGGAGGTTGGGATTAGACTGGGTGGGATATTAACAGTAATGGACAGTGAGCAGGAGGTTGGGATTAGACTGGGTGGGATATTAATGGTAATGGACAGTGAGCAGGAGTTTTGGATTAGACTGGGTGGGATATTGAAAGTAATGGGCACTGAGCAGGAGGTTGGGATTCGACTGGGTGGGATATTAACAGTAATGGGCAGTGTGCAGGAGTTTGGGATTCGACTGGGTGAGATATTAATAGGAATGAGCAGTGAGCAGGATGTTGGGATTAGACTGGGTGGGATATTAACAGTAATGGACAGTGAGCAGGAGGTTGGGATTAGACTGGGTGGGAAATTTACAGTAATGGACAGCGAGCAGGAGGTTGGGATTAGACTGGGTGGGATATTAACGGTAATGGACAGTAAGCAGGAGATTGGGATTAGACTGGGAGGGATATTAAAAGTAATGGACAGTGAGCTGGAGTTTGGGATTTGACTGGGTGAGATATTAACGGAAATGGACAGTGAGCAGGAGGTTGGGATTAGATTGGGTGGGATATTTACAGTAATGGTAGTGAGCAGGAGGTTGAGATTAGACTGGGTGGGATATTAACGGTAATGGACAGTGAGCAGGAGGTTGCGATTAGAATGAGTGGGATATTAACAGTGATGGACAGTGAGCAAGAGGTTGGGATTAGACTGGGTGGGATATTAACAGTAATGGACAGTGAGCAGGACGTTGGGATTAGACTGGGTGGGATATTAACAGTAATGGACAGTGAGCAGGAGTTTGGGATTAGACTGGGTGGGATATTAACAGTAATTGATAGTGAGCAGGAGGTTGAGGTTAAACTGGGTGGGATATTAACAGTAATGGGCAGTGAGCAGGATGTTGGGATAAGACAGGGTGGGATATTAATAGTAATGGAAGTGAGCAGGAGGTTGGCATTAGACTGGCTGGGATATTAACAGCAATGGGCAGTGAGCAGGAGGTTGGGATGAGACAGGGTGGGATATTAACAGTAATGGGTAGTGAGCAGGAAGTTGGGATTAGACTGGGTGGGATATTGACGGTAATGGACAGTGAGCAGGAGGTTGGGAATAGTCTGGGTGGGATATTAACGGTAATGGACAGTGAGCAGGAGGTTGGGATTAGACTGGATGGGATATTAACAGTAATGGACAGTGAGCAGGAGGTTGGGATTTGACTGGGTGGGATATTGAAAGTAATGGGCAGTGAGCAGGAGGTTGGGATTAGACTGTGTGGGATATTAACGGCAATGGGTAGTGAGCAGGAGGTTGGGATTAGACTGGGTGGGATATTAACATTAATGGACAATGAGCAGGAGGTTGGGATTAGACTGGGTGGGATAATAACAGTAATGGACAGTGAGCAGGAGGTTGGGATTAGACTGGGTGGGAAATTTACAGCAATGGACAGCGAGCAGGAGGTTGGGATTAGACTGGGTGGGATAATAACAGTAATGGACAGTGAGCAGGAGGTTGGGATTAGACTGGGTGGGAAATTTACAGTAATGGACAGCGAGCAGGAGGTTGGGATTAGACTGGGTGGGATATTAACGGTAATGGACAGTAAGCAGGAGATTGGGATTAGACTGGGAGGGATATTAAAAGTAATGGACAGTGAGCTGGAGTTTGGGATTTGACTGGGTGAGATATTAACGGAAATGGACAGTGAGCAGGAGGTTGGGATTAGATTGGGTGGGATATTTACAGTAATGGTAGTGAGCAGGAGGTTGGGATTAGACTGGGTGGGATATTAACGGTAATGGACAGTAAGCAGGAGATTGGGATTAGACTGGGAGGGATATTAAAAGTAATGGACAGTGAGCTGGAGTTTGGGATTTGACTGGGTGAGATATTAACGGAAATGGACAGTGAGCAGGAGGTTGGGATTTGATTGGGTGGGATATTTACAGTAATGGTAGTGAGCAGGAGGTTGGGATTAGACTGGGTGGGATATTAACGGTAATGGACAGTGAGCAGGAGGTTGCGATTAGAGAGAGTGGGATATTAACAGTAATGGACAGTGAGCAAGAGGTTGTGATTAGACTGGGTGGGATATTAACAGTAATGGACAGTGAGCAGGACGTTGGGATTAGACTGGGTGAGATATTAATAGGAATGAGCAGTGAGCAGGAGGTTGGGATTAGACTGGGTGTGATATTAACAGTAATGGACAATGAGCAGGAGTTTGGGATTAGACTGGGTGGGATATTAACAGTAATTGACAGTGAGCAGGAGGTGGGGGTTAGACTGGGTGGGATATTAACAGTAATGGGCAGTGAGCAGGAGGTTGGGATTAGACTGGGTGGGATATTAACAGTAATGGGCAGTGAACAGGCGATTGGGATTTAACTGGGTGGGATATGAACAGTAATGGGCAGTGAGCAGGAGGTTGGGATTAGAAAGGGTGGGCTATTAACCGTAATGGGCAGTGAGCAGGTTGGGATTAGAGGGTGGGATATTAACGGTGATGGGTTGTGAGCAGGAAGTTGGGCTTAGACTGGGGGGATATTAACGGTAATGTGCAGTGAGCAGGAGGTTGGGATTAGACTGGGTGGGATATTTACAGTAATGGGCAGTGAGCAGGAGGTTGGGATTTGACTGGGTGGGATATTAACGGTAATGGGTAGTGAGCAGGATGTAGGGATCAGATTCGGTGGGATATTAATGGGAATGGGCAGTGAGCAGGAGGTTGGGATTCGACTGGGTGGGATATTAACGGTAATGGGCAGTGAGCAGGAGGTTGCGATTAGAGTGAGTGGGATATTAACAGTGATGGACAGTGAGCAGGAGGTTGTGATTAGACTGTGTGGGATATTAACAGTAATGGACAGTGAGCAGGACGTTGGGATTAGACTGGGTGAGATATTAATAGGAATGAGCAGTGAGCAGGAGGTTGGCATTAGACTGGGTGGGATATTAACAGTAATGGACAATGAGCAGGAGTTTGGATTAGACTGGGTGGGATATTAATGGTAATGGGCAGTGAGCAGGATTTGGGATTAGACTGGGTGGGATATTAGCATTAATGGACAATGAGCAGGAGGTTGGAATTAGACTGGGTGGGATAATAACAGTAATGGACAATGAGCAGGAGGTTGGGATTCGACTGGGTGGGATATTTACAAGAATGGGCAGTGAGCAGGAGGTTGGGACGAGAAAGCGTGGGATATTAACAGTAATGGGCAGTGAGCAGGTTGGCATTAGATGGTGGGATATTAATGGTCATGGGTAATGAGCAGGAAGTTGGGCTTAGACTGGGTGGGATATCAACGGTAATGGACAGTGAGCAGCAGGTTGCGACAAGACTGGGTGGGATATTTACAGTAATGGGCAGTGAGCAGGAGGTTGGGAATAGACAGGGTGGGATATTAACGGTAATGGGCAGTGGACAGGAGTTTGGGATTAGACTGGATGGGATATTAATAGTAATGGACAGTGAACAGGAGGTTCGGATTTGATTGGGTGGGATATTAACAGTAATGGACAGTGAGCAGGACGTTGGGATTAGACTGGGTGAGATATTAATAGGAATGAGCAGTGAGCAGGAGGTTGGGATTAGACTGGGTGGGATATTAACAGTAATGGAAAGTGTGCAGGAGTTTGGGATTAGACTGGGTGAGATAGTAATAGGAATGAGCAGTGAGCAGGAGGTTGGCATTAGACTGGCTGGGATATTAACAGTAATGGGCAGTGAGCAGGAGGGTGGGATTAGACTGGGTGAGAAATTAACAGTAATGGGCAATGAGCAGGAGGTTGGGATGAGACAGGGTGGGGTATTAACAGGAATGGGTAGTGAGCAGGAGGTTGGGATTAGACTGGTTGGGATTAGACTGGGTGGGATATTGACGGTAAAGGACAGTGAGCAGGAGGTTGGGAATAGACTGGGTGGTATATTAACGGTAATGGACAGTGAGCAGGAAGTTGGGATTAGACTGGGTGGGATATTAACAGTAATGGACAGTGAGCAGGAGGTTGGGATTCGACTGGGTGGGATATTGAAAGTAATGGGCAGTGAGCAGGAGGTTGGGATTAGACTGGGTGGGATATTAACATTAATGCACAATGAGCAGGAGGTTGGGATTAGACTGGGTGGGATAATAACAGTAATGGACAGTGAGCAGGAGGTTGGGATTCGACTGGGTGGGATATTGAAAGTAATGGGCAGTGAGCAGGAGTTTGGGATTTGACTGGGTGAGATATTAACGGAAATGGACAGTGAGCAGGAGGTTGGGATTAGATTGGGTGGGATATTTACAGTAATGGTAGTGAGCAGGAGGTTGAGATTAGACTGGGTGGGATATTAACGGTAATGGACAGTGAGCAGGAGGTTGCGATTAGAATGAGTGGGATATTAACAGTGATGGACAGTGAGCAAGAGGTTGTGATTAGACTGGGTGGGATATTAACAGTAATGGACAGTGAGCAGGACGTTGGGATTAGACTGGGTGGGATATTAACAGTAATGGACAGTGAGCAGGAGTTTGGGATTAGACTGGGTGGGATATTAACAGTAATTGATAGTGAGCAGGAGGTTGAGGTTAAACTGGGTGGGATATTAACAGTAATGGGCAGTGAGCAGGAGGTTGGGTTTAAACTGGGTGGGATATTAACAGTAATGGGCAGTGAGCAGGATGTTGGGATAAGACAGGTTGGGATATTAATAGTAATGGAAGTGAGCAGGAGGTTGGCATTAGACTGGCTGGGATATTAACAGCAATGGGCAGTGAGCAGGAGGTTGGGATGAGACAGGGTGGGATATTAACAGTAATGGGTAGTGAGCAGGAAGTTGGGATTAGACTGGGTGGGATATTGACGGTAATGGACAGTGAGCAGGAGGTTGGGATTAGACTGGGTGGGAAATTTACAGCAATGGACAGCGAGCAGGAGGTTGGGATTAGACTGGGTGGGATAATAACAGTAATGGACAGTGAGCAGGAGGTTGGGATTAGACTGGGTGGGAAATTTACAGTAATGGACAGCGAGCAGGAGGTTGGGATTAGACTGGGTGGGATATTAACGGTAATGGACAGTAAGCAGGAGATTGGGATTAGACTGGGAGGGATATTAAAAGTAGTGGACAGTGAGCTGGAGTTTGGGATTTGACTGGGTGAGATATTAACGGAAATGGACAGTGAGCAGGAGGTTGGGATTAGATTGGGTGGGATATTTACAGTAATGGTAGTGAGCAGGAGGTTGGGATTAGACTGGGTGGGATATTAACGGTAATGGACAGTGAGCAGGAGGTTGGGATTCGACTGGGTGGGATATTAACAGTAATGGACAGTGAGCAGGAGGTTGGGATTTGACTGGGTGAGATATTAACCTAAATGGACAATGAGCAGGAGGTTGGGATTAGACTGGGTGGGAAATTAACGGTAATGGACAGTGAGCAGGAGGTTGGGATTAGACTGGGTGGGATGTTAACAGTAATGGACAGTGAGCAAGAGGTTGGGATTAGACTGGGTGGGATATTAACAGTAATGGACAGTGAGCAGGAGGTTGGGATTAGACTGGGTGGGATATTTACAGTAATGGACAGTGAGCAAGAGGTTGGGATTAGACTGGGTGGGATATTAACAGTAATGGACAGTGAGCAGGAGGTTGGGATTAGACTGGGTGGGATATTAACAGTAATGGACAGTGAGCAGGAGGTTGGGATTAGACTGGGTGGGATATTAATGGTAATGGACAGTGAGCAGGAGTTTTGGATTAGACTGGGTGGGATATTGAAAGTAATGGGCACTGAGCAGGAGGTTGGGATTCGACTGGGTGGGATATTAACAGTAATGGGCAGTGTGCAGGAGTTTGGGATTCGACTGGGTGAGATATTAATAGGAATGAGCAGTGAGCAGGATGTTGGGATTAGACTGGGTGGGATATTAACAGTAATGGACAGTGAGCAGGAGGTTGGGATTAGACTGGGTGGGAAATTTACAGTAATGGACAGCGAGCAGGAGGTTGGGATTAGACTGGGTGGGATATTAACGGTAATGGACAGTAAGCAGGAGATTGGGATTAGACTGGGAGGGATATTAAAAGTAATGGACAGTGAGCTGGAGTTTGGGATTTGACTGGGTGAGATATTAACGGAAATGGACAGTGAGCAGGAGGTTGGGATTAGATTGGGTGGGATATTTACAGTAATGGTAGTGAGCAGGAGGTTGAGATTAGACTGGGTGGGATATTAACGGTAATGGACAGTGAGCAGGAGGTTGCGATTAGAATGAGTGGGATATTAACAGTGATGGACAGTGAGCAAGAGGTTGGGATTAGACTGGGTGGGATATTAACAGTAATGGACAGTGAGCAGGACGTTGGGATTAGACTGGGTGGGATATTAACAGTAATGGACAGTGAGCAGGAGTTTGGGATTAGACTGGGTGGGATATTAACAGTAATTGATAGTGAGCAGGAGGTTGAGGTTAAACTGGGTGGGATATTAACAGTAATGGGCAGTGAGCAGGATGTTGGGATAAGACAGGGTGGGATATTAATAGTAATGGAAGTGAGCAGGAGGTTGGCATTAGACTGGCTGGGATATTAACAGCAATGGGCAGTGAGCAGGAGGTTGGGATGAGACAGGGTGGGATATTAACAGTAATGGGTAGTGAGCAGGAAGTTGGGATTAGACTGGGTGGGATATTGACGGTAATGGACAGTGAGCAGGAGGTTGGGAATAGTCTGGGTGGGATATTAACGGTAATGGACAGTGAGCAGGAGGTTGGGATTAGACTGGATGGGATATTAACAGTAATGGACAGTGAGCAGGAGGTTGGGATTTGACTGGGTGGGATATTGAAAGTAATGGGCAGTGAGCAGGAGGTTGGGATTAGACTGTGTGGGATATTAACGGCAATGGGTAGTGAGCAGGAGGTTGGGATTAGACTGGGTGGGATATTAACATTAATGGACAATGAGCAGGAGGTTGGGATTAGACTGGGTGGGATAATAACAGTAATGGACAGTGAGCAGGAGGTTGGGATTAGACTGGGTGGGAAATTTACAGCAATGGACAGCGAGCAGGAGGTTGGGATTAGACTGGGTGGGATAATAACAGTAATGGACAGTGAGCAGGAGGTTGGGATTAGACTGGGTGGGAAATTTACAGTAATGGACAGCGAGCAGGAGGTTGGGATTAGACTGGGTGGGATATTAACGGTAATGGACAGTAAGCAGGAGATTGGGATTAGACTGGGAGGGATATTAAAAGTAATGGACAGTGAGCTGGAGTTTGGGATTTGACTGGGTGAGATATTAACGGAAATGGACAGTGAGCAGGAGGTTGGGATTAGATTGGGTGGGATATTTACAGTAATGGTAGTGAGCAGGAGGTTGAGATTAGACTGGGTGGGATATTAACGGTAATGGACAGTAAGCAGGAGATTGGGATTAGACTGGGAGGGATATTAAAAGTAATGGACAGTGAGCTGGAGTTTGGGATTTGACTGGGTGAGATATTAACGGAAATGGACAGTGAGCAGGAGGTTGGGATTTGATTGGGTGGGATATTTACAGTAATGGTAGTGAGCAGGAGGTTGGGATTAGACTGGGTGGGATATTAACGGTAATGGACAGTGAGCAGGAGGTTGCGATTAGAGAGAGTGGGATATTAACAGTAATGGACAGTGAGCAAGAGGTTGTGATTAGACTGGGTGGGATATTAACAGTAATGGACAGTGAGCAGGACGTTGGGATTAGACTGGGTGAGATATTAATAGGAATGAGCAGTGAGCAGGAGGTTGGGATTAGACTGGGTGTGATATTAACAGTAATGGACAATGAGCAGGAGTTTGGGATTAGACTGGGTGGGATATTAACAGTAATTGACAGTGAGCAGGAGGTGGGGGTTAGACTGGGTGGGATATTAACAGTAATGGGCAGTGAGCAGGAGGTTGGGATTAGACTGGGTGGGATATTAACAGTAATGGGCAGTGAACAGGCGATTGGGATTTAACTGGGTGGGATATGAACAGTAATGGGCAGTGAGCAGGAGGTTGGGATTAGAAAGGGTGGGCTATTAACCGTAATGGGCAGTGAGCAGGTTGGGATTAGAGGGTGGGATATTAACGGTGATGGGTTGTGAGCAGGAAGTTGGGCTTAGACTGGGGGGATATTAACGGTAATGTGCAGTGAGCAGGAGGTTGGGATTAGACTGGGTGGGATATTTACAGTAATGGGCAGTGAGCAGGAGGTTGGGATTTGACTGGGTGGGATATTAACGGTAATGGGTAGTGAGCAGGATGTAGGGATCAGATTCGGTGGGATATTAATGGGAATGGGCAGTGAGCAGGAGGTTGGGATTCGACTGGGTGGGATATTAACGGTAATGGGCAGTGAGCAGGAGGTTGCGATTAGAGTGAGTGGGATATTAACAGTGATGGACAGTGAGCAGGAGGTTGTGATTAGACTGTGTGGGATATTAACAGTAATGGACAGTGAGCAGGACGTTGGGATTAGACTGGGTGAGATATTAATAGGAATGAGCAGTGAGCAGGAGGTTGGCATTAGACTGGGTGGGATATTAACAGTAATGGACAATGAGCAGGAGTTTGGATTAGACTGGGTGGGATATTAATGGTAATGGGCAGTGAGCAGGATTTGGGATTAGACTGGGTGGGATATTAGCATTAATGGACAATGAGCAGGAGGTTGGAATTAGACTGGGTGGGATAATAACAGTAATGGACAGTGAGCAGGAGGTTGGGATTCGACTGGGTGGGATATTTACAAGAATGGGCAGTGAGCAGGAGGTTGGGACGAGAAAGCGTGGGATATTAACAGTAATGGGCAGTGAGCAGGTTGGCATTAGATGGTGGGATATTAATGGTCATGGGTAATGAGCAGGAAGTTGGGCTTAGACTGGGTGGGATATCAACGGTAATGGACAGTGAGCAGCAGGTTGCGACAAGACTGGGTGGGATATTTACAGTAATGGGCAGTGAGCAGGAGGTTGGGAATAGACAGGGTGGGATATTAACGGTAATGGGCAGTGGACAGGAGTTTGGGATTAGACTGGATGGGATATTAATAGTAATGGACAGTGAACAGGAGGTTCGGATTTGATTGGGTGGGATATTAACAGTAATGGACAGTGAGCAGGACGTTGGGATTAGACTGGGTGAGATATTAATAGGAATGAGCAGTGAGCAGGAGGTTGGGATTAGACTGGGTGGGATATTAACAGTAATGGAAAGTGTGCAGGAGTTTGAGATTAGACTGGGTGAGATAGTAATAGGAATGAGCAGTGAGCAGGAGGTTGGCATTAGACTGGCTGGGATATTAACAGTAATGGGCAGTGAGCAGGAGGGTGGGATTAGACTGGGTGAGAAATTAACAGTAATGGGCAATGAGCAGGAGGTTGGGATGAGACAGGGTGGGGTATTAACAGGAATGGGTAGTGAGCAGGAGGTTGGGATTAGACTGGTTGGGATTAGACTGGGTGGGATATTGACGGTAAAGGACAGTGAGCAGGAGGTTGGGAATAGACTGGGTGGTATATTAACGGTAATGGACAGTGAGCAGGAAGTTGGGATTAGACTGGGTGGGATATTAACAGTAATGGACAGTGAGCAGGAGGTTGGGATTCGACTGGGTGGGATATTGAAAGTAATGGGCAGTGAGCAGGAGGTTGGGATTAGACTGGGTGGGATATTAACATTAATGCACAATGAGCAGGAGGTTGGGATTAGACTGGGTGGGATAATAACAGTAATGGACAGTGAGCAGGAGGTTGGGATTAGACTGGGTGGGATATTGACGGTAATGGACAGCGAGCAGGAGATTGGGATTAGACTGGGTGGGATATTAATAGTAATGGACAGTGAGCAGGAGTTTGGGATTTGACTGGGTGGGATATTTACAGTAATGGTAGTGAGCAGGAGGTTGGGATTAGACTGGGTGGGATATTAACAGTAATGGACAGTGAGCAGGAGGTTGGGATTAGAATGGGTGGGTTATTAACAGTAATGGACAGTGAGCTGGAGGTTGGGATTAGACTGGGTGGGATATTAACAGTAATGGACAGTGAGCAGGAGGTTGGCATTCGACTGGGTGGGATATTAACAGAAATGGGCAGTGACCAGTTTGGGAGTAGACTTGGTGGGATATTAACAGGCATGGGCAGTGAGCAGGCGGTTGAGATTAGACTGGGTGGTATATTGACGGTAATGGACAGTGAGCAGGAGGTTGGGATTAGACTGGGTGGGATATTAACAGTAATGGACAATGAGCAGGAGGTTGGCGTTCGACTGTGTGGGATATTAACAGGAATGGGCAGTGATCAGGTTGGGATTAGAGGGTGGGATATTAACGGTGATGGGTAGTGAGCAGGAAGTTGGGCTTAGACTGGGTGGGATATCAACGGTAATGGACAGTGAGCAGGAGGTTCGGATTTGATTGGGTGGGATATTAACAGTTATGGACAGTGAGCAGGACGTTGGGATTCGACTGGGTGAGATATTAATAGGAATGAGCAGTGAGCATGAGGTTGGGATTAGACTGGGTGGGATATTAACAGTAATGGAAAGTGTGCAGGAGTTTGGGATTAGACTGGGTGAGATATTAATAGGAATGAGCAGTGAGCAGGAGGTTGGCATTAGACTGGCTGGGATATTAACAGTAATGGGCAGTGAGCAGGAGGTTGGGATTAGGTTGGGTGGGATATTAACAGTAATGGGCAGTGAGCAGGAGGTTGGGATGAGACAGGGTGGGATATTAACAGGAATGGGTAGTGAGCAGGAGGTTGGGATTAGACTGGGTGGGATATTGACGGTAATGGACAGTGAGCAGGAGGTTGGGAATAGACTGGGTGCTTTATTAGCGGTAATGGACAGTGAGCAGCAGGTTGGGAATAGACTGGGTGGTATATTAACAGTAATGGGCAGTGAGCAGGTTGGGATTAGACTGGGTGGGATATTAACAGTAATGGGCAGTGAGCAGGAGGTTGGGATGAGACAGGGTGGGATATTAACAGGAATGGGTAGTGAGCAGAAGGTTGGGATTAGACTGGGTGGGATATTGACGGTAATGGAATGTGAGCAGGGGGTTGGGAATAGACTGGGTGGTATATTAACGGTAATGGACAGTGAGCAGGAGGTTGGGATTAGACTGGGTGGGATATTAACAGTAATGGACAGTGAGCAGGAGGTTGGGATTCGACTGGGTGGGATATTAACAGTAATGGGCAGTGACCAGTTTGGGATTAGACTGGGTGCGATATTAACAGGAAGGGGCAGTGAGCAGGTGGTTAAGATTAGACTGGGTGGGATATTGACGGTAATGGACATTGAGCAGGAGGTTGGGATTAGACTGGGTGGGAAATTAACGGTAATAAACAGTGAGCAGGAGGTTGGGATTAGACTGGGTGGGATATTAACAGTAATGGACAGTGAGCAAGAGGTTGGGATTAGACTGGGTGGGATATTAACAGTAATGGACAGTGAGCAGGAGCTTGGGATTGGACTGGGTGGGATATTTACAGTAATGGACAGTGAGCAGGAGGTTGGGATGAGACTGGGTGGGATTTTTACAGTAATGGACAGTGAGCAGGAGGTTGGGATTAGACTGGGTGGGAAATTAACGGTAATGGACAGTGAGCAGGAGGTTGGGATTAGACTGGGTGGGATGTTAACAGTAATGGACAGTGAGCAAGAGGTTGGGATTAGACTGGGTGGGATATTAACAGTAATGGACAGTGAGCAGGAGGTTGGGATTAGACTGGGTGGGATATTAACAGTAATGGACAGTGAGCAGGAGGTTGGGATTAGACTGGGTGGGATATTAATGGTAATGGACAGTGAGCAGGAGTTTGGGATTAGACTGGGTGGGATATTGAAAGTAATGGGCAGTGAGCAGGAGGTTGGGATTCGACTGGGTGGGATATTAACAGTAATGGGCAGTGAGCAGGTTGGGATTAGACTGGGTGGGATATTAACAGTAATGGGCAGTGAGCAGGTGGTTGGGATTAGACTGGGTGGGATATTTACATGAATGGGCAGTGAGCAGGAGGTTGGGACTAGAAAGCGTGGGATATTAACAGTAATGGGCAGTGAGCAGGTTGGCATTAGAGGGTGGGATATTAACGGTGATGGGTAGTGAACAGGAAGTTGGGCTTAGACTGGGTGGGATATCAACAGTAATGGGCAGTGAGCAGCAGGTTGCGATAAGACTGGGTGGGATATTTACAGTAATGGGCAGTGAGCAGGAGGTTGGGAATAGACTGGGTGGGATATTAACGGTAATGGGCAGTGGGCAGGAGTTTGGGATTAGACTGGGTGAGATATTAATAGGAATGAGCAGTGAGCAGGATGTTGGGATTAGACTGGGAGGGATATTAGAAGTAATGGACAGTGAGCTGGAGTTTGGGATTTGACTGGGTGAGATATTAACGGAAATGGACAGTGAGCAGGAGGTTGGGATTAGATTGGGTGGGATATTTACAGTAATGGTAGTGAGCAGGAGGTTGAGATTAGACTGGGTGGGATATTAACGGTAATGGACAGTGAGCAGGAGGTTGCGATTAGAATGAGTGGGATATTAACAGTGATGGACAGTGAGCAAGAGGTTGTGATTAGACTGGGTGGGATATTAACAGTAATGGACAGTGAGCAGGACGTTGGGATTAGACTGGGTGGGATATTAACAGTAATGGACAGTGAGCAGGAGTTTGGGATTAGACTGGGTGGGATATTAACAGTAATTGATAGTGAGCAGGAGGTTGAGGTTAAACTGGGTGGGATATTAACAGTAATGGGCAGTGAGCAGGAGGTTGGGTTTAAACTGGGTGGGATATTAACAGTAATGGGCAGTGAGCAGGATGTTGGGATAAGACAGGTTGGGATATTAATAGTAATGGAAGTGAGCAGGAGGTTGGCATTAGACTGGCTGGGATATTAACAGCAATGGGCAGTGAGCAGGAGGTTGGGATGAGACAGGGTGGGATATTAACAGTAATGGGTAGTGAGCAGGAAGTTGGGATTAGACTGGGTGGGATATTGACGGTAATGGACAGTGAGCAGGAGGTTGGGATTAGACTGGGTGGGAAATTTACAGCAATGGACAGCGAGCAGGAGGTTGGGATTAGACTGGGTGGGATAATAACAGTAATGGACAGTGAGCAGGAGGTTGGGATTAGACTGGGTGGGAAATTTACAGTAATGGACAGCGAGCAGGAGGTTGGGATTAGACTGGGTGGGATATTAACGGTAATGGACAGTAAGCAGGAGATTGGGATTAGACTGGGAGGGATATTAAAAGTAGTGGACAGTGAGCTGGAGTTTGGGATTTGACTGGGTGAGATATTAACGGAAATGGACAGTGAGCAGGAGGTTGGGATTAGATTGGGTGGGATATTTACAGTAATGGTAGTGAGCAGGAGGTTGGGATTAGACTGGGTGGGATATTAACGGTAATGGACAGTGAGCAGGAGGTTGGGATTCGACTGGGTGGGATATTAACAGTAATGGACAGTGAGCAGGAGGTTGGGATTTGACTGGGTGAGATATTAACCTAAATGGACAGTGAGCAGGAGGTTGGGATTAGACTGGGTGGGAAATTAACGGTAATGGACAGTGAGCAGGAGGTTGGGATTAGACTGGGTGGGATGTTAACAGTAATGGACAGTGAGCAAGAGGTTGGGATTAGACTGGGTGGGATATTAACAGTAATGGACAGTGAGCAGGAGGTTGGGATTAGACTGGGTGGGATATTTACAGTAATGGACAGTGAGCAAGAGGTTGGGATTAGACTGGGTGGGATATTAACAGTAATGGACAGTGAGCAGGAGGTTGGGATTAGACTGGGTGGGATATTAACAGTAATGGACAGTGAGCAGGAGGTTGGGATTAGACTGGGTGGGATATTAATGGTAATGGACAGTGAGCAGGAGTTTTGGATTAGACTGGGTGGGATATTGAAAGTAATGGGCACTGAGCAGGAGGTTGGGATTCGACTGGGTGGGATATTAACAGTAATGGGCAGTGTGCAGGAGTTTGGGATTCGACTGGGTGAGATATTAATAGGAATGAGCAGTGAGCAGGATGTTGGGATTAGACTGGGTGGGATATTAACAGTAATGGACAGTGAGCAGGAGGTTGGGATTAGACTGGGTGGGAAATTTACAGTAATGGACAGCGAGCAGGAGGTTGGGATTAGACTGGGTGGGATATTAACGGTAATGGACAGTAAGCAGGAGATTGGGATTAGACTGGGAGGGATATTAAAAGTAATGGACAGTGAGCTGGAGTTTGGGATTTGACTGGGTGAGATATTAACGGAAATGGACAGTGAGCAGGAGGTTGGGATTAGATTGGGTGGGATATTTACAGTAATGGTAGTGAGCAGGAGGTTGAGATTAGACTGGGTGGGATATTAACGGTAATGGACAGTGAGCAGGAGGTTGCGATTAGAATGAGTGGGATATTAACAGTGATGGACAGTGAGCAAGAGGTTGGGATTAGACTGGGTGGGATATTAACAGTAATGGACAGTGAGCAGGACGTTGGGATTAGACTGGGTGGGATATTAACAGTAATGGACAGTGAGCAGGAGTTTGGGATTAGACTGGGTGGGATATTAACAGTAATTGATAGTGAGCAGGAGGTTGAGGTTAAACTGGGTGGGATATTAACAGTAATGGGCAGTGAGCAGGATGTTGGGATAAGACAGGGTGGGATATTAATAGTAATGGAAGTGAGCAGGAGGTTGGCATTAGACTGGCTGGGATATTAACAGCAATGGGCAGTGAGCAGGAGGTTGGGATGAGACAGGGTGGGATATTAACAGTAATGGGTAGTGAGCAGGAAGTTGGGATTAGACTGGGTGGGATATTGACGGTAATGGACAGTGAGCAGGAGGTTGGGAATAGTCTGGGTGGGATATTAACGGTAATGGACAGTGAGCAGGAGGTTGGGATTAGACTGGATGGGATATTAACAGTAATGGACAGTGAGCAGGAGGTTGGGATTTGACTGGGTGGGATATTGAAAGTAATGGGCAGTGAGCAGGAGGTTGGGATTAGACTGTGTGGGATATTAACGGCAATGGGTAGTGAGCAGGAGGTTGGGATTAGACTGGGTGGGATATTAACATTAATGGACAATGAGCAGGAGGTTGGGATTAGACTGGGTGGGATAATAACAGTAATGGACAGTGAGCAGGAGGTTGGGATTAGACTGGGTGGGAAATTTACAGCAATGGACAGCGAGCAGGAGGTTGGGATTAGACTGGGTGGGATAATAACAGTAATGGACAGTGAGCAGGAGGTTGGGATTAGACTGGGTGGGAAATTTACAGTAATGGACAGCGAGCAGGAGGTTGGGATTAGACTGGGTGGGATATTAACGGTAATGGACAGTAAGCAGGAGATTGGGATTAGACTGGGAGGGATATTAAAAGTAATGGACAGTGAGCTGGAGTTTGGGATTTGACTGGGTGAGATATTAACGGAAATGGACAGTGAGCAGGAGGTTGGGATTAGATTGGGTGGGATATTTACAGTAATGGTAGTGAGCAGGAGGTTGGGATTAGACTGGGTGGGATATTAACGGTAATGGACAGTAAGCAGGAGATTGGGATTAGACTGGGAGGGATATTAAAAGTAATGGACAGTGAGCTGGAGTTTGGGATTTGACTGGGTGAGATATTAACGGAAATGGACAGTGAGCAGGAGGTTGGGATTTGATTGGGTGGGATATTTACAGTAATGGTAGTGAGCAGGAGGTTGGGATTAGACTGGGTGGGATATTAACGGTAATGGACAGTGAGCAGGAGGTTGCGATTAGAGAGAGTGGGATATTAACAGTAATGGACAGTGAGCAAGAGGTTGTGATTAGACTGGGTGGGATATTAACAGTAATGGACAGTGAGCAGGACGTTGGGATTAGACTGGGTGAGATATTAATAGGAATGAGCAGTGAGCAGGAGGTTGGGATTAGACTGGGTGTGATATTAACAGTAATGGACAATGAGCAGGAGTTTGGGATTAGACTGGGTGGGATATTAACAGTAATTGACAGTGAGCAGGAGGTGGGGGTTAGACTGGGTGGGATATTAACAGTAATGGGCAGTGAGCAGGAGGTTGGGATTAGACTGGGTGGGATATTAACAGTAATGGGCAGTGAACAGGCGATTGGGATTTAACTGGGTGGGATATGAACAGTAATGGGCAGTGAGCAGGAGGTTGGGATTAGAAAGGGTGGGCTATTAACCGTAATGGGCAGTGAGCAGATTGGGATTAGAGGGTGGGATATTAACGGTGATGGGTTGTGAGCAGGAAGTTGGGCTTAGACTGGGGGGATATTAACGGTAATGTGCAGTGAGCAGGAGGTTGGGATTAGACTGGGTGGGATATTTACAGTAATGGGCAGTGAGCAGGAGGTTGGGATTTGACTGGGTGGGATATTAACGGTAATGGGTAGTGAGCAGGATGTAGGGATCAGATTCGGTGGGATATTAATGGGAATGGGCAGTGAGCAGGAGGTTGGGATTCGACTGGGTGGGATATTAACGGTAATGGGCAGTGAGCAGGAGGTTGCGATTAGAGTGAGTGGGATATTAACAGTGATGGACAGTGAGCAGGAGGTTGTGATTAGACTGTGTGGGATATTAACAGTAATGGACAGTGAGCAGGACGTTGGGATTAGACTGGGTGAGATATTAATAGGAATGAGCAGTGAGCAGGAGGTTGGCATTAGACTGGGTGGGATATTAACAGTAATGGACAATGAGCAGGAGTTTGGATTAGACTGGGTGGGATATTAATGGTAATGGGCAGTGAGCAGGATTTGGGATTAGACTGGGTGGGATATTAGCATTAATGGACAATGAGCAGGAGGTTGGAATTAGACTGGGTGGGATAATAACAGTAATGGACAATGAGCAGGAGGTTGGGATTCGACTGGGTGGGATATTTACAAGAATGGGCAGTGAGCAGGAGGTTGGGACGAGAAAGCGTGGGATATTAACAGTAATGGGCAGTGAGCAGGTTGGCATTAGATGGTGGGATATTAATGGTCATGGGTAATGAGCAGGAAGTTGGGCTTAGACTGGGTGGGATATCAACGGTAATGGACAGTGAGCAGCAGGTTGCGACAAGACTGGGTGGGATATTTACAGTAATGGGCAGTGAGCAGGAGGTTGGGAATAGACAGGGTGGGATATTAACGGTAATGGGCAGTGGACAGGAGTTTGGGATTAGACTGGATGGGATATTAATAGTAATGGACAGTGAACAGGAGGTTCGGATTTGATTGGGTGGGATATTAACAGTAATGGACAGTGAGCAGGACGTTGGGATTAGACTGGGTGAGATATTAATAGGAATGAGCAGTGAGCAGGAGGTTGGGATTAGACTGGGTGGGATATTAACAGTAATGGAAAGTGTGCAGGAGTTTGGGATTAGACTGGGTGAGATAGTAATAGGAATGAGCAGTGAGCAGGAGGTTGGCATTAGACTGGCTGGGATATTAACAGTAATGGGCAGTGAGCAGGAGGGTGGGATTAGACTGGGTGAGAAATTAACAGTAATGGGCAATGAGCAGGAGGTTGGGATGAGACAGGGTGGGGTATTAACAGGAATGGGTAGTGAGCAGGAGGTTGGGATTAGACTGGTTGGGATTAGACTGGGTGGGATATTGACGGTAAAGGACAGTGAGCAGGAGGTTGGGAATAGACTGGGTGGTATATTAACGGTAATGGACAGTGAGCAGGAAGTTGGGATTAGACTGGGTGGGATATTAACAGTAATGGACAGTGAGCAGGAGGTTGGGATTCGACTGGGTGGGATATTGAAAGTAATGGGCAGTGAGCAGGAGGTTGGGATTAGACTGGGTGGGATATTAACATTAATGCACAATGAGCAGGAGGTTGGGATTAGACTGGGTGGGATAATAACAGTAATGGACAGTGAGCAGGAGGTTGGGATTCGACTGGGTGGGATATTGAAAGTAATGGGCAGTGAGCAGGAGTTTGGGATTTGACTGGGTGAGATATTAACGGAAATGGACAGTGAGCAGGAGGTTGGGATTAGATTGGGTGGGATATTTACAGTAATGGTAGTGAGCAGGAGGTTGAGATTAGACTGGGTGGGATATTAACGGTAATGGACAGTGAGCAGGAGGTTGCGATTAGAATGAGTGGGATATTAACAGTGATGGACAGTGAGCAAGAGGTTGTGATTAGACTGGGTGGGATATTAACAGTAATGGACAGTGAGCAGGACGTTGGGATTAGACTGGGTGGGATATTAACAGTAATGGACAGTGAGCAGGAGTTTGGGATTAGACTGGGTGGGATATTAACAGTAATTGATAGTGAGCAGGAGGTTGAGGTTAAACTGGGTGGGATATTAACAGTAATGGGCAGTGAGCAGGAGGTTGGGTTTAAACTGGGTGGGATATTAACAGTAATGGGCAGTGAGCAGGATGTTGGGATAAGACAGGTTGGGATATTAATAGTAATGGAAGTGAGCAGGAGGTTGGCATTAGACTGGCTGGGATATTAACAGCAATGGGCAGTGAGCAGGAGGTTGGGATGAGACAGGGTGGGATATTAACAGTAATGGGTAGTGAGCAGGAAGTTGGGATTAGACTGGGTGGGATATTGACGGTAATGGACAGTGAGCAGGAGGTTGGGATTAGACTGGGTGGGAAATTTACAGCAATGGACAGCGAGCAGGAGGTTGGGATTAGACTGGGTGGGATAATAACAGTAATGGACAGTGAGCAGGAGGTTGGGATTAGACTGGGTGGGAAATTTACAGTAATGGACAGCGAGCAGGAGGTTGGGATTAGACTGGGTGGGATATTAACGGTAATGGACAGTAAGCAGGAGATTGGGATTAGACTGGGAGGGATATTAAAAGTAGTGGACAGTGAGCTGGAGTTTGGGATTTGACTGGGTGAGATATTAACGGAAATGGACAGTGAGCAGGAGGTTGGGATTAGATTGGGTGGGATATTTACAGTAATGGTAGTGAGCAGGAGGTTGGGATTAGACTGGGTGGGATATTAACGGTAATGGACAGTGAGCAGGAGGTTGGGATTCGACTGGGTGGGATATTAACAGTAATGGACAGTGAGCAGGAGGTTGGGATTTGACTGGGTGAGATATTAACCTAAATGGACAATGAGCAGGAGGTTGGGATTAGACTGGGTGGGAAATTAACGGTAATGGACAGTGAGCAGGAGGTTGGGATTAGACTGGGTGGGATGTTAACAGTAATGGACAGTGAGCAAGAGGTTGGGATTAGACTGGGTGGGATATTAACAGTAATGGACAGTGAGCAGGAGGTTGGGATTAGACTGGGTGGGATATTTACAGTAATGGACAGTGAGCAAGAGGTTGGGATTAGACTGGGTGGGATATTAACAGTAATGGACAGTGAGCAGGAGGTTGGGATTAGACTGGGTGGGATATTAACAGTAATGGACAGTGAGCAGGAGGTTGGGATTAGACTGGGTGGGATATTAATGGTAATGGACAGTGAGCAGGAGTTTTGGATTAGACTGGGTGGGATATTGAAAGTAATGGGCACTGAGCAGGAGGTTGGGATTCGACTGGGTGGGATATTAACAGTAATGGGCAGTGTGCAGGAGTTTGGGATTCGACTGGGTGAGATATTAATAGGAATGAGCAGTGAGCAGGATGTTGGGATTAGACTGGGTGGGATATTAACAGTAATGGACAGTGAGCAGGAGGTTGGGATTAGACTGGGTGGGAAATTTACAGTAATGGACAGCGAGCAGGAGGTTGGGATTAGACTGGGTGGGATATTAACGGTAATGGACAGTAAGCAGGAGATTGGGATTAGACTGGGAGGGATATTAAAAGTAATGGACAGTGAGCTGGAGTTTGGGATTTGACTGGGTGAGATATTAACGGAAATGGACAGTGAGCAGGAGGTTGGGATTAGATTGGGTGGGATATTTACAGTAATGGTAGTGAGCAGGAGGTTGAGATTAGACTGGGTGGGATATTAACGGTAATGGACAGTGAGCAGGAGGTTGCGATTAGAATGAGTGGGATATTAACAGTGATGGACAGTGAGCAAGAGGTTGGGATTAGACTGGGTGGGATATTAACAGTAATGGACAGTGAGCAGGACGTTGGGATTAGACTGGGTGGGATATTAACAGTAATGGACAGTGAGCAGGAGTTTGGGATTAGACTGGGTGGGATATTAACAGTAATTGATAGTGAGCAGGAGGTTGAGGTTAAACTGGGTGGGATATTAACAGTAATGGGCAGTGAGCAGGATGTTGGGATAAGACAGGGTGGGATATTAATAGTAATGGAAGTGAGCAGGAGGTTGGCATTAGACTGGCTGGGATATTAACAGCAATGGGCAGTGAGCAGGAGGTTGGGATGAGACAGGGTGGGATATTAACAGTAATGGGTAGTGAGCAGGAAGTTGGGATTAGACTGGGTGGGATATTGACGGTAATGGACAGTGAGCAGGAGGTTGGGAATAGTCTGGGTGGGATATTAACGGTAATGGACAGTGAGCAGGAGGTTGGGATTAGACTGGATGGGATATTAACAGTAATGGACAGTGAGCAGGAGGTTGGGATTTGACTGGGTGGGATATTGAAAGTAATGGGCAGTGAGCAGGAGGTTGGGATTAGACTGTGTGGGATATTAACGGCAATGGGTAGTGAGCAGGAGGTTGGGATTAGACTGGGTGGGATATTAACATTAATGGACAATGAGCAGGAGGTTGGGATTAGACTGGGTGGGATAATAACAGTAATGGACAGTGAGCAGGAGGTTGGGATTAGACTGGGTGGGAAATTTACAGCAATGGACAGCGAGCAGGAGGTTGGGATTAGACTGGGTGGGATAATAACAGTAATGGACAGTGAGCAGGAGGTTGGGATTAGACTGGGTGGGAAATTTACAGTAATGGACAGCGAGCAGGAGGTTGGGATTAGACTGGGTGGGATATTAACGGTAATGGACAGTAAGCAGGAGATTGGGATTAGACTGGGAGGGATATTAAAAGTAATGGACAGTGAGCTGGAGTTTGGGATTTGACTGGGTGAGATATTAACGGAAATGGACAGTGAGCAGGAGGTTGGGATTAGATTGGGTGGGATATTTACAGTAATGGTAGTGAGCAGGAGGTTGAGATTAGACTGGGTGGGATATTAACGGTAATGGACAGTAAGCAGGAGATTGGGATTAGACTGGGAGGGATATTAAAAGTAATGGACAGTGAGCTGGAGTTTGGGATTTGACTGGGTGAGATATTAACGGAAATGGACAGTGAGCAGGAGGTTGGGATTTGATTGGGTGGGATATTTACAGTAATGGTAGTGAGCAGGAGGTTGGGATTAGACTGGGTGGGATATTAACGGTAATGGACAGTGAGCAGGAGGTTGCGATTAGAGAGAGTGGGATATTAACAGTAATGGACAGTGAGCAAGAGGTTGTGATTAGACTGGGTGGGATATTAACAGTAATGGACAGTGAGCAGGACGTTGGGATTAGACTGGGTGAGATATTAATAGGAATGAGCAGTGAGCAGGAGGTTGGGATTAGACTGGGTGTGATATTAACAGTAATGGACAATGAGCAGGAGTTTGGGATTAGACTGGGTGGGATATTAACAGTAATTGACAGTGAGCAGGAGGTGGGGGTTAGACTGGGTGGGATATTAACAGTAATGGGCAGTGAGCAGGAGGTTGGGATTAGACTGGGTGGGATATTAACAGTAATGGGCAGTGAACAGGCGATTGGGATTTAACTGGGTGGGATATGAACAGTAATGGGCAGTGAGCAGGAGGTTGGGATTAGAAAGGGTGGGCTATTAACCGTAATGGGCAGTGAGCAGGTTGGGATTAGAGGGTGGGATATTAACGGTGATGGGTTGTGAGCAGGAAGTTGGGCTTAGACTGGGGGGATATTAACGGTAATGTGCAGTGAGCAGGAGGTTGGGATTAGACTGGGTGGGATATTTACAGTAATGGGCAGTGAGCAGGAGGTTGGGATTTGACTGGGTGGGATATTAACGGTAATGGGTAGTGAGCAGGATGTAGGGATCAGATTCGGTGGGATATTAATGGGAATGGGCAGTGAGCAGGAGGTTGGGATTCGACTGGGTGGGATATTAACGGTAATGGGCAGTGAGCAGGAGGTTGCGATTAGAGTGAGTGGGATATTAACAGTGATGGACAGTGAGCAGGAGGTTGTGATTAGACTGTGTGGGATATTAACAGTAATGGACAGTGAGCAGGACGTTGGGATTAGACTGGGTGAGATATTAATAGGAATGAGCAGTGAGCAGGAGGTTGGCATTAGACTGGGTGGGATATTAACAGTAATGGACAATGAGCAGGAGTTTGGATTAGACTGGGTGGGATATTAATGGTAATGGGCAGTGAGCAGGATTTGGGATTAGACTGGGTGGGATATTAGCATTAATGGACAATGAGCAGGAGGTTGGAATTAGACTGGGTGGGATAATAACAGTAATGGACAGTGAGCAGGAGGTTGGGATTCGACTGGGTGGGATATTTACAAGAATGGGCAGTGAGCAGGAGGTTGGGACGAGAAAGCGTGGGATATTAACAGTAATGGGCAGTGAGCAGGTTGGCATTAGATGGTGGGATATTAATGGTCATGGGTAATGAGCAGGAAGTTGGGCTTAGACTGGGTGGGATATCAACGGTAATGGACAGTGAGCAGCAGGTTGCGACAAGACTGGGTGGGATATTTACAGTAATGGGCAGTGAGCAGGAGGTTGGGAATAGACAGGGTGGGATATTAACGGTAATGGGCAGTGGACAGGAGTTTGGGATTAGACTGGATGGGATATTAATAGTAATGGACAGTGAACAGGAGGTTCGGATTTGATTGGGTGGGATATTAACAGTAATGGACAGTGAGCAGGACGTTGGGATTAGACTGGGTGAGATATTAATAGGAATGAGCAGTGAGCAGGAGGTTGGGATTAGACTGGGTGGGATATTAACAGTAATGGAAAGTGTGCAGGAGTTTGAGATTAGACTGGGTGAGATAGTAATAGGAATGAGCAGTGAGCAGGAGGTTGGCATTAGACTGGCTGGGATATTAACAGTAATGGGCAGTGAGCAGGAGGGTGGGATTAGACTGGGTGAGAAATTAACAGTAATGGGCAATGAGCAGGAGGTTGGGATGAGACAGGGTGGGGTATTAACAGGAATGGGTAGTGAGCAGGAGGTTGGGATTAGACTGGTTGGGATTAGACTGGGTGGGATATTGACGGTAAAGGACAGTGAGCAGGAGGTTGGGAATAGACTGGGTGGTATATTAACGGTAATGGACAGTGAGCAGGAAGTTGGGATTAGACTGGGTGGGATATTAACAGTAATGGACAGTGAGCAGGAGGTTGGGATTCGACTGGGTGGGATATTGAAAGTAATGGGCAGTGAGCAGGAGGTTGGGATTAGACTGGGTGGGATATTAACATTAATGCACAATGAGCAGGAGGTTGGGATTAGACTGGGTGGGATAATAACAGTAATGGACAGTGAGCAGGAGGTTGGGATTAGACTGGGTGGGATATTGACGGTAATGGACAGCGAGCAGGAGATTGGGATTAGACTGGGTGGGATATTAATAGTAATGGACAGTGAGCAGGAGTTTGGGATTTGACTGGGTGGGATATTTACAGTAATGGTAGTGAGCAGGAGGTTGGGATTAGACTGGGTGGGATATTAACAGTAATGGACAGTGAGCAGGAGGTTGGGATTAGAATGGGTGGGTTATTAACAGTAATGGACAGTGAGCTGGAGGTTGGGATTAGACTGGGTGGGATATTAACAGTAATGGACAGTGAGCAGGAGGTTGGCATTCGACTGGGTGGGATATTAACAGAAATGGGCAGTGACCAGTTTGGGAGTAGACTTGGTGGGATATTAACAGGCATGGGCAGTGAGCAGGCGGTTGAGATTAGACTGGGTGGTATATTGACGGTAATGGACAGTGAGCAGGAGGTTGGGATTAGACTGGGTGGGATATTAACAGTAATGGACAATGAGCAGGAGGTTGGCGTTCGACTGTGTGGGATATTAACAGGAATGGGCAGTGATCAGGTTGGGATTAGAGGGTGGGATATTAACGGTGATGGGTAGTGAGCAGGAAGTTGGGCTTAGACTGGGTGGGATATCAACGGTAATGGACAGTGAGCAGGAGGTTCGGATTTGATTGGGTGGGATATTAACAGTTATGGACAGTGAGCAGGACGTTGGGATTCGACTGGGTGAGATATTAATAGGAATGAGCAGTGAGCATGAGGTTGGGATTAGACTGGGTGGGATATTAACAGTAATGGAAAGTGTGCAGGAGTTTGGGATTAGACTGGGTGAGATATTAATAGGAATGAGCAGTGAGCAGGAGGTTGGCATTAGACTGGCTGGGATATTAACAGTAATGGGCAGTGAGCAGGAGGTTGGGATTAGGTTGGGTGGGATATTAACAGTAATGGGCAGTGAGCAGGAGGTTGGGATGAGACAGGGTGGGATATTAACAGGAATGGGTAGTGAGCAGGAGGTTGGGATTAGACTGGGTGGGATATTGACGGTAATGGACAGTGAGCAGGAGGTTGGGAATAGACTGGGTGCTTTATTAGCGGTAATGGACAGTGAGCAGCAGGTTGGGAATAGACTGGGTGGTATATTAACAGTAATGGGCAGTGAGCAGGTTGGGATTAGACTGGGTGGGATATTAACAGTAATGGGCAGTGAGCAGGAGGTTGGGATGAGACAGGGTGGGATATTAACAGGAATGGGTAGTGAGCAGAAGGTTGGGATTAGACTGGGTGGGATATTGACGGTAATGGAATGTGAGCAGGGGGTTGGGAATAGACTGGGTGGTATATTAACGGTAATGGACAGTGAGCAGGAGGTTGGGATTAGACTGGGTGGGATATTAACAGTAATGGACAGTGAGCAGGAGGTTGGGATTCGACTGGGTGGGATATTAACAGTAATGGGCAGTGACCAGTTTGGGATTAGACTGGGTGCGATATTAACAGGAAGGGGCAGTGAGCAGGTGGTTAAGATTAGACTGGGTGGGATATTGACGGTAATGGACATTGAGCAGGAGGTTGGGATTAGACTGGGTGGGAAATTAACGGTAATAAACAGTGAGCAGGAGGTTGGGATTAGACTGGGTGGGATATTAACAGTAATGGACAGTGAGCAAGAGGTTGGGATTAGACTGGGTGGGATATTAACAGTAATGGACAGTGAGCAGGAGCTTGGGATTGGACTGGGTGGGATATTTACAGTAATGGACAGTGAGCAGGAGGTTGGGATGAGACTGGGTGGGATTTTTACAGTAATGGACAGTGAGCAGGAGGTTGGGATTAGACTGGGTGGGAAATTAACGGTAATGGACAGTGAGCAGGAGGTTGGGATTAGACTGGGTGGGATGTTAACAGTAATGGACAGTGAGCAAGAGGTTGGGATTAGACTGGGTGGGATATTAACAGTAATGGACAGTGAGCAGGAGGTTGGGATTAGACTGGGTGGGATATTAACAGTAATGGACAGTGAGCAGGAGGTTGGGATTAGACTGGGTGGGATATTAATGGTAATGGACAGTGAGCAGGAGTTTGGGATTAGACTGGGTGGGATATTGAAAGTAATGGGCAGTGAGCAGGAGGTTGGGATTCGACTGGGTGGGATATTAACAGTAATGGGCAGTGAGCAGGTTGGGATTAGACTGGGTGGGATATTAACAGTAATGGGCAGTGAGCAGGTGGTTGGGATTAGACTGGGTGGGATATTTACATGAATGGGCAGTGAGCAGGAGGTTGGGACTAGAAAGCGTGGGATATTAACAGTAATGGGCAGTGAGCAGGTTGGCATTAGAGGGTGGGATATTAACGGTGATGGGTAGTGAACAGGAAGTTGGGCTTAGACTGGGTGGGATATCAACAGTAATGGGCAGTGAGCAGCAGGTTGCGATAAGACTGGGTGGGATATTTACAGTAATGGGCAGTGAGCAGGAGGTTGGGAATAGACTGGGTGGGATATTAACGGTAATGGGCAGTGGGCAGGAGTTTGGGATTAGACTGGGTGAGATATTAATAGGAATGAGCAGTGAGCAGGATGTTGGGATTAGACTGGGAGGGATATTAGAAGTAATGGACAGTGAGCTGGAGTTTGGGATTTGACTGGGTGAGATATTAACGGAAATGGACAGTGAGCAGGAGGTTGGGATTAGATTGGGTGGGATATTTACAGTAATGTTAGTGAGCAGGAGGTTGGGATTAGACTGGGTGGGATATTAACGGTAATGGACAGTGAGCAGGAGGTTGCGATTAGAGTGAGTGGGATATTAACAGTGATGGACAGTGAGCAAGAGGTTGTGATGAGACTGGGTGGGATATTAACAGTAATGGACAGTGAGCAGGAGTTTGGGATTTGACTGGGTGGGATATTTACAGTAATGGTAGTGAGCAGGAGGTTGGGATTAGACTGGGTGGGATATTAACAGTAATGGACAGTGAGCAGGAGGTTGGGATGAGACTGGGTGGGATATTAACAGTAATGGACAGTGAGCTGGAGGTTGGGATTAGACTGGGTGGGATATTAACAGTAATGGACAGTGAGCAGGAGGTTGGCATTCGACTGGGTGGGATATTAACAGAAATGGGCAGTGACCAGTTTGGGATTAGACTTGGTGGGATATTAACAGGCATGGGCAGTGAGCAGGCGGTTGAGATTAGACTGGGTGGGATATTGACGGTAATGGACAGTGAGCAGGAGGTTGGGATTAGACTGGGTGGGAAATTAACGGTAATAGACAGTGAGCAGGAGGTTGGGATTAGACTGGGTGGGATAGTAACAGTAATGGACAGTGAGCAGGAGGTTGGCGTTCGACTGTGTGGGATATTAACAGTAATGGGCAGTGAGTAGGTTGGGATTAGACTGGGTGGGATATTAACAGTAATGGGCAGTGAGCAGGTGGTTGGGATTAGACTGGGTAGGATATTTACAGTAATGGGCAGTGAGCAGGAGGTTGGGATTAGAAAGCGTGCGATATTAACAGGAATGGGCAGTGATCAGGTTGGGATTAGAGGGTGGGATATTAACGGTGATGGGTAGTGAGCAGGAAGTTGGGCTTAGACTGGGTGGGATATCAACGGTAATGGACAGTGAGCAGGAGGTTCGGATTTGATTGGGTGGGATATTAACAGTTATGGACAGTGAGCAGGACGTTGGGATTCGACTGGGTGAGATATTAATAGGAATGAGCAGTGAGCAGGAGGTTGGCATTAGACTGGCTGGGATATTAACAGTAATGGGCAGTGAGCAGGAGGTTGGGATTAGGTTGGGTGGGATATTAACAGTAATGGGCATTGAGCAGGAGGTTGGGATGAGACAGGGTGGGATATTAACAGGAATGGGTAGTGAGCAGGAGGTTGGGATTAGACTGGGTGGGATATTAACGGTAATGGACAGTGAGCAGGAGGTTGCGATTAGAGTGAGTGGGATATTAACAGTGATGGACTGTGAGCAAGAGGTTGTGATTAGACTGGGTGGGATATTAACAGTAATGGACAGTGAGCAGGACGTTGGGATTAGACTGGGTGAGATATTAATAGGAATGAGCAGTGAGCAGGAGGTTGGCATTAGACTGGCTGGGATATTAACAGTAATGGGCAGTGAGCAGGAGGTTGGGATTAGGTTGGGTGGGATATTAACGGAAATGGACAGTGAGCAGGAGGTTGGGATTAGATTGGGTGGAATATTTACAGTAATGGTAGTGAGCAGGAGGTTGGGATTAGACTGGGTGGGATATTAACGGTAATGGACAGTGAGCAGGAGGTTGCGATTAGAGTGAGTGGGATATTAACAGTGATGGACTGTGAGCAAGAGGTTGTGATTAGACTGGGTGGGATATTAACAGTAATGGACAGTGAGCAGGACGTTGGGATTAGACTGGGTGAGATATTAATAGGAGTGAGCAGTGAGCAGGATGTTGGGATTAGACTGGGTGGGATATTAACAGTAATGGACAGTGAGCAGGAGTTTGGGATTAGACTGGGTGGGATATTAACAGTAATTGATAGTGAGCAGGCGGTTGAGGTTAAACTGGGTGGGATATTAACAGTAATGGGCAGTGAGCAGGAGGTTGGGTTTAGACTGGGTGGGATATTAACAGTAATGGGCAGTGAGCAGGATGTTGGGATGAGACAGGGTGGGATATTAATAGTAATGGACAGTGAGCAGGAGGTTGGCATTCGACTGGGTGGGATATTAACAGAAATGGGCAGTGACCAGTTTGGGATTAGACTTGGTGGGATATTAACAGGCATGGGCAGTGAGCAGGCGGTTGAGATTAGACTGGGTGGGATATTGACGGTAATGGACAGTGAGCAGGAGGTTGGGATTAGACTGGGTGGGAAATTAACGGTAATAGACAGTGAGCAGGAGGTTGGGATTAGACTGGGTGGGATAGTAACAGTAATGGACAGTGAGCAGGAGGTTGGCGTTCGACTGTGTGGGATATTAACAGTAATGGGCAGTGAGTAGGTTGGGATTAGACTGGGTGGGATATTAACAGTAATGGGCAGTGAGCAGGTGGTTGGGATTAGACTGGGTAGGATATTTACAGTAATGGGCAGTGAGCAGGAGGTTGGGATTAGAAAGCGTGCGATATTAACAGGAATGGGCAGTGATCAGGTTGGGATTAGAGGGTGGGATATTAACGGTGATGGGTAGTGAGCAGGAAGTTGGGCTTAGACTGGGTGGGATATCAACGGTAATGGACAGTGAGCAGGAGGTTCAGATTTGATTGGGTGGGATATTAACAGTTATGGACAGTGAGCAGGACGTTGGGATTCGACTGGGTGAGATATTAATAGGAATGAGCAGTGAGCAGGAGGTTGGCATTAGACTGGCTGGGATATTAACAGTAATGGGCAGTGAGCAGGAGGTTGGGATTAGGTTGGGTGGGATATTAACAGTAATGGGCATTGAGCAGGAGGTTGGGATGAGACAGGGTGGGATATTAACAGGAATGGGTAGTGAGCAGGAGGTTGGGATTAGACTGGGTGGGATATTAACGGTAATGGACAGTGAGCAGGAGGTTGCGATTAGAGTGAGTGGGATATTAACAGTGATGGACTGTGAGCAAGAGGTTGTGATTAGACTGGGTGGGATATTAACAGTAATGGACAGTGAGCAGGACGTTGGGATTAGACTGGGTGAGATATTAATAGGAATGAGCAGTGAGCAGGAGGTTGGCATTAGACTGGCTGGGATATTAACAGTAATGGGCAGTGAGCAGGAGGTTGGGATTAGGTTGGGTGGGATATTAACGGAAATGGACAGTGAGCAGGAGGTTGGGATTAGATTGGGTGGAATATTTACAGTAATGGTAGTGAGCAGGAGGTTGGGATTAGACTGGGTGGGATATTAACGGTAATGGACAGTGAGCAGGAGGTTGCGATTAGAGTGAGTGGGATATTAACAGTGATGGACTGTGAGCAAGAGGTTGTGATTAGACTGGGTGGGATATTAACAGTAATGGACAGTGAGCAGGACGTTGGGATTAGACTGGGTGAGATATTAATAGGAGTGAGCAGTGAGCAGGATGTTGGGATTAGACTGGGTGGGATATTAACAGTAATGGACAGTGAGCAGGAGTTTGGGATTAGACTGGGTGGGATATTAACAGTAATTGATAGTGAGCAGGAGGTTGAGGTTAAACTGGGTGGGATATTAACAGTAATGGGCAGTGAGCAGGAGGTTGGGTTTAGACTGGGTGGGATATTAACAGTAATGGGCAGTGAGCAGGATGTTGGGATGAGACAGGGTGGGATATTAATAGTAATGGAAGTGAGCAGGAGGTTGGCATTAGACTGGCTGGGATATTAACAGTAATGGGCAGTGAGCAGGAGGTTGGGATGAGACAGGGTGGGATATTAACAGTAATGGGTAGTGAGCAGGAAGTTGGGATTAGACTGGGTGGGATATTGACGGTAATGGACAGTGAGCAAGAGGTTGGGAATAGACTGGGTGGGATATTAACGGTAATGGACAGTGAGCAGGAGGTTGGGATTAGACTGGGTGGGATATTAACAGTAATGGACAGTGAGCAGGAGGTTGGGATTTGACTGGGTGGGATATTGAAAGTAATGGGCAGTGAGCAGGAGGTTGGGATTAGACTGTGTGGGATATTAACGGCAATGGGCAGTGAGCAGGAGGTTGGGATTAGACTGGGTAGGATATTAACATTAATGGACAATGAGCAGGAGGTTGGGATTAGACTGGGTGGGATAATAACAGTAATGGACAGTGAGCAGGAGGTTGGGATTAGACTGGGTGGGAAATTTACAGTAATGGACAGCGAGCAGGATGTTGGGATTAGACTGGGTGGGATAATAACAGTAATGGACAGTGAGCAGGAGGTTGGGATTAGACTGGGTGGGAAATTTACAGTAATTGACAGCGAGCAGGAGGTTGGGATTAGACTGGGTGGGATATTAACGGTAATGGACAGTAAGCAGGAGATTGGGATTAGACTGGGAGGGATATTAAAAGTAATGGACAGTGAGCTGGAGTTTGGGATTTGACTGGGTGAGATATTAACGGAAATGGACAGTGAGCAGGAGGTTGGGATTAGATTGGGTGGGATATTTACAGTAATGGTAGTGAGCAGGAGGTTGGGATTAGACTGGGTGGGATATTAACGGTAATGGACAGTGAGCAGGAGGTTGCGATTAGAGTGAGTGGGATATTAACAGTGATGGACAGTGAGCAGGAGTTTGGGATTAGACTGGGTGGGATATTAACAGTAATTGACAGTGAGCAGGAGGTGGGGATTAGACTGGGTGGGATATTAACAGTAATGGGCAGTGAGCAGGAGGTTGGGATTAGACTGGGTGGGATATTAACAGTAATGGGCAGTGAACAGGCGGTTGGGATTTGACTGGCTGGGATATTAACAGTAATGGGCAGTGAGCAGGAGGTTGGGATTAGAAAGTGTGGGCTATTAACCGTAATGGGAAGTGAGCAGGTTTGAAATTAGAGGGTGGGATATTAACGGTGATGGGTTGTGAGCAGGAAGTTGGGCTTAGACTGGGGGGGATATTAACGGTAATGGTCAGTGAGCAGGAGGTTGGGATTAGACTGGGTGGGATATTTACAGTAATGGGCAGTGAGCAGGAGGTTGGGATTTGACTGGGTGGGATATTAACGGTAATGGGTAGTGAGCAGGATGTAGGGATCAGATTCGGTGGGATATTAATGGGAATGGGCAGTGAGCAGGAGGTTGGGATTCGAATGGGTGGGATAATAACGGTAATGGGCAGTGAGCAGGAGGTTGCGATTAGAGTGAGTGGGATATTAACAGTGATGGACAGTGAGCAGGAGGTTGTGATTAGACTGTGTGGGATATTAACAGTAATGGACAGTGAGCAGGACGTTGGGATTAGACTGGGTGAGATAGTAATAGGAATGAGCAGTGAGCAGGAGGTTGGCATTAGACTGGGTGGGATATTAACAGTAATGGACAATGAGCAGGAGTTTGGGATTAGACTGGGTGGGATATTAACAGTAATTGACAGTGAGCAGGAGGTGGGGGTTAGACTGGGTGGGATATTAACAGTAATGGGCAGTGAGCAGGAGGTTGGGATTAGACTGGGTGGGATATTAATGGTAATGGGCAGTGAGCAGGATTTGGGATTAGACTGGGTGGGATATTAACATTAATGGACAATGAGCAGGAGGTTGGAATTAGACTGGGTGGGATAATAACAGTAATGGACAGTGAGCAGGAGGTTGGGATTAGGCTGGGTGGGATATTGACGGTAATGGACAGCGAGCAGGAGGTTGGGATTAGACTGGGTGGGATATTAACAGTAATGGACAGTGAGCAGGAGTTTGCGATTTGACTGGGTGAGATATTTACAAGAATGGGCAGTGAGCAGGAGGTTGGGACTAGAAAGCGTGGGATAGTAACAGTAATGGGCAGTGACCAGGTTGGCATTAGATGGTGGGATATTAATGGTGATGGGTCGTGAGCAGGAAGTTGGGCTTCGACTGGGTGGGATATCAACAGTAATGGGCAGTGAGCAGCAGGTTGCGATAAGACTGGGTGGGATATTTACAGTAATGGGCAGTGAGCAGGAGGTTGGGAATAGACAGGGTGGGATATTAACGGTAATGGGCAGTGGGCAGGAGTTTGGGATTAGACTGGATGGGTTATTAACAGTAATTGACAGTGAGCAGGAGGTTCCGATTTGATTGGGTGGGATATTAACAGTTATGGACAGTGAGCAGGACGTTGGGATTAGACTGGGTGAGATATTAATAGGAATGAGCAGTGAGCAGGAGGTTGGGATTAGACTGGGTGGGATATTAACAGTAATGGAAAGTGTGCAGGAGTTTGGTATTAGACTGGGTGGGATATTAACAGTAATGGGCAGTGAGCAGGAGGTTGGGATGAGACAGGGTGGGGTATTAACAGGAATGGGTAGTGAGCAGGAGGTTGGGATTAGACTGGGTGGGATATTGACGGTAATGGACAGTGAGCAGGAGGTTGGGAATAGACTGGGTGGTATATTAACGGTAATGGACAGTGAGCAGGAAGTTGGGATTAGACTGGGTGGGATATTAACAGTAATGGACAGTGAGCAGGAGGTTGGGATTCGACTGGGTGGGATATTGAAAGTAATGGGCAGTGAGCAGGAGGTTGGGATTAGACTGGGTGGGATATTAACAGTAATTGGCAGTGAGCAGGAGGTTGGGATTAGACTGGGTGGGATATTAACATTAATGCACAATGAGCAGGAGGTTGGGATTAGACTGGGTAGGATAATAACAGTAATGGACAGTGAGCAGGAGGTTGGGATTAGACTGGGTGGGATATTGACGGTAATGGACAGCGAGCAGGAGATTGGGATTAGACTGGGTGGGATATTAATAGTAATGGACAGTGAGCAGGAGTTTGGGATTTGACTGGGTGGGATATTTACAGTAATGGTAGTGAGCAGGAGGTTGGGATTAGACTGGGTGGGATATTAACAGTAATGGACAGTGAGCAGGAGGTTGGGATTAGACTGGGTGGGACATTAACAGTAATGGACAGTGAGCAGGAGGTTGGGATTAGACTGGGTGGGATATTAACAGTAATGGACAGTGAGCAGGAGGTTGGCATTCGACTGGGTGGAATATTAACAGTAATGAGCAGTGACCAGTTTGGGATTAGACTGGGTGGGATATTAACAGGAATGGGCAGTGAGCAGGCGGTTGAGATTAGACTGGGTGGGATATTGACGGTAATGGACAGTGAGCAGGAGGTTGGGATTAGACTGGGTGGGAAATTAACGGTAATAGACAGTGAGCAGGAGGTTGGGATTAGACTGGGTGGGATATTAACAGTAATGGACAGTAAGCAAGAGATTGGGATTAGACTGGGTGGGATATTAACAGTAATGGACAGCGAGCAGGAGGTTGGGATTAGACTGTGTGGGATATTTACAGTAATGGACAGTGAACAGGAGGTTGGGATTAGACTGGGTGGGATATTAACAGTAATGGACAGTGAGCAGGAGGTTGGCATTCGACTGTGTGGGATATTAACAGTAATGGGCAGTGAGTAGGTTGGGATTAGACTGGGTGGGATATTAACGGTGATGGGTAGTGAGCAGGAAGTTGGGCTTAGACTGGGTGGGATATCAACGGTAATGGGCAGTGAGCAGCAGGTTGGGATAAGACTGGGTGGGATATCAACAGTAATGGGCAGTGAGCAGCAGGTTGCGAAAAGACTGGGTGGGATATTTACAGTAATGGGCAGTGAGCAGGAGGTTGGGAATAGACAGGGTGGGATATTAACGGTAATGGGCAGTGGGCAGGAGTTTGGGATTAGACTGGATGGGTTATTAACAGTAATTGACAGTGAGCAGGAGGTTCCGATTTGATTGGGTGGGATATTAACAGTTATGGACAGTGAGCAGGACGTTGGGATTAGACTGGGTGAGATATTAATAGGAATGAGCAGTGAGCAGGAGGTTGGGATTAGACTGGGTGGGATATTAACAGTAATGGAAAGTGTGAAGGAGTTTGGTATTAGACTGGGTGGGATATTAACAGTAATGGGCAGTGAGCAGGAGGTTGGGATGAGACAGGGTGGGGTATTAACAGGAATGGGTAGTGAGCAGGAGGTTGGGATTAGACTGGGTGGGATATTGACGGTAATGGACAGTGAGCAGGAAGTTGGGATTAGACTGGGTGGGATATTAACAGTAATGAACAGTGAGCAGGAGGTTGGGTTTCGACTGGGTGGGATATTGAAAGTAATGGGCAGTGAGCAGGAGGTTGGGATTAGACTGGGTGGGATATTAACAGTAATTGGCAGTGAGCAGGAGGTTGGGATTAGACTGGGTGGGATATCAACATTAATGCACAATGAGCAGGAGGTTGGGATTAGACTGGGTAGGATAATAACAGTAATGGACAGTGAGCAGGAGGTTGGGATTAGACTGGGTGGGATATTGACGGTAATGGACAGCGAGCAGGAGATTGGGATTAGACTGGGTGGGATATTAATAGTAATGGACAGTGAGCAGGAGTTTGGGATTTGACTGGGTGGGATATTTACAGTAATGGTAGTGAGCAGGAGGTTGGGATTAGACTGGGTGGGATATTAACAGTAATGGACAGTGAGCAGGAGGTTGGGATTAGACTGGGTGGGATATTAACAGTAATGGACAGTGAGCAGGAGGTTGGGATTAGACTGGGTGGGATATTAACAGTAATGGACAGTGAGCAGGAGGTTGGCATTCGACTGGGTGGGATATTAACAGTAATGGGCAGTGACCAGTTTGGGATTAGACTGGGTGGGATATTAACAGGAATGGGCAGTGAGCAGGAAGTTGGGATTAGACTGGGTGGGATATTAACAGTAATGGACAGTGAGCAGGAGGTTGGGATTCGACTGGGTGGGATATTGAAAGTAATGGGCAGTGAGCAGGAGGTTGGGATTAGACTGGGTGGGATATTAACAGTAATTGGCAGTGAGCAGGAGGTTGGGATTAGACTGGGTGGGATATCAACATTAATGCACAATGAGCAGGAGGTTGGGATTAGACTGGGTAGGATAATAACAGTAATGGACAGTGAGCAGGAGGTTGGGATTAGACTGGGTGGGATATTGACGGTAATGGACAGCGAGCAGGAGATTGGGATTAGACTGGGTGGGATATTAATAGTAATGGACAGTGAGCAGGAGTTTGGGATTTGAATGGGTGGGATATTTACAGTAATGGTCGTGAGCAGGAGGTTGGGATTAGACTGGGTGGGATATTAACAGTAATGGACAGTGAGCAGGAGGTTGGGATTAGACTGGGTGGGATATTAACAGTAATGGACAGTGAGCAGGAGGTTGGGATTAGACTGGGTGGGATATTAACAGTAATGGACAGTGAGCAGGAGGTTGGCATTCGACTGGGTGGAATATTAACAGTAATGGGCAGTGACCAGTTTGGGATTAGACTGGGTGGGATATTAACAGGAATGGGCAGTGAGCAGGCGGTTGAGATTAGACTGGGTGGGATATTGACGGTAATGGACAGTGAGCAGGAGGTTGGGATTAGACTGGGTGGGATATTAACAGTAATGGACAGTGAGCAAGAGATTGGGATTAGACTGGGTGGGATATTAACAGTAATGGACAGTGAGCAGGAGGTTGGGATTAGACTGTGTGGGATATTTACAGTAATGGACAGTGAACAGGAGGTTGGGATTAGACTGGGTGGGATATTAACAGTAATGGACAATGAGCAGGAGGTTGGAATTCGACTGTGTGGGATATTAACAGTAATGGGCAGTGAGTAGGTTGGGATTAGACTGGGTGGGATATTAACGGTGATGGGTAGTGAGCAGGAAGTTGGGCTTAGACTGGGTGGGATATCAACGGTAATGGGCAGTGAGCAGGAGTTTGGTATTAGACTGGGTGGGATATTAACAGTAATGGGCAGTGAGCAGGAGGTTGGGATGAGACAGGGTGGGGTATTAACAGGAATGGGTAGTGAGCAGGAGGTTGGGATTAGACTGGGTGGGATATTTACAGTAATGGGCAGTGAGCAGGAGGTTGGGAATAGACAGGGTGGGATATTAACGGTAATGGGCAGTGGGCAGGAGTTTGGGATTAGACTGGATGGGTTATTAACAGTAATTGACAGTGAGCAGGAGGTTCCGATTTGATTGGGTGGGATATTAACAGTTATGGACAGTGAGCAGGACGTTGGGATTAGACTGGGTGAGATATTAATAGGAATGAGCAGTGAGCAGGAGGTTGGGATTAGACTGGGTGGGATATTAACAGTAATGGAAAGTGTGCAGGAGTTTGGTATTAGACTGGGTGGGATATTAACAGTAATGGGCAGTGAGCAGGAGGTTGGGATGAGACAGGGTGGGGTATTAACAGGAATGGGTAGTGAGCAGGAGGTTGGGATTAGACTGGGTGGGATATTGACGGTAATGGACAGTGAGCAGGAAGTTGGGATTAGACTGGGTGGGATATTAACAGTAATGGACAGTGAGCAGGAGGTTGGGATTCGACTGGGTGGGATATTGAAAGTAATGGGCAGTGAGCAGGAGGTTGGGATTAGACTGGGTGGGATATTAACAGTAATTGGCAGTGAGCAGGAGGTTGGGATTAGACTGGGTGGGATATCAACATTAATGCACAATGAGCAGGAGGTTGGGATTAGACTGGGTAGGATAATAACAGTCATGGACAGTGAGCAGGAGGTTGGGATTAGACTGGGTGGGATATTGACGGTAATGGACAGCGAGCAGGAGATTGGGATTAGACTGGGTGGGATATTAATAGTAATGGACAGTGAGCAGGAGTTTGGGATTTGACTGGGTGGGATATTTACAGTAATGGTAGTGAGCAGGAGGTTGGGATTAGACTGGGTGGGATATTAACAGTAATGGACAGTGAGCAGGAGGTTGGGATTAGACTGGGTGGGATATTAACAGTAATGGACAGTGAGCAGGAGGCTGGGATTAGACTGGGTGGGATATTAACAGTAATGGACAGTGAGCAGGAGGTTGGCATTCGACTGGGTGGGATATTAACAGTAATGGGCAGTGACCAGTTTGGGATTAGACTGGGTGGGATATTAACAGGAATGGGCAGTGAGCAGGCGGTTGAGATTAGACTGGGTGGGATATTGACGGTAATGGACAGTGAGCAGGAGGTTGGGATTAGACTGGGTGGGAAATTAACGGTAATAGACAGTGAGCAGGAGGTTGGGATTAGACTGGGTGGGATATTAACAGTAATGGACAGTGAGCAAGAGATTGGGATTAGACTGGGTGGGATATTAACAGTAATGGACAGTGAGCAGGAGGTTGGGATTAGACTGTGTGGGATATTTACAGTAATGGACAGTGAACAGAAGGTTGGGATTAGACTGGGTGGGATATTAACAGTAATGGACAGTGAGCAGGAGGTTGGCATTCGACTGTGTGGGATATTAACAGTAATGGGCAGTGAGTAGGTTGGGATTAGACTGGGTGGGATATTAACGGTGATGGGTAGTGAGCAGGAAGTTGGGCTTAGACTGGGTGGGATATCAACGGTAATGGGCAGTGAGCAGCAGGTTGGGATAAGACTGGGTGGGATATTTACAGTAATGGGCAGTGAGCAGGAGGTTGGGACTAGAAAGCGTGGGATATTAACAGTAATGGGCAGTGAGCAGGTTGGCATTAGATGGTGGGATATTAATGGTGATGGGTCGTGAGCAGGAAGTTGGGCTTCGACTGGGTGGGATATCAACAGTAATGGGCAGTGAGCAGCAGGTTGCGATAAGACTGGGTGGGATATTTACAGTAATGGGCAGTGAGCAGGAGGTTGGGAATAGACAGGGTGGGATATTAACGGTAATGGGCAGTGGGCAGGAGTTTGGGATTAGACTGGATGGGATATTAACAGTAATTGACAGTGAGCAGGAGGTTCCGATTTGATTGGGTGGGATATTAACAGTTATGGACAGTGAGCAGGACGTTGGGATTAGACTGGGTGAGATATTAATAGGAATGAGCAGTGAGCAGGAGGTTGGGATCAGACTGGGTGGGATATTAACAGTAATGGAAAGTGTGCAGGAGTTTGGGATTAGACTGGGTGGGATATTAACAGTAATGGGCAGTGAGCAGGAGGTTGGGATGAGACAGGGTGGGGTATTAACAGGAATGGGTAGTGAGCAGGAGGTTGGGATTAGACTGGGTGGGATATTGACGGTAATGGACAGTGAGCAGGAGGTTGGGAATAGACTGGGTGGTATATTAACGGTAATGGACAGTGAGCAGGAAGTTGGGATTAGACTGGGTGGGATATTAATAGGAATGAGCAGTGAGCAGGATGTTGGGATTCGACTGGGTGGGATATTAACAGTCATGGACAGTGAGCAGGAGGTTGGGATTAGACTGGGTGGGAAATTTACAGTAATGGACAGTGAGCAGGAGGTTGGGATTAGACTGGGTGGGATATTAACGGTAATGGACAGTAAGCAGGAGATTGGGATTAGACTGGGAGGGATATTAGAAGTAATGGACAGTGAGCTGGCGTTTGGGATTTGACTGGGTGAGATATTAACGGAAATGGACAGTGAGCAGGAGGTTGGGATTAGATTGGGTGGGATAATTACAGTAATGGTAGTGAGCAGGAGGTTGGGATTAGACTGGGTGGTATATTAACGGTAATGGACAGTGAGCAGGAGGTTGTGATGAGACTGGGTGGGATATTAACAGTAATGGACAGTGAGCAGGACGTTGGGATTAGACTGGGTGAGATATTAATAGGAATGAGCAGTGAGCAGGATGTTGGGATTAGACTGGGTGGGATATTAACAGTAATGGACAGTGAGCAGGAGTTTGGGATTAGACTGGGTGGGATATGAACAGTAATTGATAGTGAGCAGGAGGTTGAGGTTAAACTGGGTGGGATATTAACAGTAATGGGCAGCGAGCAGGAGGTTGGGTTTAGACTGGGTGGGATATTAACAGTAATGGGCAGTGAGCAGGATGTTGGGATGAGACAGGGTGGGATATTAATAGTAATGGAAGTGAGCAGGAGGTTGGCATTAGACTGGCTGGGATATTAACAGTAATGGGCAGTGAGCAGGAGGTTGGGATGAGACAGGGTGGGATATTAACAGTAATAGGTAGTGAGCAGGAAGTTGGGATTAGACTGGGTGGGATATTGACGGTAATGGACAGTGAGCAGGAGGTTGGGAATAGACTGGGTGGGATATTAACGGTAATGGACAGTGAGCAGGAGGTTGGGATTAGACTGGGTGGGATATTAACATTAATGGACAATGAGCAGGAGGTTGGGATTAGACTGGGTGGGATAATAACAGTAATGGACAGTGAGCAGGAGGTTGGGATTAGACTGGGTGGGAAATTTACAGTAATGGACAGCGAGCAGGAGGTTGGGATTAGACTGGGTGGGATAATAACAGTAATGGACAGTGAGCAGGAGGTTGGGATTAGACTGGGTGGGATATTAACGGTAATGGACAGTAAGCAGGAGATTGGGATTAGACTGCGAGGGATATTAAAAGTAATGGACAGTGAGCTGGAGTTTGGGATTTGACTGGGTGAGATATTAACGGAAATGGACAGTGAGCAGGAGGTTGGGATTAGATTGGGTGGGATATTTACAGTAATGGTAGTGAGCAGGAGGTTGGGATTAGACTGGGTGGGATATTAACGGTAATGGACAGTAAGCAGGAGATTGGGATTAGACTGGGAGGGATATTAAAAGTAATGGACTGGGTGAGATATTAACGGAAATGGACAGTGAGCAGGAGGTTGGGATTAGATTGGGTGGGATATTTACAGTAATGGTAGTGAGCAGGAGGTTGGGATTAGACTGGGTGGGATATTAACGGTAATGGACAGTGAGCAGTAGGTTGCGATTAGAGTGAGTGGGATATTAACAGTAATTGATAGTGAGCAGGAGGTTGAGGTTAAACTGGGTGGGATATTAACAGTAATGGGCAGTGAGCAGGAGGTTGGGATTAGACTGGGTGGGATAATAACAGTAATGGACAGTGAGCAGGAGGTTGGGATTAGACTGGGTGGGAAATTTACAGTAATGGACAGCGAGCAGGAGGTTGGGATTAGACTGGGTGGGATAATAACAGTAATGGACAGTGAGCAGGAAGTTGGGATTAGACTGGGTGGGAAATTTACAGTAATTGACAGCGAGCAGGAGGTTGGGATTAGACTGGGTGGGATATTAACGGTAATGGACAGTAAGCAGGAGATTGGGATTAGACTGGGAGGGATATTAAAAGTAATGGACAGTGAGCTGGAGTTTGGGATTTGACTGGGTGAGATATTAACGGAAATGGACAGTGAGCAGGAGGTTGGGATTAGATTGTGTGGGATATTTACAGTAATGGTAGTGAGCAGGAGGTTGGGATTAGACTGGGTGGGATATTAACGGTAATGGACAGTGAGCAGGAGGTTGCGATTAGAGTGAGTGGGATATTAACAGTGATGGACAGTGAGCAGGAGTTTGGGATTAGACTGGGTGGGATATTAACAGTAATTGACAGTGAGCAGGAGGTGGGGATTAGACTGGGTGGGATATTAACAGTAATGGGCAGTGAGCAGGAGGTTGGGATTAGACTGAGTGGGATATTAACAGTAATGGGCAGTGAACAGGCGGTTGGGATTTGACTGGCTGGGATATTAACAGTAATGGGCAGTGAGCAGGAGGTTGGGATTAGAAAGTGTGGGCTGTTAACCGTAATGGGAAGTGAGCAGGTTTGAAATTAGAGGGTGGGATATTAACGGTGATGGGTTGTGAGCAGGAAGTTGGGCTTAGACTGGGGGGGATATTAACGGTAATGGTCAGTGAGCAGGAGGTTGGGATTAGACTGGGTGGGATATTTACAGTAATGGGCAGTGAGCAGGAGGTTGGGATTCGAATGGGTGGGATAATAACGGTAATGGGCAGTGAGCAGGAGGTTGCGATTAGAGTGAGTGGGATATTAACAGTGATGGACAGTGAGCAGGAGGTTGTGATTAGACTGTGTGGGATATTAACAGTAATGGACAGTGAGCAGGACGTTGGGATTAGACTGGGTGAGATGGTAATAGGAATGAGCAGTGAGCAGGAGGTTGGCATTAGACTGGGTGGGATATTAACAGTAATGGACAATGAGCAGGAGTTTGGGATTAGACTGGGTGGGATATTAACGGAAATGGACAGTGAGCAGGAGGTTGGGATTAGACTGGGAGGGATATTAAAAGTAATGGACAGTGAGCTGGAGTTTGGGATTTGACTGGGTGAGATATTAACGGAAATGGACAGTGAGCAGGAGGTTGGGATTAGATTGGGTGGGATATTTATAGTAATGGTAGTGAGCAGGAGGTTGGCATTAGACTGGGTGGGATATTAACGGTAATGGACAGTAAGCAGGAGATTGGGATTAGACTGGGAGGGATATTAAAAGTAATGGACTGGGTGAGATATTAACGGAAATGGACAGTGAGCAGGAGGTTGGGATTAGATTGGGTGGGATATTTACAGTAATGGTAGTGAGCAGGAGGTTGGGATTAGACTGGGTGGGATATTAACGGTAATGGACAGTGAGCAGGAGGTTGCGATTAGAGTGAGTGGGATATTAAGAGTGATGGACAGTGAGCAAGACGTTGTGATTAGACTGGGTGGGATATTAACAGTAATGGACAGTGAGCAGGACGTTGGGATTAGACTGGGTGAGATATTAATAGGAGTGAGCAGTGAGCAGGATGTTGGGATTAGACTGGGTGGGATATTAACAGTAATGGACAGTGAGCAGGAGTTTGGGATTAGACTGGGTGGGATATTAACAGTAATTGATAGTGAGCAGGAGGTTGAGGTTAAACTGGGTGGGATATTAACAGTAATGGGCAGTGAGCAGGAGGTTGGGTTTAGACTGGGTGGGATATTAACAGTAATGGGCAGTGAGCAGGATGTTGGGATGAGACAGGGTGGGATATTAATAGTAATGGAAGTGAGCAGGAGGTTGGCATTAGACTGGCTGGGATATTAACAGTAATGGGCAGTGAGCAGGAGGTTGGGATGAGACAGGGTGGGATATTAACAGAAATGGGTAGTGAGCAGGAAGTTGGGATTAGACTGGGTGGGATATTGACGGTAATGGACAGTGAGCAGGAGGTTGGGAATAGACTGGGTGGGATATTAACGGTAATGGACAGTGAGCAGGAGGTTGGGATTAGACTGGGTGGGATATTAACAGTAATGGACAGTGAGCAGGAGGTTGGGATTTGACTGGGTGGGATATTGAAAGTAATGGGCAGTGAGCAGGAGGTTGGGATTAGACTGTGTGGGATATTAACGGCAATGGGCAGTGAGCAGGAGGTTGGGATTAGACTGGGTGGGATATTAACATTAATGGACAATGAGCAGGAGGTTGGGATTAGACTGGTGGGATAATAACAGTAATGGACAGTGAGCAGGAGGTTGGGATTAGACTGGGTGGGAAATTTACAGTAATGGACAGCGAGCAGGAGGTTGGGATTAGACTGGGTGGGATAATAACAGTAATGGACAGCGAGCAGGAGGTTGGGATTAGACTGGGTGGGATATTAACGGTAATGGACAGTAAGCAGGAGATTGGGATTAGACTGGGAGGGATATTAAAAGTAATGGACAGTGAGCTGGAGTTTGGGATTTGACTGGGTGAGATATTAACGGAAATGGACAGTGAGCAGGAGGTTGGGATTAGATTGTGTGGGATATTTACAGTAATGGTAGTGAGCAGGAGGTTGGGATTAGACTGGGTGGGATATTAACGGTAATGGACAGTGAGCAGGAGGTTGCGATTAGAGTGAGTGGGATATTAACAGTGATGGACAGTGAGCAAGAGGTTGTGATTAGACTGGGTGGGATATTAACAGTAATTGACAGTGAGCAGGAGGTGGGGATTAGACTGGGTGGGATATTAACAGTAATGGGCAGTGAGCAGGAGGTTGGGATTAGACTGGGTGGGATATTAACAGTAATGGGCAGTCAGCAGGAGGTGGGGGTTAGACTGGGTGGGATATTAACAGTAATGGGCAGTGAGCAGGAGGTTGGGATTAGACTGTGTGGGATATTAATGGTAATGGGCAGTGAGCAGGATTTGGGATTAGACTGGGTGGGATATTAACATTAATGGACAATGAGCAGGAGGTTGGAATTAGACTGGGTGGGATAATAACAGTAATGGACAGTGAGCAGGAGGTTGGGATTAGGCTGGGTGGGATATTGACGGTAATGGACAGCGAGCAGGAGGTTGCGATTAGACTGGGTGGGATATTAACAGTAATGGACAGTGAGCAGGAGTTTGCGATTTGACTGGGTGAGATATTTACAAGAATGGGCAGTGAGCAGGAGGTTGGGACTAGAAAGCGTGGGATAGTAACAGTAATGGGCAGTGAGCAGGTTGGCATTAGATGGTGGGATATTAATGGTGATGGGTCGTGAGCAGGAAGTTGGGCTTCGACTGGGTGGGATATTTACAGTAATGGGCAGTGAGCAGGAGGTTGGGAATAGACAGGGTGGGATATTAACGGTAATGGGCAGTGGGCAGGAGTTTGGGATTAGACTGGATGGGTTATTAACAGTAATTGACAGTGAGCAGGAGGTTCCGATTTGATTGTCCATAACTGTTAATATCCCACCCAGTGAGCAGGACATTGGGATTAGACTGGGTGAGATATTAATAGGAATGAGCAGTGAGCAGGAGGTTGGGATTAGACTGGGTGGGATATTAACAGTAATGGAAAGTGTGCAGGAGTTTGGGATTAGACTGGGTGGGATATTAACAGTAATGGGCAGTGAGCAGGAGGTTGGGATGAGACAGGGTGGGGTATTAACAGGAATGGGTAGTGACCAGGAGGTTGGGATTAGACTGGGTGGGATATTGACGGTAATGGACAGTGAGCAGGAGGTTGGGAATAGACTGGGTGGTATATTAACGGTAATGGACAGTGAGCAGGAAGTTGGGATTAGACTGGGTGGGATATTAACAGTAATGGACAGTGAGCAGGAGGTTGGGATTCGACTGGGTGGGATATTGAAAGTAATGGGCAGTGAGCAGGAGGTTGGGATTAGACTGGGTGGGATATTAACAGTAATTGGCAGTGAGCAGCAGGTTGGGATTAGACTGGGTGGGATATTAACATTAATGCACAATGAGCAGGAGGTTGGGATTAGACTGGGTAGGATAATAACAGTAATGGACAGTGAGCAGGAAGTTGGGATTAGACTGGGTGGGATATTGACGGTAATGGACAGCGAGCAGGAGATTGGGATTAGACTGGGTGGGATATTAATAGTAATGGACAGTGAGCAGGAGTTTGGGATTTGACTGGGTGGGATACTTACGGTAATGGTAGTGAGCAGGAGGTTGGGATTAGACTGGGTGGGATATTAACAGTAATGGACAGTGAGCAGGAGGTTGGGATTAGACTGGGTGGGATATTAACAGTAATGGACAGTGAGCAGGAGGTTGGGATTAGACTGGGTGGGATATTAACAGTAATGGACAGTGAGCAGGAGGTTGGCATTCGACTGGGTGGGATATTAACAGTAATGGGCAGTGACCAGTTTGGGATTAGACTGGGTGGGATATTAACAGGAATGGGCAGTGAGCAGGCGGTTGAGATTAGACTGGGTGGGATATTGACGGTAATGGACAGTGAGCAGGAGGTTGGGATTAGACTGGGTGGGAAATTAACGGTAATAGACAGTGAGCAGGAGGTTGGGATTAGACTGAGTGGGATATTAACAGTAATGGACAGTGAGCAGGAGGTTGGCATTCGACTGTGTGGGATATTAACAGTAATGGGCAGTGAGTAGGTTGGGATTAGACTGGGTGGGATATTAACGGTGATGGGTAGTGAGCAGGAAGTTGGGCTTAGACTAGGTGGGATATCAACGGTAATGGGCAGTGAGCAGCAGGTTGGGATAAGACTGGGTGGGATATTTACAGTAATGGGCAGTGAGCAGGAGGTTGGGGATAGACTGGGTGGGATATTAACGGTAATGGGCAGTGGGCAGGAGTTTGGGATTAGACTGGGTGGGATATTGACGGTAATGTACAGTGAGCAGGAGGTTGGGAATAGACTGGGTGGTATATTAACGGTAATGGACAGTGAGCAGGAGGTTGGGATTAGACTGGGTGGGATTTTAACAGTAATGGACATTGAGCAGGAGGTTGGGATTCGACTGGGTGGGATATTGAAAGTAATGGGCAGTGAGCAGGAGGTTGGGATTAGACTGGGTGGGATATTAACAGTAATTGGCAGTGAGCAGGAGGTTGGGATTAGACTGGGTGGGATATTAAAAGTAATGGACAATGAGCAGGAGTTTGGGATTAGACTGGGTGGGATATTAACAGTAATTGAAAGTGAGCAGGAGGTGGGGGTTAGACTGGGTGGGATATTGACGGTAATGGACAGTGAGCAGGAGGTTGGGATTAGACTGGGTGGGATATTAACGGTAATGGACAGTGAGCAGGAGGTTGGGATTAGACTGGGTGGGATATTAACAGTAATAGACAGTGAGCAGGAGGTTGGGATCAGACTGGGTTGGATATTAACAGTAATGGACAGTGAGCAGGAGGTTGGGAATAGACTGGGTGGGATATTAACGGTAATGGGCAGTGGGCAGGAGTTTGGGATTAGACTGGATGGGATATTAACAGTAATGGACAGTGAGCAGGAGGTTCGGATTTGATTGGGTGGGATATTAACAGTTATGGACAGTGAGCAGGACGTTGGGATTAGACTGGGTGAGATATTAATAGGAATGAGCAGTGAGCAGGATGTTGGCATTAGACTGGCTGGGATATTAACAGTCATGGGCAGTGAGCAGGAGGTTGGGATGAGACAGGGTGGGATATTAACAGGAATGGGTAGTGAGCAGGAGGTTGGGATAAGACTGGGTGGGATATTGACGGTAATGGACAGTGAGCAGGAGGTTGGGAATAGACTGGGTGGGATATTAACAGTAATGGACAGTGAGCAGGAGGTTGGGATTTGACTGGGTGGGATATTGAAAGTAATGGGCAGTGAGCAGGAGGTTGGGATTAGACTGTGTGGGATATTAACGGCAATGGGCAGTGAGCAGGAGGTTGGGATTAGACTGGGTGGGATATTAACATTAATGGACAATGAGCAGGAGGTTGGGATTAGACTGGTGGGATAATAACAGTAATGGACAGTGAGCAGGAGGTTGGGATTAGACTGGGTGGGAAATTTACAGTAATGGACAGCGAGCAGGAGGTTGGGATTAGACTGGGTGGGATAATAACAGTAATGGACAGCGAGCAGGAGGTTGGGATTAGACTGGGTGGGATATTAACGGTAATGGACAGTAAGCAGGAGATTGGGATTAGACTGGGAGGGATATTAAAAGTAATGGACAGTGAGCTGGAGTTTGGGATTTGACTGGGTGAGATATTAACGGAAATGGACAGTGAGCAGGAGGTTGGGATTAGATTGTGTGGGATATTTACAGTAATGGTAGTGAGCAGGAGGTTGGGATTAGACTGGGTGGGATATTAACGGTAATGGACAGTGAGCAGGAGGTTGCGATTAGAGTGAGTGGGATATTAACAGTGATGGACAGTGAGCAGGAGTTTGGGATTAGACTGGGTGGGATATTAACAGTAATTGACAGTGAGCAGGAGGTGGGGATTAGACTGGGTGGGATATTAACAGTAATGGGCAGTGAGCAGGAGGTTGGGATTAGACTGGGTGGGATATTAACAGTAATGGGCAGTCAGCAGGAGGTGGGGGTTAGACTGGGTGGGATATTAACAGTAATGGGCAGTGAGCAGGAGGTTGGGATTAGACTGTGTGGGATATTAATGGTAATGGGCAGTGAGCAGGATTTGGGATTAGACTGGGTGGGATATTAACATTAATGGACAATGAGCAGGAGGTTGGAATTAGACTGGGTGGGATAATAACAGTAATGGACAGTGAGCAGGAGGTTGGGATTAGGCTGGGTGGGATATTGACGGTAATGGACAGCGAGCAGGAGGTTGCGATTAGACTGGGTGGGATATTAACAGTAATGGACAGTGAGCAGGAGTTTGCGATTTGACTGGGTGAGATATTTACAAGAATGGGCAGTGAGCAGGAGGTTGGGACTAGAAAGCGTGGGATAGTAACAGTAATGGGCAGTGAGCAGGTTGGCATTAGATGGTGGGATATTAATGGTGATGGGTCGTGAGCAGGAAGTTGGGCTTCGACTGGGTGGGATATTTACAGTAATGGGCAGTGAGCAGGAGGTTGGGAATAGACAGGGTGGGATATTAACGGTAATGGGCAGTGGGCAGGAGTTTGGGATTAGACTGGATGGGTTATTAACAGTAATTGACAGTGAGCAGGAGGTTCCGATTTGATTGTCCATAACTGTTAATATCCCACCCAGTGAGCAGGACATTGGGATTAGACTGGGTGAGATATTAATAGGAATGAGCAGTGAGCAGGAGGTTGGGATTAGACTGGGTGGGATATTAACAGTAATGGAAAGTGTGCAGGAGTTTGGGATTAGACTGGGTGGGATATTAACAGTAATGGGCAGTGAGCAGGAGGTTGGGATGAGACAGGGTGGGGTATTAACAGGAATGGGTAGTGAGCAGGAGGTTGGGATTAGACTGGGTGGGATATTGACGGTAATGGACAGTGAGCAGGAGGTTGGGAATAGACTGGGTGGTATATTAACGGTAATGGACAGTGAGCAGGAAGTTGGGATTAGACTGGGTGGGATATTAACAGTAATGGACAGTGAGCAGGAGGTTGGGATTCGACTGGGTGGGATATTGAAAGTAATGGGCAGTGAGCAGGAGGTTGGGATTAGACTGGGTGGGATATTAACAGTAATTGGCAGTGAGCAGCAGGTTGGGATTAGACTGGGTGGGATATTAACATTAATGCACAATGAGCAGGAGGTTGGGATTAGACTGGGTAGGATAATAACAGTAATGGACAGTGAGCAGGAAGTTGGGATTAGACTGGGTGGGATATTGACGGTAATGGACAGCGAGCAGGAGATTGGGATTAGACTGGGTGGGATATTAATAGTAATGGACAGTGAGCAGGAGTTTGGGATTTGACTGGGTGGGATACTTACGGTAATGGTAGTGAGCAGGAGGTTGGGATTAGACTGGGTGGGATATTAACAGTAATGGACAGTGAGCAGGAGGTTGGGATTAGACTGGGTGGGATATTAACAGTAATGGACAGTGAGCAGGAGGTTGGGATTAGACTGGGTGGGATATTAACAGTAATGGACAGTGAGCAGGAGGTTGGCATTCGACTGGGTGGGATATTAACAGTAATGGGCAGTGACCAGTTTGGGATTAGACTGGGTGGGATATTAACAGGAATGGGCAGTGAGCAGGCGGTTGAGATTAGACTGGGTGGGATATTGACGGTAATGGACAGTGAGCAGGAGGTTGGGATTAGACTGGGTGGGAAATTAACGGTAATAGACAGTGAGCAGGAGGTTGGGATTAGACTGAGTGGGATATTAACAGTAATGGACAGTGAGCAGGAGGTTGGCATTCGACTGTGTGGGATATTAACAGTAATGGGCAGTGAGTAGGTTGGGATTAGACTGGGTGGGATATTAACGGTGATGGGTAGTGAGCAGGAAGTTGGGCTTAGACTAGGTGGGATATCAACGGTAATGGGCAGTGAGCAGCAGGTTGGGATAAGACTGGGTGGGATATTTACAGTAATGGGCAGTGAGCAGGAGGTTGGGGATAGACTGGGTGGGATATTAACGGTAATGGGCAGTGGGCAGGAGTTTGGGATTAGACTGGGTGGGATATTGACGGTAATGTACAGTGAGCAGGAGGTTGGGAATAGACTGGGTGGTATATTAACGGTAATGGACAGTGAGCAGGAGTTTGGGATTAGACTGGGTGGGATTTTAACAGTAATGGACATTGAGCAGGAGGTTGGGATTCGACTGGGTGGGATATTGAAAGTAATGGGCAGTGAGCAGGAGGTTGGGATTAGACTGGGTGGGATATTAACAGTAATTGGCAGTGAGCAGGAGGTTGGGATTAGACTGGGTGGGATATTAAAAGTAATGGACAATGAGCAGGAGTTTGGGATTAGACTGGGTGGGATATTAACAGTAATTGACAGTGAGCAGGAGGTGGGGGTTAGACTGGGTGGGATATTGACGGTAATGGACAGTGAGCAGGAGGTTGGGATTAGACTGGGTGGGATATTAACGGTAATGGACAGTGAGCAGGAGGTTGGGATTAGACTGGGTGGGATATTAACAGTAATAGACAGTGAGCAGGAGGTTGGGATCAGACTGGGTTGGATATTAACAGTAATGGACAGTGAGCAGGAGGTTGGGAATAGACTGGGTGGGATATTAACGGTAATGGGCAGTGGGCAGGAGTTTGGGATTAGACTGGATGGGATATTAACAGTAATGGACAGTGAGCAGGAGGTTCGGATTTGATTGGGTGGGATATTAACAGTTATGGACAGTGAGCAGGACGTTGGGATTAGACTGGGTGAGATATTAATAGGAATGAGCAGTGAGCAGGATGTTGGCATTAGACTGGCTGGGATATTAACAGTCATGGGCAGTGAGCAGGAGGTTGGGATGAGACAGGGTGGGATATTAACAGGAATGGGTAGTGAGCAGGAGGTTGGGATAAGACTGGGTGGGATATTGACGGTAATGGACAGTGAGCAGGAGGTTGGGAATAGACTGGGTGGTATATTAACGGTAATGGACAGTGAGCAGGAGGTTGGGATTAGACTGGGTGGGATTTTAACAGTAATGGACATTGAGCAGGAGGTTGGGATTCGACTGGGTGGGATATTAACGGTAATGGACAGTGAGCAGGAGGTTGGGATTAGACTGGGCGGGATATTAACAGTAATGGACAGTGAGCAGGAGGTTGGGATTTGACTGGGTGAGATATTAACCTAAATGGACAATGAGCAGGAGGTTGGGATTAGATTGGGTGGGATATTTACAGTAATGGGTGTGAGCAGGAGGTTGGGATTAGACTGGGTGGGATATTAACAGTAATGGACAGTGAGCAGGAGGTTGGGATTAGACTGGGTGGGATATTAACAGTAATAGACAGTGAGCAGGAGGTTGGGATCAGACTGGGTTGGATATTAACAGTAATGGACAGTGAGCAGGAGGTTGGGATTCGACAGGGTGGGATATTAACAGTAATGGGCAGTGAGCAGGAGGTTGGGATTAGAATGGTTGGGATAGTAATAGGAATGAGCAGTGAGGAGGAGGTTGGGATCATACAGGGTGGTATATTAACAGTAATGGGCAGTGAGCAGGAGGTTGGGATTAGAATGGTTGGGATATTAACAGTAATGGACAGTGAGCAAGAGGTTGGGATTAGACTGGGTGGGCTATTGACAGTAATGGACAGTGAGCAGTAGGTTGGGATTAGACTGGGTGGGAAATTAACGCTAATGGACAGTGAGCAGGAGGTTGGGATTAGACTGGGTGGGATGTTAACAGTAATGGACAGTGAGCAAGAGGTTGGGATTAGACTGGGTGGGATATTAACAGTAATGGACAGTGAGCAGGAGGTTGGGATTAGACTGGGTGGGATATTTACAGTAATGGACAGTGAGCAGGAGTTGGGATTAGACTGGGTGGGATATTAACAGTAATGGGCAGTGAGCAGGATGTTGTGATCAGATTCGGTGGGATATTAACGGGAATGGGCAGTGAGCAGGAGGTTGGGATTCGACTGGGTGGGATATTAACGGTAATGGGCAGTGAGCAGGAGGTTGCGATTAGACTGGGTGGGATATTAACAGTAATTGACAGTGAGCAGGAGGTGGGTGTTAGACTGGGTGGGATATTAACAGTAATGGGCAGTGAGCAGGAGGATGGGATTAGACTGGGTGGGATATTAACAGTAATGGGCAGTGAGCAGGAGGTTGGAATTAGACTGGGTGGGATATCAACAGTAATGGGCAGTGAGCAGGAGGTTGGGATGAGACAGGGTGGGATATTAACAGTAATGGGTAGTGAACAGGAGGTTGGGTTTATACTGGGTGGGATATTAACAGTAATGGACAGTGAGCAGGAGGTTGTGATTAGACTGGGTGGGATATTGACGGTAATGGACAGTGAGCAGGAGGTTGGGATTAGACTGGGTGGGATATTAACGGTAATGGACAGTGAGCAGGAGCTTGGGATTAGACTGGGCGGGATATTAACAGTAATGGACAGTGAGCAGGAGGTTGGGATTTGACTGGGTGAGATATTTACAGTAATGGGAGTGAGCAGGAAGTTGGGATTAGACTGGGTGGGATATTAACAGTAATGGACAGTGAGCAGGAGGTTGGGATCAGACTGGGTGGGATATTAACAGTAATGGACAGTGAGCAGGAGGTTGGGATCAGACTGGGTGGGATATTAACAGTAATGGACAGTGAGCAGGAGGTTGGGATCAGACTGGGTGGGATATTAACAGTAATGGGCAGTGAGCAGGAGGTAGGGATTAGACTGGGTGGGATATTAACAGTAATGGACAGTGAGCAGGAGGTTGGCATTCGACTGGGTGGGATAGTAACAGTCATGGGCAGTGACCAGTTTGGGATTAGACTGGGTGGGATATTAACAGTAATGGGCAGTGAGCAGGTGGTTGGGATTAGACTGGGTGGGATATTAACAGTCATGGACAATAAGCAGGAGGTTGGGATTAGAAAGGGTGGGATATTAACCGTAATGGGCAGTGAGCAGGTTGGGATTAGAGGTTGGGATATTAACGGTGATGGGCAGTGAGCAGGAGGATGGGATTAGACTGGGTGGGATATTAACAGTAATGGACAGTGAGCAGGAGGTTGGGATTAGACTGGGTGAGATATTAATAGGAATGAGCAGTGAGGAGGAGGTTGGGATCAGACAGGGTGGGATATTAACAGTAATGGGCAGTGAGCAGGAGGTTGGGATGAGAATGGGTGGGATATTAACAGTAATGGACAGTGAGCAAGAGGTTGGGATTAGACTGGGTGGGATGTTGACGGTAATGGACAGTGAGCAAGAGGTTGGGATTAGACTGGGTGGGAAATTAACGGTAATGGACAGTGAGCAGGAGGTTGGGATTAGACTGGGTGGGATGTTAACAGTAATGGACAGTGAGCAGGAGTTGGGATTAGACTGGGTGGGATATTAACAGTAATGGGCAGTGAGCAGGATGTTGTGATCAGATTCGGTGGGATATTAACAGTAATGGACAGTGAGCAAGAGGTTGTGATTAGACTGGGTGGGATATTAACAGTAATGGATCGTGAGCAGGACGTTGGGATTAGACTGGGTGAGATATTAATAGGAATGAGCAGTGAGCAGGAGGTTGGGATTAGACTGGGTGGGATATTAACAGTAATGGACAATGAGCAGGAGTTTGGGATTAGACTGGGTGGGATATTAACAGTAATGGGCAGTGAGCAGGAGGTTGGGATTAGACTGGGTGGGATATTAATAGTAATGGGCAGTGAGCAGGAGGTTGGGATGAGACAAGGTGGGATATTAACAGTAATGGGCAGTGAGCAGAAGGTTGGGTTTATACTGGGTGGGATATTAACAGTAATGGACAGTGAGCAGGAGGTTGGGATTAGACTGGGTGGGATATTGACGGTAATGGACAGTGAGCAGGAGGTTGGGATTAGACTGGGTGGGATATTAACAGTAATGGACAGTGAGCAGGAGGTTGGGATTTGACTGGGTGAGATATTAACCTAAATGGACAATGAGCAGGAGGTTGGGATTAGATTGGGTGGGATATTTACAGTAATGGTAGTGAGCAGGAGGTTGGGATTAGACTGGGTGGGATATTAACAGTAATGGACAGTGAGCAGGAGGTTGGGATCAGACTGGGTGGAATATTAACAGTAATGGGCGGTGAGCAGGAGGTTGGGATCAGACTGGGTGGGATATTAACAGTAATGGACAGTGAGCAGGAGGTTGGGATTCGACTGGGTGGGATATTAACAGTAATGGGCAGTGAGCAGGAGTTGGGATTACACTGGGTGGGATATTAACAGTAATGGGCAGTGACCAGTTTGGGATTAGAAAGGGTGGGATATTAACAGTAATGGACAGTGAGCAGGAGGTTGGGATTAGAAAAGGTGGGATATTAACAGTCATGGACAATGAGCAGGAGGTTGGGATTAGAAAGGGTGGGATATTAACCGTAATGGGCAGTGAGCAGGTTGGGATTAGAGGTTGGGATATTAACGGTGATGGGCAGTGAGCAGGAGTATGGGATTAGACTGGGTGGGATATTAACAGTAATGGACAGTGAGCAGGAGGTTGGGATTAGACTGGGTGAGATATTAATAGGAATGAGCAGTGAGCAAGAGGTTGGGTTTAGACTGGGTGGGATATTGACGGTAATGGACAGTGAGCAGGAGGTTGGGATTCGACTGGGTGGGAAATTAACGGTAATGGACAGTGAGCAGGAGGTTGGGATTAGACTGGGTGGGATGTTGACAGTAATGGACAGTGAGCAGGAGGTTGGGATTAGACCGGGTGGGATATTTACAGTAATGGACAGTGAGCAGGAGGTGGGATTAGACTGGGTGGGATATTAACAGTAATGGGCAGTGAGCAGGATGTTGTGATCAGATTCGGTGGGATATTAACAGTATTGGACAGTGAGCAAGAGGTTGTGATTAGACTGGGTGGGATATTAACAGTAATGGATCGTGAGCAGGACGTTGGGATTAGACTGGGTGAGATATTAATAGGAATGAGCAGTGAGCAGGAGGTTGGGATTAGACTGGGTGGGATATTAACAGTAATGGACAATGAGCAGGAGGTTGGGATTAGAATGGTTGGGATATTAACAGTAATGGACAGTGAGCAAGAGGTTGGGATTAGACTGGGTGGGCTATTGACAGTAATGGACAGTGAGCAGTAGGTTGGGATTAGACTGGGTGGGAAATTAACGCTAATGGACAGTGAGCAGGAGGTTGGGATTAGACTGGGTGGGATGTTAACAGTAATGGACAGTGAGCAAGAGGTTGGGATTAGACTGGGTGGGATATTAACAGTAATGGACAGTGAGCAGGAGGTTGGGATTAGACTGGGTGGGATATTTACAGTAATGGACAGTGAGCAGGAGTTGGGATTAGACTGGGTGGGATATTAACAGTAATGGGCAGTGAGCAGGATGTTGTGATCAGATTCGGTGGGATATTAACGGGAATGGGCAGTGAGCAGGAGGTTGGGATTCGACTGGGTGGGATATTAACGGTAATGGGCAGTGAGCAGGAGGTTGCGATTAGACTGGGTGGGATATTAACAGTAATTGACAGTGAGCAGGAGGTGGGTGTTAGACTGGGTGGGATATTAACAGTAATGGGCAGTGAGCAGGAGGATGGGATTAGACTGGGTGGGATATTAACAGTAATGGGCAGTGAGCAGGAGGTTGGAATTAGACTGGGTGGGATATCAACAGTAATGGGCAGTGAGCAGGAGGTTGGGATGAGACAGGGTGGGATATTAACAGTAATGGGTAGTGAACAGGAGGTTGGGTTTATACTGGGTGGGATATTAACAGTAATGGACAGTGAGCAGGAGGTTGTGATTAGACTGGGTGGGATATTGACGGTAATGGACAGTGAGCAGGAGGTTGGGATTAGACTGGGTGGGATATTAACGGTAATGGACAGTGAGCAGGAGCTTGGGATTAGACTGGGCGGGATATTAACAGTAATGGACAGTGAGCAGGAGGTTGGGATTTGACTGGGTGAGATATTTACAGTAATGGGAGTGAGCAGGAAGTTGGGATTAGACTGGGTGGGATATTAACAGTAATGGACAGTGAGCAGGAGGTTGGGATCAGACTGGGTGGGATATTAACAGTAATGGACAGTGAGCAGGAGGTTGGGATCAGACTGGGTGGGATATTAACAGTAATGGACAGTGAGCAGGAGGTTGGGATCAGACTGGGTGGGATATGAACAGTAATGGGCAGTGAGCAGGAGGTAGGGATTAGACTGGGTGGGATATTAACAGTAATGGACAGTGAGCAGGAGGTTGGCATTCGACTGGGTGGGATAGTAACAGTCATGGGCAGTGACCAGTTTGGGATTAGACTGGGTGGGATATTAACAGTAATGGGCAGTGAGCAGGTGGTTGGGATTAGACTGGGTGGGATATTAACAGTCATGGACAATAAGCAGGAGGTTGGGATTAGAAAGGGTGGGATATTAACCGTAATGGGCAGTGAGCAGGTTGGGATTAGAGGTTGGGATATTAACGGTGATGGGCAGTGAGCAGGAGGATGGGATTAGACTGGGTGGGATATTAACAGTAATGGACAGTGAGCAGGAGGTTGGGATTAGACTGGGTGAGATATTAATAGGAATGAGCAGTGAGGAGGAGGTTGGGATCAGACAGGGTGGGATATTAACAGTAATGGGCAGTGAGCAGGAGGTTGGGATGAGAATGGGTGGGATATTAACAGTAATGGACAGTGAGCAAGAGGTTGGGATTAGACTGGGTGGGATGTTGACGGTAATGGACAGTGAGCAAGAGGTTGGGATTAGACTGGGTGGGAAATTAACGGTAATGGACAGTGAGCAGGAGGTTGGGATTAGACTGGGTGGGATGTTAACAGTAATGGACAGTGAGCAGGAGTTGGGATTAGACTGGGTGGGATATTAACAGTAATGGGCAGTGAGCAGGATGTTGTGATCAGATTCGGTGGGATATTAACAGTAATGGACAGTGAGCAAGAGGTTGTGATTAGACTGGGTGGGATATTAACAGTAATGGATCGTGAGCAGGACGTTGGGATTAGACTGGGTGAGATATTAATAGGAATGAGCAGTGAGCAGGAGGTTGGGATTAGACTGGGTGGGATATTAACAGTAATGGACAATGAGCAGGAGTTTGGGATTAGACTGGGTGGGATATTAACAGTAATGGGCAGTGAGCAGGAGGTTGGGATTAGACTGGGTGGGATATTAATAGTAATGGGCAGTGAGCAGGAGGTTGGGATGAGACAGGGTGGGATATTAACAGTAATGGGCAGTGAGCAGAAGGTTGGGTTTATACTGGGTGGGATATTAACAGTAATGGACAGTGAGCAGGAGGTTGGGATTAGACTGGGTGGGATATTGACGGTAATGGACAGTGAGCAGGAGGTTGGGATTAGACTGGGTGGGATATTAACAGTAATGGACAGTGAGCAGGAGGTTGGGATTTGAGTGGGTGAGATATTAACCTAAATGGACAATGAGCAGGAGGTTGGGATTAGATTGGGTGGGATATTTACAGTAATGGTAGTGAGCAGGAGGTTGGGATTAGACTGGGTGGGATATTAACAGTAATGGACAGTGAGCAGGAGGTTGGGATCAGACTGGGTGGAATATTAACAGTAATGGGCGGTGAGCAGGAGGTTGGGATCAGACTGGGTGGGATATTAACAGTAATGGACAGTGAGCAGGAGGTTGGGATTCGACTGGGTGGGATATTAACAGTAATGGGCAGTGAGCAGGAGTTGGGATTACACTGGGTGGGATATTAACAGTAATGGGCAGTGACCAGTTTGGGATTAGAAAGGGTGGGATATTAACAGTAATGGACAGTGAGCAGGAGGTTGGGATTAGAAAAGGTGGGATATTAACAGTCATGGACAATGAGCAGGAGGTTGGGATTAGAAAGGGTGGGATATTAACCGTAATGGGCAGTGAGCAGGTTGGGATTAGAGGTTGGGATATTAACGGTGATGGGCAGTGAGCAGGAGGATGGGATTAGACTGGGTGGGATATTAACAGTAATGGACAGTGAGCAGGAAGTTGGGATTAGACTGGGTGAGATATTAATAGGAATGAGCAGTGAGCAAGAGGTTGGGTTTAGACTGGGTGGGATATTGACGGTAATGGACAGTGAGCAGGAGGTTGGGATTCGACTGGGTGGGAAATTAACGGTAATGGACAGTGAGCAGGAGGTTGGGATTAGACTGGGTGGGATGTTGACAGTAATGGACAGTGAGCAGGAGGTTGGGATTAGACCGGGTGGGATATTTACAGTAATGGACAGTGAGCAGGAGGTGGGATTAGACTGGGTGGGATATTAACAGTAATGGGCAGTGAGCAGGATGTTGTGATCAGATTCGGTGGGATATTAACAGTAATGGACAGTGAGCAAGAGGTTGTGATTAGACTGGGTGGGATATTAACAGTAATGGATCGTGAGCAGGACGTTGGGATTAGACTGGGTGAGATATTAATAGGAATGAGCAGTGAGCAGGAGGTTGGGATTAGACTGGGTGGGATATTAACAGTAATGGACAATGAGCAGGAGTTTGGGATTAGACTGGGTGGGATATTAACAGTAATTGATAGTGAGCAGGAGGTTGAGGTTAAACTGGGTGGGATATTAACAGTAATGGGCAGTGAGCAGGAGGTTGGGATTAGACTGGGTGGGAAATTAACGCTAATGGACAGTGAGCAGGAGGTTGGGATTAGACTGGGTGGGATGTTAACAGTAATAGACAGTGAGCAGGAGGTTGGGATCAGACTGGGTTGGATATTAACAGTAATGGACAGTGAGCAGGAGGTTGGGATTCGACAGGGTGGGATATTAACAGTAATGGGCAGTGAGCAGGAGGTGGGGATTAGAATGGTTGGGATAGTAATAGGAATGAGCAGTGAGGAGGAGGTTGGGATCATACAGGGTGGTATATTAACAGTAATGGGCAGTGAGCAGGAGGTTGGGATTAGAATGGTTGGGATATTAACAGTAATGGACAGTGAGCAAGAGGTTGGGATTAGACTGGGTGGGCTATTGACAGTAATGGACAGTGAGCAGTAGGTTGGGATTAGACTGGGTGGGAAATTAACGCTAATGGACAGTGAGCAGGAGGTTGGGATTAGACTGGGTGGGATGTTAACAGTAATGGACAGTGAGCAAGAGGTTGGGATTAGACTGGGTGGGATATTAACAGTAATGGACAGTGAGCAGGAGGTTGGGATTAGACTGGGTGGGATATTTACAGTAATGGACAGTGAGCAGGAGTTGGGATTAGACTGGGTGGGATATTAACAGTAATGGGCAGTGAGCAGGATGTTGTGATCAGATTCGGTGGGATATTAACGGGAATGGGCAGTGAGCAGGAGGTTGGGATTCGACTGGGTGGGATATTAACGGTAATGGGCAGTGAGCAGGAGGTTGCGATGAGACTGGGTGGGATATTAACAGTAATTGACAGTGAGCAGGAGGTGGGTGTTAGACTGGGTGGGATATTAACAGTAATGGGCAGTGAGCAGGAGGATGGGATTAGACTGGGTGGGATATTAACAGTAATGGGCAGTGAGCAGGAGGTTGGAATTAGACTGGGTGGGATATCAACAGTAATGGGCAGTGAGCAGGAGGTTGGGATGAGACAGGGTGGGATATTAACAGTAATGGGTAGTGAGCAGGAGGTTGGGTTTATACTGGGTGGGATATTAACAGTAATGGACAGTGAGCAGGAGGTTGTGATTAGACTGGGTGGGATATTGACGGTAATGGACAGTGAGCAGGAGGTTGGGATCAGACTGGGTGGGATATTAACGGTAATGGACAGTGAGCAGGAGCTTGGGATTAGACTGGGCGGGATATTAACAGTAATGGACAGTGAGCAGGAGGTTGGGATTTGACTGGGTGAGATATTAACCTAAATGGACAATGAGCAGGAGGTTGGGATTAGATTGGGTGGGATATTTACAGTAATGGTAGTGAGCAGGAGGTTGGGATTAGACTGGGTGGGATATTAACAGTAATGGACAGTGAGCAGGAGGTTGGGATCAGACTGGGTGGGATATTAACAGTAATGGACAGTGAGCAGGAGGTTGGGATCAGACTGGGTGGGATATTAACAGTAATGGACAGTGAGCAGGAGGTTGGGATCAGACTGGGTGGGATATGAACAGTAATGGGCAGTGAGCAGGAGGTAGGGATTAGACTGGGTGGGATATTAACAGTAATGGACAGTGAGCAGGAGGTTGGCATTCGACTGGGTGGGATAGTAACAGTCATGGGCAGTGACCAGTTTGGGATTAGACTGGGTGGGATATTAACAGTAATGGGCAGTGAGCAGGTGGTTGGGATTAGACTGGGTGGGATATTAACAGTCATGGACAATAAGCAGGAGGTTGGGATTAGAAAGGGTGGGATATTAACCGTAATGGGCAGTGAGCAGGTTGGGATTAGAGGTTGGGATATTAACGGTGATGGGCAGTGAGCAGGAGGATGGGATTAGACTGGGTGGGATATTAACAGTAATGGACAGTGAGCAGGAGGTTGGGATTAGACTGGGTGAGATATTAATAGGAATGAGCAGTGAGGAGGAGGTTGGGATCAGACAGGGTGGGATATTAACAGTAATGGGCAGTGAGCAGGAGGTTGGGATGAGAATGGGTGGGATATTAACAGTAATGGACAGTGAGCAAGAGGTTGGGATTAGACTGGGTGGGATGTTGACGGTAATGGACAGTGAGCAAGAGGTTGGGATTAGACTGGGTGGGAAATTAACGGTAATGGACAGTGAGCAGGAGGTTGGGATTAGACTGGGTGGGATGTTAACAGTAATGGACAGTGAGCAGGAGTTGGGATTAGACTGGGTGGGATATTAACAGTAATGGGCAGTGAGCAGGATGTTGTGATCAGATTCGGTGGGATATTAACAGTAATGGACAGTGAGCAAGAGGTTGTGATTAGACTGGGTGGGATATTAACAGTAATGGATCGTGAGCAGGACGTTGGGATTAGACTGGGTGAGATATTAATAGGAATGAGCAGTGAGCAGGAGGTTGGGATTAGACTGGGTGGAATATTAACAGTAATGGACAATGAGCAGGAGTTTGGGATTAGACTGGGTGGGATATTAACAGTAATGGGCAGTGAGCAGGAGGTTGGGATTAGACTGGGTGGGATATTAATAGTAATGGGCAGTGAGCAGGAGGTTGGGATGAGACAGGGTGGGATATTAACAGTAATGGGTAGTGAGCAGGAGGTTGGGTTGATACTGGGTGGGATATTAACAGTAATGGACAGTGAGCAGGAGGTTGGGATTAGACTGGGTGGGATATTGACGGTAATGGACAGTGAGCAGGAGGTTGGGATTAGACTGGGTGGTATATTAACGGTAATGGACAGTGAGCAGGAGGTTGGGATTAGACTGGGTGGGATATTAACAGTAATGGACAGTGAGCAGGAGGTTGGGATTTGACTGGGTGAGATATTAACCTAAATGGACAATGAGCAGGAGGTTGGGATTAGATTGGGTGGGATATTTACAGTAATGGTAGTGAGCAGGAGGTTGGGATTAGACTGGGTGGGATATTAACAGTAATGGACAGTGAGCAGGAGGTTGGGATCAGACTGGGTGGAATATTAACAGTAATGGGCAGTGAGCAGGAGGTTGGGATCAGACTGGGTGGGATGTTAACAGTAATGGACAGTGAGCAGGAGGTTGGGATTCGACTGGGTGGGATATTAACAGTAATGGGCAGTGAGCAGGAGTTGGGATTACACTGGGTGGGATATTAACAGTAATGGGCAGTGACCAGTTTGGGATTAGAAAGGGTGGGATATTAACAGTAATGGACAGTGAGCAGGAGGTTGGGATTAGAAAAGGTGGGATATTAACAGTCATGGACAATGAGCAGGAGGTTGGGATTAGAAAGGGTGGGATATTAACCGTAATGGGCAGTGAGCAGGTTGGGATTAGAGGTTGGGATATTGACGGTGATGGGCAGTGAGCAGGAGGATGGGATTAGACTGGGTGGGATATTAACAGTAATGGACAGTGAGCAGGAGGTTGGGATTAGACTGGGTGAGATATTAATAGGAATGAGCAGTGAGCAAGAGGTTGGGTTTAGACTGGGTGGGATATTGACGGTAATGGACAGTGAGCAGGAGGTTGGGATTCGACTGGGTGGGAAATTAACGGTAATGGACAGTGAGCAGGAGGTTGGGATTAGACTGGGTGGGATGTTGACAGTAATGGACAATGAGCAGGAGGTTGGGATTAGACCGGGTGGGATATTTACAGTAATGGACAGTGAGCAGGAGTTGGGATTAGACTGGGTGGGATATTAACAGTAATGGGCAGTGAGCAGGATGTTGTGATCAGATTCGGTGGGATATTAACAGTAATGGACAGTGAGCAAGAGGTTGTGATTAGACTGGGTGGGATATTAACAGTAATGGATCGTGAGCAGGACGTTGGGATTAGACTGGGTGAGATATTAATAGGAATGAGCAGTGAGCAGGAGGTTGGGATTAGACTGGGTGGGATATTAACAGTAATGGACAATGAGCAGGAGTTTGGGATTAGACTGGGTGGGATATTAACAGTAATTGATAGTGAGCAGGAGGTTGAGGTTAAACTGGGTGGGATATTAACAGTAATGGGCAGTGAGCAGGAGGTTGGGATGAGACAGGGTGGGATATTAACAGTAATGGACAGTGAGCAAGAGGTTGGGATTAGACTGGGTGGGATATTGACAGTAATGGACAGTGAGCAGGAGGTTGGGATTAGACTGGGTGGGAAATTAACGCTAATGGACAGTGAGCAGGAGGTTGGGATTAGACTGGGTGGGATGTTAACAGTAATAGACAGTGAGCAGGAGGTTGGGATCAGACTGGGTTGGATATTAACAGTAATGGACAGTGAGCAGGAGGTTGGGATTCGACAGGGTGGGATATTAACAGTAATGGGCAGTGAGCAGGAGGTTGGGATTAGAATGGTTGGGATAGTAATAGGAATGAGCAGTGAGGAGGAGGTTGGGATCATACAGGGTGGCATATTAACAGTAATGGGCAGTGAGCAGGAGGTTGGGATTAGAATGGTTGGGATATTAACAGTAATGGACAGTGAGCAAGAGGTTGGGATTAGACTGGGTGGGCTATTGACAGTAATGGACAGTGAGCAGTAGGTTGGGATTAGACTGGGTGGGAAATTAACGCTAATGGACAGTGAGCAGGAGGTTGGGATTAGACTGGGTGGGATGTTAACAGTAATGGACAGTGAGCAAGAGGTTGGGATTAGACTGGGTGGGATATTAACAGTAATGGACAGTGAGCAGGAGGTTGGGATTCGACTGGGTGGGATATTTACAGTAATGGACAGTGAGCAGGAGTTGGGATTAGACTGGGTGGGATATTAACAGTAATGGGCAGTGAGCAGGATGTTGTGATCAGATTCGGTGGGATATTAACGGGAATGGGCAGTGAGCAGGAGGTTGGGATTCGACTGGGTGGGATATTAACGGTAATGGGCAGTGAGCAGGAGGTTGCGATTAGACTGGGTGGGATATTAACAGTAATTGACAGTGAGCAGGAGGTGGGTGTTAGACTGGGTGGGATATTAACAGTAATGGGCAGTGAGCAGGAGGATGGGATTAGACTGGGTGGGATATTAACAGTAATGGGCAGTGAGCAGGAGGTTGGAATTAGACTGGGTGGGATATCAACAGTAATGGGCAGTGAGCAGGAGGTTGGGATGAGACAGGGTGGGATATTAACAGTAATGGGCAGTGAGCAGGAGGTTGGGTTTAGACTGGGTGGGATATTAACAGTAATGGACAGTGAGCAGGAGGTTGTGATTAGACTGGGTGGGATATTGACGGTAATGGACAGTGAGCAGGAGGTTGGGATCAGACTGGGTGGGATATTAACGGTAATGGACAGTGAGCAGGAGCTTGGCATTAGACTGGGCGGGATATTAACAGTAATGGACAGTGAGCAGGAGGTTGGGATTTGACTGGGTGAGATATTAACCTAAATGGACAATGAGCAGGAGGTTGGGATTAGATTGGGTGGGATATTTACAGTAATGGGAGTGAGCAGGAGGTTGGGATTAGACTGGGTGGGATATTAACAGTAATGGACAGTGAGCAGGAGGTTGGGATCAGACTGGGTGGGATATTAACAGTAATGGACAGTGAGCAGGAGGTTGGGATCAGACTGGGTGGGATATTAACAGTAATGGATAGTGAGCAGGAGGTTGGGATCAGACTGGGTGGGATATTAACAGTAATGGGCAGTGAGCAGGAGGTAGGGATTAGACTGGGTGGGATATTAACAGTAATGGACAGTGAGCAGGAGGTTGGCATTCGACTGGGTGGGATAGTAACAGTCATGGGCAGTGACCAGTTTGGGATTAGACTGGGTGGGATATTAACAGTCATGGGCAGTGAGCAGGTGGTTGGGATTAGACTGGGTGGGATATTAACAGTCATGGACAATAAGCAGGAGGTTGGGATTAGAAAGGGTGGGATATTAACCGTAATGGGCAGTGAGCAGGTTGGGATTAGAGGTTGGGATATTAACGGTGATGGGCAGTGAGCAGGAGGATGGGATTAGACTGGGTGGGATATTAACAGTAATGGACAGTGAGCAGGAGGTTGGGATTAGACTGGGTGAGATATTAATAGGAATGAGCAGTGAGGAGGAGGTTGGGATCAGACAGGGTGGGATATTAACAGTAATGGGCAGTGAGCAGGAGGTTGGGATGAGAATGGGTGGGATATTAACAGTAATGGACAGTGAGCAAGAGGTTGGGATTAGACTGGGTGGGATGTTGACGGTAATGGACAGTGAGCAAGAGGTTGGGATTAGACTGGGTGGGAAATTAACGGTAATGGACAGTGAGCAGGAGGTTGGGATTAGACTGGGTGGGATGTTAACAGTAATGGACAGTGAGCAGGAGTTGGGATTAGACTGGGTGGGATATTAACAGTAATGGGCAGTGAGCAGGATGTTGTGATCAGATTCGGTGGGATATTAACAGTAATGGACAGTGAGCAAGAGGTTGTGATTAGACTGGGTGGGATATTAACAGTAATGGATCGTGAGCAGGACGTTGGGATTAGACTGGGTGAGATATTAATAGGAATGAGCAGTGAGCAGGAGGTTGGGATTAGACTGGGTGGGATATTAACAGTAATGGACAATGAGCAGGAGTTTGGGATTAGACTGGGTGGGATATTAACAGTAATGGGCAGTGAGCAGGAGGTTGGGATTAGACTGGGTGGGATATTAATAGTAATGGGCAGTGAGCAGGAGGTTGGGATGAGACAGGGTGGGATATTAACAGTAATGGGTAGTGAGCAGGAGGTTGGGTTTATACTGGGTGGGATATTAACAGTAATGGACAGTGAGCAGGAGGTTGGGATTAGACTGGGTGGGATATTGACGGTAATGGACAGTGAGCAGGAGGTTGGGATTACACTGGGTGGGATATTAACAGTAATGGGCAGTGACCAGTTTGGGATTAGAAAGGGTGGGATATTAACAGTAATGGACAGTGAGCAGGAGGTTGGGATTAGAAAGGGTGGGATATTAACAGTCATGGACAATGAGCAGGAGGTTGGGATTAGAAAGGGTGGGATAATAACCGTAATGGGCAGTGAGCAGGTTGGGATTAGAGGTTGGGATATTAACGGTGATGGGCAGTGAGCAGGAGGATGGGATTAGACTGGGTGGGATATTAACAGTAATGGACAGTGAGCAGGAGGTTGGGATTAGACTGGGTGAGATATTAATAGGAATGAGCAGTGAGCAAGAGGTTGGGTTTAGACTGGGTGGGATATTGACGGTAATGGACAGTGAGCAGGAGGTTGGGATTAGACTGGGTGGGAAATTAACGGTAATGGACAGTGAGCAGGAGGTTGGGATTAGACTGGGTGGGATGTTGACAGTAATGGACAGTGAGCAGGAGGTTGGGATTAGACCGGGTGGGATATTTACAGTAATGGACAGTGAGCAGGAGTTGGGATTAGACTGGGTGGGATATTAACAGTAATGGGCAGTGAGCAGGATGTTGTGATCAGATTCGGTGGGATATTAACAGTAATGGACAGTGAGCAAGAGGTTGTGATTAGACTGGGTGGGATATTAACAGTAATGGATCGTGAGCAGGACGTTGGGATTAGACTGGGTGAGATATTAATAGGAATGAGCAGTGAGCAGGAGGTTGGGATTAGACTGGGTGGGATATTAACAGTAATGGACAATGAGCAGGAGTTTGGGATTAGACTGGGTGGGATATTAACACTAATGGACAGTGAGTAAGAGGTTGGGATTAGACTGGGTGGGATATTGACAGTAATGGACAGTGAGCAGGAGGTTGGGATTAGACTGGGTGGGAAATTAACGCTAATGGACAGTGAGCAGGAGGTTGGGATTAGACTGGGTGGGATGTTAACAGTAATGGACAGTGAGCAAGAGGTTGGGATTAGACTGGGTGGGATATTAACACTAATGGACAGTGAGCAGGAGGTTGGGATTCGACTGGGTGGGATATTTACAGTAATGGACAGTGAGCAGGAGTTGGGATTAAACTCGGTGGGATATTAACAGTAATGGGCAGTGAGCAGGATGTTGTGATCAGATTCGGTGAGATATTAATAGGAATGAGCAGTGAGCAGGAGGTTGGGATTAGACTGGGTGGGATATTAACAGTAATGGACAATGAGCAGGAGTTTGGGATTAGACTGGGTGGGATATTAACAGTAATTGATAGTGAGCAGGAGGTTGAGGTTAAACTGGGTGGGATATTAACAGTAATGGGCAGTGAGCAGGAGGTTGGGATGAGACAGGGTGGGATATTAACAGTAATGGACAGTGAGTAAGAGGTTGGGATTAGACTGGGTGGGATATTGACAGTAATGGACAGTGAGCAGGAGGTTGGGATTAGACTGGGTGGGAAATTAACGCTAATGGACAGTGAGCAGGAGGTTGGGATTAGACTGGGTGGGATGTTAACAGTAATGGACAGTGAGCAAGAGGTTGGGATTAGACTGGGTGGGATATTAACAGTAATGGACAGTGAGCAGGAGGTTGGGATTCGACTGGGTGGGATATTTACAGTAATGGACAGTGAGCAGGAGTTGGGATTAAACTCGGTGGGATATTAACAGTAATGGGCAGTGAGCAGGATGTTGTGATCAGATTCGGTGGGATATTAACGGGAATGGGCAGTGAGCAGGAGGTTGGGATTCGACTGGGTGGGATATTAACGGTAATGGACAGTGAGCAGGAGGTTGCGATTAGAGTGAGTGGGATATTAACAGTGATGGACATTGAGCAAGAGGTTGTGATTAGACTGGGTGGGATATTAATAGTAATGGGCAGTGAACAGGAGGTTGGGATGAGACAGGGTGGGATATTAACAGTAATGGGTAGTGAGCAGGAGGTTGGGTTTATACTGGGTGGGATATTAACAGTAATGGACAGTGAGCAGGAGGTTGGGATTAGACTGGGTGGGATATTGACGGTAATGGACAGTGAGCAGGAGGTTGGGATTAGACTGGGTGGTATATTAACGGTAATGGACAGTGAGCAGGAGGTTGGGATTAGACTGGGTGGGATATTAACAGTAATGGACAGTGAGCAGGAGGTTGGGATTTGACTGGGTGAGATATTAACCTAAATGGACAATGAGCAGGAGGTTGGGATTAGATTGGGTGGGATATTTACAGTAATGGTAGTGAGCAGGAGGTTGGGATTAGACTGGGTGGGATATTAACAGTAATGGACAGTGAGCAGGAGGTTGGGATCAGACTGGGTGGAATATTAACAGTAATGGGCAGTGAGCAGGAGGTTGGGATCAGACTGGGTGGGATATTAACAGTAATGGACAGTGAGCAGGAGGTTGGGATTCGACTGGGTGGGATATTAACAGTAATGGGCAGTGAGCAGGAGTTGGGATTACACTGGGTGGGATATTAACAGTAATGGGCAGTGACCAGTTTGGGATTAGAAAGGGTGGGATATTAACGGTGATGGGCAGTGAGCAGGATGTTGTGATCAGATTCGGTGGGATATTAACAGTAATGGACAGTGAGCAAGAGGTTGTGATTAGACTGGGTGGGATATTAACAGTAATGGATCGTGAGCAGGACGTTGGGATTAGACTGGGTGAGATATTAATAGGAATGAGCAGTGAGCAGGAGGTTGGGATTAGACTGGGTGGGATATTAACAGTAATGGACAATGAGCAGGAGTTTGGGATTAGACTGGGTGGGATATTAACAGTAATTGATAGTGAGCAGGAGGTTGAGGTTAAACTGGGTGGGATATTAACAGTAATGGGCAGTGAGCAGGATGTTGTGATCAGATTCGGTGGGATATTAACAGTAATGGACAGTGAGCAAGAGGTTGTGATTAGACTGGGTGGGATATTAACAGTAATGGATCGTGAGCAGGACGTTGGGATTAGACTGGGTGAGATATTAATAGGAATGAGCAGCGAGCAGGAGGTTGGGATTAGACTGGGTGGGATATTAACAGTAATGGACAATGAGCAGGAGTTTGGGATTAGACTGGGTGGGATATTAACAGTAATTGATAGTGAGCAGGAGGTTGAGGTTAAACTGGGTGGGATATTAACAGTAATGGGCAGTGAGCAGGAGGTTGGGATGAGACAGGGTGGGATATTAACAGTAATGGACAGTGAGCAAGAGGTTGGGATTAGACTGGGTGGGATATTGACAGTAATGGACAGTGAGCAGGAGGTTGGGATTAGACTGGGTGGGAAATTAACGCTAATGGACAGTGAGCAGGAGGTTGGGATTAGACTGGGTGGGATGTTAACAGTAATGGACAGTGAGCAAGAGGTTGGGATTAGACTGGGTGGGATATTAACAGTAATGGACAGTGAGCAGGAGGTTGGGATTCGACTGGGTGGGATATTTACAGTAATGGACAGTGAGCAGGAGTTGGGATTAAACTTGGTGGGATATTAACAGTAATGGGCAGTGAGCAGGATGTTGTGATCAGATTCGGTGGGATATTAACGGGAATGGGCAGTGAGCAGGAGGTTGGGATTCGACTGGGTGGGATATTAACGGTAATGGACAGTGAGCAGGAGGTTGCGATTAGAGTGAGTGGGATATTAACAGTGATGGACATTGAGCAAGAGGTTGTGATTAGACTGGGTGGGATATTAACAGTAATGGACAGTGAGCAGGAGGTTGGGATTAGACTGGGTGGGATATTAACAGTAATGGGCAGTGAGCAGGAGGTTGGGATTAGACTGGGTGGGATATTAACAGTAATGGGCAGTGAGCAGGAGGTTGGGATGAGACAGGGTGGGATATTAACAGTAATGGGTAGTGAGCAGGAGGTTGGGTTTATACTGGGTGGGATATTAACAGTAATGGACAGTGAGCAGGAGGTTGGGATTAGACTGGGTGGGATATTGACGGTAATGGACAGTGAGCAGGAGGTTGGGATTAGACTGGGTGGGATATTAACGGTAATGGACAGTGAGCAGGAGGTTGGGATTAGACTGGGCGGGATATTAACAGTAATGGACAGTGAGCAGGAGGTTGGGATTTGACTGGGTGAGATATTAACCTAAATGGACAATGAGCAGGAGGTTGGGATTAGATTGGGTGGGATATTTACAGTAATGGGTGTGAGCAGGAGGTTGGGATTAGACTGGGTGGGATATTAACAGTAATGGACAGTGAGCAGGAGGTTGGGATCAGACTGGGTGGGATATTAACAGTAATGGACAGTGAGCAGGAGGTTGGGATCAGACTGGGTGGGATATTAACAGTAATGGACAGTGAGCAGGAGGTTGGGATCAGACTGGGTGGGATATTAACAGTAATGGGCAGTGAGCAGGAGGTTGGGATTAGACTGGGTGGGATATTAACAGTAATGGACAGTGAGCAGGAGGTTGGCATTCGACTGGGTGGGATAGTAACAGTCATGGGCAGTGACCAGTTTGGGATTAGACTGGGTGGGATATTAACAGTAATGGGCAGTGAGCAGGTGGTTGGGATGAGACTGGGTGGGATATTAACAGTCATGGACAATGAGCAGGAGGTTGGGATTAGAAAGGGTGGGATATTAACCGTAATGGGCAGTGAGCAGGTTGGGATTAGAGGTTGGGATATTAACGGTGATGGGCAGTGAGCAGGAGGATGGGATTGGACTGGGTGGGATATTAACAGTAATGGACAGTGAGCAGGAGGTTGGGATTAGACTGGGTGAGATATTAATAGGAATGAGCAGTGAGGAGGAGGTTGGGATCAGACAGGGTGGGATATTAACAGTAATGGGCAGTGAGCAGGAGGTTGGGATGAGAATGGGTGGGATATTAACAGTAATGGACAGTGAGCAAGAAGTTGGGATTAGACTGGGTGGGATATTGACGGTAATGGACAGTGAGCAAGAGGTTGGGATTAGACTGGGTGGGAAATTAACGGAAATGGACAGTGAGCAGGAGGTTGGGATTAGACTGGGTGGGATGTTAACAGTAATGGACAGTGAGCAGGAGTTGGGATTAGACTGGGTGGGATATTAACAGTAATGGGCAGTGACCAGGATGTTGTGATCAGATTCGGTGGGATATTAACAGTAATGGACAGTGAGCAAGAGGTTGTGATTAGACTGGGTGGGATATTAACAGTGATGGATCGTGAGCAGGACGTTGGGATTAGACTGGGTGGGATATTAACAGTAATGGGTAGTGAGCAGGAGGTTGGGTTTATACTGGGTGGGATATTAACAGTAATGGACAGTGAGCAGGAGGTTGGGATTAGACTGGGTGGGATATTGACGGTAATGGACAGTGAGCAGGAGGTTGGGATTAGACTGGGTGGGATATTAACAGTAATGGACAGTGAGCAGGAGGTTGGGATTTGACTGGGTGAGATATTAACCTAAATGGACAATGAGCAGGAGGTTGGGATTAGATTGGGTGGGATATTTACAGTAATGGTAGTGAGCAGGAGGTTGGGATTAGACTGGGTGGGATATTAACAGTAATGGACAGTGAGCAGGAGGTTGGGATCAGACTGGGTGGGATATTAACAGTAATGGGCAGTGAGCAGGAGGTTGGGATCAGACTGGGTGGGATATTAACAGTAATGGACAGTGAGCAGGAGGTTGGGATTCGACTGGGTGGGATATTAACAGTAATGGGCAGTGAGCAGGAGTTGGGATTACACTGGGTGGGATATTAACAGTAATGGGCAGTGACCAGTTTGGGATTAGAAAGGGTGGGATATTAACAGTAATGGACAGTGAGCAGGAGGTTGGGATTAGAAAGGGTGGGATATTAACAGTCATGGACAATGAGCAGGAGGTTGGGATTAGAAAGGGTGGGATATTAACCGTAATGGGCAGTGAGCAGGTTGGGATTGGAGGTTGGGATATTAACGGTGATGGGCAGTGAGCAGGAGGATGGGATTAGACTGGGTGGGATATTAACAGTAATGGACAGTGAGCAGGAGGTTGAGATTAGACTGGGTGAGATATTAATAGGAATGAGCAGTGAGGAGGAGGTTGGGATCAGACAGGGTGGGATATTAACAGTAATGGGCAGTGAGCAGGAGGTTGGGATGAGAATGGGTGGGATATTAACAGTAATGGACAGTGAGCAAGAGGTTGGGATTAGACTGGGTGGGATATTGACGGTAATGGACAGTGAGCAGGAGGTTGGGATTAGACTGGGTGGGAAATTAACGGTAATGGACAGTGAGCAGGAGGTTGGGATTAGACTGGGTGGGATGTTAACAGTAATGGACAGTGAGCAGGAGGTTGGGATTAGACCGGGTGGGATATTTACAGTAATGGACAGTGAGCAGGAGTTGGGATTAGACTGGGCGGGATATTAACAGTAATGGGCAGTGAGCAGGATGTTGTGATCAGATTCGGTGGGATATTAACAGTAATGGACAGTGAGCAAGAGGTTGTGATTAGACTGGGTGGGATATTAACAGTAATGGATCGTGAGCAGGACGTTGGGATTAGACTGGGTGAGATATTAATAGGAATGAGCAGTGAGCAGGAGGTTGGGATTAGACAGGGTGGGATATTAACAGTAATGGACAATGAGCAGGAGTTTGGGATTAGACTGGGTGGGATATTAACAGTAATTGACAGTGAGCAGGAGGTGGGGGTTAGACTGGGTGGGATATTAACAGTAATGGGCAGTGAGCAGGAGGTTGGGATTAGAGTGGGTGGGATATTAACAGTAAGGGGCAGTGAGCAGGAGGTTGGGATTAGACTGGGTGGGATATTAATAGTAATGGGCAGTGAGCAGGAGGTTGGGATGAGACAGGGTGGGATATTAACAGTAATGGGTAGCGAGCAGGAGGTTGGGTTTTTCCTGGGTGGGATATTAACAGTAATGGACAGTGAGCAGGAGGTTGGGATTAGACTGGGTGGGATATTGACGGTAATGGACAGTGAGCAGGAGGTTGGGATTAGACTGGGTGGTATATTAACGGTAATGGACAGTGAGCAGGAGGTTGGGATTCGACTGGGTGGGATATTAACAGTAATGGACAGTGAGCAGGAGGTTGGGATTTGACTGGGTGAGATATTAACCGAAATGGACAATGAGCAGGAGGTTGGGATTAGATTGGGTGGGATATTTACAGTAATGGACAGTGAGCAGGAGGTTGGGATCAGACTGGGTGGGATATTAACAGTAATGGGCAGTGAGCAGGAGGTTGGGATCAGACTGGGTGGGATATTAACAGTAATGGACAGTGAGCAGGAGGTTGGGATTCGACTGGGTGGGATATTAACAGTAATGGACAGTGAGCAGGAGGTTGGGATTAGACTGGGTGGGATGTTAACAGTAATGGACAGTGAGCAAGAGGTTGGGATTAGACTGGGTGGGATATTAACAGTAATGGACAGTGAGCAGGAGGTTGGGATTAGACTGGGTGGGATATTTACAGTAATGGACAGTGAGCAGGAGTTGGGATTAGACTGGGTGGGATATTAACAGTAATGGGCAGTGAGCAGGAGGTTGGGATTAGACTGGGTGGGATATTAACAGTAATGGACAGTGAGCAGGAGGTTGGGATTAGACTGGGTGGGATATTAATGGTAATGGACAGTGAGCAGGAGTTTGGGGTTAGACTGGGTGGGATATTGAAAGTAATGGGCAGTGAGCAGGAGGTTGGGATTCGACTGGGTGGGATATTTACAGTAATGGACAGTAAGCAGGATGTTGGGATTAGACTGGGTGGGATATTAACAGTAATGGACAGTGAGCAGGAGGTTGGCATTCGACTGGGTGGGATATTAACAGTAATGGGCAGTGAGCAGGTTGGGATTAGACTGGGTGGGATATTAACAGTAATGGGCAGTGAGCAGGTGGTTGGGATTAGACTGGGTGGGATATTTACATGAATGGGCAGTGAGCAGGAGGTTGGGACTAGAAAGCGTGGGATATTAACAGTAATGGGCAGTGAGCAGGTTGGCATTAGAGGGTGGGATATTAACGGTGATGGGTAGTGAACAGGAAGTTGGGCTTAGACTGGGTGGGATATCAACAGTAATGGGCAGTGAGCAGCAGGTTGCGATAAGACTGGGTGGGATATTTATAGTAATGGGCAGTGAGCAGGAGGTTGGGAATAGACTGGGTGGGATATTAACGGTAATGGGCAGTGGGCAGGAGTTTGGGATTAGACTGGGTGAGATATTAATAGGAATGAGCAGTGAGCAGGAGGTTGGGATTAGACTGGGTGGGATATTAACAGTAATGGACAGTGTGCAGGAGTTTGGGATTCGACTGGGTGAGATATTAATAGGAATGAGCAGTGAGCAGGATGTTGGGATTGGACTGGGTGGGATATTAACAGTAATGGACAGTGAGCAGGAGGTTGGGATTAGACTGGGTGGGAAATTTACAGTAATGGACAGCGAGCAGGAGGTTGGGATTAGACTGGGTGGGATATTAACGGTAATGGACAGTAAGCAGGAGATTGGGATTAGACTGGGAGGGATATTAAAAGTAATGGACAGTGAGCTGGAGTTTGGGATTTGACTGGGTGAGATATTAACGGAAATGGACAGTGAGCAGGAGGTTGGGATTAGATTGGGTGGGATATTTACAGTAATGGTAGTGAGCAGGAGGTTGAGATTAGACTGGGTGGGATATTAACGGTAATGGACAGTGAGCAGGAGGTTGCGATTAGAATGAGTGGGATATTAACAGTGATGAACAGTGAGCAAGAGGTTGTGATTAGACTGGGTGGGATATTAACAGTAATGGACAGTGAGCAGGACGTTGGGATTAGACTGGGTGGGATAATAACAGTAATGGGCAGTGAGCAAGAGGTTGGGATTAGACTGGGTGGGATATTAACAGTAATGGAGAGTGAGCAGGAGGTTGGGATTAGACTGGGTGGGAAATTAATGGTAATGGACAGTGAGCAGGAGGTTGGGATTAGACTGGGTGGGATATTAACAGTAATTGATAGTGAGCAGGAGGTTGAGGTTAAACTGGGTGGGATATTAACAGTAATGGGCAGTGAGCAGGAGGTTGGGTTTAAACTGGGTGGGATATTAACAGTAATGGGCAGTGAGCAGGATGTTGGGATGAGACAGGGTGGGATATTAATAGTAATGGAAGTGAGCAGGAGGTTGGAATTAGACTGGCTGGGATATTAACGGCAATGGGCAGTGAGCAGGAGGTTGGGATGAGACAGGGTGGGATATTAACAGTGATGGGTAGTGAGCAGGAAGTTGGGATTAGACTGGGTGGGATATTGACGGTAATGGACAGTGAGCAGGAGGTTGGGAATAGACTGGGTGGGATATTAACGGTAATGGACAGTGAGCAGGAGGTTGGGATTAGACTGGGTGGGATATTAACAGTAATGGACAGTGAGCAGGAGGTTGGGATTTGACTGGGTGGGATATTGAAAGTAATGGGCAGTGAGCAGGAGGTTGGGATTAGACTGTGTGGGATATTAACGGCAATGGGTAGTGAGCAGGAGGTTGGGATTAGACTGGGTGGGATATTAACATTAATGGACAATGAGCAGGAGGTTGGGATTAGACTGGGTGGGATAATAACAGTAATGGACAGTGAGCAGGAGGTTGGGATTAGACTGGGTGGGAAATTTACAGTAATGGACAGCGAGCAGGAGGTTGGGATTAGACTGGGTGGGATAATAACAGTAATGGACAGTGAGCAGGAGGTTGGGATTAGACTGGGTGGGAAATTTACAGTAATGGACAGCGAGCAGGAGGTTGGGATTAGACTGGGTGGGATATTAACGGTAATGGACAGTAAGCAGGAGATTGGGATTAGACTGGGAGGGATATTAAAAGTAATGGACAGTGAGCTGGAGTTTGGGATTTGACTGGGTGAGATATTAACGGAAATGGACAGTGAGCAGGAGGTTGGGATTAGATTGGGTGGGATATTTACAGTAATGGTAGTGAGCAGGAGGTTGGGATTAGACTGGGTGGGATATTAACGGTAATGGACAGTAAGCAGGAGATTGGGATTAGACTGGGAGGGATATTAAAAGTAATGGACAGTGAGCTGGAGTTTGGGATTTGACTGGGTGAGATATTAACGGAAATGGACAGTGAGCAGGAGGTTGGGATTAGATTGGGTGGGATATTTACAGTAATGGTAGTGAGCAGGAGGTTGGGATTAGACTGGGTGGGATATTAACAGTAATGGACAGTGAGCAGGACGTTGGGATTAGACTGGGTGGGATATTAACAGTAATTGACAGTGAGCAGGAGGTTGGGATTAGAAAGGGTGGGCTATTAACCGTAATGGGCAGTGAGCAGGTTGGGATTAGAGGGTGGGATATTAACGGTGATGGGTTGTGAGCAGGAAGTTGGGCTTCGACTGGGGGGATATTAACGGTAATGTGCAGTGAGCAGATGGTTGGGATTAGACAGGGTGGGATATTTACAGTAATGGGCAGTGAGCAGGAGGTTGGGATTTGACTGGGTGGGATATTAACGGTAATGGGTAGTGAGCAGGATGTAGGGATCAGATTCGGTGGGATATTAATGGGAATGGGCAGTGAGCAGGAGGTTGGGATTCGACTGGGTGGGATATTGACGGTAATGGGCAGTGAGCAGGAGGTTGCGATTAGAGTGAGTGGGATATTAACAGTGATGGACAGTGAGCAGGAGGTTGTGATTAGACTGTGTGGGATATTAACAGTAATGGACAGTGAGCAGGACGTTGGGATTAGACTGGGTGAGATATTAATAGGAATGAGCAGTGAGCAGGAGGTTGGCATTAGACTGGGTGGGATATTAACAGTAATGGACAATGAGCAGGAGTTTGGGATTAGACTGGGTGGGATATTAATGGTAATGGGCAGTGAGCAGGATTTGGGATTAGACTGGGTGGGATATTAACATTAATGGACAATGAGCAGGAGGTTGGAATTAGACTGGGTGGGATAATAACAGTAATGGACAGTGAGCAGGAGGTTGGGATTAGACTGGGTGGGATATTTACAAGAATGGGCAGTGAGCAGGAGGTTGGGACGAGAAAGCGTGGGATATTAACAGTAATGGGCAGTGAGCAGGTTGGCATTAGATGGTGGGATATTAATGGTGATGGGTAATGAGCCGGAAGTTGGGCTTAGACTGGGTGGGATATCAACGGTAATGGGCAGTGAGCAGCAGGTTGCGACAAGACTGGGTGGGATATTAACAGTAATGGGCAGTGAGCAGGAGGTTGGGAATAGACAGGGTGGGATATTAACGGTAATGGGCAGTGGACAGGAGTTTGGGATTAGACTGGATGGGATATTAATAGTAATGGACAGTGAGCAGGAGGTTCGGATTTGATTGGGTGGGATATTAACAGTAATGGACAGTGAGCAGGACGTTGGGATTAGACTGGGTGAGATATTAATAGGAATGAGCAGTGAGCAGGAGGTTGGGATTAGACTGGGTGGGATATTAACAGTAATGGAAAGTGTGCAGGAGTTTGGGATTAGACTGGGTGAGATAGTAATAGGAATGAGCAGTGAGCAGGAGGTTGGCATTAGACTGGCTGGGATATTAACAGTAATGGGCAGTGAGCAGGAGGTTGGGATTAGACTGGGTGGGAAATTAACAGTAATGGGCAATGAGCAGGAGGTTGGGATGAGACAGGGTGGGGTATTAACAGGAATGGGTAGTGAGCAGGAGGTTGGGATTAGACTGGGTGGGATATTGACGGTAATGGACAGTGAGCAGGAGGTTGGGAATAGACTGGGTGGTATATTAACGGTAATGGACAGTGAGCAGGAAGTTGGGATTAGACTGGGTGGGATATTAACAGTAATGGACAGTGAGCAGGAGGTTGGGATTCGACTGGGTGGGATATTGAAAGTAATGGGCAGTGAGCAGGAGGTTGGGATTCGACTGGGTGGGATATTAACAGTAATGGGTAGTGAGCAGGAGGTTGGGATTACATTGGGTGGGATATTAACAGCAATGGGCAGTGAGCAAGAGGTTGGGATTAGACTGGGTGGGATATTAACAGTAATGGAGAGTGAGCAGGAGGTTGGGATTAGACTGGGTGGGAAATTAACGGTAATGGACAGTGAGCAGGAGGTTGGGATTGGACTGGGTGGGATGTTAACAGTAATGGACAGTGAGCAAGAGGTTGGGATTAGACTGGGTGGGATATTAACAGTAATGGACAGTGAGCAGGAGGTTGGGATTAGACTGCGTGGGATATTTACAGTAATGGACAGTGAGCAGGAGTTGGGATTAGACTGGGTGGGATATTAACAGTAATGGGCAGTGAGCAGGAGGTTGGGATTAGACTGGGTGGGATATTAACAGTAATGGACAGTGAGCAGGAGGTTGGGATTAGACTGGGTGGGATATTAATGGTAATGGACAGTGAGCAGGAGTTTGGGATTAGACTGGGTGGGATATTGAAAGTAATGGGCAGTGAGCAGGAGGTTGGGATTCGACTGGGTGGGATATTTACAGTAATGGATAGTAAGCAGGATGTTGGGATTAGACTGGGTGGGATATTAACAGTAATGGACAGTGAGCAGGAGGTTGGCATTCGACTGGGTGGGATATTAACAGTAATGGGCAGTGAGCAGGTTGGGATTAGACTGGGTGGGATATTAACAGTAATGGGCAGTGAGCAGGTGGTTGGGATTAGACTGGGTGGGATATTTACATGAATGGGCAGTGAACAGGCGGTTGGGATTTAACTGGGTGGGACATGAACAGTAATGGGCAGTGAGCAGGAGGTTGGGATTAGAAAGGGTGGGCTATTAACCGTAATGGGCAGTGAGCAGGTTGGGATTAGAGGGTGGGATATTAACGGTGATGGGTTGTGAGCAGGAAGTTGGGCTTAGACTGGGGGGGATATTAACGGTAATGTGCAGTGAGCAGGAGTTTGGGATTAGACAGGGTGGGATATTTACAGTAATGGGCAGTGAGCAGGAGGTTGGGATTTGACTGGGTGGGATATTAACGGTAATGGGTAGTGAGCAGGATGTAGGGATCAGATTCGGTGGGATATTAATGGGAATGGGCAGTGAGCAGGAGGTTGGGATTCGACTGGGTGGGATATTGACGGTAATGGGTAGTGAGCAGGAGGTTGCGATTAGAGTGAGTGGGATATTAACAGTGATGGACAGTGAGCAGGAGGTTGTGATTAGACTGTGTGGGATATTAACAGTAATGGACAGTGAGCAGGACGTTGGGATTAGACTGGGTGAGATATTAATAGGAATGAGCAGTGAGCAGGAGGTTGGCATTAGACTGGGTGGGATATTAACAGTAATGGACAATGAGCAGGAGTTTGGGATTGGACTGGGTGGGATATTAATGGTAATGGGCAGTGAGCAGGATTTGGGATTAGACTGGGTGGGATATTAACATTAATGGACAATGAGCAGGAGGTTGGAATTAGACTGGGTGGGATAATAACAGTAATGGACAGTGAGCAGGAGGTTGGGATTAGACTGGGTGGGATATTTACAAGAATGGGCAGTGAGCAGGAGGTTGGGACGAGAAAGCGTGGGATATTAACAGTAATGGGCAGTGAGCAGGTTGGCATTAGATGGTGGGATATTAATGGTGATGGGTAATGAGCAGGAAGTTGGGCTTAGACTGGGTGGGATATCAACGGTAATGGGCAGTGAGCAGCAGGTTGCGACAAGACTGGGTGGGATATTAACAGTAATGGGCAGTGAGCAGGAGGTTGGGAATAGACAGGGTGGGATATTAACGGTAATGGGCAGTGGACAGGAGTTTGGGATTAGACTGGATGGGATATTAATAGTAATGGACAGTGAGCAGGAGGTTCGGATTTGATTGGGTGGGATATTAACAGTAATGGACAGTGAGCAGGACGTTGGGATTAGACTGGGTGAGATATTAATAGGAATGAGCAGTGAGCAGGAGGTTGGGATTAGACTGGGTGGGATATTAACAGTAATGGAAAGTGTGCAGGAGTTTGGGATTAGACTGGGTGAGATAGTAATAGGAATGAGCAGTGAGCAGGAGGTTGGCATTAGACTGGCTGGGATATTAACAGTAATGGGCAGTGAGCAGGAGGTTGGGATTAGACTGGGTGGGAAATTAACAGTAATGGGCAATGAGCAGGAGGTTGGGATGAGACAGGGTGGGGTATTAACAGGAATGGGTAGTGAGCAGGAGGTTGGGATTAGACTGGGTGGGATATTGACGGTAATGGACAGTGAGCAGGAGGTTGGGAATAGACTGGGTGGTATATTAACGGTAATGGACAGTGAGCAGGAAGTTGGGATTAGACTGGGTGGGATATTAACAGTAATGGACAGTGAGCAGGAGGTTGGGATTCGACTGGGTGGGATATTGAAAGTAATGGGCAGTGAGCAGGAGGTTGGGATTCGACTGGGTGGGATATTAACAGTAATGGGTAGTGAGCAGGAGGTTGGGATTACACTGGGTGGGATATTAACAGTAATGGGCAGTGAGCAAGAGGTTGGGATTAGACTGGGTGGGATATTAACAGTAATGGAGAGTGAGCAGGAGGTTGGGATTAGACTGGGTGGGAAATTAACGGTAATGGACAGTGAGCAGGAGGTTGGGATTGGACTGGGTGGGATGTTAACAGTAATGGACAGTGAGCAAGAGGTTGGGATTAGACTGGGTGGGATATTAACAGTAATGGACAGTGAGCAGGAGGTTGGGATTAGACTGGGTGGGATATTTACAGTAATGGACAGTGAGCAGGAGTTGGGATTAGACTGGGTGGGATATTAACAGTAATGGGCAGTGAGCAGGAGGTTGGGATTAGACTGGGTGGGATATTAACAGTAATGGACAGTGAGCAGGAGGTTGGGATTAGACTGGGTGGGATATTAATGGTAATGGACAGTGAGCAGGAGTTTGGGATTAGACTGGGTGGGATATTGAAAGTAATGGGCAGTGAGCAGGAGGTTGGGATTCGACTGGGTGGGATATTTACAGTAATGGACAGTAAGCAGGATGTTGGGATTAGACTGGGTGGGATATTAACAGTAATGGACAGTGAGCAGGAGGTTGGCATTCGACTGGGTGGGATATAAACAGTAATGGGCAGTGAGCAGGTTGGGATTAGACTGGGTGGGATATTAACAGTAATGGGCAGTGAGCAGGTGGTTGGGATTAGACTGGGTGGGATATTTACATGAATGGGCAGTGAGCAGGAGGTTGGGACTAGAAAGCGTGGGACATTAACAGTAATGGGCAGTGAGCAGGTTGGCATTAGAGGGTGGGATATTAACGGTGATGGGTAGTGAACAGGAAGTTGGGCTTAGACTGGGTGGGATATCAACAGTAATGGGCAGTGAGCAGCAGGTTGCGATAAGACTGGGTGGGATATTTATAGTAATGGGCAGTGAGCAGGAGGTTGGGAATAGACTGGGTGGGATATTAACGGTAATGGGCAGTGGGCAGGAGTTTGGGATTAGACTGGGTGAGATATTAATAGGAATGAGCAGTGAGCAGGAGGTTGGGATTAGACTGGGTGGGATATTAACAGTAATGGACAGTGTGCAGGAGTTTGGGATTCGACTGGGTGAGATATTAATAGGAATGAGCAGTGAGCAGGATGTTGGGATTGGACTGGGTGGGATATTAACAGTAATGGACAGTGAGCAGGAGGTTGGGATTAGACTGGGTGGGAAATTTACAGTAATGGACAGCGAGCAGGAGGTTGGGATTAGACTGGGTGGGATATTAACGGTAATGGACAGTAAGCAGGAGATTGGGATTAGACTGGGAGGGATATTAAAAGTAATGGACAGTGAGCTGGAGTTTGGGATTTGACTGGGTGAGATATTAACGGAAATGGACAGTGAGCAGGAGGTTGGGATTAGATTGGGTGGGATATTTACAGTAATGGTAGTGAGCAGGAGGTTGAGATTAGACTGGGTGGGATATTAACGGTAATGGACAGTGAGCAGGAGGTTGCGATTAGAATGAGTGGGATATTAACAGTGATGGACAGTGAGCAAGAGGTTGTGATTAGACTGGGTGGGATATTAACAGTAATGGACAGTGAGCAGGACGTTGGGATTAGACTGGGTGAGATATTAATAGGAATGAGCAGTAAGTTCGGATTAGACTGGGTGGGATATTAACAGTAATGGACAGTGAGCAGGAGTTTGGGATTAGACTGGGTGGGATATTAACAGTAATTGATAGTGAGCAGGAGGTTGAGGTTAAACTGGGTGGGATATTAACAGTAATGGGCAGTGAGCAGGAAGTTGGGATCAGACTGGGTGGGATATTAACAGTAATGGACAGTGAGCAGGAGGTTGGGATTCGACTGGGTGGGATATTAACAGTAATGGGCAGTGAGCAGGAGTTGGGATTACACTGGGTGGGATATTAACAGTAATGGGCAGTGACCAGTTTGGGATTAGAAAGGGTGGGATATTAACAGTAATGGACAGTGAGCAGGAGGTTGGGATTAGAAAGGGTGGGATATTAACAGTCATGGACAATGAGCAGGAGGTTGGGATTAGAAAGGGTGGGATATTAACCGTAATGGGCAGTGAGCAGGTTGGGATTGGAGGTTGGGATATTAACGGTGATGGGCAGTGAGCAGGAGGATGGGATTAGACTGGGTGGGATATTAACAGTAATGGACAGTGAGCAGGAGGTTGAGATTAGACTGGGTGAGATATTAATAGGAATGAGCAGTGAGGAGGAGGTTGGGATCAGACAGGGTGGGATATTAACAGTAATGGGCAGTGAGCAGGAGGTTGGGATGAGAATGGGTGGGATATTAACAGTAATGGACAGTGAGCAAGAGGTTGGGATTAGACTGGGTGGGATATTGACGGTAATGGACAGTGAGCAGGAGGTTGGGATTAGACTGGGTGGGAAATTAACGGTAATGGACAGTGAGCAGGAGGTTGGGATTAGACTGGGTGGGATGTTAACAGTAATGGACAGTGAGCAGGAGGTTGGGATTAGACCGGGTGGGATATTTACAGTAATGGACAGTGAGCAGGAGTTGGGATTAGACTGGGCGGGATATTAACAGTAATGGGCAGTGAGCAGGATGTTGTGATCAGATTCGGTGGGATATTAACAGTAATGGACAGTGAGCAAGAGGTTGTGATTAGACTGGGTGGGATATTAACAGTAATGGATCGTGAGCAGGACGTTGGGATTAGACTGGGTGAGATATTAATAGGAATGAGCAGTGAGCAGGAGGTTGGGATTAGACAGGGTGGGATATTAACAGTAATGGACAATGAGCAGGAGTTTGGGATTAGACTGGGTGGGATATTAACAGTAATTGACAGTGAGCAGGAGGTGGGGGTTAGACTGGGTGGGATATTAACAGTAATGGGCAGTGAGCAGGAGGTTGGGATTAGACTGGGTGGGATATTAACAGTAAGGGGCAGTGAGCAGGAGGTTGGGATTAGACTGGGTGGGATATTAATAGTAATGGGCAGTGAGCAGGAGGTTGGGATGAGACAGGGTGGGATATTAACAGTAATTGGTAGCGAGCAGGAGGTTGGGTTTTTCCTGGGTGGGATATTAACAGTAATGGACAGTGAGCAGGAGGTTGGGATTAGACTGGGTGGGATATTGACGGTAATGGACAGTGAGCAGGAGGTTGGGATTAGACTGGGTGGTATATTAACGGTAATGGACAGTGAGCAGGAGGTTGGGATTCGACTGGGTGGGATATTAACAGTAATGGACAGTGAGCAGGAGGTTGGGATTTGACTGGGTGAGATATTAACCGAAATGGACAATGAGCAGGAGGTTGGGATTAGATTGGGTGGGATATTTACAGTAATGGACAGTGAGCAGGAGGTTGGGATCAGACTGGGTGGGATATTAACAGTAATGGGCAGTGAGCAGGAGGTTGGGATCAGACTGGGTGGGATATTAACAGTAATGGACAGTGAGCAGGAGGTTGGGATTCGACTGGGTGGGATATTAACAGTAATGGACAGTGAGCAGGAGGTTGGGATTAGACTGGGTGGGATGTTAACAGTAATGGACAGTGAGCAAGAGGTTGGGATTAGACTGGGTGGGATATTAACAGTAATGGACAGTGAGCAGGAGGTTGGGATTAGACTGGGTGGGATATTTACAGTAATGGACAGTGAGCAGGAGTTGGGATTAGACTGGGTGGGATATTAACAGTAATGGGCAGTGAGCAGGAGGTTGGGATTAGACTGGGTGGGATATTAACAGTAATGGACAGTGAGCAGGAGGTTGGGATTAGACTGGGTGGGATATTAATGGTAATGGACAGTGAGCAGGAGTTTGGGATTAGACTGGGTGGGATATTGAAAGTAATGGGCAGTGAGCAGGAGGTTGGGATTCGACTGGGTGGGATATTTACAGTAATGGACAGTAAGCAGGATGTTGGGATTAGACTGGGTGGGATATTAACAGTAATGGACAGTGAGCAGGAGGTTGGCATTCGACTGGGTGGGATATTAACAGTAATGGGCAGTGAGCAGGTTGGGATTAGACTGGGTGGGATATTAACAGTAATGGGCAGTGAGCAGGTGGTTGGGATTAGACTGGGTGGGATATTTACATGAATGGGCAGTGAGCAGGAGGTTGGGACTAGAAAGCGTGGGATATTAACAGTAATGGGCAGTGAGCAGGTTGGCATTAGAGGGTGGGATATTAACGGTGATGGGTAGTGAACAGGAAGTTGGGCTTAGACTGGGTGGGATATCAACAGTAATGGGCAGTGAGCAGCAGGTTGCGATAAGACTGGGTGGGATATTTATAGTAATGGGCAGTGAGCAGGAGGTTGGGAATAGACTGGGTGGGATATTAACGGTAATGGGCAGTGGGCAGGAGTTTGGGATTAGACTGGGTGAGATATTAATAGGAATGAGCAGTGAGCAGGAGGTTGGGATTAGACTGGGTGGGATATTAACAGTAATGGACAGTGTGCAGGAGTTTGGGATTCGACTGGGTGAGATATTAATAGGAATGAGCAGTGAGCAGGATGTTGGGATTGGACTGGGTGGGATATTAACAGTAATGGACAGTGAGCAGGAGGTTGGGATTAGACTGGGTGGGAAATTTACAGTAATGGACAGCGAGCAGGAGGTTGGGATTAGACTGGGTGGGATATTAACGGTAATGGACAGTAAGCAGGAGATTGGGATTAGACTGGGAGGGATATTAAAAGTAATGGACAGTGAGCTGGAGTTTGGGATTTGACTGGGTGAGATATTAACGGAAATGGACAGTGAGCAGGAGGTTGGGATTAGATTGGGTGGGATATTTACAGTAATGGTAGTGAGCAGGAGGTTGAGATTAGACTGGGTGGGATATTAACGGTAATGGACAGTGAGCAGGAGGTTGCGATTAGAATGAGTGGGATATTAACAGTGATGAACAGTGAGCAAGAGGTTGTGATTAGACTGGGTGGGATATTAACAGTAATGGACAGTGAGCAGGACGTTGGGATTAGACTGGGTGGGATAATAACAGTAATGGGCAGTGAGCAAGAGGTTGGGATTAGACTGGGTGGGATATTAACAGTAATGGAGAGTGAGCAGGAGGTTGGGATTAGACTGGGTGGGAAATTAATGGTAATGGACAGTGAGCAGGAGGTTGGGATTAGACTGGGTGGGATATTAACAGTAATTGATAGTGAGCAGGAGGTTGAGGTTAAACTGGGTGGGATATTAACAGTAATGGGCAGTGAGCAGGAGGTTGGGTTTAAACTGGGTGGGATATTAACAGTAATGGGCAGTGAGCAGGATGTTGGGATGAGACAGGGTGGGATATTAATAGTAATGGAAGTGAGCAGGAGGTTGGAATTAGACTGGCTGGGATATTAATGGCAATGGGCAGTGAGCAGGAGGTTGGGATGAGACAGGGTGGGATATTAACAGTGATGGGTAGTGAGCAGGAAGTTGGGATTAGACTGGGTGGGATATTGACGGTAATGGACAGTGAGCAGGAGGTTGGGAATAGACTGGGTGGGATATTAACGGTAATGGACAGTGAGCAGGAGGTTGGGATTAGACTGGGTGGGATATTAACAGTAATGGACAGTGAGCAGGAGGTTGGGATTTGACTGGGTGGGATATTGAAAGTAATGGGCAGTGAGCAGGAGGTTGGGATTAGACTGTGTGGGATATTAACGGCAATGGGTAGTGAGCAGGAGGTTGGGATTAGACTGGGTGGGATATTAACATTAATGGACAATGAGCAGGAGGTTGGGATTAGACTGGGTGGGATAATAACAGTAATGGACAGTGAGCAGGAGGTTGGGATTAGACTGGGTGGGAAATTTACAGTAATGGACAGCGAGCAGGAGGTTGGGATTAGACTGGGTGGGATAATAACAGTAATGGACAGTGAGCAGGAGGTTGGGATTAGACTGGGTGGGAAATTTACAGTAATGGACAGCGAGCAGGAGGTTGGGATTAGACTGGGTGGGATATTAACGGTAATGGACAGTAAGCAGGAGATTGGGATTAGACTGGGAGGGATATTAAAAGTAATGGACAGTGAGCTGGAGTTTGGGATTTGACTGGGTGAGATATTAACGGAAATGGACAGTGAGCAGGAGGTTGGGATTAGATTGGGTGGGATATTTACAGTAATGGTAGTGAGCAGGAGGTTGGGATTAGACTGGGTGGGATATTAACGGTAATGGACAGTAAGCAGGAGATTGGGATTAGACTGGGAGGGATATTAAAAGTAATGGACAGTGAGCTGGAGTTTGGGATTTGACTGGGTGAGATATTAACGGAAATGGACAGTGAGCAGGAGGTTGGGATTAGATTGGGTGGGATATTTACAGTAATGGTAGTGAGCAGGAGGTTGGGATTAGACTGGGTGGGATATTAACAGTAATGGACAGTGAGCAGGACGTTGGGATTAGACTGGGTGGGATATTAACAGTAATTGACAGTGAGCAGGAGGTTGGGATTAGAAAGGGTGGGCTATTAACCGTAATGGGCAGTGAGCAGGTTGGGATTAGAGGGTGGGATATTAACGGTGATGGGTTGTGAGCAGGAAGTTGGGCTTCGACTGGGGGGATATTAACGGTAATGTGCAGTGAGCAGATGGTTGGGATTAGACAGGGTGGGATATTTACAGTAATGGGCAGTGAGCAGGAGGTTGGGATTTGACTGGGTGGGATATTAACGGTAATGGGTAGTGAGCAGGATGTAGGGATCAGATTCGGTGGGATATTAATGGGAATGGGCAGTGAGCAGGAGGTTGGGATTCGACTGGGTGGGATATTGACGGTAATGGGCAGTGAGCAGGAGGTTGCGATTAGAGTGAGTGGGATATTAACAGTGATGGACAGTGAGCAGGAGGTTGTGATTAGACTGTGTGGGATATTAACAGTAATGGACAGTGAGCAGGACGTTGGGATTAGACTGGGTGAGATATTAATAGGAATGAGCAGTGAGCAGGAGGTTGGCATTAGACTGGGTGGGATATTAACAGTAATGGACAATGAGCAGGAGTTTGGGATTAGACTGGGTGGGATATTAATGGTAATGGGCAGTGAGCAGGATTTGGGATTAGACTGGGTGGGATATTAACATTAATGGACAATGAGCAGGAGGTTGGAATTAGACTGGGTGGGATAATAACAGTAATGGACAGTGAGCAGGAGGTTGGGATTAGACTGGGTGGGATATTTACAAGAATGGGCAGTGAGCAGGAGGTTGGGACGAGAAAGCGTGGGATATTAACAGTAATGGGCAGTGAGCAGGTTGGCATTAGATGGTGGGATATTAATGGTGATGGGTAATGAGCCGGAAGTTGGGCTTAGACTGGGTGGGATATCAACGGTAATGGGCAGTGAGCAGCAGGTTGCGACAAGACTGGGTGGGATATTAACAGTAATGGGCAGTGAGCAGGAGGTTGGGAATAGACAGGGTGGGATATTAACGGTAATGGGCAGTGGACAGGAGTTTGGGATTAGACTGGATGGGATATTAATAGTAATGGACAGTGAGCAGGAGGTTCGGATTTGATTGGGTGGGATATTAACAGTAATGGACAGTGAGCAGGACGTTGGGATTAGACTGGGTGAGATATTAATAGGAATGAGCAGTGAGCAGGAGGTTGGGATTAGACTGGGTGGGATATTAACAGTAATGGAAAGTGTGCAGGAGTTTGGGATTAGACTGGGTGAGATAGTAATAGGAATGAGCAGTGAGCAGGAGGTTGGCATTAGACTGGCTGGGATATTAACAGTAATGGGCAGTGAGCAGGAGGTTGGGATTAGACTGGGTGGGAAATTAACAGTAATGGGCAATGAGCAGGAGGTTGGGATGAGACAGGGTGGGGTATTAACAGGAATGGGTAGTGAGCAGGAGGTTGGGATTAGACTGGGTGGGATATTGACGGTAATGGACAGTGAGCAGGAGGTTGGGAATAGACTGGGTGGTATATTAACGGTAATGGACAGTGAGCAGGAAGTTGGGATTAGACTGGGTGGGATATTAACAGTAATGGACAGTGAGCAGGAGGTTGGGATTCGACTGGGTGGGATATTGAAAGTAATGGGCAGTGAGCAGGAGGTTGGGATTCGACTGGGTGGGATATTAACAGTAATGGGTAGTGAGCAGGAGGTTGGGATTACATTGGGTGGGATATTAACAGCAATGGGCAGTGAGCAAGAGGTTGGGATTAGACTGGGTGGGATATTAACAGTAATGGAGAGTGAGCAGGAGGTTGGGATTAGACTGGGTGGGAAATTAACGGTAATGGACAGTGAGCAGGAGGTTGGGATTGGACTGGGTGGGATGTTAACAGTAATGGACAGTGAGCAAGAGGTTGGGATTAGACTGGGTGGGATATTAACAGTAATGGACAGTGAGCAGGAGGTTGGGATTAGACTGCGTGGGATATTTACAGTAATGGACAGTGAGCAGGAGTTGGGATTAGACTGGGTGGGATATTAACAGTAATGGGCAGTGAGCAGGAGGTTGGGATTAGACTGGGTGGGATATTAACAGTAATGGACAGTGAGCAGGAGGTTGGGATTAGACTGGGTGGGATATTAATGGTAATGGACAGTGAGCAGGAGTTTGGGATTAGACTGGGTGGGATATTGAAAGTAATGGGCAGTGAGCAGGAGGTTGGGATTCGACTGGGTGGGATATTTACAGTAATGGATAGTAAGCAGGATGTTGGGATTAGACTGGGTGGGATATTAACAGTAATGGACAGTGAGCAGGAGGTTGGCATTCGACTGGGTGGGATATTAACAGTAATGGGCAGTGAGCAGGTTGGGATTAGACTGGGTGGGATATTAACAGTAATGGGCAGTGAGCAGGTGGTTGGGATTAGACTGGGTGGGATATTTACATGAATGGGCAGTGAACAGGCGGTTGGGATTTAACTGGGTGGGACATGAACAGTAATGGGCAGTGAGCAGGAGGTTGGGATTAGAAAGGGTGGGCTATTAACCGTAATGGGCAGTGAGCAGGTTGGGATTAGAGGGTGGGATATTAACGGTGATGGGTTGTGAGCAGGAAGTTGGGCTTAGACTGGGGGGATATTAACGGTAATGTGCAGTGAGCAGGAGGTTGGGATTAGACAGGGTGGGATATTTACAGTAATGGGCAGTGAGCAGGAGGTTGGGATTTGACTGGGTGGGATATTAACGGTAATGGGTAGTGAGCAGGATGTAGGGATCAGATTCGGTGGGATATTAATGGGAATGGGCAGTGAGCAGGAGGTTGGGATTCGACTGGGTGGGATATTGACGGTAATGGGTAGTGAGCAGGAGGTTGCGATTAGAGTGAGTGGGATATTAACAGTGATGGACAGTGAGCAGGAGGTTGTGATTAGACTGTGTGGGATATTAACAGTAATGGACAGTGAGCAGGACGTTGGGATTAGACTGGGTGAGATATTAATAGGAATGAGCAGTGAGCAGGAGGTTGGCATTAGACTGGGTGGGATATTAACAGTAATGGACAATGAGCAGGAGTTTGGGATTGGACTGGGTGGGATATTAATGGTAATGGGCAGTGAGCAGGATTTGGGATTAGACTGGGTGGGATATTAACATTAATGGACAATGAGCAGGAGGTTGGAATTAGACTGGGTGGGATAATAACAGTAATGGACAGTGAGCAGGAGGTTGGGATTAGACTGGGTGGGATATTTACAAGAATGGGCAGTGAGCAGGAGGTTGGGACGAGAAAGCGTGGGATATTAACAGTAATGGGCAGTGAGCAGGTTGGCATTAGATGGTGGGATATTAATGGTGATGGGTAATGAGCAGGAAGTTGGGCTTAGACTGGGTGGGATATCAACGGTAATGGGCAGTGAGCAGCAGGTTGCGACAAGACTGGGTGGGATATTAACAGTAATGGGCAGTGAGCAGGAGGTTGGGAATAGACAGGGTGGGATATTAACGGTAATGGGCAGTGGACAGGAGTTTGGGATTAGACTGGATGGGATATTAATAGTAATGGACAGTGAGCAGGAGGTTCGGATTTGATTGGGTGGGATATTAACAGTAATGGACAGTGAGCAGGACGTTGGGATTAGACTGGGTGAGATATTAATAGGAATGAGCAGTGAGCAGGAGGTTGGGATTAGACTGGGTGGGATATTAACAGTAATGGAAAGTGTGCAGGAGTTTGGGATTAGACTGGGTGAGATAGTAATAGGAATGAGCAGTGAGCAGGAGGTTGGCATTAGACTGGCTGGGATATTAACAGTAATGGGCAGTGAGCAGGAGGTTGGGATTAGACTGGGTGGGAAATTAACAGTAATGGGCAATGAGCAGGAGGTTGGGATGAGACAGGGTGGGGTATTAACAGGAATGGGTAGTGAGCAGGAGGTTGGGATTAGACTGGGTGGGATATTGACGGTAATGGACAGTGAGCAGGAGGTTGGGAATAGACTGGGTGGTATATTAACGGTAATGGACAGTGAGCAGGAAGTTGGGATTAGACTGGGTGGGATATTAACAGTAATGGACAGTGAGCAGGAGGTTGGGATTCGACTGGGTGGGATATTGAAAGTAATGGGCAGTGAGCAGGAGGTTGGGATTCGACTGGGTGGGATATTAACAGTAATGGGTAGTGAGCAGGAGGTTGGGATTACACTGGGTGGGATATTAACAGTAATGGGCAGTGAGCAAGAGGTTGGGATTAGACTGGGTGGGATATTAACAGTAATGGAGAGTGAGCAGGAGGTTGGGATTAGACTGGGTGGGAAATTAACGGTAATGGACAGTGAGCAGGAGGTTGGGATTGGACTGGGTGGGATGTTAACAGTAATGGACAGTGAGCAAGAGGTTGGGATTAGACTGGGTGGGATATTAACAGTAATGGACAGTGAGCAGGAGGTTGGGATTAGACTGGGTGGGATATTTACAGTAATGGACAGTGAGCAGGAGTTGGGATTAGACTGGGTGGGATATTAACAGTAATGGGCAGTGAGCAGGAGGTTGGGATTAGACTGGGTGGGATATTAACAGTAATGGACAGTGAGCAGGAGGTTGGGATTAGACTGGGTGGGATATTAATGGTAATGGACAGTGAGCAGGAGTTTGGGATTAGACTGGGTGGGATATTGAAAGTAATGGGCAGTGAGCAGGAGGTTGGGATTCGACTGGGTGGGATATTTACAGTAATGGACAGTAAGCAGGATGTTGGGATTAGACTGGGTGGGATATTAACAGTAATGGACAGTGAGCAGGAGGTTGGCATTCGACTGGGTGGGATATAAACAGTAATGGGCAGTGAGCAGGTTGGGATTAGACTGGGTGGGATATTAACAGTAATGGGCAGTGAGCAGGTGGTTGGGATTAGACTGGGTGGGATATTTACATGAATGGGCAGTGAGCAGGAGGTTGGGACTAGAAAGCGTGGGACATTAACAGTAATGGGCAGTGAGCAGGTTGGCATTAGAGGGTGGGATATTAACGGTGATGGGTAGTGAACAGGAAGTTGGGCTTAGACTGGGTGGGATATCAACAGTAATGGGCAGTGAGCAGCAGGTTGCGATAAGACTGGGTGGGATATTTATAGTAATGGGCAGTGAGCAGGAGGTTGGGAATAGACTGGGTGGGATATTAACGGTAATGGGCAGTGGGCAGGAGTTTGGGATTAGACTGGGTGAGATATTAATAGGAATGAGCAGTGAGCAGGAGGTTGGGATTAGACTGGGTGGGATATTAACAGTAATGGACAGTGTGCAGGAGTTTGGGATTCGACTGGGTGAGATATTAATAGGAATGAGCAGTGAGCAGGATGTTGGGATTGGACTGGGTGGGATATTAACAGTAATGGACAGTGAGCAGGAGGTTGGGATTAGACTGGGTGGGAAATTTACAGTAATGGACAGCGAGCAGGAGGTTGGGATTAGACTGGGTGGGATATTAACGGTAATGGACAGTAAGCAGGAGATTGGGATTAGACTGGGAGGGATATTAAAAGTAATGGACAGTGAGCTGGAGTTTGGGATTTGACTGGGTGAGATATTAACGGAAATGGACAGTGAGCAGGAGGTTGGGATTAGATTGGGTGGGATATTTACAGTAATGGTAGTGAGCAGGAGGTTGAGATTAGACTGGGTGGGATATTAACGGTAATGGACAGTGAGCAGGAGGTTGCGATTAGAATGAGTGGGATATTAACAGTGATGGACAGTGAGCAAGAGGTTGTGATTAGACTGGGTGGGATATTAACAGTAATGGACAGTGAGCAGGACGTTGGGATTAGACTGGGTGAGATATTAATAGGAATGAGCAGTAAGTTCGGATTAGACTGGGTGGGATATTAACAGTAATGGACAGTGAGCAGGAGTTTGGGATTAGACTGGGTGGGATATTAACAGTAATTGATAGTGAGCAGGAGGTTGAGGTTAAACTGGGTGGGATATTAACAGTAATGGGCAGTGAGCAGGAAGTTGGGTTTAAACTGGGTGGGATATTAACAGTAATGGGCAGTGAGCAGGATGTTGGGATGAGACAGGGTGGGATATTAATAGTAATGGAAGTGAGCAGGAGGTTGGCATTAGACTGGCTGGGATATTAACGGCAATGGGCAGTGAGCAGGAGGTTGGGATGAGACAGGGTGGGATATTAACAGTAATGGGTAGTGAGCAGGAAGTTGGGATTAGACTGGGTGGGATATTGACGGTAATGGACAGTGAGCAGGAGGTTGGGAATAGACTGGGTGGGATATTAACAGTAATGGACAGTGAGCAGGAGGTTGGGATTTGACTGGGTGGGATATTGAAAGTAATGGGCAGTGAGCAGGAGGTTGGGATTAGACTGTGTGGGATATTAACGGCAATGGGTAGTGAGCAGGAGGTTGGGATTAGACTGGGTGGGATATTAACATTAATGGACAATGAGCAGGAGGTTGGGATTAGACTGGGTGGGATAATAACAGTAATGGACAGTGAGCAGGAGGTTGGGATTAGACTGGGTGGGAAATTTACAGTAATGGACAGCGAGCAGGAGGTTGGGATTAGACTGGGTGGGATAATAACAGTAATGGACAGTGAGCAGGAGGTTGGGATTAGACTGGGTGGGAAATTTACAGTAATGGACAGCGAGCAGGAGGTTGGGATGAGACTGGGTGGGATATTAACGGTAATGGACAGTAAGCAGGAGATTGGGATTAGACTGGGAGGGATATTAAAAGTAATGGACAGTGAGCTGGAGTTTGGGATTTGACTGGGTGAGATATTAACGGAAATGGACAGTGAGCAGGAGGTTGGGATGAGATTGGGTGGGATATTTACAGTAATGGTAGTGAGCAGGAGGTTGGGATTAGACTGGGTGGGATATTAACGGTAATGGACAGTAAGCAGGAGATTGGGATTAGACTGGGAGGGATATTAAAAGTAATGGACAGTGAGCTGGAGTTTGGGATTTGACTGGGTGAGATATTAACGGAAATGGACAGTGAGCAGGAGGTTGGGATTAGATTGGGTGGGATATTTACAGTAATGGTAGTGAGCAGGAGGTTGGGATTAGACTGGGTGGGATATTAACGGTAATGGACAGTGAGCAGGAGGTTGCGATTAGAGTGAGTGGGATATTAACAGTGATGGACAGTGAGCAAGAGGTTGTGATTAGACTGGGTGGGATATTAACAGTAATGGACAGTGAGCAGGACGTTGGGATTAGACTGGGTGAGATATTAATAGGAATGAGCAGTGAGCAGGAGGTTGGGATTAGACTGGGTGTGATATTAACAGTAATGGACAATGAGCAGGAGTTTGGGATTAGACTGGGTGGGATATTAACAGTAATTGACAGTGAGCAGGAGGTGGGGGTTAGACTGGGTGGGATATTAACAGTAATGGGCAGTGAGCAGGAGGTTGGGATTAGACTGGGTGGGATATTAACAGTAATGGGCAGTGAACAGGCGGTTGGGATTTAACTGGGTGGGATATGAACAGTAATGGGCAGTGAGCAGGAGGTTGGGATTAGAAAGGGTGGGCTATTAACCGTAATGGGCAGTGAGCAGGTTGGGATTAGAGGGTGGGATATTAACGGTGATGGGTTGTGAGCAGGAAGTTGGGCTTAGACTGGGGGGATATTAACGGTGATGTGCAGTGAGCAGGAGGTTGGGATTAGACTGGGTGGGATATTTACAGTAATGGGCAGTGAGCAGGAGGTTGGGATTTGACTGGGTGGGATATTAACGGTAATGGGTAGTGAGCAGGATGTAGGGATCAGATTCGGTGGGATATTAATGGGAATGGGCAGTGAGCAGGAGGTTGGGATTCGACTGGGTGGGATATTAACGGTAATGGGCAGTGAGCAGGAGGTTGCGATTAGAGTGAGTGGGATATTAACAGTGATGGACAGTGAGCAGGAGGTTGTGATTAGACTGTGTGGGATATTAACAGTAATGGACAGTGAGCAGGACGTTGGGATTAGACTGGGTGAGATATTAATAGGAATGAGCAGTGAGCAGGAGGTTGGCATTAGACTGGGTGGGATATTAACAGTAATGGACAATGAGCAGGAGTTTGGGATTAGACTGGGTGGGATATTAATGGTAATGGGCAGTGAGCAGGATTTGGGATTAGACTGGGTGGGATATTAACATTAATGGACAATGAGCAGGAGGTTGGAATTAGACTGGGTGGGATAATAACAGTAATGGACAGTGAGCAGGAGGTTGGGATTAGACTGGGTGGGATATTTACAAGAATGGGCAGTGAGCAGGAGGTTGGGACGAGAAAGCGTGGGATATTAACAGTAATGTGCAGTGAGCAGGTTGGCATTAGATGGTGGGATATTAATGGTGATGGGTAATGAGCAGGAAGTTGGGCTTAGACTGGGTGGGATATCAACGGTAATGGGCAGTGAGCAGCAGGTTGCGACAAGACTGGGTGGGATATTTACAGTAATGGGCAGTGAGCAGGAGGTTGGGAATAGACAGGGTGGGATATTAACGGTAATGGGCAGTGGACAGGAGTTTGGGATTAGACTGGATGGGATATTAATAGTAATGGACAGTGAGCAGGAGGTTCGGATTTGATTGGGTGGGATATTAACAGTAATGGACAGTGAGCAGGACGTTGGGATTAGACTGGGTGAGATATTAATAGGAATGAGCAGTGAGCAGGAGGTTGGGATTAGACTGGGTGGGATATTAACAGTAATGGAAAGTGTGCAGGAGTTTGGGATTAGACTGGGTGGGAAATTAACAGTAATGGGCAATGAGCAGGAGGTTGGGATGAGACAGGGTGGGGTATTAACAGGAATGGGTAGTGAGCAGGAGGTTGGGATTAGACTGGGTGGGATATTGACGGTAATGGACAGTGAGCAGGAGGTTGGGAATAGACTGGGTGGTATATTAACGGTAATGGACAGTGAGCAGGAAGTTGGGATTAGACTGGGTGGGATATTAACAGTAATGGACAGTGAGCAGGAGGTTGGGATTCGACTGGGTGGGATATTGAAAGTAATGGGCAGTGAGCAGGAGGTTGGGATTAGACTGGGTGGGATATTAACATTAATGCACAATGAGCAGGAGGTTGGGATTAGACTGGGTGGGATAATAACAGTAATGGACAGTGAGCAGGAGGTTGGGATTAGACTGGGTGGGATATTGACGGTAATGGACAGCGAGCAGGAGATTGGGATTAGACTGGGTGGGATATTAATAGTAATGGACAGTGAGCAGGAGTTTGGGATTTGACTGGGTGGGATATTAACAGTAATGGACAGTGAGCAGGAGGTTGGGATTAGACTGGGCGGGATATTTACAGTAATGGACAGTGAGCAGGAGGTTGGGATGAGACTGGGTGGGATATTTACAGTAATGGACAGTGAACAGGAGGTTGGGATTAGACTGGGTGGGATATTAACAGTAATGGGCAGTGATCAGGTTGGGATTAGAGGGTGGGATATTAACGGTGATGGGTAGTGAGCAGGAAGTTGGGCTTAGACTGGGTGGGATATCAACGGTAATTGGCAGTGAGCAGCAGGTTGCGATAAGACTGGGTGGGATATTTACAGTAATGGGCAGTGAGCAGGAGATTGGGAATAGACTGGATGGGATATTAACAGTAATGGACAGTGAGCAGGAGGTTCGGATTTGATTGGGTGGGATATTAACAGTTATGGACAGTGAGCAGGACGTTGGGATTAGACTGGCTGGGATATTAACAGTAATGGGCAGTGAGCAGGAGGTTGGGATTAGACTGGGTGAGATATTAATAGGAATGAGCAGTGAGCAGGAGGTTGGCATTAGACTGGCTGGGATATTAACAGTAATGGGCAGTGAGCAGGAGGTTGGGATTAGGTTGGGTGGGATATTAACAGTAATGGGCAGTGAGCAGGAGGTTGGGATGAGACAGGGTGGGATATTAACAGGAATGGGTAGTGAGCAGGAGGTTGGGATTAGACTGGGTGGGATATTGACGGTAATGGACAGTGAGCAGGAGGTTGGGAATAGACTGGGTGCTTTATTAGCGGTAATGGACAGTGAGCAGCAGGTTGGGAATAGACTGGGTGGTATATTAACAGTAATGGGCAGTGAGCAGGTTGGGATTAGACTGGGTGGGATATTAACAGTAATGGGCAGTGAGCAGGAGGTTGGGATGAGACAGGGTGGGATATTAACAGGAATGGGTAGTGAGCAGAAGGTTGGGATTAGACTGGGTGGGATATTGACGGTAATGGACTGTGAGCAGGGGGTTGGGAATAGACTGGGTGGTATATTAACGGTAATGGACAGTGAGCAGGAGGTTGGGATTAGACTGGGTGGGATATTAACAGTAATGGACAGTGAGCAGGAGGTTGGGATTCGACTGGGTGGGATATTAACAGTAACGGGCAGTGACCAGTTTGGGATTAGACTGGGTGGGATATTAACAGGAATGGGCAGTGAGCAGGCAGTTAAGATTAGACTGGGTGGGATATTGACGGTAATGGACAGTGAGCAGGAGGTTGGGATTAGACTTGGTGGGAAATTAACGGTAATAGACAGTGAGCAGGAGGTTGGGATTAGACTGGGTGGGATATTAACAGTAATGGACAGTGAGCAAGAGGTTGGGATTAGACTGGGTGGGATATTAACAGTAATGGACAGTGAGCAGGAGGTTGGGATTAGACTGGGTGGGATATTTACAGTAATGGACAGTGAGCAGGAGGTTGGGATGAGACTGGGTGGGATATTTACAGTAATGGACAGTGAGCAGGAGTTTGGGATTTGACTGGGTGGGATATTAACAGTAATGGACAGTGAGCAGGAGGTTGGGATTAGACTGGGCGGGATATTTACAGTAATGGACAGTGAGCAGGAGGTTGGGATGAGACTGGGTGGGATATTTACAGTAATGGACAGTGAACAGGAGGTTGGGATTAGACTGGGTGGGATATTAACAGTAATGGACAGTGATCAGGTTGGGATTAGAGGGTGGGATATTAACGGTGATGGGTAGTGAGCAGGTGGTTGGGATTAGACTGGGTAGGATATTTACAGTAATGGGCAGTGAGCAGGAGGTTGGGATTAGAAAGCGTGCGATATTAACAGTAATGGGCAGTGATCAGGTTGGGATTAGAGGGTGGGATATTAACGGTGATGGGTAGTGAGCAGGAAGTTGGGCTTAGACTGGGTGGGATATCAACGGTAATTGGCAGTGAGCAGCAGGTTGCGATAAGACTGGGTGGGATATTTACAGTAATGGGCAGTGAGCAGGAGATTGGGAATAGACTGGATGGGATATTAACAGTAATGGACAGTGAGCAGGAGGTTCGGATTTGATTGGGTGGGATATTAACAGTTATGGACAGTGAGCAGGACGTTGGGATTAGACTGGCTGGGATATTAACAGTAATGGGCAGTGAGCAGGAGGTTGGGATTAGACTGGGTGAGATATTAATAGGAATGAGCAGTGAGCAGGAGGTTGGCATTAGACTGGCTGGGATATTAACAGTAATGGGCAGTGAGCAGGAGGTTGGGATTAGGTTGGGTGGGATATTAACAGTAATGGGCAGTGAGCAGGAGGTTGGGATGAGACAGGGTGGGATATTAACAGGAATGGGTAGTGAGCAGGAGGTTGGGATTAGACTGGGTGGGATATTGACGGTAATGGACAGTGAGCAGGAGGTTGGGAATAGACTGGGTGCTTTATTAGCGGTAATGGACAGTGAGCAGCAGGTTGGGAATAGACTGGGTGGTATATTAACAGTAATGGGCAGTGAGCAGGTTGGGATTTGACTGGGTGGGATATTAACAGTAATGGGCAGTGAGCAGGAGGTTGGGATGAGACAGGGTGGGATATTAACAGGAATGGGTAGTGAGCAGAAGGTTGGGATTAGACTGGGTGGGATATTGACGGTAATGGACTGTGAGCAGGGGGTTGGGAATAGACTGGGTGGTATATTAACGGTAATGGACAGTGAGCAGGAGGTTGGGATTAGACTGGGTGGGATATTAACAGTAATGGACAGTGAGCAGGAGGTTGGGATTCGACTGGGTGGGATATTAACAGTAACGGGCAGTGACCAGTTTGGGATTAGACTGGGTGGGATATTAACAGGAATGGGCAGTGAGCAGGCGGTTAAGATTAGACTGGGTGGGATATTGACGGTAATGGACAGTGAGCAGGAGGTTGGGATTAGACTTGGTGGGAAATTAACGGTAATAGACAGTGAGCAGGAGGTTGGGATTAGACTGGGTGGGATATTAACAGTAATGGACAGTGAGCAAGAGGTTGGGATTAGACTGGGTGGGATATTAACAGTAATGGACAGTGAGCAGGAGGTTGGGATTAGACTGGGTGGGATATTTACAGTAATGGACAGTGAGCAGGAGGTTGGGATGAGACTGGGTGGGATATTTACAGTAATGGACAGTGAGCAGGAGGTTGGGATTAGACTGGGTGGGAAATTAACGGTAATGGACAGTGAGCAGGAGGTTGGGATTAGACTGGGTGGGATGTTAACAGTAATGGACAGTGAGCAAGAGGTTGGGATTAGACTGGGTGGGATATTAACAGTAATGGACAGTGAGCAGGAGGTTGGGATTAGACTGGGTGGGATATTAACAGTAATGGACAGTGAGCAGGATGTTGGGATTAGACTGCGTGGGATATTAACAGTAATGGACAGTGAGCAGGAGGTTGGCATTCGACTGGGTGGGATATTAACAGTAATGGGCAGTGAGCAGGTTGGGATTAGACTGGGTGGGATATTAACAGTAATGGGCAGTGAGCAGGTGGTTGGGATTAGACTGGGTGGGATATTAATAGGAATGAGCAGTGAGCAGGATGTTGGGATTAGACTGGGTGGGATATTAACAGTAATGGACAGTGAGCAGGAGGTTGGGATTAGACTGGGTGGGAAATTTACAGTAATGGACAGTGAGCAGGAGGTTGGGATTAGACTGGGTGGGATATTAACGGTAATGGACAGTAAGCAGGAGATTGGGATTAGACTGGGAGGGATATTAGAAGTAATGGACAGTGAGCTGGAATTGGGATTTGACTGGGTGAGATATTAACGGAAATGGACAGTGAGCAGGAGGTTGGGATTAGACTGGGAGGGATATTAGAAGTAATGGACAGTGAGCTGGAGTTTGGGATTTGACTGGGTGAGATATTAACGGAAATGGACAGTGAGCAGGAGGTTGGGATTAGATTGGGTGGGATATTTACAGTAATGGTAGTGAGCAGGAGGTTGGGATTAGACTGGGTGGGATATTAACGGTAATGGATAGTGAGCAGGAGGTTGCGATTAGAGTGAGTGGGATATTAACAGTGATGGACAGTGAGCAAGAGGTTGTGATGAGACTGGGTGGGATATTAACAGTAATGGACAGTGAGCAGGACGTTGTGATTAGACTGGGTGAGATATTAATAGGAATGAGCAGTGAGCAGGAGGTTGGGATGAGACAGGGTGGGATATTAACAGTAATAGGTAGTGAGCAGGAAGTTGGGATTAGACTGGGTGGGATATTGACGGTAATGGACAGTGAGCAGGAGGTTGGGAATAGACTGGGTGGGATATTAACGGTAATGGACAGTGAGCAGGAGGTTGGGATTAGACTGGGTGGGATATTAACAGTAATGGACAGTGAGCTGGAGGTTGGGATTTGACTGGGTGGGATACTGAAAGTAATGGGCAGTGAGCAGGAGGTTGGGATTAGACTGGGTGGGATATTAACATTAATGGACAATGAGCAGGAGGTTGGGATTAGACTGGGTGGGATAATAACAGTAATGGACAGTGAGCAGGAGGTTGGGATTAGACTGGGTGGGAAATTTACAGTAATGGACAGCGAGCAGAAGGTTGGGATTAGACTGGGTGGGATAATAACAGTAATGGACAGTGAGCAGGAGGTTGGGATTAGACTGGGTGGGATATTAACGGTAATGGACAGTAAGCAGGAGATTGGGATTAGACTGGGTGGGATATTGAAAGTAATGGGCAGTGAGCAGGAGGTTGGGATTCGACTGGGTGGGATATTTACAGTAATGGACAGTAAGCAGGATGTTGGGATTAGACTGCGTGGGATATTAACAGTAATGGACAGTGAACAGGAGGTTGGCATTCGACTGGGTGGGATATTAACAGTAATGGGCAGTGAGCAGGTTGGGATTAGACTGGGTGGGATATTAACAGTAATGGACAGTGAGCAGGAGGTTGGGATTTGACTGGGTGGGATATTGAAAGTAATGGGCAGTGAGCAGGAGGTTGGGATTAGACTGTGTGGGATATTAACGGCAATGGGCAGTGAGCAGGAGGTTGGGATTAGACTGGGTGGGATATTAACGGTAATGGACAGTGAGCAGGAGGTTGCGATTAGAGTGAGTGGGATATTAACAGTGATGGACAGTGAGCAAGAGGTTGTGATGAGACTGGGTGGGATATTAACAGCAATGGACAGTGAGCAGGACGTTGGCATTAGACTGGGTGAGATATTAATAGAAATGAGCAGTGAGCAGGATGTTGGGATTAGACTGGGTGGGATATTAACAGTAATGGACAGTGAGCAGGAGTTTGGGATTAGACTGGCTGGGATATTAACAGTAATTGATAGTGAGCAGGAGGTTGAGGTTAAACTGGGTGGGATATTAACAGTAATGGGCAGCGAGCAGGAGGTTGGGTTTAGACTGGGTGGGATATTAACAGTAATGGGCAGTGAGCAGGATGTTGGGATGAGACAGGGTGGGATATTAATAGTAATGGAAGTGAGCAGGAGGTTGGCATTAGACTGGCTGGGATATTAACAGTAATGGGCAGTGAGCAGGAGGTTGGGATGAGACAGGGTGGGATATTAACAGTAATAGGTAGTGAGCAGGAAGTTGGGATTAGACTGGGTGGGATATTGACGGTAATGGACAGTGAGCAGGAGGTTGGGAATAGACTGGGTGGGATATTAACGGTAATGGACAGTGAGCAGGAGGTTGGGATTAGACTGGGTGGGATATTAACAGTAATGGACAGTGAGCAGGAGGTTGGGATTTGACGAGGTGGGATATTGAAAGTAATGGACAGCGAGCAGGAGGTTGGGATTAGACTGGGTGGGATATTAACGGTAATGGACAGTAAGCAGGAGATTGGGATTAGACTGGGAGGGATATTAAAAGTAATGGACAGTGAGCTGGAGTTTGGGATTTGACTGGGTGAGATATTAACGGAAATGGACAGTGAGCAGGAGGTTGGGATTAGATTGGGTGGGATATTTACAGTAATGGTAGTGAGCAGGAGGTTGGGATTAGACTGGGTGGGATATTAACGGTAATGGACAGTAAGCAGGAGATTGGGATTAGACTGGGAGGGATATTAAAAGTAATGGACAGTGAGCTGGAGTTTGGGATTTGACTGGGTGAGATATTAACGGAAATGGACAGTGAGCAGGAGGTTGGGATTAGATTGGGTGGGATATTTACAGTAATGGTAGTGAGCAGGAGGTTGGGATTAGACTGGGTGGGATATTAACAGTAATGGACAGTGAGCAGGACGTTGGGATTAGACTGGGTGGGATATTAACAGTAATTGACAGTGAGCAGGAGGTTGGGATTAGAAAGGGTGGGCTATTAACCGTAATGGGCAGTGAGCAGGTTGGGATTAGAGGGTGGGATATTAACGGTGATGGGTTGTGAGCAGGAAGTTGGGCTTAGACTGGGGGGATATTAACGGTAATGTGCAGTGAGCAGATGGTTGGGATTAGACAGGGTGGGATATTTACAGTAATGGGCAGTGAGCAGGAGGTTGGGATTTGACTGGGTGGGATATTAACGGTAATGGGTAGTGAGCAGGATGTAGGGATCAGATTCGGTGGGATATTAATGGGAATGGGCAGTGAGCAGGAGGTTGGGATTCGACTGGGTGGGATATTGACGGTAATGGGCAGTGAGCAGGAGGTTGCGATTAGAGTGAGTGGGATATTAACAGTGATGGACAGTGAGCAGGAGGTTGTGATTAGACTGTGTGGGATATTAACAGTAATGGACAGTGAGCAGGACGTTGGGATTAGACTGGGTGAGATATTAATAGGAATGAGCAGTGAGCAGGAGGTTGGCATTAGACTGGGTGGGATATTAACAGTAATGGACAATGAGCAGGAGTTTGGGATTAGACTGGGTGGGATATTAATGGTAATGGGCAGTGAGCAGGATTTGGGATTAGACTGGGTGGGATATTAACATTAATGGACAATGAGCAGGAGGTTGGAATTAGACTGGGTGGGATAATAACAGTAATGGACAGTGAGCAGGAGGTTGGGATTAGACTGGGTGGGATATTTACAAGAATGGGCAGTGAGCAGGAGGTTGGGACGAGAAAGCGTGGGATATTAACAGTAATGGGCAGTGAGCAGGTTGGCATTAGATGGTGGGATATTAATGGTGATGGGTAATGAGCAGGAAGTTGGGCTTAGACTGGGTGGGATATCAACGGTAATGGGCAGTGAGCAGCAGGTTGCGACAAGACTGGGTGGGATATTAACAGTAATGGGCAGTGAGCAGGAGGTTGGGAATAGACAGGGTGGGATATTAACGGTAATGGGCAGTGGACAGGAGTTTGGGATTAGACTGGATGGGATATTAATAGTAATGGACAGTGAGCAGGAGGTTCGGATTTGATTGGGTGGGATATTAACAGTAATGGACAGTGAGCAGGACGTTGGGATTAGACTGGGTGAGATATTAATAGGAATGAGCAGTGAGCAGGAGGTTGGGATTAGACTGGGTGGGATATTAACAGTAATGGAAAGTGTGCAGGAGTTTGGGATTAGACTGGGTGAGATAGTAATAGGAATGAGCTGTGAGCAGGAGGTTGGCATTAGACTGGCTGGGATATTAACAGTAATGGGCAGTGAGCAGGAGGTTGGGATTAGACTGGGTGGGAAATTAACAGTAATGGGCAATGAGCAGGAGGTTGGGATGAGACAGGGTGGGGTATTAACAGGAATGGGTAGTGAGCAGGAGGTTGGGATTAGACTGGGTGGGATATTGACGGTAATGGACAGTGAGCAGGAGGTTGGGAATAGACTGGGTGGTATATTAACGGTAATGGACAGTGAGCAGGAAGTTGGGATTAGACTGGGTGGGATATTAACAGTAATGGACAGTGAGCAGGAGGTTGGGATTCGACTGGGTGGGATATTGAAAGTAATGGGCAGTGAGCAGGAGGTTGGGATTCGACTGGGTGGGATATTAACAGTAATGGGTAGTGAGCAGGAGGTTGGGATTACATTGGGTGGGATATTAACAGCAATGGGCAGTGAGCAAGAGGTTGGGATTAGACTGGGTGGGATATTAACAGTAATGGAGAGTGAGCAGGAGGTTGGGATTAGACTGGGTGGGAAATTAACGGTAATGGACAGTGAGCAGGAGGTTGGGATTGGACTGGGTGGGATGTTAACAGTAATGGACAGTGAGCAAGAGGTTGGGATTAGACTGGGTGGGATATTAACAGTAATGGACAGTGAGCAGGAGGTTGGGATTAGACTGCGTGGGATATTTACAGTAATGGACAGTGAGCAGGAGTTGGGATTAGACTGGGTGGGATATTAACAGTAATGGGCAGTGAGCAGGAGGTTGGGATTAGACTGGGTGGGATATTAACAGTAATGGACAGTGAGCAGGAGGTTGGGATTAGACTGGGTGGGATATTAATGGTAATGGACAGTGAGCAGGAGTTTGGGATTAGACTGGGTGGGATATTGAAAGTAATGGGCAGTGAGCAGGAGGTTGGGATTCGACTGGGTGGGATATTTACAGTAATGGATAGTAAGCAGGATGTTGGGATTAGACTGGGTGGGATATTAACAGTAATGGACAGTGAGCAGGAGGTTGGCATTCGACTGGGTGGGATATTAACAGTAATGGGCAGTGAGCAGGTTGGGATTAGACTGGGTGGGATATTAACAGTAATGGGCAGTGAGCAGGTGGTTGGGATTAGACTGGGTGGGATATTTACATGAATGGGCAGTGAACAGGCGGTTGGGATTTAACTGGGTGGGATATGAACAGTAATGGGCAGTGAGCAGGAGGTTGGGATTAGAAAGGGTGGGCTATTAACCGTAATGGGCAGTGAGCAGGTTGGGATTAGAGGGTGGGATATTAACGGTGATGGGTTGTGAGCAGGAAGTTGGGCTTAGACTGGGGGGATATTAACGGTAATGTGCAGTGAGCAGGAGGTTGGGATTAGACAGGGTGGGATATTTACAGTAATGGGCAGTGAGCAGGAGGTTGGGATTTGACTGGGTGGGATATTAACGGTAATGGGTAGTGAGCAGGATGTAGGGATCAGATTCGGTGGGATATTAATGGGAATGGGCAGTGAGCAGGAGGTTGGGATTCGACTGGGTGGGATATTGACGGTAATGGGCAGTGAGCAGGAGGTTGCGATTAGAGTGAGTGGGATATTAACAGTGATGGACAGTGAGCAGGAGGTTGTGATTAGACTGTGTGGGATATTAACAGTAATGGACAGTGAGCAGGACGTTGGGATTAGACTGGGTGAGATATTAATAGGAATGAGCAGTGAGCAGGAGGTTGGCATTAGACTGGGTGGGATATTAACAGTAATGGACAATGAGCAGGAGTTTGGGATTGGACTGGGTGGGATATTAATGGTAATGGGCAGTGAGCAGGATTTGGGATTAGACTGGGTGGGATATTAACATTAATGGACAATGAGCAGGAGGTTGGAATTAGACTGGGTGGGATAATAACAGTAATGGACAGTGAGCAGGAGGTTGGGATTAGACTGGGTGGGATATTTACAAGAATGGGCAGTGAGCAGGAGGTTGGGACGAGAAAGCGTGGGATATTAACAGTAATGGGCAGTGAGCAGGTTGGCATTAGATGGTGGGATATTAATGGTGATGGGTAATGAGCAGGAAGTTGGGCTTAGACTGGGTGGGATATCAACGGTAATGGGCAGTGAGCAGCAGGTTGCGACAAGACTGGGTGGGATATTAACAGTAATGGGCAGTGAGCAGGAGGTTGGGAATAGACAGGGTGGGATATTAACGGTAATGGGCAGTGGACAGGAGTTTGGGATTAGACTGGATGGGATATTAATAGTAATGGACAGTGAGCAGGAGGTTCGGATTTGATTGGGTGGGATATTAACAGTAATGGACAGTGAGCAGGACGTTGGGATTAGACTGGGTGAGATATTAATAGGAATGAGCAGTGAGCAGGAGGTTGGGATTAGACTGGGTGGGATATTAACAGTAATGGAAAGTGTGCAGGAGTTTGGGATTAGACTGGGTGAGATAGTAATAGGAATGAGCAGTGAGCAGGAGGTTGGCATTAGACTGGCTGGGATATTAACAGTAATGGGCAGTGAGCAGGAGGTTGGGATTAGACTGGGTGGGAAATTAACAGTAATGGGCAATGAGCAGGAGGTTGGGATGAGACAGGGTGGGGTATTAACAGGAATGGGTAGTGAGCAGGAGGTTGGGATTAGACTGGGTGGGATATTGACGGTAATGGACAGTGAGCAGGAGGTTGGGAATAGACTGGGTGGTATATTAACGGTAATGGACAGTGAGCAGGAAGTTGGGATTAGACTGGGTGGGATATTAACAGTAATGGACAGTGAGCAGGAGGTTGGGATTCGACTGGGTGGGATATTGAAAGTAATGGGCAGTGAGCAGGAGGTTGGGATTCGACTGGGTGGGATATTAACAGTAATGGGTAGTGAGCAGGAGGTTGGGATTACACTGGGTGGGATATTAACAGTAATGGGCAGTGAGCAAGAGGTTGGGATTAGACTGGGTGGGATATTAACAGTAATGGAGAGTGAGCAGGAGGTTGGGATTAGACTGGGTGGGAAATTAACGGTAATGGACAGTGAGCAGGAGGTTGGGATTGGACTGGGTGGGATGTTAACAGTAATGGACAGTGAGCAAGAGGTTGGGATTAGACTGGGTGGGATATTAACAGTAATGGACAGTGAGCAGGAGGTTGGGATTAGACTGGGTGGGATATTTACAGTAATGGACAGTGAGCAGGAGTTGGGATTAGACTGGGTGGGATATTAACAGTAATGGGCAGTGAGCAGGAGGTTGGGATTAGACTGGGTGGGATATTAACAGTAATGGACAGTGAGCAGGAGGTTGGGATTAGACTGGGTGGGATATTAATGGTAATGGACAGTGAGCAGGAGTTTGGGATTAGACTGGGTGGGATATTGAAAGTAATGGGCAGTGAGCAGGAGGTTGGGATTCGACTGGGTGGGATATTTACAGTAATGGACAGTAAGCAGGATGTTGGGATTAGACTGGGTGGGATATTAACAGTAATGGACAGTGAGCAGGAGGTTGGCATTCGACTGGGTGGGATATAAACAGTAATGGGCAGTGAGCAGGTTGGGATTAGACTGGGTGGGATATTAACAGTAATGGGCAGTGAGCAGGTGGTTGGGATTAGACTGGGTGGGATATTTACATGAATGGGCAGTGAGCAGGAGGTTGGGACTAGAAAGCGTGGGACATTAACAGTAATGGGCAGTGAGCAGGTTGGCATTAGAGGGTGGGATATTAACGGTGATGGGTAGTGAACAGGAAGTTGGGCTTAGACTGGGTGGGATATCAACAGTAATGGGCAGTGAGCAGCAGGTTGCGATAAGACTGGGTGGGATATTTATAGTAATGGGCAGTGAGCAGGAGGTTGGGAATAGACTGGGTGGGATATTAACGGTAATGGGCAGTGGGCAGGAGTTTGGGATTAGACTGGGTGAGATATTAATAGGAATGAGCAGTGAGCAGGAGGTTGGGATTAGACTGGGTGGGATATTAACAGTAATGGACAGTGTGCAGGAGTTTGGGATTCGACTGGGTGAGATATTAATAGGAATGAGCAGTGAGCAGGATGTTGGGATTGGACTGGGTGGGATATTAACAGTAATGGACAGTGAGCAGGAGGTTGGGATTAGACTGGGTGGGAAATTTACAGTAATGGACAGCGAGCAGGAGGTTGGGATTAGACTGGGTGGGATATTAACGGTAATGGACAGTAAGCAGGAGATTGGGATTAGACTGGGAGGGATATTAAAAGTAATGGACAGTGAGCTGGAGTTTGGGATTTGACTGGGTGAGATATTAACGGAAATGGACAGTGAGCAGGAGGTTGGGATTAGATTGGGTGGGATATTTACAGTAATGGTAGTGAGCAGGAGGTTGAGATTAGACTGGGTGGGATATTAACGGTAATGGACAGTGAGCAGGAGGTTGCGATTAGAATGAGTGGGATATTAACAGTGATGGACAGTGAGCAAGAGGTTGTGATTAGACTGGGTGGGATATTAACAGTAATGGACAGTGAGCAGGACGTTGGGATTAGACTGGGTGAGATATTAATAGGAATGAGCAGTAAGTTCGGATTAGACTGGGTGGGATATTAACAGTAATGGACAGTGAGCAGGAGTTTGGGATTAGACTGGGTGGGATATTAACAGTAATTGATAGTGAGCAGGAGGTTGAGGTTAAACTGGGTGGGATATTAACAGTAATGGGCAGTGAGCAGGAAGTTGGGTTTAAACTGGGTGGGATATTAACAGTAATGGGCAGTGAGCAGGATGTTGGGATGAGACAGGGTGGGATATTAATAGTAATGGAAGTGAGCAGGAGGTTGGCATTAGACTGGCTGGGATATTAACGGCAATGGGCAGTGAGCAGGAGGTTGGGATGAGACAGGGTGGGATATTAACAGTAATGGGTAGTGAGCAGGAAGTTGGGATTAGACTGGGTGGGATATTGACGGTAATGGACAGTGAGCAGGAGGTTGGGAATAGACTGGGTGGGATATTAACAGTAATGGACAGTGAGCAGGAGGTTGGGATTTGACTGGGTGGGATATTGAAAGTAATGGGCAGTGAGCAGGAGGTTGGGATTAGACTGTGTGGGATATTAACGGCAATGGGTAGTGAGCAGGAGGTTGGGATTAGACTGGGTGGGATATTAACATTAATGGACAATGAGCAGGAGGTTGGGATTAGACTGGGTGGGATAATAACAGTAATGGACAGTGAGCAGGAGGTTGGGATTAGACTGGGTGGGAAATTTACAGTAATGGACAGCGAGCAGGAGGTTGGGATTTGACTGGGTGGGATAATAACAGTAATGGACAGTGAGCAGGAGGTTGGGATTAGACTGGGTGGGAAATTTACAGTAATGGACAGCGAGCAGGAGGTTGGGATGAGACTGGGTGGGATATTAACGGTAATGGACAGTAAGCAGGAGATTGGGATTAGACTGGGAGGGATATTAAAAGTAATGGACAGTGAGCTGGAGTTTGGGATTTGACTGGGTGAGATATTAACGGAAATGGACAGTGAGCAGGAGGTTGGGATGAGATTGGGTGGGATATTTACAGTAATGGTAGTGAGCAGGAGGTTGGGATTAGACTGGGTGGGATATTAACGGTAATGGACAGTAAGCAGGAGATTGGGATTAGACTGGGAGGGATATTAAAAGTAATGGACAGTGAGCTGGAGTTTGGGATTTGACTGGGTGAGATATTAACGGAAATGGACAGTGAGCAGGAGGTTGGGATTAGATTGGGTGGGATATTTACAGTAATGGTAGTGAGCAGGAGGTTGGGATTCGACTGGGTGGGATATTAACGGTAATGGGCAGTGAGCAGGAGGTTGCGATTAGAGTGAGTGGGATATTAACAGTGATGGACAGTGAGCAGGAGGTTGTGATTAGACTGTGTGGGATATTAACAGTAATGGACAGTGAGCAGGACGTTGGGATTAGACTGGGTGAGATATTAATAGGAATGAGCAGTGAGCAGGAGGTTGGCATTAGACTGGGTGGGATATTAACAGTAATGGACAATGAGCAGGAGTTTGGGATTAGACTGGGTGGGATATTAATGGTAATGGGCAGTGAGCAGGATTTGGGATTAGACTGGGTGGGATATTAACATTAATGGACAATGAGCAGGAGGTTGGAATTAGACTGGGTGGGATAATAACAGTAATGGACAGTGAGCAGGAGGTTGGGATTAGACTGGGTGGGATATTTACAAGAATGGGCAGTGAGCAGGAGGTTGGGACGAGAAAGCGTGGGATATTAACAGTAATGGGCAGTGAGCAGGTTGGCATTAGATGGTGGGATATTAATGGTGATGGGTAATGAGCAGGAAGTTGGGCTTAGACTGGGTGGGATATCAACGGTAATGGGCAGTGAGCAGCAGGTTGCGACAAGACTGGGTGGGATATTTACAGTAATGGGCAGTGAGCAGGAGGTTGGGAATAGACAGGGTGGGATATTAACGGTAATGGGCAGTGGACAGGAGTTTGGGATTAGACTGGATGGGATATTAATAGTAATGGACAGTGAGCAGGAGGTTCGGATTTGATTGGGTGGGATATTAACAGTAATGGACAGTGAGCAGGACGTTGGGATTAGACTGGGTGAGATATTAATAGGAATGAGCAGTGAGCAGGAGGTTGGGATTAGACTGGGTGGGATATTAACAGTAATGGAAAGTGTGCAGGAGTTTGGGATTAGACTGGGTGGGAAATTAACAGTAATGGGCAATGAGCAGGAGGTTGGGATGAGACAGGGTGGGGTATTAACAGGAATGGGTAGTGAGCAGGAGGTTGGGATTAGACTGGGTGGGATATTGACGGTAATGGACAGTGAGCAGGAGGTTGGGAATAGACTGGGTGGTATATTAACGGTAATGGACAGTGAGCAGGAAGTTGGGATTAGACTGGGTGGGATATTAACAGTAATGGACAGTGAGCAGGAGGTTGGGATTCGACTGGGTGGGATATTGAAAGTAATGGGCAGTGAGCAGGAGGTTGGGATTAGACTGGGTGGGATATTAACATTAATGCACAATGAGCAGGAGGTTGGGATTAGACTGGGTGGGATAATAACAGTAATGGACAGTGAGCAGGAGGTTGGGATTAGACTGGGTGGGATATTGACGGTAATGGACAGCGAGCAGGAGGTTGGGATGAGACTGGGTGGGATATTAACGGTAATGGACAGTAAGCAGGAGATTGGGATTAGACTGGGAGGGATATTAAAAGTAATGGACAGTGAGCTGGAGTTTGGGATTTGACTGGGTGAGATATTAACGGAAATGGACAGTGAGCAGGAGGTTGGGATGAGATTGGGTGGGATATTTACAGTAATGGTAGTGAGCAGGAGGTTGGGATTAGACTGGGTGGGATATTAACGGTAATGGACAGTAAGCAGGAGATTGGGATTAGACTGGGAGGGATATTAAAAGTAATGGACAGTGAGCTGGAGTTTGGGATTTGACTGGGTGAGATATTAACGGAAATGGACAGTGAGCAGGAGGTTGGGATTAGATTGGGTGGGATATTTACAGTAATGGTAGTGAGCAGGAGGTTGGGATTAGACTGGGTGGGATATTAACGGTAATGGACAGTGAGCAGGAGGTTGCGATTAGAGTGAGTGGGATATTAACAGTGATGGACAGTGAGCAAGAGGTTGTGATTAGACTGGGTGGGATATTAACAGTAATGGACAGTGAGCAGGACGTTGGGATTAGACTGGGTGAGATATTAATAGGAATGAGCAGTGAGCAGGAGGTTGGGATTAGACTGGGTGTGATATTAACAGTAATGGACAATGAGCAGGAGTTTGGGATTAGACTGGGTGGGATATTAACAGTAATTGACAGTGAGCAGGAGGTGGGGGTTAGACTGGGTGGGATATTAACAGTAATGGGCAGTGAGCAGGAGGTTGGGATTAGACTGGGTGGGATATTAACAGTAATGGGCAGTGAACAGGCGGTTGGGATTTAACTGGGTGGGATATGAACAGTAATGGGCAGTGAGCAGGAGGTTGGGATTAGAAAGGGTGGGCTATTAACCGTAATGGGCAGTGAGCAGGTTGGGATTAGAGGGTGGGATATTAACGGTGATGGGTTGTGAGCAGGAAGTTGGGCTTAGACTGGGGGGATATTAACGGTGATGTGCAGTGAGCAGGAGGTTGGGATTAGACTGGGTGGGATATTTACAGTAATGGGCAGTGAGCAGGAGGTTGGGATTTGACTGGGTGGGATATTAACGGTAATGGGTAGTGAGCAGGATGTAGGGATCAGATTCGGTGGGATATTAATGGGAATGGGCAGTGAGCAGGAGGTTGGGATTCGACTGGGTGGGATATTAACGGTAATGGGCAGTGAGCAGGAGGTTGCGATTAGAGTGAGTGGGATATTAACAGTGATGGACAGTGAGCAGGAGGTTGTGATTAGACTGTGTGGGATATTAACAGTAATGGACAGTGAGCAGGACGTTGGGATTAGACTGGGTGAGATATTAATAGGAATGAGCAGTGAGCAGGAGGTTGGCATTAGACTGGGTGGGATATTAACAGTAATGGACAATGAGCAGGAGTTTGGGATTAGACTGGGTGGGATATTAATGGTAATGGGCAGTGAGCAGGATTTGGGATTAGACTGGGTGGGATATTAACATTAATGGACAATGAGCAGGAGGTTGGAATTAGACTGGGTGGGATAATAACAGTAATGGACAGTGAGCAGGAGGTTGGGATTAGACTGGGTGGGATATTTACAAGAATGGGCAGTGAGCAGGAGGTTGGGACGAGAAAGCGTGGGATATTAACAGTAATGGGCAGTGAGCAGGTTGGCATTAGATGGTGGGATATTAATGGTGATGGGTAATGAGCAGGAAGTTGGGCTTAGACTGGGTGGGATATCAACGGTAATGGGCAGTGAGCAGCAGGTTGCGACAAGACTGGGTGGGATATTTACAGTAATGGGCAGTGAGCAGGAGGTTGGGAATAGACAGGGTGGGATATTAACGGTAATGGGCAGTGGACAGGAGTTTGGGATTAGACTGGATGGGATATTAATAGTAATGGACAGTGAGCAGGAGGTTGGGATTAGACTGGGTGGGATATTAACAGTAATGGAAAGTGTGCAGGAGTTTGGGATTAGACTGGGTGGGAAATTAACAGTAATGGGCAATGAGCAGGAGGTTGGGATGAGACAGGGTGGGGTATTAACAGGAATGGGTAGTGAGCAGGAGGTTGGGATTAGACTGGGTGGGATATTGACGGTAATGGACAGTGAGCAGGAGGTTGGGAATAGACTGGGTGGTATATTAACGGTAATGGACAGTGAGCAGGAAGTTGGGATTAGACTGGGTGGGATATTAACAGTAATGGACAGTGAGCAGGAGGTTGGGATTTGACTGGGTGGGATATTGAAAGTAATGGGCAGTGAGCAGGAGGTTGGGATTAGACTGGGTGGGATATTAACATTAATGCACAATGAGCAGGAGGTTGGGATTAGACTGGGTGGGATAATAACAGTAATGGACAGTGAGCAGGAGGTTGGGATTAGACTGGGTGGGATATTGACGGTAATGGACAGCGAGCAGGAGATTGGGATTAGACTGGGTGGGATATTAATAGTAATGGACAGTGAGCAGGAGTTTGGGATTTGACTGGGTGGGATATTAACAGTAATGGACAGTGAGCAGGAGGTTGGGATTAGACTGGGCGGGATATTTACAGTAATGGACAGTGAGCAGGAGGTTGGGATGAGACTGGGTGGGATATTTACAGTAATGGACAGTGAACAGGAGGTTGGGATTAGACTGGGTGGGATATTAACAGTAATGGGCAGTGATCAGGTTGGGATTAGAGGGTGGGATATTAACGGTGATGGGTAGTGAGCAGGAAGTTGGGCTTAGACTGGGTGGGATATCAACGGTAATTGGCAGTGAGCAGCAGGTTGCGATAAGACTGGGTGGGATATTTACAGTAATGGGCAGTGAGCAGGAGATTGGGAATAGACTGGATGGGATATTAACAGTAATGGACAGTGAGCAGGAGGTTCGGATTTGATTGGGTGGGATATTAACAGTTATGGACAGTGAGCAGGACGTTGGGATTAGACTGGCTGGGATATTAACAGTAATGGGCAGTGAGCAGGAGGTTGGCATTAGACTGGCTGGGATATTAACAGTAATGGGCAGTGAGCAGGAGGTTGGGATTAGGTTGGGTGGGATATTAACAGTAATGGGCAGTGAGCAGGAGGTTGGGATGAGACAGGGTGGGATATTAACAGGAATGGGTAGTGAGCAGGAGGTTGGGATTAGACTGGGTGGGATATTGACGGTAATGGACAGTGAGCAGGAGGTTGGGAATAGACTGGGTGCTTTATTAGCGGTAATGGACAGTGAGCAGCAGGTTGGGAATAGACTGGGTGGTATATTAACAGTAATGGGCAGTGAGCAGGTTGGGATTAGACTGGGTGGGATATTAACAGTAATGGGCAGTGAGCAGGAGGTTGGGATGAGACAGGGTGGGATATTAACAGGAATGGGTAGTGAGCAGAAGGTTGGGATTAGACTGGGTGGGATATTGACGGTAATGGACTGTGAGCAGGGGGTTGGGAATAGACTGGGTGGTATATTAACGGTAATGGGCAGTGATCAGGTTGGGATTAGAGGGTGGGATATTAACGGTGATGGGTAGTGAGCAGGAAGTTGGGCTTAGACTGGGTGGGATATCAACGGTAATTGGCAGTGAGCAGCAGGTTGCGATAAGACTGGGTGGGATATTTACAGTAATGGGCAGTGAGCAGGAGATTGGGAATAGACTGGATGGGATATTAACAGTAATGGACAGTGAGCAGGACGTTGGGATTAGACTGGCTGGGATATTAACAGTAATGGGCAGTGAGCAGGAGGTTGGGATTAGACTGGGTGAGATATTAATAGGAATGAGCAGTGAGCAGGAGGTTGGCATTAGACTGGCTGGGATATTAACAGTAATGGGCAGTGAGCAGGAGGTTGGGATTAGGTTGGGTGGGATATTAACAGTAATGGGCAGTGAGCAGGAGGTTGGGATGAGACAGGGTGGGATATTAACAGGAATGGGTAGTGAGCAGGAGGTTGGGATTAGACTGGGTGGGATATTGACGGTAATGGACAGTGAGCAGGAGGTTGGGAATAGACTGGGTGCTTTATTAGCGGTAATGGACAGTGAGCAGCAGGTTGGGAATAGACTGGGTGGTATATTAACAGTAATGGGCAGTGAGCAGGTTGGGATTAGACTGGGTGGGATATTAACAGTAATGGGCAGTGAGCAGGAGGTTGGGATGAGACAGGGTGGGATATTAACAGGAATGGGTAGTGAGCAGAAGGTTGGGATTAGACTGTGTGGGATATTGACGGTAATGGACTGTGAGCAGGGGGTTGGGAATAGACTGGGTGGTATATTAACGGTAATGGACAGTGAGCAGGAGGTTGGGATTAGACTGGGTGGGATATTAACAGTAATGGACAGTGAGCAGGAGGTTGGGATTCGACTGGATGGGATATTAACAGTAACGGGCAGTGAATAGTTTGGGATTAGACTGGGTGGGATATTAACAGGAATGGGCAGTGAGCAGGCAGTTAAGATTAGACTGGGTGGGATATTGACGGTAATGGACAGTGAGCAGGAGGTTGGGATTAGACTTGGTGGGAAATTAACGGTAATAGACAGTGAGCAGGAGGTTGGGATTAGACTGGGTGGGATATTAACAGTAATGGACAGTGAGCAAGAGGTTGGGATTAGACTGGGTGGGATATTAACAGTAATGGACAGTGAGCAGGAGGTTGGGATTAGACTGGGTGGGATATTTACAGTAATGGACAGTGAGCAGGAGGTTGGGATGAGACTGGGTGGGATATTTACAGTAATGGACAGTGAGCAGGAGTTTGGGATTTGACTGGGTGGGATATTAACAGTAATGGACAGTGAGCAGGAGGTTGGGATTAGACTGGGCGGGATATTTACAGTAATGGACAGTGAGCAGGAGGTTGGGATGAGACTGGGTGGGATATTTACAGTAATGGACAGTGAACAGGAGGTTGGGATTAGACTGGGTGGGATATTAACAGTAATGGACAGTGATCAGGTTGGGATTAGAGGGTGGGATATTAACGGTGATGGGTAGTGAGCAGGTGGTTGGGATTAGACTGGGTAGGATATTTACAGTAATGGGCAGTGAGCAGGAGGTTGGGATTAGAAAGCGTGCGATATTAACAGTAATGGGCAGTGATCAGGTTGGGATTAGAGGGTGGGATATTAACGGTGATGGGTAGTGAGCAGGAAGTTGGGCTTAGACTGGGTGGGATATCAACGGTAATTGGCAGTGAGCAGCAGGTTGCGATAAGACTGGGTGGGATATTTACAGTAATGGGCAGTGAGCAGGAGATTGGGAATAGACTGGATGGGATATTAACAGTAATGGACAGTGAGCAGGAGGTTCGGATTTGATTGGGTGGGATATTAACAGTTATGGACAGTGAGCAGGACGTTGGGATTAGACTGGCTGGGATATTAACAGTAATGGGCAGTGAGCAGGAGGTTGGGATTAGACTGGGTGAGATATTAATAGGAATGAGCAGTGAGCAGGAGGTTGGCATTAGACTGGCTGGGATATTAACAGTAATGGGCAGTGAGCAGGAGGTTGGGATTAGGTTGGGTGGGATATTAACAGTAATGGGCAGTGAGCAGGAGGTTGGGATGAGACAGGGTGGGATATTAACAGGAATGGGTAGTGAGCAGGAGGTTGGGATTAGACTGGGTGGGATATTGACGGTAATGGACAGTGAGCAGGAGGTTGGGAATAGACTGGGTGCTTTATTAGCGGTAATGGACAGTGAGCAGCAGGTTGGGAATAGACTGGGTGGTATATTAACAGTAATGGGCAGTGAGCAGGTTGGGATTTGACTGGGTGGGATATTAACAGTAATGGGCAGTGAGCAGGAGGTTGGGATGAGACAGGGTGGGATATTAACAGGAATGGGTAGTGAGCAGAAGGTTGGGATTAGACTGGGTGGGATATTGACGGTAATGGACTGTGAGCAGGGGGTTGGGAATAGACTGGGTGGTATATTAACGGTAATGGACAGTGAGCAGGAGGTTGGGATTAGACTGGGTGGGATATTAACAGTAATGGACAGTGAGCAGGAGGTTGGGATTCGACTGGGTGGGATATTAATAGTAACGGGCAGTGACCAGTTTGGGATTAGACTGGGTGGGATATTAACAGGAATGGGCAGTGAGCAGGCGGTTAAGATTAGACTGGGTGGGATATTGACGGTAATGGACAGTGAGCAGGAGGTTGGGAATAGACTTGGTGGGAAATTAACGGTAATAGACAGTGAGCAGGAGGTTGGGATTAGACTGGGTGGGATATTAACAGTAATGGACAGTGAGCAAGAGGTTGGGATTAGACTGGGTGGGATATTAACAGTAATGGACAGTGAGCAGGAGGTTGGGATTAGACTGGGTGGGATATTTACAGTAATGGACAGTGAGCAGGAGGTTGGGATGAGACTGGGTGGGATATTTACAGTAATGGACAGTGAGCAGGAGGTTGGGATTAGACTGGGTGGGAAATTAACGGTAATGGACAGTGAGCAGGAGGTTGGGATTAGACTGGGTGGGATGTTAACAGTAATGGACAGTGAGCAAGAGGTTGGGATTAGACTGGGTGGGATATTAACAGTAATGGACAGTGAGCAGGAGGTTGGGATTAGACTGGGTGGGATATTAACAGTAATGGACAGTGAGCAGGATGTTGGGATTAGACTGCGTGGGATATTAACAGTAATGGACAGTGAGCAGGAGGTTGGCATTCGACTGGGTGGGATATTAACAGTAATGGGCAGTGAGCAGGTTGGGATTAGACTGGGTGGGATATTAACAGTAATGGGCAGTGAGCAGGTGGTTGGGATTAGACTGGGTGGGATATTAATAGGAATGAGCAGTGAGCAGGATGTTGGGATTAGACTGGGTGGGATATTAACAGTAATGGACAGTGAGCAGGAGGTTGGGATTAGACTGGGTGGGAAATTTACAGTAATGGACAGTGAGCAGGAGGTTGGGATTAGACTGGGTGGGATATTAACGGTAATGGACAGTAAGCAGGAGATTGGGATTAGACTGGGAGGGATATTAGAAGTAATGGACAGTGAGCTGGAATTGGGATTTGACTGGGTGAGATATTAACGGAAATGGACAGTGAGCAGGAGGTTGGGATTAGACTGGGAGGGATATTAGAAGTAATGGACAGTGAGCTGGAGTTTGGGATTTGACTGGGTGAGATATTAACGGAAATGGACAGTGAGCAGGAGGTTGGGATTAGATTGGGTGGGATATTTACAGTAATGGTAGTGAGCAGGAGGTTGGGATTAGACTGGGTGGGATATTAACGGTAATGGATAGTGAGCAGGAGGTTGCGATTAGAGTGAGTGGGATATTAACAGTGATGGACAGTGAGCAAGAGGTTGTGATGAGACTGGGTGGGATATTAACAGTAATGGACAGTGAGCAGGACGTTGTGATTAGACTGGGTGAGATATTAATAGGAATGAGCAGTGAGCAGGAGGTTGGGATGAGACAGGGTGGGATATTAACAGTAATAGGTAGTGAGCAGGAAGTTGGGATTAGACTGGGTGGGATATTGACGGTAATGGACAGTGAGCAGGAGGTTGGGAATAGACTGGGTGGGATATTAACGGTAATGGACAGTGAGCAGGAGGTTGGGATTAGACTGGGTGGGATATTAACAGTAATGGACAGTGAGCTGGAGGTTGGGATTTGACTGGGTGGGATACTGAAAGTAATGGGCAGTGAGCAGGAGGTTGGGATTAGACTGGGTGGGATATTAACATTAATGGACAATGAGCAGGAGGTTGGGATTAGACTGGGTGGGATAATAACAGTAATGGACAGTGAGCAGGAGGTTGGGATTAGACTGGGTGGGAAATTTACAGTAATGGACAGCGAGCAGAAGGTTGGGATTAGACTGGGTGGGATAATAACAGTAATGGACAGTGAGCAGGAGGTTGGGATTAGACTGGGTGGGATATTAACGGTAATGGACAGTAAGCAGGAGATTGGGATTAGACTGGGTGGGATATTGAAAGTAATGGGCAGTGAGCAGGAGGTTGGGATTCGACTGGGTGGGATATTTACAGTAATGGACAGTAAGCAGGATGTTGGGATTAGACTGCGTGGGATATTAACAGTAATGGACAGTGAACAGGAGGTTGGCATTCGACTGGGTGGGATATTAACAGTAATGGGCAGTGAGCAGGTTGGGATTAGACTGGGTGGGATATTAACAGTAATGGACAGTGAGCAGGAGGTTGGGATTTGACTGGGTGGGATATTGAAAGTAATGGGCAGTGAGCAGGAGGTTGGGATTAGACTGTGTGGGATATTAACGGCAATGGGCAGTGAGCAGGAGGTTGGGATTAGACTGGGTGGGATATTAACGGTAATGGACAGTGAGCAGGAGGTTGCGATTAGAGTGAGTGGGATATTAACAGTGATGGACAGTGAGCGAGAGGTTGTGATGAGACTGGGTGGGATATTAACAGTAATGGACAGTGAGCAGGACGTTGGGATTAGACTGGGATGAGATATTAATAGAAATGAGCAGTGAGCAGGATGTTGGGATTAGACTGGGTGGGATATTAACAGTAATGGACAGTGAGCAGGAGTTTGGGATTAGACTGGCTGGGATATTAACAGTAATTGATAGTGAGCAGGAGGTTGAGGTTAAACTGGGTGGGATATTAACAGTAATGGGCAGCGAGCAGGAGGTTGGGTTTAGACTGGGTGGGATATTAACAGTAATGGGCAGTGAGCAGGATGTTGGGATGAGACAGGGTGGGATATTAATAGTAATGGAAGTGAGCAGGAGGTTGGCATTAGACTGGCTGGGATATTAACAGTAATGGGCAGTGAGCAGGAGGTTGGGATGAGACAGGGTGGGATATTAACAGTAATAGGTAGTGAGCAGGAAGTTGGGATTAGACTGGGTGGGATATTGACGGTAATGGACAGTGAGCAGGAGGTTGGGAATAGACTGGGTGGGATATTAACGGTAATGGACAGTGAGCAGGAGGTTGGGATTAGACTGGGTGGGATATTAACAGTAATGGACAGTGAGCAGGAGGTTGGGATTTGACGAGGTGGGATATTGAAAGTAATGGGCAGTGAGCAGGAGGTTGGGATTAGACTGTGTGGGATATTAACGGCAATGGGCAGTGAGCAGGAGGTTGGGATTAGACTGGGTGGGATATTAACATTAATGGACAATGAGCAGGAGGTTGGGATTAGACTGGGTGGGATAATAACAGTAATGGACAGTGAGCAGGAGGTTGGGATTAGACTGGGTGGCAAATTTACAGAAATGGACAGCGAGCAGAAGGTTGGGATTAGACTGGGTGGGATAATAACAGTAATGGACAGTGAGCAGGAGGTTGGGATTAGACTGGGTGGGATATTAACGGTAATGGACAGTAAGCAGGAGATTGGGATTAGACTGGGAGGGATATTAAAAGTAATGGACAGTGAGCTGGAGTTTGGGATTAGACTGGGTGAGATATTAACGGAAATGGACAGTGAGCAGGAGGTTGGGATTAGATTGGGTGGGATATTTACAGTAATGGTAGTGAGCAGGAGGTTGGGATTAGACTGGGTGGGATATTAACGGTAATGGACAGTAAGCAGGAGATTGGGATTAGACTGGGAGGGATATTAAAAGTCATGGACAGTGAGCTGGAGTTTGGGATTTGACAGGGTGAGATATTAACGGAAATGGACAGTGAGCAGGAGGTTGGGATTAGATTGGGTGGGATATTTACAGTAATGGTAGTGAGCAGGAGGTTGGGATTAGACTGGGTGGGATATTAACGGTAATGGACAGTAAGCAGGAGATTGGGATTAGACTGGGAGGGATATTAAAAGTAATGGACAGTGATCTGGAATTTGGGATTTGACTGGGTGAGATATTAACGGAAATGGACAGTGAGCAGGAGGTTGGGATTAGATTGGGTGGGATATTTACAGTAATGGTAGTGAGCAGGAGGTTGGGATTAGACTGGGTGGGATATTAACGGTAATGGACAGTGAGCAGTAGGTTGCGATTAGAGTGAGTGGGATATTAACAGTGATGGACAGTGAGCAAGAGGTTGTGATTAGACTGGGTGGGATATTAACAGTAATGGACAGTGAGCAGGACGTTGGGATTAGACTGGGTGAGATATTAATAGGAATGAGCAGTGAGCAGGATGTTGGGATTAGACTGGGTGGGATATTAACAGTAATGGACAGTGAGCAGGAGTTTGGGATTAGACTGGGTGGGATATTAACAGTAATTGATAGTGAGCAGGAGGTTGAGGTTAAACTGGGTGGGATATTAACAGTAAGGGGCAGTGAGCAGGAGGTTGGGTTTAGACTGGGTGGGATATTAACAGTAATGGGCAGTGAGCAGGATGTTGGGATGAGACAGTGTGGGATATTAATAGTAATGGAAGTGAGCAGGAGGTTGGCATTAGACTGGCTGGGATATTAACAGTAATTGGCAGTGAGCAGGAGGTTGGGATGAGACAGGGTGGGATATTAACAGTAATGGGTAGTGAGCAGGAAGTTGGGATTAGACTGGGTGGGATATTGACGGTAATGGACAGTGAGCAGGAGGTTGGGAATAGACTGGGTGGGATATTAACGGTCATGGACAGTGAGCAGGAGGTTGGGATTAGACTGGGTGGGATATTAACAGTAATGGACAGTGAGCAGGAGGTTGGGATTTGACGAGGTGGGATATTGAAAGTAATGGGCAGTGAGCAGGAGGTTGGGATTAGACTGTGTGGGATATTAACGGCAATGGGCAGTGAGCAGGAGGTTGGGATTAGACTGGGTGGGATATTAACATTAATGGACAATGAGCAGGAGGTTGGGATTAGACTGGGTGGGATAATAACAGTAATGGACAGTGAGCAGGAGGTTGGGATTAGAATGGGTGGGAAATTTACAGTAATGGACAGCGAGCAGGAGGTTGGGATTAGACTGGGTGGGATATTAACGGTAATGGACAGTAAGCAGGAGATTGGGATTAGACTGGGAGGGATATTAAAAGTAATGGACAGTGAGCTGGAGTTTGGGATTTGACTGGGTGAGATATTAACGGAAATGGACAGTGAGCAGGAGGTTGGGATTAGATTGGGTGGGATATTTACAGTAATGGTAGTGAGCAGGAGGTTGGGATTAGACTGGGTGGGATATTAACGGTAATGGACAGTGAGCAGGAGGTTGCGATTAGAGTGAGTGGGATATTAACAGTGATGGACAGTGAGCAGGAGTTTGGGATTAGACTGGGTGGGATATTAACAGTAATTGACAGTGAGCAGGAGGTGGGGATTAGACCGGGTGGGATATTAACAGTAATGGGCAGTGAGCAGGAGGTTGGGATTAGACTGGGTGGGATATTAACAGTAATGGGCAGTGAACAGGCGGTTGGGATTTGACTGGGTGGGATATTAACAGTAATGGGCAGTGAACAGGAGGTTGGGATTTGAGAGTGTGGGCTATTAACCGTAATGGGAAGTGAGCAGGTTGGGATTAGAGGGTGGGATATTAACGGCGATGGGTTGTGAGCAGGAAGTTGGGCTTAGACTGGGGGGGATATTAACGGTAATGGGCAGTGAGCAGGAGGTTGGGATTAGACTGGGTGGGATATTTACAGTAATGGGCCGTGAGCAGGAGGTTGGGATTTGACTGGGTGTGATATTAACGGTAATGGGTAGTGAGCAGGATGTAGAGATCAGATTCGGTGGGATATTAATGGGAATGGGCAGTGAGCAGGAGGTTGGGATTCGAATGGGTGGGATAATAACGGTAATGGGCAGTGAGCACGAGGTTGCGATTAGAGTGAGTGGGATATTAACAGTGATGGACAGTGAGCAGGAGGTTGTGATTAGACTGTGTGGGATATTAACAGTAATGGACAGTGAGCAGGACGTTGGGATTAGACTGGGTGAGATATTAATAGGAATGAAAAGTGAGCAGGAAGTTGGCATTCGACTGGGTGGGATATTAACAGTAATGGACAATGAGCAGGAGTTTGGGATTAGACTGGGTGGGATATTAACAGTAATTGACAGTGAGCAGGAGGTGGGGGTTAGACTGGGTGGGATATTAACAGTAATGGGCAGTGAGCAGGAGGTTGGGATTAGACTGGGTGGGATATTAATGGTAATGGGCAGTGAGCAGGATTTGGGATTAGACTGGGTGGGATATTAACATTAATGGACAATGAGCAGGAGGTTGGAATTAGACTGGGTGGGATAATAACAGTAATGGACAGTGAGCAGGAGGTTGGGATTAGACTGGGTGGGATATTGACGGTAATGGACAGCGAGCAGGAGGTTGGGATTAGACTGGGTGGGATATTAACGGTAATGGACAGTGAGCAGGAGGTTGGGATTAGACTGGGTGGGATATTAACAGTAATGGACAGTGAGCAGGAGGTTGGGATTTGACGAGGTGGGATATTGAAAGTAATGGGCAGTGAGCAGGAGGTTGGGATTAGACTGTGTGGGATATGAACGGCAATGGGCAGTGAGCAGGAGGTTGGGATTAGACTGGGTGGGATATTAACGGTCATGGGTAGTGAGCAGGAGGTTGGGATTAGACTGGGTGGGATAATAACAGTAATGGACAGTGAGCAGGAGGTTGGGATGAGACTGGGTGGGAAATTTACAGTAATGGACAGCGAGCAGGAGGTTGGGATTAGACTGGGTGGGATAATAACAGTAATGGACAGTGAGCAGGAGGTTGGGATTAGACTGGGTGGGAAATTTACAGTAATGGACAGCGAGCAGGAGGTTGGGATTAGACTGGGTGGGATATTAACGGTAATGGACAGTAAGCAGGAGATTGGGATTAGACTGGGAGGGATATTAAAAGTAATGGACAGTGAGCTGGAGTTTGGGATTTGACTGGGTGAGATATTAACGGAAATGGACAGTGAGCAGGAGGTTGGGATTAGATTGGGTGGGATATTTACAGTAATGGTAGTGAGCAGGAGGTTGGGATTAGACTGGGTGGGATATTAACGGTAATGGACAGTGAGCAGGAGGTTGCGATTAGAGTGAGTGGGACATTAACAGTGATGGACAGTGAGCAGGAGTTTGGGATTAGACTGGGTGGGATATTAACAGTAATTGACAGTGAGCAGGAGGTGGGGATTAGACCGGGTGGGATATTAACAGTAATGGGCAGTGAACAGGCGGTTGGGATTTGACTGGGTGGGATATTAACAGTAATGGGCAGTGAACAGGAGGTTGGGATTAGAAAGTGTGGGCTATTAACCGTAATGGGAAGTGAGGAGGTTGGGATTAGAGGGTGGGATATTAACGGTGATGGGTTGTGAGCAGGAAATTGGGCTTAGACTGGGGGGGATATTAACGGTAATGGGCAGTGAGCAGGAGGTTGGGATTAGACTGGGTGGGATATTTACAGTAATGGGCAGTGAGCAGGAGGTTGGGATTTGACTGGGTGGGATATTAACGGTAATGGGTAGTGAGCAGGATGTAGAGATCAGATTCGGTGGGATATTAATGGGAATGGGCAGTGAGCAGGAGGTTGGGATTCGAATGGGTGGGATAATAACGTTAATGGGCAGTGAGCACGAGGTTGCGATTAGAGTGAGTGGGATATTAACAGTGATGGACAGTGAGCAGGAGGTTGTGATTAGACTGTGTGGGATATTAACAGTAATGGAAAGTGAGCAGGACGTTGGGATTAGACTGGGTGAGATATTAATAGGAATGAGCAGTGAGCAGGAGGTTGGCATTAGACTGGGTGGGATATTAACAGTAATGGACAATGAGCAGGAGTTTGGGATTAGACTGGGTGGGATATTAACAGTAATTGACAGTGAGCAGGAGGTGGGGGTTAGACTGGGTGGGATATTAACAGTAATGGGCAGTGAGCAGGAGGTTGGGATTAGACTGGGTGGGATATTGACGGTCATGGACAGCGAGCAGGAGGTTGGGATTAGACTGGGTGGGATATTAACAGTAATGGACAGTGAGCAGGAGGTTGGGATTTGACGAGGTGGGATATTGAAAGTTATGGGCAGTGAGCAGGAGGTTGGGATTAGACTGTGTGGGATATTAACGGCAATGGGCAGTGAGCAGGAGGTTGGGATTAGACTGGGTGGGATATTAACATTAATGGACAATGAGCAGGAGGTTGGGATTAGACTGGGTGGGATAATAACAGTAATGGACAGTGAGCAGGAGGTTGGGATTAGACTGGGTGGGAAATTTACAGTAATGGACAACGAGCAGGAGGTTGGGATTAGACTGGGTGGGATAATAACAGTAATGGACAGTGAGCAGGAGGTTGGGATTAGACTGGGTGGGCAATTTACAGTAATGGACAGCGAGCAGGAGGTTGGGATTAGACTGGGTGGGATATTAACGGTAATGGACAGTAAGCAGGGGATTGGGATTAGACTGGGAGGGATATTAAAAGTAATGGACAGTGAGCTGGAGTTTGGGATTTGACTGGGTGAGATATTAACGGAAATGGACAGTGAGCAGGAGGTTGGGATTAGATTGGGTGGGATATTTACAGTAATGGTAGTGAGCAGGAGGTTGGGATTAGACTGGGTGGGATATTAACGGTAATGGACAGTGAGCAGGAGGTTGCGATTAGAGTGAGTGGGATATTAACAGTGATGGACAGTGAGCAGGAGTTTGGGATTAGACTGGGTGGGATATTAACAGTAATTGACAGTGAGCAGGAGGTGGGGATTAGACCGGGTGGGATATTAACAGTAATGGGCAGTGAGCAGGAGGTTGGGATTAGACTGGGTGGGATATTAACAGTAATGGGCAGTGAACAGGCGGTTGGGATTTGACTGGGTGGGATATTAACAGTAATGGGCAGTGAACAGGAGGTTGGGATTAGAAAGTGTGGGCTATTAACCGTAATGGGAAGTGAGCAGGTTGGGATTAGAGGGTGGGATATTAACGGTGATGGGTTGTGAGCAGGAAGTTGGGCTTAGACTGGGGGGGATATTAACGGTAATGGGCAGTGAGCAGGAGGTTGGGATTAGACTGGGTGGGATATTTACAGTAATGGGCAGTGAGCAGGAGGTTGGGATTTGACTGGGTGGGATATTAACGGTAATGGGTAGTGAGCAGGATGTAGAGATCAGATTCGGTGGGATATTAATGGGAATGGGCAGTGAGCAGGAGGTTGGGATTCGAATGGGTGGGATAATAACGGTAATGGGCAGTGAGCACGAGGTTGCGATTAGAGTGAGTGGGATATTAACAGTGATGGACAGTGAGCAGGAGGTTGTGATTAGACTGTGTGGGATATTAACAGTAATGGACAGTGAGCAGGACGTTGGGATTAGACTGGGTGAGATATTAATAGGAATGAGCAATGAGCAGGAGATTGGCATTAGACTGGGTGGGATATTAACAGTAATGGACAATGAGCAGGAGTTTGGGATTAGACTGGGTGGGATATTAACAGTAATTGACAGTGAGCAGGAGGTGGGGGTTAGACTGGGTGGGATATTAACAGTAATGGACAGTGAGCAGGACGTTGGGATTAGACTGGGTGAGATATTAATAGGAATGAGCAATGAGCAGGAGATTGGCATTAGACTGGGTGGGATATTAACAGTAATGGACAATGAGCAGGAGTTTGGGATTAGACTGGGTGGGATATTAACAGTAATTGACAGTGAGCAGGAGGTGGGGGTTAGACTGGGTGGGATATTAACAGTAATGGGCAGTGAGCAGGAGGTTGGGATTAGACTGGGTGGGATATTAATGGTAATGGGCAGTGAGCAGGATTTGGGATTGGACTGGGTGGGATATTAACATTAATGGACAATGAGCAGGAGGTTGGAATTAGACTGGGTGGGATAATAACAGTAATGGACAGTGAGCAGGAGGTTGGGATTAGACTGGGTGGGATATTGACGGTAATGGACAGCGAGCAGGAGGTTGGGATTAGACTGGGTGGGATATTAACAGTAATGGACAGTGAGCAGGAGTTTGCGATTTGACTGGGTGAGATATTTACAAGAATGGGCAGTGAGCAGGAGGTTGGGACTAGAAAGCGTGGGATATTAACAGTAATGGGCAGTGAGCAGGTTGGCATTAGATGGTGGGATATTAATGGTGATGGGTCGTGAGCAGGAAGTTGGGCTTCGACTGGGTGGGATATCAACGGTAATGGGCTGTGAGCAGCAGGTTGCGATAAGACTGGGTGGGATATTTACAGTAATATGCAGTGAGCAGGAGGTTGGGAATAGACAGGGTGGGATATTAATGGTAATGGGCAGTGGGCAGGAGTTTGGGATTAGACTGGATGGGATATTAACAGTAATGGACAGTGAGCAGGAGGTTCCGATTTGATTGGGTGGGATATTAACAGTTATGGACAGTGAGCAGGACGTTGGGATTAGACTGGGTGAGATATTAATAGGAATGAGCAGTGAGCAGGAGGTTGGGATTAGACTGGGTGGGATATTAACAGTAATGGAAAGTGTGCAGGAGTTTGGGATTAGACTGGGTGAGATATTAATAGGAATGAGCAGTGAGCAGGAGGTTGGCATTAGACTGGCTGGGATATAAACAGTAATGGGCAGTGAGCAGGAGTTTGGGATTAGACTGGGTGGGATATTAACAGTAATGGGCAGTGAGCAGGAGGTTGGGATGAGACAGGGTGGGGTATTAACAGGAATGGGTAGTGAGCAGGAGGTTGGGATTAGACTGGGTGGGATATTGACGGTAATGGACAGTGAGCAGGAGGTTGGGAATAGACTGGGTGGTATATTAACGGTAATGGACAGTGAGCAGGAAGTTGGGATTAGACTGGGTGGGATATTAACAGTAATGGACAGTGAGCAGGAGGTTGGGATTCGACTGGGTGGGATATTGAAAGTAATGGGCAGTGAGCAGGAGGTTGGGATTAGACTGGGTGGGATATTAACAGTAATTGGCAGTGAGCAGGAGGTTGGGATTAGACTGGGTGGGATATTAACATTAATGCACAATGAGCAGGAGGTTGGGATTAGACTGGGTGGGATAATAACAGTAATGGACAGTGAGCAGGAGGTTTGGATTAGACTGGGTGGGATATTGACGGTAATGGACAGCGAGCAGGAGATTGGGATTAGACTGGGTGGGATATTAATAGTAATGGACAGTGAGCAGGAGTTTGGGATTTGACTGGGTGGGATATTTACAGTAATGGTAGTGAGCAGGAGGTTGGGATTAGACTGGGTGGGATATTAACAGTAATGGACAGTGAGCAGGAGGTTGGGATTAGACTGGGTGGGATATTAACAGTAATGGACAGTGAGCAGGAGGTTGGGATTAGACTGGGTGGGATATTAACAGTAATGGACAGTGAGCAGGAGGTTGGCATTCGACTGGGTGGGATATTAACAGTAATGGGCAGTGACCAGTTTGGGATTAGACTGGGTGGGATATTAACAGGAATGGGCAGTGAGCAGGCGGTTGAGATTAGACTGGGTGGGATATTGACCGTAATGGACAGTGAGCAGGTGGTTGGGATTAGACTGGGTGGGATATTAACAGTAATGGACAGTGAGCAAGAGATTGGGATTAGACTGGGTGGGATATTAACAGTAATGGACAGTGAGCAGGAGGTTGGGATTAGACTGTGTGGGATATTTACAGTAATGGACAGTGAGCAGGAGGTTGGGATTAGACTGGGTGGGATATTTACAGTAATGGACAGTGAACAGGAGGTTGGGATTAGACTGGGTGGGATATTAACAGTAATGGACAGTGAGCAGGAGGTTGGCATTCGACTGTGTGGGATATTAACAGTAATGGGCAGTGAGTAGGTTGGGATTAGACTGGGTGGGATATTAACAGTAATGGGCAGTGAGCAGTTTGGGATTAGAGGGTGGGATATTAACGGTGATGGGTCGTGAGCAGGAAGTTGGGCTTAGACTGGGTGGGATATCAACGGTAATGGGCAGTGAGCAGCAGGTTGGGATAAGACTGGGTGGGATATTTACAGTAATGGGCAGTGAGCAGGAGGTTGGGAATAGACTGGGTGGGATATTAACGGTAATGGGCAGTGGGCAGGAGTTTGGGATTAGACTGGATGGGATATTAACAGTAATGGACAGTGAGCAGGAGGTTCGGATTTGATTGGGTGGGATATTAACAGTTATGGACAGTGAGCAGGACGTTGGGATTAGACTGGGTGAGATATTAATAGGAATGAGCAGTGAGCAGGATGTTGGCATTAGACTGGCTGGGATATTAACAGTAATGGGCAGTGAGCAGGAGGTTGGGATGAGACAGAGTGGGATATTAACAGGAATGGGTAGTGAGCAGGAGGTTGGGATTAGACTGGGTGGGATATTGACGGTAATGGACAGTGAGCAGGAGGTTGGGAATAGACAGGGTGGTATATTAACGGTAATGGACAGTGAGCAGGAGGTTGGGATTAGACTGGGTGGGATTTTAACAGTAATGGACAGTGAGCAGGAGGTTGGGATTCGACTGGGTGGGATATTGAAAGTAATGGGCAGTGAGCAGGAGGTTGGGATTAGACTGGGTGGGATATTAACAGTAATGGACAGCGAGCAGGAGATTGGGATTAGACTGGGTGGGATATTAATAGTAATGGACAGTGAGCAGGAGTTTGGGATTTGACTGAGTGGGATATTTACAGTAATGGTTGTGAGCAGGAGGTTGGGATTAGACTGGGTGGGATATTAACAGTAATGGACAGTGAGCAGGAGGTTGGGATTAGACTGGGTGGGATGTTAACAGTAATGGACAGTGAGCAAGAGGTTGGGATTAGACTGGGTGGGATATTAACAGTAATGGACAGTGAGCAGGAGGTTGGGATTAGACTGGGTGGGATATTTACAGTAATGGACAGTGAGCAGGTGTTGGGATTAGACTGGGTGGGATATTAACAGTAATGGGCAGTGAGCAGGTGGTTGGGATTAGATTGGGTGGGATATTAACAGTAATGGACAGTGAGCAGGAGGTTGGGATTAGACTGGGTGGGATATTAATGGTAATGGACAGTGAGCAGGAGTTTGGGATTAGACTGGGTGGGATACTGAAAGTAATGGGCAGTGAGCAGGAGGTTGGGATTAGACTGGGTGGGATATTTACAGTAATGGACAGTAAGCAGGATGTTGGGATTAGACTGGGTGGGATATTAACAGTAATGGACAGTGAGCAGGAGGTTGGCATTCGACTGGGTGGGATATTAACAGTAATGGGCAGTGAGCAGGTTGGCATTAGAGGGTGGGATATTAACGGTGATGGGTAGTGAACAGGAGGTTGGGATGAGACAGGGTGGGATATTAACAGTAATGGGTAGTGAGCAGGAAGTTGGGATTAGACTGGGTGGGATATTGACGGTAATGGACAGTGAGCAGGAGGTTGGGAATAGACTGGGTGGGATATTAACGGTAATGGACAATGAGCAGGAGGTTGGGATTAGACTGGGTGGGATAATAACAGTAATGGACAGTGAGCAGGAGGTTGGGATTAGACTGGGTGGGAAATTTACAGTAATGGACAGCGAGCAGGATGTTGGGATTAGACTGGGTGGGATATTAACGGTAATGGACAGTAAGCAGGAGATTGGGATTAGACTGGGAGGGATATTAAAAGTAATGGACAGTGAGCTGGAGTTTGGGATTTGACTGGGTGAGATATTAACGGAAATGGACAGTGAGCAGGAGGTTGGGATTAGATTGGGTGGGATATTTACAGTAATGGTAGTGAGCAAGAGGTTGTGATTAGACTGGGTGGGATATTAACAGTAATGGACAGTGAGCAGGACGTTGGGATTAGACTGGGTGGGAAATTTACAGTAATGGACAGCGAGCAGGAGGTTGGGATTAGACTGGGTGGGATATTAACGGTAATGGACAGTAAGCAGGAGATTGGGATTAGACTGGGAGGGATATTAAAAGTAATGGACAGTGAGCTGGAGTTTGGGATTTGACTGGGTGAGATATTAACGGAAATGGACAGTGAGCAGGAGGTTGGGATTAGATTGGGTGGGATATTTACAGTAATGGTAATGAGCAGGAGGTTGGGATTAGACTGGGTGGGATATTAACGGTAATGGACAGTGAGCAGGAGGTTGCGATTAGAGTGAGTGGGATATTAACAGTGATGGACAGTGAGCAAGAGGTTGTGATTAGACTGGGTGAGATATTAATAGGAATGAGCAGTGAGCAGGAGGTTGGGATTAGAAAGGGTGGGCTATTAACCGTAATGGGCAGTGAGCAGGTTGGGATTAGAGGGTGGGATATTAACGGTGATGGGTTGTGAGCAGGAAGTTGGGCTTAGACTGGGGGGATATTAAAGGTAATGTGCAGTGAGCAGGAGGTTGGGATTAGACTGGGTGGGATATTTACAGTAATGGGCAGTGAGCAGGAGGTTGGGATTTGACTGGGTGGGATATTAACGGTAATGGGTAGTGAGCAGGATGTAGGGATCAGATTCGGTGGGATATTAATGGGAATGGGCAGTGAGCAGGAGGTTGGGATTCGACTGGGTGGGATATTAACGGTAATGGGCAATGAGCAGGAGGTTTCGATTAGAGTGAGTGGGATATTAACAGTGATGCACAGTGAGCAGGAGGTTGTGATTAGACTGTGTGGGATATTAACAGTAATGGACAGTGAGCAGGAGGTGGGGGTTAGACTGGGTGGGATCGTAACAGTAATGGGCAGTGAGCAGGAGGTTGGGATTAGACTGGGTGGGATATTAATGGTAATGGGCAGTGAGCAGGATTTGGGATTAGACTGGGTGGGATATTAACATTAATGGACAATGAGCAGAAGGTTGGAATTAGACTGGGTGGGATAATAACAGTAATGGACAGTGAGCAGGAGGTTGGGATTAGACTGGGTGGGATATTGACGGTAATGGACAGCGAGCAGGAGGTTGGGATTAGACTGGGTGGGATATTAACAGTAATGGACAGTGAGCAGGAGTTTGCGATTTGACTGGGTGAGATATTTACAAGAATGGGCAGTGAGCAGGAGGTTGGGACTAGAAAGCGTGGGATATTAACAGTAATGGGCAGTGAGCAGGTTGGCATTAGATGGTGGGATATTAATGGTGATGGGTAGTGAGCAGGAAGTTGGGCTTCGACTCGGTGGGATATCAACGGTAATGGGCAGTGAGCAGCAGGTTGCAATAAGACTGGGTGGGATATTTACAGTAATGGGCAGTGGGCAGGAGTTTGGGATTAGACTGGATGGGATATTAACAGTAATGGACAGTGAGCAGGAGGTTCGGATTTGATTGGGTGGGATATTAACAGTTATGGACAGTGAGCAGGACGTTGGGATTAGACTGGGTGAGATATTAATAGGAATGCGCAGTGAGCAGGAGGTTGGGATTAGACTGGGTGGGATATTAACAGTAATGGAAAGTGTGCAGGAGTTTGGGATTAGACTGGGTGAGATATTAATAGGAATGAGCAGTGTGCAGGAGGTTGGCATTAGACTGGCTGGGATATTAACAGTAATGGGCAGTGAGCAGGAGGTTGGGATTAGACTGGGTGGGATAGTAACATTAATGGACAATGAGCAGGAGGTTGGAATTAGACTGGGTGGGATAATAACAGTAATGGACAGTGAGCAGGAGGTTGGGATTAGACTGGATGGGATATTGACGATAATGGACAGCGAGCAGGAGGTTGGGATTAGACTGGGTGGGATATTAACAGTAATGGACAGTGAGCAGGAGTTTGCGATTTGACTGGGTGAGATATTTACAAGAATGGGCAGTGAGCAGGAGGTTGGGACTAGAAAGCGTGGGATATTAACAGTAATGGACAGTGAGGAGGAGGTTCGGATTTGATTGGGTGGGATATTAACAGTTATGGACAGTGAGCAGGACGTTGGGATTAGACTGGGTGAGATATTAATAGGAATGAGCAGTGAGCAGGAGGTTGGGATTAGACTGGGTGGGATATTAATAGTAATGGAAAGTGTGCAGGAGTTTGGGATTAGACTGGGTGAGATATTAATAGGAATGAGCAGTGAGCAGGAGGTTGGCATTAGACTGGCTGGGATATTAACAGTAATGGGCAGTGAGCAGGAGGTTGGGATTAGACTGGGTGGGATAGTAACAGTAATGGGCAGTGAGCAGGAGGTTGGGATGAGACAGGGTGGGGTATTAACAGGAATGGGGAGTGAGCAGGAGGTTGGGATTAGACTGGGTGGGATATTAACAGCAATGGACAGTGAGCAGGAGGTTGGGATTCGACTGGGTGGGATATTGAAAGTAATGGGCAGTGAGCAGGAGGTTGGGATTAGACTGGGTGGGATATTTACAGTAATGGACAGTGAACAGGAGGTTGGGATTAGACTGGGTGGGATATTAACAGTAATGGACAGTGAGCAGGAGGTTGGCATTCGACTGGGTGGGATATTAACAGTAATGGGCAGTGAGCAGTTTGGGATTAGACTGGGTGGGATATTAACAGGAATGGGCAGTGAGCAGGCGGTTGAGATTAGACTGGGTGGGATATTGACGGTAATGGACAGTGAGCAGGAGGTTGGGATTAGACTGGGTGGGAAATTAACAGTAATAGACAGTGAGCAGGAGGTTGGGATTAGACTGGGTGGGATATTTACAGTAATGGACAGTGAACAGGAGGTTGGGATTAGACTGGGTGGGATATTAACAGTAATGGACATTGAGCAGGAGGTTGGCATTCGACTGTGTCTGATATTAACAGTAATGGGCAGTGAGTAGGTTGGGATTAGACTGGGTGAGATATTAACAGTAAAGGGCAGTGAGCAGTTGGTTGGGATTAGACTGGGTAGGATATTTACAGTAATGGGCAGTGAGCAGGAGGTTGGGTTTAGAAAGCGTGCGATAGTAACAGTAATGGGCACTGAGCAGGTTGGGATTAGAGGGTGGGATTTTAACGGTGATGGGTAGTGAGCAGGAAGTTGGGCTTAGACTGGGTGGGATATCAACGGTAATGGGCAGTGAGCAGCAGGTTGTAATAAAACTGGGTGGGATATTTACAGTAATGGGCAGTGAGCAGGAGGTTGGGAATAGACTGGATGGGATATTAACAGTAATGGACAGTGAGCATGAGGTTCGGATTTGATTGGGTGGGATATTAACAGTTATGGACAGTGAGCAGGACGTTGGGATTAGACTGGGTGAGATATTAATAGGAATGAGCAGTGAGCAGGAGGTTGGGATCAGACTGGGTGGGATATTAACAGTAATGGAAAGTGTGCAGGAGTTTGGGATTAGACTGGGTGAGATATTAATAGGAATGAGAAGTGAGCAGGAGGTTGGCATTAGACTGGCTGGGATATTAACAGTAATGGACAGTGAGCAGGAGGTTGGGAATAGACTGGGTGGTATATTAACAGTAATGGGCAGTGAGCAGGTTGGGATTAGACTGAGTGGGATATTAACAGTAATGGGCAGTGAGCAGGAGGTTGGGATGAGACAGGGTGGGATATTAACAGGAATGGATAGTGAGCAGAAGGTTGGGATTAGACTGGGTGGGATATTGACGGTAATGGACAGTGAGCAGGAGGTTGGGATTCGACTGGGTGGGATATTAACAGTAATGGGCAGTGACCACTTTGGGATTAGACTGGGCGGGATATTAACAGGAATGGGCAGTGAGCAGGCGGTTGAGATTAGACTGGGTGGGATATTGACGGTAATGGACAGTGAGCAGGAGGTTGGGATTAGACTGGGTGGGATATTTACAGTAATGGACAGTGAGCAGGAGGTTGGGATGAGACTGGGTGGGATATTTACAGTCATGGACAGTGAACAGGAGGTTGGGATTAGACTGGGTGGGATATTAACAGTAATGGACAGTGAGCAGGAGGTTAACATTCGACTGTGTGGGATATTTACAGTAATGGGCAGTGAGTAGGTTGGGATTAGACTGGGTGGGATATTAACAGTAATGGGCAGTGAGCAGGTGGTTGGGATTAGACTGGGTAGGATATTTACAGTAATGGGCAGTGAGCAGGAGGTTGGGATTAGAAAGCGTGTGATATTAACAGTAATGGGCAGTGAGCAGGTTGGGATTAGAGGGTGGGATATTAACGGTGATGGGTAGTGAGCAGGAAGTTGGGCTTAGACTGGGTGGGACATCAACGGTAATGGGCAGTGAGCAGCAGGTTGCGATAAGACTGGGTGGGATATTTACAGTAATGGGCAGTGAGCAGGAGGTTGGGAATAGACTGGGTGGGATATTAACGGTAATGGGCAGTGGGCAGGAGTTTGGGATTAGACTGGATGGGATATTAACAGTAATGGACAGTGAGCAGGAGGTTCGGATTTGATTGGGTGGGAAATTAACAGTTATGGACAGTGAGCAGGACGTTGGGATTAGACTGGGTGAGATATTAATAGGAATGAGCAGTGAGCAGGAGGTTGGGATTAGACTGGGTGGGATATTAACAGTAATGGAAAGTGTGCAGGAGTTTGGGATTAGACTGGGTGAGATATTAATAGGAATGAGCAGTGAGCAGGAGGTTGGCATTAGACTGGCTGGGATATTAACAGTAATGGGCAGTGAGCAGGAGGTTGGGATTCGACTGGGTGGGATATTAACAGTAATGGGCAGTGAGCAGGAGGTTGGGATGCGACAGGGTGGGATATTAACAGGAATGGGTAGTGAGCAGGAGGTTGGGATTGGACTGGGTGGGATATTGACGGTAATGGACAGTGAGCAGGAGGTTGGGATTAGACTGGGTGGGATATTAACAGTAATGGACAGTGAGCAGGAGGTTGGGATTCGACTGGGTGGGATATTAACAGTAATGGGCAGTGAGCAGGAGGTTGGGATGCGACAGGGTGGGATATTAACAGGAATGGGTAGTGAGCAGGAGGTTGGGATTGGACTGGGTGGGATATTGACGGTAATGGACAGTGAGCAGGAGGTTGGGATTAGACTGGGTGGGATATTAACAGTAATGGACAGTGAGCAGGAGGTTGGGATTCGACTGGGTGGGATATTAACAGGAATGGGCAGTGACCACTTTGGGATTAGACTGGGTGGGATATTAACAGGAATGGGCAGTGAGCAGGCGGTTGAGATTAGACTGGGTGGGATATTGACGGTAATGGACAGTGAGCAGGAGGTTGGGATTAGACTGGGTGGGCTATTTACAGTAATGGACAGTGAGCAGGAGGTTGGGATGAGACTGGGTGGGATATTTACAGTCATGGACAGTGAACAGGAGGTTGGGATTAGACTGGGTGCGATATTAACAGTAATGGACAGTGAGCAGGAGGTTAACATTCGACTGTGTGGGATATTTACAGTAATGGGCAGTGAGTAGGTTGGGATTAGACTGGGTAGGATATTTACAGTAATGGGCAGTGAGCAGGAGGTTGGGATTAGAAAGCATGCGATATTAACAGTAATGGGCAGTGAGCAGGTTGGGATTAGAGGGTGGGATATTAACGGTGATGGGTAGTGAGCAGGAAGTTGGGCTTAGACTGGGTGGGACATCAACGGTAATGGGCAGTGAGCAGCAGGTTGCGATAAGACTGGGTGGGATATTTACAGTAATGGGCAGTGAGCAGGAGGTTGGGAATAGACTGGGTGGGATATTAACGGTAATGGGCAGTGGGCAGGAGTTTGGGATTAGACTGGATGGGATATTAACAGTAATGGACAGTGTGCAGGAGGTTCGGATTTGATTGGGTGGGAAATTAACAGTTATGGACAGTGAGCAGGACGTTGGGATTAGACTGGGTGAGATATTAATAGGAATGAGCAGTGAGCAGGAGGTTGGGATTAGACTGGGCGGGATATTAACAGTAATGGAAAGTGTGCAGGAGTTTGGGATTAGACTGGGTGAGATATTAATAGGAATGAGCAGTGAGCAGGAGGTTGGCATTAGACTGGCTGGGATATTAACAGTAATGGGCAGTGAGCAGGAGGTTGGGATTAGACTGGGTGGGATATTAACAGTAATGGGCAGTGAGCAGGAGGTTGGGATGCGACAGGGTGGGATATTAACAGGAATGGGTAGTGAGCAGGAGGTTGGGATTGGACTGGGTGGGATATTGACGGTAATGGACAGTGAGCAGGAGGTTGGGAATAGACTGGGTGGTATATTAACGGTAATGGACAGTGAGCAGGAGGTTGGGAATAGACCGGGTGGTATATTAACAGTAATGGGCAGTGAGCAGGTTGGGATTAGAGGGTGGGATATTAACGGTGATGGGTAGTGAGCAGGAAGTTGAGCTTAGACTGGGTGGGATATCAACGGTAATGGGCAGTGAGCAGGAGGTTGGGAATAGACTGGGTGGGATATTAACATTAATGGACAATGAGCAGGAGGTTGGGATTAGACTGGGTGGGATAATAACAGTAATGGACAGTCAGCAGGAGGTTGGGATTAGACTGGGTGGGAAATTTACAGTAATGGACAGCGAGCAGGATGTTGGGATTAGACTGGGTGGGATATTAACGGTAATGGACAGTAAGCAGGAGATTGGGATTAGACTGGGAGGGATATTAAAAGTAATGGACAGTGAGCTGGAGTTTGGGATTTGACTGGGTGAGATATTAACGGAAATGGACAGTGAGCAGGAGGTTGGGATTAGATTGGGTGGGATATTTACAGTAATGGTAGTGAGCAAGAGGTTGTGATTAGACTGGGTGGGATATTAACAGTAATGGACAGTGAGCAGGACGTTGGGATTAGACTGGGTGGGAAATTTACAGTAATGGACAGCGAGCAGGAGGTTGGGATTAGACTGGGTGGGATATTAACGGTAATGGACAGTGAGCAGGAGGTTGCGATTAGAGTGAGTGGGATATTAACAGTGATGGACAGTGAGCAAGAGGTTGTGATTAGACAGGGTGAGATATTAATAGGAATGAGCAGTGAGCAGGAGGTTGGGATTAGAAAGGGTGGGCTATTAACCGCAATGGGCAGTGAGCAGGTTGGGATTAGACTGGGTGGGACATCAACGGTAATGGGCAGTGAGCAGCAGGTTGCGATAAGACTGGGTGGGATATTTACAGTAATGGGCAGTGAGCAGGAGGTTGGGAATAGACTGGGTGGGATATTAACGGTAATGGGTAGTGGGCAGGAGTTTGGGATTAGACTGGATGGGATATTAACAGTAATGGACAGTGAGCAGGAGGTTCGGATTTGATTGGGTGGGATATTGACGGTAATGGACAGCGAGCAGGAGATTGGGATTAGACTGGGTGGGATATTAATAGTAATGGACAGTGAGCAGGAGGTTGGCATTAGACTGGCTGGGATATTAACAGTAATGGGCAGTGAGCAGGAGGTTGGGATTAGACTGGGTGGGATATTAACAGTAATGGGCAGTGAGCAGGAGGTTGGGATGAGACAGGGTGGGATATTAACAGGAATGGGTAGTGAGCAGGAGGTTGGGATTGGACTGGGTGGGATATTGACGGTAATGGACAGTGAGCAGGAGGTTGGGAATAGACTGGGTGGTATATTAACAGTAATGGGCAGTGAGCAGGTTGGGATTAGAGGGTGAGATATTAACGGTGATGGGGAGTGAGCAGGGAGTTGGGCTTAGACTGGGTGGGATATCAACGGTAATGGGCAGTGAGCAGCAGGTTGGGATAAGACTGGGTGGGATATTTACAGTAATGGGCAGTGAGCAGGAGGTTGGGAATAGACTGGGTGGGATATTAACGGTAATGGGCAGTGGGCAGGAGTTTGGGATTAGACTGGATGGGATATTAACAGTAATGGACAGTGAGCAGGAGTTTCGGATTTGATTGGGTGGGATATTAACAGTTATGGACAGTGAGCAGGACGTTGGGATTAGACTGGGTGAGATATTAATAGGAATGAGCAGTGAGCAGGAGGTTGGGATTAGACTGGGTGAGATATTAACAGTAATGGGCAGTGAGCAGGAGGTTGGGATGAGACAGGGTGGGATATTAACAGGAATGGGTAGTGAGCAGGAGGTCGGGATTAGACTGGGTGGGATATTGACGGTAATGGACAGTGAGCAGGAGGTTGGGAATAGACTGGGTGGTATATTAACGGTAATGGACAGTGAGCAGGAGGTTGGGATTAGACTGGGTGGGATATTAACAGTAATGGACAGTGAGCAGGAGGTTGGGATTAGACTGGGTGGGATAATAACAGTAATGGACAGTGAGCAGGAGGTTGGGATTAGACTGGGTGGGATATTGACGGTAATGGACAGCGAGCAGGAGATTGGGATTAGACTGGGTGGGATATTAATAGTAATGGACAGTGAGCAGGAGGTTGGGATTAGACTGGGTGGGATATTAACAGTAATGGACAGTGAGCAGGAGGTTGGGATTAGACTGGGTGGGATATTAACAGTAATGGACAGTGAGCAGGAGGTTGGCATTCGACTGGGTGGGATATTAACAGTAATGGGCAGTGACCAGTTTGGGATTAGACTTGGTGGGATATTAACTGGAATGGGCAGTGAGCAGGCGGTTGAGATTAGAGTGGGTGGGATATTGACGGTAATGGACAGTGAGCAGGAGGTTGGGATTAGACTGGGTGGGAAATTAACGGTAATAGACAGTGAGCAGGAGGTTGGGATTCGACTGGGTGGGATATTAACAGTAATGGACAGTGAGCAAGAGGTTGGGATTAGACTGGGTGGGATATTAACAGTAATGGACAGTGAGCAGGAGGTTGGGATTAGACTGGGTGGGATATTTACAGTAATGGACAGTGAGCAGGAGGTTGGGATGAGACTGGGTGGGATATTTACAGTAATGGACAGTGAACAGGAGGTTGGGATTAGACTGGGTGGGATATTAACAGTAATGGACAGTGAGCAGGAGGTTGGCATTCGACTGTGTGGGATATTAACAGTAATGGGCAGTGAGTAGGTTGGGATTAGACTGGGTGGGATATTAACAGTAATGGGCAGTGAGCAGGTGGTTGGGATTAGACTGGGTAGGATATTTACAGTAATGGGCAGTGAGCAGGAGGTTGGGATTAGAAAGCGTGCGATATTAACAGTAATGGGCAGTGAGCAGGTTGGGATTAGAGGGTGGGATATTAACGGTAATGGGCAGTGAGCAGGAGGTTGGGATTAGATTGGATGGGATATTAACAGTAATGGACAATGAGCAGGAGGTTGGGATTAGACTGGGTGGGATATTAACAGTAATGGGGAGTGAGCAGGAGGTTGGGATGAGACAGGGTGGGATATTAACAGTAATGGGTAGTGAGCAGGAGGTTGGGTTTATACTGGGTGGGATATTAACAGTAATGGACAGTGAGCAGGAGGTTGGGATTAGACTGGGTGGGATATTAACAGTAATGGACAATGAGCAGGAATTTGGGATTAGACTGGGTGGGATATTAACAGGAATTGACAGTGAGCAGGAAGTGGGGGTTAGACTGGGTGGGATATTAACAGTAATGGGCAGTGAGCAGGAGGTTGGGATTCGACTGGGTGGGATATTAATAGTAATGGGCAGTGAGCAGGCGGTTGGGATTTGACTGGGTGGGATATTAACAGTCATGGGCAGTGAGCAGGAGGTTGGGATTAGAAAGGGTGGGCTATTAACCGTAATGGGCAGTGAGCAGGTTGGGAATAGAGGGTGGGATATTAACGGTGATGGGTAGTGAGCAGGCAGTTGGGCTTAGACTGGGGGGATATTAACGGTAATGGGCAGTGAGCAGGAGGTTGGGATTAGACTGGGTGGGATATTTACAGTAATGGGCAGTGAGCAGGAGGTTGGGATTTGACTGGGTGGGATATTAACGGTAATGGGTCGAGGGCAGGATGTTGGAATCAGATTCGGTGGGATATTAACGGGAATGGGCAGTGAGCAGGAGGTTGGGATTCGACTGGGTGGGATATTAACGGTAATGGGCAGTGAGCAGGACGTTGGGATTAGACTGGGTGAGATATTAATAGGAATGAGCAGTGAGCAGGAGGTTTGGATTAGATTGGGTGGGATATTAACAGTAATGGACAATGAGCAGGAGTTTGGGATTAGACTGGGTGGGATATTAACAATAATTGACAGTGAGCAGGAGGTGGGGGTTAGACTGGGTGGGATATTAACAGTAATGGGCGGTGAGCAGGAGGTTGGGATTAGACTGGGTGGGATATTAACAGTAATGGGCAGTGAGCAGGAGGTTGGGATGAGACAGGGTGGGATATTAACAGTAATGGGTAGTGAGCAGGAGGTTGGGTTTATACTGGGTGGGATATTAACAGTAATGGACAGTGAGCAGGAGGTTGGGATTTGACTGGGTGGGATATTGACGGTAATGGACAGTGAGCAGGAGGTTGGGATTAGACTGGATGGGATATTAACGGTAATGGACAGTGAGCAGGAGGTTGGGATTAGACTGGGTGGGATATTAACAGTAATGGACAGTGAGCATGAGATTGGGATTTGACTGGGTGAGATATTAACCTAAATGGACAATGAGCAGGAGGTTGGGATTAGATTGGGTGGGATATTTACAGTAATGGTAGTGAGCAGGAGGTTGGGATTAGACTGGGTGGGATATTGAGGGTAATGGGCAGTGAGCAGGAGATTGGGATTAGACTGGGTGGGTTATTTACAGTAATGGGCAGTGAGCAGGAGGTTGGGATTTGACTGGGTGGGATATTGACGGTAATGGACAGTGAGCAGGAGGTTGGGATTAGACAGGGTGGGATATTAATAGTAATGGACAGTGAGCAGGAGGTTGAGATTAGACTGGGTGGGATATTAACAGTAATGGACAGTGAGCAGGAGGTTGGGATTACACTGGGTGGGATATTGAAAGTAATGGGCAGTGAGCAGGAGATTGGGATTAGACTGGGTGGGTTATTTACAGTAATGGGCAGTGAGCAGGAGGTTGGGATTTGACTGGGTGGGATATTGACGGTAATGGACAGTGAGCAGGAGGTTGGGATTAGACAGGGTGGGATATTAATAGTAATGGACAGTGAGCAGGAGGTTGGTATTAGACTTGGTGGGATATTAACAGTGATGAACAGTGAGTAGGAGGTTGGGATTAGACTGGGTGGGATATTAATGGTAATGGACAGTGAGCAGGAGGTTGGGATTAGACTGGGTGGGATATTGAAAGTAATGGGCAGTGAGCTGGAGATTGGGATTAGACTAGGGTGGGATATTTACAGTAATGGACAGTAAGCAGGATGTTGGGATTAGACTGGGTGGGATATTAACAGTAATGGACAGTGAGCAGGAGGTTGGCATTCGACTGGGTGGGATATTCACAGTAATGGGCAGTGAGCAGGTTGGGATTAGACTGGTTGGGATATTAACGGTGATGGGTAGTGAGCAGGAAGTTGGGCTAAGACTGAGTGGGATATCAACGGTAATGGGCAGTGAGCAGCAAGTTGCGATAAGACTGGGTTTGATATTTACAGTAATGGGCAGTGAGCAGGAGGTTGGGAATAGACTGGGTGGGATATTAACGGTAATGGACAGTAAGCAGGAGATTGGGGTTAGACTGGGAGGGATATTAATAGTAATGGACAATGAGCTGGAGTTTGGGATTTGACTGGGTGAGATATTAACGGAAATGGACAGTGAGCAGGAGGTTGGGATTAGAGTGAGTGGGATATTAACGGTAATGCACAGTGAGCAGGAGGTTGCGATTAGAGTGAGTGGGATATTAACAGTGATGGACAGTGAGCAAGAGGTTGCGATTAGACTGGGTGGGATATTAACAGGAATGGACAGTGAGCAGGACGTTGGGATTAGACTGGGTGAGATATTAATAGGAATGAGCAGTGAGCAGGAGGTTGGGATTAGACTGGGTGGGATATTAACAGTAATGGACAGTGAGCAGGAAGTTGGGCTTCGACTGGGTGGGATATCAACGGTAATGGGCAGTGAGCAGCAGGTTGCGATAAGACTGGGTGGGATATTAACAGTAATGGACAGTGAGCAGGACGTTGGGATTAGAGTGGGTGAGATATTAACAGGAATGAGCAGTGAGCAGGAGGTTGGGATTAGACTGGGTGGGATATTAACAGTAATGGACAGTGAGCAGGAGTTTGTGATTAGACTGGGTGGAATATTGACAGTCATGGGCAGTGAGCAGGAGGTTAGGATTAGACTGGGTGGGATATTAACAGTAATGGGCAGTGAGCAGGAGGTTGGGATGAGACAGGGTGGGATATTAAGAGTAATGGGTTTTGAGCAGGAGGTTGGGATTAGACTGGGTGGGATATTAACAGTAATGAACAGTGAGCAGGAGGTTGGGATTAGACTGGGTGGGATATTGACGGTAATGGACTTTGAGCAGGAGGTTGGAATTAGACTGGGTGGGATATTAACGGTAATGGACAGTGAGCAGGAGGTTGGGATTAGACTGGGTGGGACATTAACAGTAATGGACAGTTAGCAGGAGGTTGGGATTGGACTGGGTGGGATATTGAAAGTAATGGGCAGTGAGCAGGAGGTTGGGATTAGACTGGACGGGATATTAACGGTAATGGGCAGTGAGCAGGATTTGGGATTAGACTGGGTGGGATATTAACATTAATGGACAATGAGCAGGAGGTTGGAATTAGACTGGGTGGGATAATAACAGTAATGGACAGTGAGCAGGAGGTTGGGATTAGACTGGGTGGGATATTGACGGTAATGGACAGCGAGCAGGAGGTTGGGATTAGACTGGGTGGGATATTAACAGTAATGGACAGTGAGCAGGAGTTTGCGATTTGACTGGGTGAGATATTAACGGAAATGGACAGTGAGCAGGAGGTTGGGATTAGATTGGGTGGGATATTTACGGTAATGGTCGTGAGCAGGAGGTTGTGATTAGATTGGGTGGGATATTAACAGTAATGGACAGTGAGCAGGAGGTTGGGATTTGACTGGGTGGGATATTTACAAGAATGGGCAGTGAGCAGGAGGTTGGGACTAGAAAGCGTGGGATATTAACAGTCATGGGCAGTGAGCAGGTTGGCATTAGAGGGTGGGATATTACCGGTGATGGGTAGTGAGCAGGAAGTTGGGCTTCGACTGGGTGGGATATCAACGGTAATGGGCAGTGAGCAGCAGGTTGCGATAAGACTGGGTGGGATATTTACAGTAATGGACAGTGAGCAGGAGGTTCGGATTTGATTGGGTGGGATATTAACAGTAATGGACAGTGAGCAGGACGTTGGGATTAGACTGGGTGAGATATTAATAGGAATGAGCAGTGAGCAGGAGGTTGGGATTAGACTGGGTGGGATATTAACAGTAATGGACAGTGTGCAGGAGCTTGGGATTAGACTGGGTGAGATATTAACAGTAATGGGCAGTGAGCAGCAGGTTGCGATAAGACTGTGGATATCTGAACGGAATATATGGAATTAAGGACAGTAAAGTAAACGGGATATATGAAAATGTATAAGCCATGGGAGAATAGCTGGGAGAATGTCAGATTGCAAATAGTGCAACATCAGCTTAGCTAACAGTCTGTCTCAAGGTTTCAAGTCACTAATCCTGCCAATAATATATAATTGTAACATGAAATACATCTGCAGAATTGCAAGGTCTCAGTAAATAAATAGTCACACCATTAGATTGAAACATTTGGAGGCAATACTTAAGCTTTCAAGAAGAACATCTCATATAGATTGACTAATGAGTGACTGAGTTAGACTGTCAATCCATTTGTATTTTGTTATCTGATTTCAAAACTGTATAACTGTTAACGCTTTACGATGTAACTTCACCTATCCGTAGGGAGTGTGTACGCTCTATCCAGAGAGTATATCTTCTGTCTGATAGGTCTTACTGGCCGGTAATAAAGACTGCTTTGTTCAAAGCACAAGAGGTATTCGACTCAGTAATTTTACTGAACCAGATTGAAGTAAAAGAATCCAGGAATTAACATTTGGTGTCAGAAGTGGGATCTCAACGGACGACTGCCGAAAACTTGCGAATTAAGAGCCAGACTAGCCTTGGACGAGACGAGGGGAAAATGGCCACTGGAGTGAGTATAATTTCAATACTGCTCCAGTTTCCCCCGGTTTCAAAAGTCTGAGGAAAGTTTAGCCACTCGCTGGTTCTCAGGTAGTGTCTGAACGAGATCCAGGACAATCTGGTGAATACCTTTCAAACTTAGAATAGGGATAGAGATAGGGAAATTGTGCGATGATGCAAACCAAGCGGCGACTTGGAAAGATAGTTAGAGCTAGATAGGGATAGATGATCAATCATGGATCCAAAAAAAATTGATAGGAAAGAAAAGAGACTTATGAATTTCTGTTTAAATGAGAAATGCTTCTGTGACTTTTACTGTAAAAAAAAAAGCCGGGGAGTTGTGGTTTGTTTTATCTCAAACAGAATGAAAGTTTGTTTTAACCCTTCGTAGTGTTGTCCTGTATGTGGGAAGTTTAAGAGTGTGAACCTTATTGAATTACGTATATTCGGATGATAAGTTGCGGAGCCAGGAAATGCCCAAAGGATAGATTTGTTAAAAAGAGAAAAAATTACATGGTCCCGGTGGTTTAAAAAAAAAGAAAAACTTGTTGAAAGAAAACATTCAGAGAAGGCACAGCAAAACAACTGAGATGGATTCAAAAGGATTTAAAAAAAATTATATTAAATAACACGACCTTGAGGCTGGAACAATTGAGATAACGAAAAGCAGTCCACAGCCTACGTGCCAGACTTCTCTCTAGTTATAAAAAAAAAGTAACGTACTAAATAGGTGCCGAAAGAAAAAAAAAATGTTCTGAGATTTTAAATTATGAAAAATATAAAATCACTCCTGTCCAATTGGCAGAAAAACTCCATTAAATTAGGGCTTTCATTGACTGATTGAATTTAAACTGCGCAGTAACGCGAAAGGATCGGGAAATTTGGAGACTAAAAGAAATTAATTGAGGCTCATAAGAAATCAAAATTAGAAAATTAGGCTCACAGGGAATAAAATGGGGATTTAAATAGAGGATAGGTGTTCAACTCAGGTACGACGAAGGGACCTTGAATATCACTTGGCCCGTCTAGGCTCTGATTGAATTTAAAAAAAAACCCCGCAGCAACTCGGAAGGTAGGGCCGACGCGAACGCGCGGCCGAGAGAGAGAAGGGCCGAAGCGAACGCGCAGTGACGTCGACGCGCAGTGACGCCGACGCGTAATGACGCAGAGGCGCAGCAACGCGAATCGCGAAAGTCAGTGCGAATGGCAGTAAGTCTGTAAGTCTTAAAGTGTTTAGAGTTTTAAGTTTAGTTTTAAGATCGTGCGGCTATGCGGACCGTGCGGCGATGCGGGTAATTTTGTAGATCGTGCGGCTATGCGGACCGTGCGGCGATGCGGGTAAGTGTTTGAAGTAAAGTTAAAGTATCTTAACTCGCGCGGCGACGCGAGCCACGGGTCGACGCGGATTGCGCGGCGACGTGAACTGCGAGGCAACGCGGATTGCGCGGCGACGTGAACTGCGAGGCGACGTGGTAGTTTAGTATTGAGATCGCGCGGCGACGCGGACCGTGCGGCGATGCGGGTAAGTGTTAGATTTGGAGTTAGTTAAAGTCCGTGTTAGTTCTGTAAAGTCTGTGTCTATTTGTAAGTTTGTTTAAATTGCACGACGACACGAACGCGTAGCGACACAGTAATACGAGGGGCAGTGTGAAAATGGGTAATCAGTTAGATAAAACCACGGATGCGGATAGTCCGCTACAAAAGCTATGTGAGGAATTCCCTGAAAGAGCTGAAGACTTTAGAAAATTATCAGGAGCCCTGAACAAATTATTAGGGGATGACCAGTGGCCTCTAAGTGACGCTAGAAGCGTAGAGGTAAAAAAAAAGCACAGGGATTAATTTGGAGAAGGGGACGAGGAAAAGGGGATAAAAACATTTAATTGCAACCTGGCGACATTATTGTCAGAAATTAAAAGATGCATCACTTCTATCGAGTTGGCAAACAATGCTATTAAATTAGGACTTGCATTGACAGAGGGAACACATGTTAAAACTGTAGACGTCTTTAAAAAAAAGAATGAATGTGCGCACGAGAAACTTGCTAAGAGATCCTCTGGGACCTCTGAGAAAGGTATTGATCAACTACAAGTTAAAATGGCTGGCTTTGTGTTAACCGAGGCTGATGATGAAATTGATGAGTGGCCACTGACTCAGCGCCCAACGGCGCCTCCCGCACCCCCTGGCCTCTTGCTCCAGTCCTCTTCCCAACACCCTCCACCTAACACTCCGGTAAAAAGAGTTAGGAACAACCACATATCACCAAAGCAACAAACCCAAACTGACTCCTCATCCTCTGATAGCGATTCGGATCCCCAGTTTACAAGCAATACAGCCGAAAGAACCAGATCTCACACTCGAAAGGGCAGAACTATATCTCAACATCACAAACAGTCCCGTAAATCTTCTAGTCAACCTACCAGTCCAAGTTGTGAAAGACATAGCAAACACCCCCGCCGATCGAGACGCAGAACTGTCAAGCAGTCAGACAGCTCTGAAACATCCTCCGGCCTGGAAATGATTTCCAAGATCCCAAAGTCCCGACACCAATTCCCTGTCAGACCAATGCCAAACCCTGATGCACAACAAGCTGCAGACCACCTCTCTATAGATGTCTGTGATCTTCAAACAACTATTTGATTGCTCACGCTATCCGGACAGATGGAAAGGGCAGTTAAATATTATTGGCAGAAAAAGAAAGGGGAGGGGGGAGGTGCGCCCCCAACCCGGGTCAAGACTGAATACGTGACTAGAAAGGAAGAGCCATCTCGGGAGGAAGGATCAATAGAACCGCAGTGTTGCATACAGGATTGGATGGATAAGCAAGGATACGGTTATACTAAACAACCAAACGGCCCGAGCCCTGCTAATAAACCTCCCTATTGTCCCCGGCATGGTATGGGAAGAGGCCGGGACTGGGTAAGAGGAATTGACTGTTTTAATTGTGGGCAGGAAGGACATTGGAATAAAAATTGCCCCTACCGTCAGCATGGAAAAGGAAGAGGAGGGGGGCAAGGGGGGAGAGGAAGATCTTACACTAACTTCTCCCAGAACAACCCCTTTGGTCAATTGTCCCCCGATTGACTACGCAGCTTGATTGTGCAGGGATCCTCCCCGGACGACGAACCCATTCTGAATGAGTGGCAACCCTTTTTGATAGATACGGGAGCCTTCATGTCTTCTGTACAATCAAAGCTTAAACTCCCTGCTTCTACTGAAACACAGGAACTTTCAGGATTCCTGGGACAAATCTCGACATTCCCAGTGTCAGAACCGGTTTAAATGGGTTACCAGGAAGAATCGGTGGAACATCGAGTTGTTATCACAACCAATCTGGACTGTAACTTGATGGCTAGAGACCTCCTTTGCAAATTCCAGCTGCATTTGGAGTGTGGAGATAATGGGATTATTGTAAAACAGGAAACCCTTAAGCGGCAGTATTATACCACTAGAACCCCTCAGTGGTGGTCTCTGGACCTGCCGCAGGCACCCTGTCACGTGACCCTAGCATACGATCCCAGTGGAAAGAATCAGGACCTGCAGAACTTTTATCAGGATCACGAAGGGGAAGTGAAGGGAATTCTATTAAGGGCTAGAGTGACTGGACTGGAAAGAGAGGCAGATTTTGTGGAAGTGGATAAGAATCTGTGGAAACAGCCCCTAACAATGGCACCGCATATTGCTCGTGAAGTATTAGCCCCTCACCATGCTAAGGATTTGGGAGTTATGGTACGCAAGGCCATAGATGAGGCTGACCCTACCAGCCGGGATGTGCAAATAAAACATGGCCGAACAGTCCAATTTAATGGGGACCCCGAGAAAGTATTAACAACTCTATGGCATCATACTGGCTCGGACAGACCTGACTATGTGGATCCTCATGTGTGGGCAGAGGACCCCTCCCAAGTGGGTTATACTCCCATTAATTGAGATCCCAGTGCAGGGCAATGTGGACTGGCCCTCTATCCGACAGAACCCACTGAAATCACAGGCAATCCTAAACTGACTTTTCGGCACTGTACTGCAATTAATCCGGCCTGTTTTCTTACTGAGCCACCCCAAGATGAGGAAGAACCCAGTCATGATTGCTTATCTTTAATTTAAGAGGCCACATCAGTCAGGGAAGATTTAGTTGATGGAAGATCCAGACTGTATTCTTACTGAGCCACCCCAAGATGAGGAAGAACCCAGTCATGATTGTTTATGTTTGTTGACGGAAGTACTTCTATTAATCCAGAAGATACACGAATCTCAGGATACGCCATAGTAAACCAGGAGAATCAGGTCTTGGAATCTGCTGCTTTGAAACCGCCTATTCTGCTCAACAAGCTGAACTATTCGCCCTCACCCAAGCCTGTATCTTGGCCAACGATCTCAAAGTCAATATCTATACCGACTCTAGGTATGCCTTTGGGGTGGCGCATGATTTCGGACAATTATGGAAAAATAGGGGATTCCTAACCTCACAGGGGAATGAGATATCTCAGAAACAGCTAGTATCTGATTTGTTGCAAGCCCTCATGTTCCCCAAACGCATTGCCATTGTACCAAGAGGCCAAACAGGCCTCTCATGACCAACAGATGGTAGTGCCCAAAATTATGAGTCAGACTAAAAATCCTGCGAAGGATAAGTTAGCCTCGGAAAAACCAATGCCAACCATCCAAGATGTTATAAAAGCACAGGGGGACGCTCCTGAAAAAGATAAACTGTTGTGGAAATATTATGCATGTACTTATGACAATGTTTCTAAACTCTGGACCACTCCCGCGGAACAGACTTGCATGTCTGACGAGTTGGCTTCATGGGTTATAGAATGTCTGCATTTTGCTACTCATTGTGGAGCAAGGGCAACAAGTGATACGCTTTTGGCTACTTGGTGGCACCCTAAACTCCAGGCGCTCACCCAGAACATCAGTAGTCGTTGCCTGGTTGGCCAGCAACATATTCCAGGGAAGGGAGTCCCCTGTGATTGGGGTAAAACGCCCCTACCCGAAGGTCCCTTTGAGATATTTCAGTTGGACTACATTGAGTTGCAAAAAGTTCAGTGTTACAGATATGTGTTAGTAATAGTAGATGTGTTTAGCAGATGGATTGAAGCCTACCCTAACCTGGACGATAAGACTCAGACTGTTGTTAAGGTGTTAATGAGGGAAATTGTTCCTAGATATGAGATCTCAGCTAGACTGATGACCACCTATGTTCTTTCTCTGACTCAGGCTCTGCGACTAGTTCACAACCAGGTTCAAGATGCTCACCTCGACCTCCCAGTTTTACCCGAATTGTCCCTCGTGGCACCAGGGAAGTATGGATTCGGAAGGGATTAGAGCCACAATAGGAGGGGCCTTTTTAGGTGTCACTCACTACCCCCACTGCAGCCAAGGTTGAGGGGAAAAGTGCCTGGGTTCACCTGCACCACTGCAAGCTCATCACCATTTAAACAAATTTTGCTGGTTAGTCTAATTCCTGTTTCTGTTCCAGATCTCCTCCTCCCTATAGCTGAACAAGGCAGTTGAAGGAGGATCAGTTTGAACTCTTACCTGTCAGACAAGGGAAACGTGAAAACAGAACTCTTTTTATCAGCTAAATAATGGGACTATTTATAAGATGAGACTGTGTCTGTATGCTACTGTCTGCATAATAGTGTTGATATATGACAGTTTTGGTGCACGGGAAGGAAGACAAAGGCGAGAGCTCCATGTAAACACCTTTTTGTTTATGTCTTACGTTTATGCGGAAAAAGGGCACTTCACTAGATGCTGGGTGTGTTCACATATCCCTATACATTCCAAAGGGGGAATTCCTTTGCGCACCGTTCCCCTGACCCTAACTGAGACTGTTAGATGGATTCAAAGAAACGATATTGGAACAGGTAGCTAACCGCACTGCTGAGGCTCTGGAGGGCATCACAGCTGAAATGGTAGCGATAAGGACCGTAGCATTACAAAACCGAATGGCCCTCGATTACCTGTTAGCTGAGAAAGGGGGAACGTGTGCCCTGATAGGATCTGAATGTTGCACTTACATTCCTGATAGTTCAGAAAACATAACCCACCTTGCCGATCACATAAGGAGGGAGGTGAAAAAGTTATCCACACCAGCAAAAGAACTTAGCAGGTTTGATTGGTTTCTGGGTGGATCTTGGAGATCCTATCTAATACATGGCGCAATTGTTCTCATCATAATAATTACCTGCTGTTTGATTGTTGGTTGCCTTAACCTCTGCTGTAAAGCAATGACAAGGTTAGCAGACCCTCTTGTGGTCAAGGGTTCCCGGGTTATGATCCAACAAACTAGAGAACTACTCAACAATGCAATACTCATAGAATGATCCTAAATGTTATCATAGAATGATAAAAGGGGGGATGTGGATATCTGAACGGAATATATGGAATTAAGGACAGTAAAGTAAACGGGATATATGAAAATGTATAAGCCATGGGAGAATAGCTGGGAGAATGTCAGATTGCAAATAGTGCAACATCAGCTTAGCTAACAGTCTGTCTCAAGGTTTCAAGTCACTAATCCTGCCAATAATATATAATTGTAACATGAAATACATCTGCAGAATTGCAAGGTCTCAGTAAATAAATAGTCACACCATTAGATTGAAACATTTGGAGGCAATACTTGAGCTTTCAAGAAGAACATCTCATATAGATTGACTAATGAGTGTCTGAGTTAGACTGTCAATCCATTTGTATTTTGTTATCTGATTTCAAAACTGTATAACTGTTAACGCTTTACGATGTAACTTCACCTATCCGTAGGGAGTGTGTACGCTCTATCCAGAGAGTATATCTTCTGTCTGATAGGTCTTACTGGCCGGTAATAAAGACTGCTTTGTTCAAAGCACAAGAGGTATTCGACTCAGTAATTTTACTGAACCAGATTGAAGTAAAAGAATCCAGGAATTAACAAGACTGGGTGGGATATTTACAGTAATGGACAGTGAGCAGGAGGTTGGCATTAGACTGGCTGGGATATCAACAGGAATGGGCAGTGAGCAGGAGGTTGGGATTCGACTGGCTGGGATATTAACAGTAATGGGCAGTGAGCAGGAGGTTGGGATTAGACTGGGTGGGATATTAACAGTAATGGGCGGTGGCCAGTTTGGGATTAGACTGGGTGGGATATTAACAGGAATGGGCAGTGAGCAGGAGGTTGGGATTAGACTGGGTGGGATATTAACGGTAATGGACAGTGAGCAGGAGGTTGGGATTAGACTGGGTGGGATATTAACCGTAATGGGCAGTGAGCCGGTTGGCATTAGAGGTTGGGATATTAACGGAGATGGGCAGTGAGCAGGAAGTTGGGCTTAGACTGGGTGGGATATTAACGGTAATGGGCAGTGAGCAGGGGGTTGGGATTAGACTGGGTGGGATATTAACGGTAATGTGCAGTGAGCAGGGGGTGGGATTAGACTGGGTGGGATATTTACAGTAATGGGCAGTGAGCAGAAGGTTGGGATTTGACTGGGTAGGATATTAACGGTAATGGGTAGTGAGCAGGAGGTTGGGGTTAGACTGGGTAGGATATTAACAGTAATGGACAGTGAGCAGGACGTTGGGATTAGACGGTGAGATATTAACAGGAATGAGCAGTGAGCAGGAGGTTGGGATTAGACTGGGTGGGATATTAACAGTAATGGACAGTGAGCAGGAGTTTGGGATTAGACTGGGTGGGATATTAACCGTAATGGGCAGTGAGCAGGTTGGCATTAGAGGTTGGGATATTAACGGAGATGGGCAGTGAGCAGGAAGTTGGGCTTAGACTGGGTGGGATATTAACGGTAATGGGCAGTGAGCAGGGGGTTGGGATTGGACTGGGTGGGATATTTACAGTAATGGGCAGTGAGCAGGTGGTTGGGACTTGACAGGGTAGGATATTAACGGTAATGGGTAGTGAGCAGGATGTTGGGTTCAGACTCGGTGGGATATTAGTGGTAATGGGCAGTGAGCAGGAGGTTGGGGTTAGACTGGGTAGGATATTAACAGTAATGGACAGTGAGCAGGATGTTGGGATTAGACGGTGAGATATTAACAGGAATGAGCAGTGAGCAGGAGGTTGGGATTAGACTGGGTGGGATATTAACAGTAATGGACAGTGAGCAGGAGTTTGGGATTAGACTGGGTGGGATATTAACAGTAATTGACAGTGAGCAGGAGGTTGGGGTTAGACTGGGTGGGATATTAACAGTAATGGACAGTGAGCAGGAGTTTGGGTATGGACTGGGTGGGATATTAACAGTAATGGACAGTGAGCAGGAGGTTGGGATTAGACTGGGTGGGATATTAACAGTAATGGACAGTGAGCAGGAGGTTGGCATTCGACTGGGTGGGATATTAACAGTAATGGGCAGTGACCAGTTTGGGATTAGACTGGGTGGGATATTAACAGTAATGGGCAGTGAGCAGGTGGTTGAGATTCGACTGGGTGGGATATTAACAGTAATGGGCAGTGAGCAGGAGGTTGGGATTCGAAAGGGTGGGATATTAACCATAAGGGGCAGTGAGCAGGTTGGCATTAGAGGTTGGGATATTAACGGTGATGGGCAGTGAGCAGGAAGTTGGGCTTAGACTGGGTGGGATATTAACGGTAATGGGCAGTGAGCAGGGGGTGGGATTAGACTGGGTGGGATATTTACAGTAATGGGCAGTGAGCAGGAGGTTGGGATTTGACTGGGTAGGATATTAACGGTAATGGGTAGTGAGCAGGATGTTGGGATCAGACTCGGTGGGATATTAACAGTAATGGACAGTGAGCAGGAGGTTGGGATTAGACTGGGTGGGATATTTACAGTAATGGGCAGTGAGCAGGAGGTTGGGATGAGACAGGGTGGGATATTAACCGTAATGGGCAGTGAGCAGGTGGTTGGGATTAGAGGGTGGGAGATTCACGGTAATGGGTAGTGAGCAGGAGGTTGGGATTAGATTGGGTGGGATATTAACAGTAATGGACAGTGAGCAGGAGGTTGGGATTAGACTGGGTGGGATATTAACAGTAATGGACAGTGAGCAGGAGGTTGGGATTCGACTGGGTGGGATATTAACAGTAAAGGGCAGTGAGCATGTTGGGATTAGACTGGGTGGGATATTAACAGTAATGGACAGTGAGCAGGAGTTTGGGATTTGACTGGGTGAGATATTAACGGAAATGGACAGTGAGCAGGAGGTTGGGATTAGATTGGGTGGGATATTTACAGTAATGGTAGTGAGCAGGAGGTTGGGATTAGACTGGGTGGGATATTAACAGTAATGGACAGTGAGCAGGAGGTTGGGATTAGACTGGGTGGGATATTAACAGTAATGGACAGTGAGCAGGAGGTTGGCATTCGACTGGGTGGGATATTAACAGTAATGGGCAGTGACCAGTTTGGGATTAGACTGGGTGGGATATTAACAGTAATGGGCAGTGAGCAGGTGGTTGAGATTAGACTGGGTGGGGTATTGGCGGATAATGGACAGTGAGCAGGAGGCTGGGATTCGACTGGGTGGGATATTAACGGTAATGGACAGTGAGCAGGAGGTTGGGATTAGACTGGGTGGGATATTAACAGTAATGGACAGTGAGCAGGAGGTTGGGATTAGACTGGGTGGGATATTAACGGTAATGGACAGTGAGCAGGAGGTTGGGATTAGACTGGGTGGGATATTAACAGTAATGGACAGTGAGCAGGAGTTTGGGATTAGACTGGGTGGGATATTAACAGTAATGGACAGTGAGCAGGAGGTTGGCATTCGACTGGGTGGGATATTAACAGTAATGGGCAGTGACCAGTTTGGGATTAGACTGGGTGGGATATTAACAGTAATGGGCAGTGAGCAGGTGGTTGAGATTCGACTGGGTGGGATATTAACAGTAATGGGCAGTGAGCTGGAGGTTGGGATTAGAAAGGGTGGGATATTAACCATAATGGGCAGTGAGCAGGTTGGCATCAGAGGTTGGGATATTAACGGTGATGGGCAGTGAGCAGGAAGTTGGGCTTAGACTGGGTGGGATATTAACGGTAATGGGCAGTGAGCAGGGGGTTGGGATTAGACTGGGTGGGATATTTACAGTAATGGGCAGTGAGCAGGAGGTTGGGATTTGACTGGGTAGGATATTAACGGTAATGGGTAGTGAGCAGGATGTTGGGATCAGACTCGGTGGGATATTAACAGTAATGGACAGTGAGCAGGAGTTTGTGATTAGACTGGGTGGGATATTAACAGTAATTGACAGTGAGCAGGAGGTGGGGTTAGACTGGGTGGGATATTGACAGTAATGGGCAGTCAGCAGGAGGTTGGGATTTGACTGGGTGGGATATTAACAGTAATGGGCAGTGAGCAGGAGGTTGGGATGAGACAGGGTGGGATATTAACAGTAATGGGTTGTGAGCAGGAGGTTGGGATTAGACTGGGTGGGATATTAACAGTAATGGACAGTGAGCAGGAGGTTGGGATTAGACTGGGTGGGATATTGACGGTAATGGACAGTGAGCAGGAGGTTGGGATTAGACTGGGTGGGATATTAACGGTAATGGACAGTGAGCAGGAGGTTGGGATTAGACTTGGTGGGATATTCACAGTAATGGACAGTGAGCAGGAGGTTGGGATTAGACTGGGTGGGATATTGAAAGTAATTGGCAGTGAGCAGGAGGTTGGGATTAGACTAGGTGGGATATTAACGGTAATGGGCAGTGAGCAGGATTTAGGATAAGACTGGGTGGGATATTAACATTAATGGACAATGAGCAGGAGGTTGGAATTAGACTGGGTGGGATATTAACAGTAATGGACAGTGCGCAGGACGTTGGGATTAGAGTGGGTGAGATATTAATAGGAATAAGCAGTGCGCAGGAGGTTGGGATTAGATTGGGTGGGATATTAACGGTAATGGGTAGTGAGCCGGATGTTGGGATCAGACTTGGTGGGATATTAATGGTAATGGGCAGTGAGCAGGAGGTTGGGATTAGACTGGGTGGGATATTAATGGTAATGGGCAGTGAGCAGGACGTTGGGATTAGACTGGGTGAGATATTAACGGTAATGGACAGCGAGCTGGAGGTTGGGTTTAGACTGGGTGGGATATTGAATGTAATGGACAGTGAGCAGGAGGTTGGGATTAGACTGCGTGAGATATTGAAAGTAATGGGCAGTGAGCAGGTGGTTGGGATTAGAGTGGGTGGGATATTAACAGTAATGGGCGGTGGCCAGTTTGGGATTAGACTGGGTGGGATATTAACAGGAATGGGCAGTGAGCAGGCGGTTGAGATTAGACTGGGTGGGATATTAACAGTAATGGGCAGTGAGCAGGAGGTTGGGATTAGAAAGGGTGGGATATTAACCGTAATGGGCAGTGAGCCGGTTGGCATTAGAGGTTGGGATATTAACGGAGATGGGCAGTGAGCAGGAAGTTGGGCTTAGACTGGGTGGGATATTAACGGTAATGGGCAGTGAGCAGGGGGTTGGGATTAGACTGGGTGGGATATTAACGGTAATGGGCAGTGAGCAGGGGGTGGGATTAGACTGGGTGGGATATTTACAGTAATGGGCAGTGAGCAGAAGGTTGGGATTTGACTGGGTAGGATATTAACGGTAATGGGTAGTGAGCAGGAGGTTGGGGTTAGACTGGGTAGGATATTAACAGTAATGGACAGTGAGCAGGACGTTGGGATTAGACGGTGAGATATTAACAGGAATGAGCAGTGAGCAGGAGGTTGGGATTAGACTGGGTGGGATATTAACAGTAATGGACAGTGAGCAGGAGTTTGGGATTAGACTGGGTGGGATATTAACAGTAATTGACAGTGAGCAGGAGGTTGGGGTTAGACTGGGTGGGATATTAACAGTAATGGACAGTGAGCAGGAGTTTGGGTATAGACTGGGTGGGATATTAACAGTAATGGACAGTGAGCAGGAGGTTGGGATTAGACTGGGTGGGATATTAACAGTAATGGACAGTGAGCAGGAGGTTGGCATTCGACTGGGTGGGATATTAACAGTAATGGGCAGTGACCAGTTTGGGATTAGACTGGGTGGGATATTAACAGTAATGGGCAGTGAGCAGGTGGTTGAGATTCGACTGGGTGGGATATTAACAGTAATGGGCAGTGAGCAGGAGGTTGGGATTAGAAAGGGTGGGATATTAACCATAAGGGGCAGTGAGCAGGTTGGCATTAGAGGTTGGGATATTAACGGTGATGGGCAGTGAGCAGGAAGTTGGGCTTAGACTGGGTGGGATATTAACGGTAATGGGCAGTGAGCAGGGGGTGGGATTAGACTGGGTGGGATATTTACAGTAATGGGCAGTGAGCAGAAGGTTGGGATTTGACTGGGTAGGATATTAACGGTAATGGGTAGTGAGCAGGATGTTGGGATCAGACTCGGTGGGATATTAACAGTAATGGACAGTGAGCAGGAGGTTGGGATTAGACTGGGTGGGATATTTACAGTAATGGGCAGTGAGCAGGAGGTTGGGATGAGACAGGGTGGGATATTAACCGTAATGGGCAGTGAGCAGGAGGTTGGGATTAGAGGGTGGGAGATTCACGGTAATGGGTAGTGAGCAGGAGGTTGGGATTAGATTGGGTGGGATATTAACAGTAATGGACAGTGAGCAGGAGGTTGGGATTAGACTGGGTGGGATATTAACAGTAATGGACAGTGAGCAGGAGGTTGGGATTCGACTGGGTGGGATATTAACAGTAAAGGGCAGTGAGCATGTTGGGATTAGACTGGGTGGGATATTCACAGTAATGGACAGTGAGCAGGAGTTTGGGATTTGACTGGGTGAGATATTAACGGAAATGGACAGTGAGCAGGAGGTTGGGATTAGATTGGGTGGGATATTTACAGTAATGGTAGTGAGCAGGAGGTTGGGATTAGACTGGGTGGGATATTAACAGTAATGGACAGTGAGCAGGAGGTTGGGATTAGACTGGGTGGGATATTAACAGTAATGGACAGTGAGCAGGAGGTTGGCATTCGACTGGGTGGGATATTAACAGTAATGGGCAGTGACCAGTTTGGGATTAGACTGGGTGGGATATTAACAGTAATGGGCAGTGAGCAGGTGGTTGAGATTAGACTGGGTGGGGTATTGGCGGATAATGGACAGTGAGCAGGAGGCTGGGATTCGACTGGGTGGGATATTAACGGTAATGGACAGTGAGCAGGAGGTTGGGATTAGACTGGGTGGGATATTAACAGTAATGGACAGTGAGCAGGAGGTTGGGATTAGACTGGGTGGGATATTAACGGTAATGGACAGTGAGCAGGAGGTTGGGATTAGACTGGGTGGGATATTAACAGTAATGGACAGTGAGCAGGAGTTTGGGATTAGACTGGGTGGGATATTAACAGTAATGGACAGTGAGCAGGAGGTTGGCATTCGACTGGGTGGGATATTAACAGTAATGGGCAGTGACCAGTTTGGGATTAGACTGGGTGGGATATTAACAGTAATGGGCAGTGAGCAGGTGGTTGAGATTCGACTGGGTGGGATATTAACAGTAATGAGCAGTGAGCAGGAGGTTGGGATTAGAAAGGGTGGGATATTAACCATAATGGGCAGTGAGCAGGTTGGCATCAGAGGTTGGGATATTAACGGTGATGGGCAGTGAGCAGGAAGTTGGGCTTAGACTGGGTGGGATATTAACGGTAATGGGCAGTGAGCAGGGGGTTGGGATTAGACTGGGTGGGATATTTACAGTAATGGGCAGTGAGCAGGAGGTTGGGATTTGACTGGGTAGGATATTAACGGTAATGGGTAGTGAGCAGGATGTTGGGATCAGACTCGGTGGGATATTAACAGTAATGGACAGTGAGCAGGAGTTTGTGATTAGACTGGGTGGGATATTAACAGTAATTGACAGTGAGCAGGAGGTGGGGTTAGACTGGGTGGGATATTGACAGTAATGGGCAGTCAGCAGGAGGTTGGGATTTGACTGGGTGGGATATTAACAGTAATGGGCAGTGAGCAGGAGGTTGGGATGAGACAGGGTGGGATATTAACAGTAATGGGTTGTGAGCAGGAGGTTGGGATTAGACTGGGTGGGATATTAACAGTAATGGACAGTGAGCAGGAGGTTGGGATTAGACTGGGTGGGATATTGAAAGTAATTGGCAGTGAGCAGGAGGTTGGGATTAGACTAGGTGGGATATTAACGGTAATGGGCAGTGAGCAGGATTTAGGATAAGACTGGGTGGGATATTAACATTAATGGACAATGAGCAGGAGGTTGGAATTAGACTGGGTGGGATATTAACAGTAATGGACAGTGCGCAGGACGTTGGGATTAGAGTGGGTGAGATATTAATAGGAATAAGCAGTGCGCAGGAGGTTGGGATTAGATTGGGTGGGATATTAACGGTAATGGGTAGTGAGCCGGATGTTGGGATCAGACTCGGTGGGATATTAATGGTAATGGGCAGTGAGCAGGAGGTTGGGATTAGACTGGGTGGGATATTAATGGTAATGGGCAGTGAGCAGGACGTTGGGATTAGACTGGGTGAGATATTAACGGTAATGGACAGCGAGCTGGAGGTTGGGTTTAGACTGGGTGGGATATTGAATGTAATGGACAGTGAGCAGGAGGTTGGGATTAGACTGCGTGAGATATTGAAAGTAATGGGCAGTGAGCAGGTGGTTGGGATTAGAGTGGGTGGGATATTAACAGTAATGGGCGGTGGCCAGTTTGGGATTAGACTGGGTGGGATATTAACAGGAATGGGCAGTGAGCAGGCGGTTGAGATTAGACTGGGTGGGATATTAACAGTAATGGGCAGTGAGCAGGAGGTTGGGATTAGAAAGGGTGGGATATTAACCGTAATGGGCAGTGAGCCGGTTGGCATTAGAGGTTGGGATATTAACGGAGATGGGCAGTGAGCAGGAAGTTGGGCTTAGACTGGGTGGGATATTAACGGTAATGGGCAGTGAGCAGGGGGTTGGGATTAGACTGGGTGGGATATTAACGGTAATGGGCAGTGAGCAGGGGGTGGGATTAGACTGGGTGGGATATTTACAGTAATGGGCAGTGAGCAGAAGGTTGGGATTTGACTGGGTAGGATATTAACGGTAATGGGTAGTGAGCAGGAGGTTGGGGTTAGACTGGGTAGGATATTAACAGTAATGGACAGTGAGCAGGACGTTGGGATTAGACGGTGAGATATTAACAGGAATGAGCAGTGAGCAGGAGGTTGGGATTAGACTGGGTGGGATATTAACAGTAATGGACAGTGAGCAGGAGTTTGGGATTAGACTGGGTGGGATATTAACAGTAATTGACAGTGAGCAGGAGGTTGGGGTTAGACTGGGTGGGATATTAACAGTAATGGACAGTGAGCAGGAGTTTGGGTATAGACTGGGTGGGATATTAACAGTAATGGACAGTGAGCAGGAGGTTGGGATTAGACTGGGTGGGATATTAACAGTAATGGACAGTGAGCAGGAGGTTGGCATTCGACTGGGTGGGATATTAACAGTAATGGGCAGTGACCAGTTTGGGATTAGACTGGGTGGGATATTAACAGTAATGGGCAGTGAGCAGGTGGTTGAGATTCGACTGGGTGGGATATTAACAGTAATGGGCAGTGAGCAGGAGGTTGGGATTAGAAAGGGTGGGATATTAACCATAAGGGGCAGTGAGCAGGTTGGCATTAGAGGTTGGGATATTAACGGTGATGGGCAGTGAGCAGGAAGTTGGGCTTAGACTGGGTGGGATATTAACGGTAATGGGCAGTGAGCAGGGGGTGGGATTAGACTGGGTGGGATATTTACAGTAATGGGCAGTGAGCAGAAGGTTGGGATTTGACTGGGTAGGATATTAACGGTAATGGGTAGTGAGCAGGATGTTGGGATCAGACTCGGTGGGATATTAACAGTAATGGACAGTGAGCAGGAGGTTGGGATTAGACTGGGTGGGATATTTACAGTAATGGGCAGTGAGCAGGAGGTTGGGATGAGACAGGGTGGGATATTAACCGTAATGGGCAGTGAGCAGGAGGTTGGGATTAGAGGGTGGGAGATTCACGGTAATGGGTAGTGAGCAGGAGGTTGGGATTAGATTGGGTGGGATATTAACAGTAATGGACAGTGAGCAGGAGGTTGGGATTAGACTGGGTGGGATATTAACAGTAATGGACAGTGAGCAGGAGGTTGGGATTCGACTGGGTGGGATATTAACAGTAAAGGGCAGTGAGCATGTTGGGATTAGACTGGGTGGGATATTAACAGTAATGGACAGTGAGCAGGAGTTTGGGATTTGACTGGGTGAGATATTAACGGAAATGGACAGTGAGCAGGAGGTTGGGATTAGATTGGGTGGGATATTTACAGTAATGGTAGTGAGCAGGAGGTTGGGATTAGACTGGGTGGGATATTAACAGTAATGGACAGTGAGCAGGAGGTTGGGATTAGACTGGGTGGGATATTAACAGTAATGGACAGTGAGCAGGAGGTTGGCATTCGACTGGGTGGGATATTAACAGTAATGGGCAGTGACCAGTTTGGGATTAGACTGGGTGGGATATTAACAGTAATGGGCAGTGAGCAGGTGGTTGAGATTAGACTGGGTGGGATATTAACAGTAATGGGCAGTGACCAGGAGGTTGGGATTAGAAAGGGTGGGATATTAACCATAATGGGCAGTGAGCAAGTTGGGATTAGAGGGTGGGATATTAACGGTGATGGGTAACGAGCAGGAAGTTGGGCTTAGACTGGGTGGGATATTAACGGTCATGGGAAGTGAGCAGGAGGTTGGGATTAGACTGGGTGGGACATTTACAGTAATGGGCAGTGAGCAGGAGGTTGGGATGAGACAGGGTGGGATATTAACAGTAATGGGCAGTGAGCAGGACTTGGGATGAGACAGGGTGGGATATTTAGAGTAATGGGCAGTGAGCAGGTTGGGAGTAGAGGGTGGGATATTAACAGTAATGGACAGTGAGCAGGAGGTTGGGATTAGACTGGGTGGGGTATTGGCGGATAATGGACAGTGAGCAGGAGGCTGGGATTCGACTGGGTGGGATATTAACGGTAATGGACAGTGAGCAGGAGGTTGGGATTAGACTGGGTGGGATATTAACAGTAATGGACAGTGAGCAGGAGGTTGGGATTAGACTGGGTGGGATATTAACGGTAATGGACAGTGAGCAGGAGGTTGGGATTAGACTGGGTCGGATATTAACAGTAATGGACAGTGAGCAGGAGTTTGGGATTAGACTGGGTGGGATATTAACAGTAATGGACAGTGAGCAGGAGGTTGGCATTCGACTGGGTGGGATATTAACAGTAATGGGCAGTGACCAGTTTGGGATTAGACTGGGTGGGATATTAACAGTAATGGGCAGTGAGCAGGTGGTTGAGATTCGACTGGGTGGGATATTAACAGTAATGGGCAGTGAGCAGGAGGTTGGGATTAGAAAGGGTGGGATATTAACCATAATGGGCAGTGAGCAGGTTGGCATTAGAGGTTGGGATATTAACGGTGATGGGCAGTGAGCAGGGGGTTGGGATTAGACTGGGTGGGATATTTACAGTAATGGGCAGTGAGCAGGAGGTTGGGATTTGACTGGGTAGGATATAAACGGTAATGGGTAGTGAGCAGGATGTTGGGATCAGACTCGGTGGGATATTAACAGTAATGGACAGTGAGCAGGAGTTTGTGATTAGACTGGGTGGGATATTAACAGTAATGGGCAGTGAGCAGGAGGTTGGGATTTGACTGGGTGGGATATTAACAGTAATGGGCAGTGAGCAGGAGGTTGGGATGAGACAGGGTGGGATATTAACAGTAATGGGTTGTGAGCAGGAGGTTGGGATTAGACTTGGTGGGATATTCACAGTAATGGACAGTGAGCAGGAGGTTGGGATTAGACTGGGTGGGATATTGAAAGTAATTGGCAGTGAGCAGGAGGTTGGGATTAGACTAGGTGGGATATTAACGGTAATGGGCAGTGAGCAGGATTTAGGATAAGACTGGGTGGGATATTAACATTAATGGACAATGAGCAGGAGGTTGGAATTAGACTGGGTGGGATATTAACAGTAATGGACAGTGCGCAGGACGTTGGGATTAGAGTGGGTGAGATATTAATAGGAATAAGCAGTGCGCAGGAGGTTGGGATTAGATTGGGTGGGATATTAACGGTAATGGGTAGTGAGCCGGATGTTGGGATCAGACTCGGTGGGATATTAATGGTAATGGGCAGTGAGCAGGAGGTTGGGATTAGACTGGGTGGGATATTAACGGTAATGGGCAGTGAGCAGGACGTTGGGATTAGACTGGGTGAGATATTAACGGTAATGGACAGCGAGCAGGAGGTTAGGATTAGACTGGGTGGGATATTGAATGTAATGGACAGTGAGCAGGAGGTTGGGATTAGACTGGGTGAGATATTGAAAGTAATGGGCAGTGAGCAGGTGGTTGGGATTAGAGTAGGTGGGATATTAACAGTAATGGGCAGTGAGCAGGAGGTTGGGATAAGACTGGGTGGGATATTTACAGTCATGGACAGCGAGCAGGAGGTTAGGATTAGACTGGGTGGGATATTGAATGTAATGGACAGTGAGCAGGAGGTTGGGATTAGACTGGGTGAGATATTGAAAGTAATGGGCAGTGAGCAGGTGGTTGGGATTAGAGTAGGTGGGATATTAACAGTAATGGGCAGTGAGCAGGAGGTTGGGATAAGACTGGGTGGGATATTTACAGTCATGGACAATGAGCAGGAGGTTGGGATTAGACTGGGTGAGATATTAATAGGAATGAGCAGTGAGCAGGAGGTTGGGATTAGAGGGAGGGATATTAACGGTAATGGGCAGTGAGCAGGAGGTTGGGATAAGACTGGGTGGGATATTTACAGTCATGGACAATGAGCAGGAGGTTGGGATTAGACTGGGTGAGATATTAATAGGAATGAGCAGTGAGCAGGAGGTTGGGATTAGACTGGGTGGGATATTAACAGTAATGGACAGTGAGCAGGAGTTTGGGATTAGACTGGGTAAGATATTAATAAGAATGAGCAGTGAGCAGGAGGTTGGGATTAGACTGGGTGGGATATTAACAGTAATGGACAGTCAGCAGGAGTTTGGGATTAGACTGGGTGGGATATTAACAGTAATGGACAGTGAGCAGGAGTTTGGGATTAGACTGGGTGGGATATTAACAGTAATTGACAGTGAGCAGGAGGTTGAGGTGAAACTGGGTGGGATATTAACAGTAATGGGCATTGAGCAGGAGGTTGGGATTAGACTGGGTGGGATATTAACAGTAATGGGCAGTGAGCAGGAGGTTGGGATTAGACTGGGTGGGATATTACCAGTAATGGGCAGTGAGCAGGAGGTTGGGATGAGACAGGGTGGGATATTAGCAGTAATGGACAGTGAGCAGGAGGTTGGCATTCGACTGGGTGGGATATTAACAGTAATGGGCAGTGACCAGTTCGGGATTAGACTGGGTGGGATATTAACAGTAATGGGCAGTGAGCAGGTGGTTGAGATTAGACTGGGTGGGATATTAACAGTAATGGGCAGTGACCAGGAGGTTGGGATTAGAAAGGGTGGGATATTAACCATGATGGGCAGTGAGCAAGTTGGGATTAGAGGGTGGGATATTAACGGTGATGGGTAACGAGCAGGAAGTTGGGCTTAGACTGGGTGGGATATTAACGGTCATGGGTAGTGAGCAGGAGGTTGGGATTAGACTGGGTGGGATATTTACAGTAATGGGCAGTGAGCAGGAGGTTGGGATGAGACAGGGTGGGATATTAACAGTAATGGGCAGTGAGCAGGACTTGGGATGAGACAGGGTGGGATATTTAGAGTAATGGGCAGTGAGCAGGTTGGGATTAGACTGGGTGGGATATTAACAGCAATGGGCAGTGAGCAGGTTGGGAGTAGAGGGTGGGATATTAACAGTAATGGACAGTGAGCAGGAGGTTGGGATTAGACTGGGTGGGATATTAACAGTAATGGACAGTGAGCAGGAGGTTGGGATTAGACTGGGTGGGATATTAACAGTAATGGACAGTGAGCTGGAGGTTGGGATTAGACTGGGTGGGATATTAACAGTAATGGACAGTGAGCAGGAGTTTGGGATTAGACTGGGTGGGATATTAACAGTAATGGACAGTGAGCAGGAGGTTGGGATTAGACTGGGTGGGATATTAACAGTAATGGACAGTGAGCAGGAGGTTGGCATTCGACTGGGTGGGATATTAACAGTAATGGGCAGTGACCAGTTTGGGATTAGACTGGGTGGGATATTAACAGTAATGGGCAGTGAGCAGGTGGTTGAGATTCGACTGGGTGGGATATTAACAGTAATGGGCAGTGAGCAGGAGGTTGGGATTAGAAAGGGTGGGATATTAACCATAATGGGCAGTGAGCAGGTTGGCATTAGAGGTTGGGATATTAACGGTGATGGGCAGTGAGCAGGAAGTTGGGCTTAGACTGGGTGGGATATTAACGGTAATGGGCAGTGAGCAGGGGGTTGGGATTAGACTGGGTGGGATATTTACAGTAATGGGCAGTGAGCAGGAGGTTGGGATTTGACTGGGTAGGATATTAACGGTAATGGGTAGTGAGCAGGATGTTGGGATCAGACTCGGTGGGATATTAACAGTAATGGGCAGTGAGCAGGAGGTTGGGATTAGACTGGGTTGGATATTAACAGTAATGGACAGTGAGCAGGACGTTGGGATTAGACTGGGTGAGATATTAACAGGAATGAGCAGTGAGCCGGAGGTTGGGATTAGACTGGGTGGGATATTAACAGTAATGGACAGTGAGCAGGAGTTTGTGATTAGACTGGGTGGGATATTAACAGTAATTGACAGTGAGCAGGAGGTGGGGTTAGACTGGGTGGGATATTGACAGTCATGGGCAGTGAGCAGGAGGTTGGGATTTGACTGGGTGGGATATTAACAGTAATGGGCAGTGAGCAGGAGGTTGGGATGAGACAGGGTGGGATATTAACAGTAATGGGTTGTGAGCAGGAGGTTGGGATTAGACTGGGTGGGATATTAACAGTAATGGACAGTGAGCAGGAGTTCGGGATTAGACTGGGTGGGATATTAACGGTAATGGACAGTGAGCAGGAGGTTGGGATTAGACTTGGTGGGATATTCACAGTAATGGACAGTGAGCAGGAGGTTGGGCTTTGACTGGGTGGGATATTAACGGTAATGGGCAGTGAGCAGGAGGTTGGGATAAGACTGGGTGGGATATTTACAGTCATGGACAATGAGCAGGAGGTTGGGATTAGACTGGGTGAGATATTAATAGGAATGAGCAGTGAGCAGGAGGTTGGGATTAGACTGGGTGGGATATTAACAGTAATGCACAGTGAGCAGGAGTTTGGGATTAGACTGGGTAAGATATTAATAGGAATGATCAGTGAGCAGGAGGTTGGGATTAGACTGGGTGGGATATTAACGGTAATGGACAGTGAGCAGGAGTTTGGGATTAGACTGGGTGGGATATTAACGGTAATGGACAGTGAGCAGGAGTTTGGGATTAGACTGGGTGGGATATTAACAGTAATTGACAGTGAGCAGGAGGTTGAGGTGAAACTGGGTGGGATATTAACAGTAATGGGCATTGAGCAGGAGGTTGGGATTAGACTGGGTGGGATATTAACAGTAATGGGCAGTGAGCAGGAGGTTGGGATTAGACTGGGTGGGATATTACCAGTAATGGGCAGTGAGCAGCAGGTTGGGATGAGACAGGGTGGGATATTAGCAGTAATGGACAGTGAGCAGGAGGTTAGCATTCGACTGGGTGGGATATTAACAGTAATGGGCAGTGACCAGTTTGGGATTAGACTGGGTGGGATATTAACAGTAATGGGCAGTGATCAGGTGGTTGAGATTAGACTGGGTGGGATATTAACAGTAATGGGCAGTGACCAGGAGGTTGGGATTAGAAAGGGTGGGATATTAACCATGATGGGCAGTGAGCAAGTTGGGATTAGAGGGTGGGATATTAACGGTGATGGGTAACGAGGAGGAAGTTGGGCTTAGACTGGGTGGGATATTAACGGTCATGGGTAGTGAGCAGGAGGTTGGGATTAGACTGGGTGGGATATTTACAGTAATGGGCAGTGAGCAGGAGGTTGGGATGAGACAGGGTGGGATATTAACAGTAATGGGCAGTGAGCAGGACTTGGGATGAGACAGGGTGGGATATTTAGAGTAATGGGCAGTGAGCAGGTTGGGATTAGACTGGGTGGGATATTAACAGTAATGGGCAGTGAGCAGGTTGGGAGTAGAGGGTGGGATATTAACAGTAATGGACAGTGAGCAGGAGGTTGGGATTAGACTGGGTGGGGTATTGGCGGATAATGGACAGTGAGCAGGAGGCTGGGATTCGGCTGGGTGGGATATTAACGGTAATGGACAGTGAGCAGGAGGTTGGGATTAGACTGGGTGGGATATTAACGGTAATGGACAGTGAGCAGGAGGTTGGGATTAGACTGGGTGGGATATTAACAGTAATGGACAGTGAGCAGGAGGTTGGCATTCGACTGGGTGGGATATTAACAGTAATGGGCAGTGACCAGTTTGGGATTAGACTGGGTGGGATATTAACAGTAATGGGCAGTGAGCAGGTGGTTGAGATTCGACTGGGTGGGATATTAACAGTAATGGGCAGTGAGCAGGAGGTTGGTATTAGAAAGGGTGGGATATTAACCATAATGGGCAGTGAGCAGGTTGGCATTTGAGGTTGGGATATTAACGGTGATGGGCAGTGAGCAGGAAGTTGGGCTTAGACTGGGTGGGATATTTACAGTAATGGGCAGTGAGCAGGAGGTTGGTATTAGAAAGGGTGGGATATTAACCATAATGGGCAGTGAGCAGGAGGTTGGGATTTGACTGGGTAGGATATTAACGGTAATGGGTAGTGAGCAGGATGTTGGGATCAGACTCGGTGGGATATTAACAGTAATGGGCAGTGAGCAGGAGGTTGGGATTAGACTGGGTGGGATATTAACCATGATGGGCAGTGAGCAAGTTGGGATTAGAGGGTGGGATATTAACGGTGATGGGTAACGAGCAGGAAGTTGGGCTTAGACTGGGTGGGATATTAACGGTCATGGGTAGTGAGCAGGAGGTTGGGATTAGACTGGGTGGGATATTTACAGTAATGGGCAGTGAGCAGGAGGTTGGGATGAGACAGGGTGGGATATTAACAATAATGGGCAGTGAGCAGGACTTGGGATGAGACAGGGTGGGATATTTAGAGTAATGGGCAGTGAGCAGGTTGGGATTAGACTGGGTGGGATATTAACAGTAATGGGCAGTGAGCAGGTTGGGAGTAGAGGGTGGGATATTAACAGTAATGGACAGTGAGCAGGAGGTTGGGATTAGACTGGGTGGGGTATTGGTGGATAATGGACAGTGAGCAGGAGGCTGGGATTCGACTGGGTGGGATATTAACGGTAATGGACAGTGAGCAGGAGGTTGGGATTAGACTGGGTGGGATATTAACAGTAATGGACAGTGAGCAGGAGGTTGGGATTAGACTGGGTGGGATATTAACGGTAATGGACAGTGAGCAGGAGGTTGGGATTAGACTGGGTGGGATATTAACAGTAATGGACAGTGAGCAGGAGTTTGGGATTAGACTGGGTGGGATATTAACAGTAATGGACAGTGAGCAGGAGGTTGGGATTAGACTGGGTGGGATATTAACAGTAATGGACAGTGAGCAGGAGGTTGGCATTCGACTGGGTGGGATATTAACAGTAATGGGCAGTGACCAGTTTGGGATTCGACTGGGTGGGATATTAACAGTAATGGGCAGTGAGCAGGTGGTTGAGATTCGACTGGGTGGGATATTAACAGTAATGGGCAGTGAGCAGGAGGTTGGTATTAGAAAGGGTGGGATATTAACCATAATGGGCAGTGAGCAGGTTGGCATTAGAGGTTGGGATATTAACGGTGATGGGCAGTGAGCAGGAAGTTGGGCTTAGACTGGGTGGGATATTAACGGTAATGGGCAGTGAGCAGGGGGTTGGGATTAGACTGGGTGGGATATTAACGGTAATGGGCAGTGAGCAGGGGGTTGGGATTAGACTGGGTGGGATATTTACAGTAATGGGCAGTGAGCAGGAGGTTGGGATTTGACTGGGTAGGATATTAACGGTAATGGGTAGTGAGCAGGATGTTGGGATCAGACTCGGTGGGATAATAACAGTAATGGGCAGTGAGCAGGAGGTTGGGATTAGACTGGGTGGGATATTAACAGTAATGGACAGTGAGCAGGACGTTGGGATTAGACTGGGTGAGATATTAACAGGAATGAGCAGTGAGCCGGAGGTTGGGATTAGACTGGGTGGGATATTAACAGTAATGGACAGTGAGCAGGAGTTTGTGATTAGACTGGGTGGGATATTAACAGTAATTGACAGTGAGCAGGAGGTGGGGTTAGACTGGGTGGGATATTGACAGTAATGGACAGTAAGCAGGAGTTTGGGATTTGACTGGGTGGGATATTAACAGTAATGGGCAGTGAGCAGGAGGTTGGGATGAGACAGGGTGGGATATTAACAGTAATGGGTTGTGAGCAGGAGGTTGGGATTAGACTGGGTGGGATATTAACAGTAATGGACAGTGCGCAGGACGTTGGGATTAGAGTGGGTGAGATATTAATAGGAATAAGCAGTGAGCAGGAGGTTGGGATTCGATTGGGTGGGATATTAACGGTAATGGGTAGTGAGCCGGATGTTGGGATCAGACTCGGTGGGATATTAATGGTAATGGGCAGTGAGCAGGAGGTTGGGATTAGACTGGGTGGGATATTGAAAGTAATTGGCAGTGAGCAGGAGGTTGGGATTAGACTGGGTGGGATATTAACGGTAATGGGCAGTGCGCAGGACGTTGGGATTAGAGTGGGTGAGATATTAATAGGAATAAGCAGTGAGCAGGAGGTTGGGATTAGATTGGGTGGGATATTAACGGTAATGGGTAGTGAGCCGGATGTTGGGATCAGACTCGGTGGGATATTAATGGTAATGGGCAGTGAGCAGGAGGTTGGGATTAGACTGGGTGGGATATTGAAAGTAATTGGCAGTGAGCAGGAGGTTGGGATTAGACTGGGTGGGATATTAACGGTAATGGGCAGTGAGCAGGATTTAGGATTAGACTGGGTGGGATATTAACAGTAATGGACAGTGCGCAGGACGTTGGGATTAGAGTGGGTGAGATATTAATAGGAATAAGCAGTGAGCAGGAGGTTGGGATTAGATTGGGTGGGATATTAACGGTAATGGGTAGTGAGCAGGATGTTGGGATCAGACTCGGTGGGATATTAATGGTAATGGGCAGTGAGCAGGAGGTTGGGATTAGACTGGGTGGGATATTAACGGTAATGGGCAGTGAGCAGGACGTTGGGATTAGACTGGGTGAGATATTAACGGTAATGGACAGCGAGCAGGAGGTTGGGTTTAGACTGGGTGGGATATTGAATGTAATGGGCAGTGAGCAGGAGGTTGGGATTAGACTGCGTGAGATATTGAAAGTAATGGGCAGTGAGCAGGTGGTTGGGATTAGAGTGGGTGGGATATTAACAGTAATGGGCAGTGGCCAGTTTGGGATATTAACAGGAATTGGCAGTGAGCAGGCGGTTGAGATTAGACTGGGTGGGATATTAACAGTAATGTGCAGTGAGCAGGAGGTTGGGATTAGAAAGGGTGGGATATTAACCGTAATGGGCAGTGAGCAGGTTGGCATTAGAGGTTGGGATATTAACGGAGATGGGCAGTGAGCAGGAAGTTGGGCTTAGACTGGGTGGGATATTAACGGTAATGGGCAGTGAGCAGGGGGTTGGGATTAGACTGGGTGGGATATTTACAGTAATGGGCAGTGAGCAGGTGGTTGGGACTTGACAGGGTAGGATATTAACGGTAATGGGTAGTGAGCAGGATGTTGGGATCAGACTCGGTGGGATATTAGTGGTAATGGGCAGTGAGCAGGAGGTTGGGGTTAGACTGGGTAGGATATTAACAGTAATGGACAGTGAGCAGGACGTTGGGATTAGACGGTGAAATATTAACAGGAATGAGCAGTGAGCAGGAGGTTGGGATTAGACTGGGTGGGATATTAACAGTAATGGACAGTGAGCAGGAGTTTGGGTATAGACTGGGTGGGATATTAACAGTAATGGACAGTGAGCAGGAGGTTGGGATTAGACTGGGTGGGATATTAACAGTAATGGACAGTGAGCAGGAGGTTGGCATTCGACTGGGTGGGATATTAACAGTAATTGACAGTGAGCAGGAGGTTGGGGTTAGACTGGGTGGGATATTAACAGTAATGGACAGTGAGCAGGAGTTTGGGTATAGACTGGGTGGGATATTAACAGTAATGGACAGTGAGCAGGAGGTTGGGATTAGACTGGGTGGGATATTAACAGTAATGGACAGTGAGCAGGAGGTTGGCATTCGACTGGGTGGGATATTAACAGTAATGGGCAGTGACCAGTTTGGGATTAGACTGGGTGGGATATTAACAGTAATGGGCAGTGAGCAGGTGGTTGAGATTCGACTGGGTGGGATATTAACAGCAATGGGCAGTGAGCAGGAGGTTGGGATTAGAAAGGGTGGGATATTAACCATAAGGGGCAGTGAGCAGGTTGGCATTAGAGGTTGGGATATTAACGGTGATGGGCAGTGAGCAGGAAGTTGGGCTTAGACTGGGTGGGATATTAACGGTAATGGGCAGTGAGCAGGGGGTGGGATTAGACTGGGTGGGATATTTACAGTAATGGGCAGTGAGCAGGAGGTTGGGATTTGACTGGGTAGGATATTAACGGTAATGGGTAGTGAGCAGGATTTTGGGATCAGACTCGGTGGGATATTAACAGTAATGGACAGTGAGCAGGAGGTTGGGATTAGACTGGGTGGGATATTTACAGTAATGGGCAGTGAGCAGGAGGTTGGGATGAGACAGGGTGGGATATTAACCGTAATGGGCAGTGAGCAGGAGGTTGGGATTAGAGGGTGGGAGATTCACGGTAATGGGTAGTGAGCAGGAGGTTGGGATTAGATTGGGTGGGATATTAACAGTAATGGACAGTGAGCAGGAGGTTGGGATTAGACTGGGTGGGATATTAACAGTAATGGACAGTGAGCAGGAGGTTGGGATTCGACTGGGTGGGATATTAACAGTAAAGGGCAGTGAGCATGTTGGGATTAGACTGGGTGGGATATTAACAGTAATGGACAGTGAGCAGGAGTTTGGGATTTGACTGGGTGAGATATTAACGGAAATGGACAGTGAGCAGGAGGTTGGGATTAGATTGGGTGGGATATTTCCAGTAATGGTAGTGAGCAGGAGGTTGGGATTAGACTGGGTGGGATATTAACAGTAATGGACAGTGAGCAGGAGGTTGGGATTAGACTGGGTGGGATATTAACAGTAATGGACAGTGAGCAGGAGGTTGGCATTCGACTGGGTGGGATATTAACAGTAATGGGCAGTGACCAGTTTGGGATTAGACTGGGTGGGATATTAACAGTAATGGGCAGTGAGCAGGTGGTTGAGATTAGACTGGGTGGGATATTAACAGTAATGGGCAGTGAGCAGGAGGTTGGGATTAGACTGGGTGGGACATTTACAGTAATGGGCAGTGAGCAGGAGGTTGGGATGAGACAGGGTGGGATATTAACAGTAATGGGCAGTGAGCAGGACTTGGGATGAGACAGGGTGGGATATTTAGAGTAATGGGCAGTGAGCAGGTTGGGATTAGACTGGGTGGGATATTAACAGTAATGGGCAGTGAGCAGGTTGGGAGTAGAGGGTGGGATATTAACAGTAATGGACAGTGAGCAGGAGGTTGGGATTAGACTGGGTGGGGTATTGGCGGATAATGGACAGTGAGCAGGAGGCTGGGATTCGACTGGGTGGGATATTAACGGTAATGGACAGTGAGCAGGAGGTTGGGATTAGACTGGGTGGGATATTAACAGTAATGGACAGTGAGCAGGAGGTTGGGATTAGACTGGGTGGGATATTAACGGTAATGGACAGTGAGCAGGAGGTTGGGATTAGACTGGGTGGGATATTAACAGTAATGGACAGTGAGCAGGAGTTTGGGATTAGACTGGGTGGGATATTAACAGTAATGGACAGCGAGCAGGAGGTTGGGTTTAGACTGGGTGGGATATTGAATGTAATGGGCAGTGAGCAGGAGGTTGGGATTAGACTGCGTGAGATATTGAAAGTAATGGGCAGTGAGCAGGTGGTTGGGATTAGAGTGGGTGGGATATTAACAGTAATGGGCAGTGGCCAGTTTGGGATATTAACAGGAATTGGCAGTGAGCAGGCGGTTGAGATTAGACTGGGTGGGATATTAACAGTAATGTGCAGTGAGCAGGAGGTTGGGATTAGAAAGGGTGGGATATTAACCGTAATGGGCAGTGAGCAGGTTGGCATTAGAGGTTGGGATATTAACGGAGATGGGCAGTGAGCAGGAAGTTGGGCTTAGACTGGGTGGGATATTAACGGTAATGGGCAGTGAGCAGGGGGTTGGGATTAGACTGGGTGGGATATTTACAGTAATGGGCAGTGAGCAGGTGGTTGGGACTTGACAGGGTAGGATATTAACGGTAATGGGTAGTGAGCAGGATGTTGGGATCAGACTCGGTGGGATATTAGTGGTAATGGGCAGTGAGCAGGAGGTTGGGGTTAGACTGGGTAGGATATTAACAGTAATGGACAGTGAGCAGGACGTTGGGATTAGACGGTGAAATATTAACAGGAATGAGCAGTGAGCAGGAGGTTGGGATTAGACTGGGTGGGATATTAACAGTAATGGACAGTGAGCAGGAGTTTGGGTATAGACTGGGTGGGATATTAACAGTAATGGACAGTGAGCAGGAGGTTGGGATTAGACTGGGTGGGATATTAACAGTAATGGACAGTGAGCAGGAGGTTGGCATTCGACTGGGTGGGATATTAACAGTAATTGACAGTGAGCAGGAGGTTGGGGTTAGACTGGGTGGGATATTAACCGTAATGGACAGTGAGCAGGAGTTTGGGTATAGACTGGGTGGGATATTAACAGTAATGGACAGTGAGCAGGAGGTTGGGATTAGACTGGGTGGGATATTAACAGTAATGGACAGTGAGCAGGAGGTTGGCATTCGACTGGGTGGGATATTAACAGTAATGGGCAGTGACCAGTTTGGGATTAGACTGGGTGGGATATTAACAGTAATGGGCAGTGAGCAGGTGGTTGAGATTCGACTGGGTGGGATATTAACAGCAATGGGCAGTGAGCAGGAGGTTGGGATTAGAAAGGGTGGGATATTAACCATAAGGGGCAGTGAGCAGGTTGGCATTAGAGGTTGGGATATTAACGGTGATGGGCAGTGAGCAGGAAGTTGGGCTTAGACTGGGTGGGATATTAACGGTAATGGGCAGTGAGCAGGGGGTGGGATTAGACTGGGTGGGATATTTACAGTAATGGGCAGTGAGCAGGAGGTTGGGATTTGACTGGGTAGGATATTAACGGTAATGGGTAGTGAGCAGGATTTTGGGATCAGACTCGGTGGGATATTAACAGTAATGGACAGTGAGCAGGAGGTTGGGATTAGACTGGGTGGGATATTTACAGTAATGGGCAGTGAGCAGGAGGTTGGGATGAGACAGGGTGGGATATTAACCGTAATGGGCAGTGAGCAGGAGGTTGGGATTAGAGGGTGGGAGATTCACGGTAATGGGTAGTGAGCAGGAGGTTGGGATTAGATTGGGTGGGATATTAACAGTAATGGACAGTGAGCAGGAGGTTGGGATTAGACTGGGTGGGATATTAACAGTAATGGACAGTGAGCAGGAGGTTGGGATTCGACTGGGTGGGATATTAACAGTAAAGGGCAGTGAGCATGTTGGGATTAGACTGGGTGGGATATTAACAGTAATGGACAGTGAGCAGGAGTTTGGGATTTGACTGGGTGAGATATTAACGGAAATGGACAGTGAGCAGGAGGTTGGGATTAGATTGGGTGGGATATTTCCAGTAATGGTAGTGAGCAGGAGGTTGGGATTAGACTGGGTGGGATATTAACAGTAATGGACAGTGAGCAGGAGGTTGGGATTAGACTGGGTGGGATATTAACAGTAATGGACAGTGAGCAGGAGGTTGGCATTCGACTGGGTGGGATATTAACAGTAATGGGCAGTGACCAGTTTGGGATTAGACTGGGTGGGATATTAACAGTAATGGGCAGTGAGCAGGTGGTTGAGATTAGACTGGGTGGGATATTAACAGTAATGGGCAGTGAGCAGGAGGTTGGGATTAGACTGGGTGGGACATTTACAGTAATGGGCAGTGAGCAGGAGGTTGGGATGAGACAGGGTGGGATATTAACAGTAATGGGCAGTGAGCAGGACTTGGGATGAGACAGGGTGGGATATTTAGAGTAATGGGCAGTGAGCAGGTTGGGATTAGACTGGGTGGGATATTAACAGTAATGGGCAGTGAGCAGGTTGGGAGTAGAGGGTGGGATATTAACAGTAATGGACAGTGAGCAGGAGGTTGGGATTAGACTGGGTGGGGTATTGGCGGATAATGGACAGTGAGCAGGAGGCTGGGATTCGACTGGGTGGGATATTAACGGTAATGGACAGTGAGCAGGAGGTTGGGATTAGACTGGGTGGGATATTAACAGTAATGGACAGTGAGCAGGAGGTTGGGATTAGACTGGGTGGGATATTAACGGTAATGGACAGTGAGCAGGAGGTTGGGATTAGACTGGGTGGGATATTAACAGTAATGGACAGTGAGCAGGAGTTTGGGATTAGACTGGGTGGGATATTAACAGTAATGGACAGTGAGCAGGAGGTTGGCATTCGACTGGGTGGGATATTAACAGTAATGGGCAGTGACCAGTTTGGGATTAGACTGGGTGGGATATTAACAGTAATGGGCAGTGAGCAGGTGGTTGAGATTCGACTGGGTGGGATATTAACAGTAATGGGCAGTGAGCAGGAGGTTGGGATTAGAAAGGGTGGGATATTAACCATAATGGGCAGTGAGCAGGTTGGCATTAGAGGTTGGGATATTAACGGTGATGGGCAGTGAGCAGGAAGTTGGGCTTAGACTGGGTGGGATATTAACGGTAATGGGCAGTGAGCAGGGGGTTGGGATTAGACTGGGTGGGATATTTACAGTAATGGGCAGTGAGCAGGAGGTTGGGATTTGACTGGGTAGGATATTAACGGTAATGGGTAGTGAGCAGGATGTTTGGATCAGACTCGGTGGGATATTAACAGTAATGGACAGCGAGCAGGAGTTTGTGATTAGACTGGGTGGGATATTAACAGTAATTGACAGTGAGCAGGAGGTGGGGTTAGACTGGGTGGGATATTGACAGTAATGGGCAGTGAGCAGGAGGTTGGGATTCGACTGGGTGGGATATTAACAGTAATGGGCAGTGAGCAGGAGGTTGGGATGAGACAGGGTGGGATATTAACAGTAATGGGTTGTGAGCAGGAGGTTGGGATTAGACTGGGTGGGATATTAACAGTAATGGACAGTGAGCAGGAGGTTGGGATTAGACTGGGTGGGATATTGACGGTAATGGACAGTGAGCAGGAGGTTGGGATTAGACTGGGTGGGATATTAACGGTAATGGACAGTGAGCAGGAGGTTGGGATTAGACTTGGTGGGATATTCACAGTAATGGACAGTGAGCAGGAGGTTGGGATTAGACTGGGTGGGATATTGAAAGTAATTGGCAGTGAGCAGGAGGTTGGGATTAGACTAGGTGGGATATTAACGGTAATGGGCAGTGAGCAGGATTTAGGATAAGACTGGGTGGGATATTAACATTAATGGACAATGAGCAGGAGGTTGGAATTAGACTGGGTGGGATATTAACAGTAATGGACAGTGCGCAGGACGTTGGGATTAGAGTGGGTGAGATATTAATAGGAATAAGCAGTGCGCAGGAGGTTGGGATTAGATTGGGTGGGATATTAACGGTAATGGGTAGTGAGCCGGATGTTGGGATCAGACTCGGTGGGATATTAATGGTAATGGGCAGTGAGCAGGAGGTTGGGATTAGACTGGGTGGGATATTAACGGTAATGGGCAGTGAGCAGGACGTTGGGATTAGACTGGGTGAGATATTAACGGTAATGGACAGCGAGCAGGAGGTTGGGATTAGACTGGGTGGGATATTGAATGTAATGGACAGTGAGCAGGAGGTTGGGATTAGACTGGGTGAGATATTAACGGTGATGGGTCGTGAGCAGGAAGTTGGGCTGAGACTGGGTGGGATATTAACGGTAATGGGCAGTGAGCAGGAGGTTGGGATAAGACTGGGTGGGATATTTGCAGTCATGGACAATGAGCAGGAGGTTGGGATTAGACTGGGTGAGATATTAATAGGAATGAGCAGTGAGCAGGAGGTTGGGATTAGACTGGGTAAGATATTAACAGTAATGGGCAGTGAGCAGGAGGTTGGGATGAGACAGGGTGGGATATTAACAGTAATGGGCAGTGAGCAGGACTTGGGATGAGACAGGGTGGGATATTTAGAGTAATGGGCAGTGAGCAGGTTGGTATTAGACTGGGTGGGATATTAACAGTAATGGGCAGTGAGCAGGTTGGGAGTAGAGGGTGGGATATTAACAGTAATGGACAGTGAGCAGGAGGTTGGGATTAGACTGGGTGGGGTATTGGCGGATAATGGACAGTGAGCAGGAGGCTGGGATTCGACTGGGTGGGATATTAACGGTAATGGACAGTGAGCAGGAGGTTGGGATTAGACTGGGTGGGATATTAACAGTAATGGACAGTGAGCAGGAGGTTGGGATTCGACTGGGTGGGATATTAACAGGAATGGACAGTGAGCAGGAGGTTGGGATTAGACTGGGTGGGATATTAACAGTAATGGACAGTGAGCAGGAGTTTGGGATTAGACTTGGTGGGATATTAACAGTAGTGGACAGTGAGCAGGAGGTTGGGATTAGACTGGGTGGGATATTAACAGTAATGGACAGTGAGCAGGAGGTTGGCATTCGACTGGGTGGGATATTAACAGTAATGGGCAGTGACCAGTTTGGGATTAGACTGGGTGGGATATTAACAGTAATGGGCAGTGAGCAGGTGGTTGAGATTCGACTGGGTGGGATATTAACAGTAATGGGCAGTGAGCAGGAAGTTGGGCTTAGACTGGGTGGGATATTAACGGTAATGGGCAGTGAGCAGGGGGTTGGGATTAGACTGGGTGGGATATTTACAGTAATGGGCAGTGAGCAGGAGGTTGGGATTTGAGTGGGTAGGATATTAACGGTAATGGGTAGTGAGCAGGATGTTGGGATCAGACTCGGTGGGATATTAACAGTAATGGACAGTGAGCAGGAGTTTGTGATTAGACTGGGTGGGATATTAACAGTAATTGACAGTGAGCAGGAGGTGGGGTTAGACTGGGTGGGATATTGACAGTAATGGGCAGTGAGCAGGAGGTTGGGATTCGACTGGGTGGGATATTAACAGTAATGGGCAGTGAGCAGGAGGTTGGGATGAGACAGGGTGGGATATTAACAGTAATGGGTTGTGAGCAGGAGGTTGGGATTAGACTGGGTGGGATATTAACAGTAATGGACAGTGAGCAGGAGGTTGGGATTAGACTGGGTGGGATATTGACGGTAATGGACAGTGAGCAGGAGGTTGGGATTAGACTGGGTGGGATATTAACGGTAATGGACAGTGAGCAGGAGGTTGGGATTAGACTTGGTGGGATATTCACAGTAATGGACAGTGAGCAGGAGGTTGGGATTAGACTGGGTGGGATATTGAAAGTAATTGGCAGTGAGCAGGAGGTTGGGATTAGACTAGGTGGGATATTAACGGTAATGGGCAGTGAGCAGGATTTAGGATAAGACTGGGTGGGATATTAACATTAATGGACAATGAGCAGGAGGTTGGAATTAGACTGGGTGGGATATTAACAGTAATGGACAGTGCGCAGGACGTTGGGATTAGAGTGGGTGAGATATTAATAGGAATAAGCAGTGCGCAGGAGGTTGGGATTAGATTGGGTGGGATATTAACGGTAATGGGTAGTGAGCCGGATGTTGGGATCAGACTCGGTGGGATATTAATGGTAATGGGCAGTGAGCAGGAGGTTGGGATTAGACTGGGTGGGATATTAACGGTAATGGGCAGTGAGCAGGACGTTGGGATTAAACTGGGTGAGATATTAACGGTAATGGACAGCGAGCAGGAGGTTGGGATTAGACTGGGTGGGATATTGAATGTAATGGACAGTGAGCAGGAGGTTGGGATTAGACTGGGTGAGATATTGAAAGTAATGGGCAGTGAGCAGGTGGTTGGGATTAGAGTGGGTGGGATATTAACAGTAAAGGGCAGTGAGCAGGTTGGGATTAGAGGGTGGGATATTAACGGTGATGGGTAGTGAGCAGGAAGTTGGGCTGAGACTGGGTGGGATATTAACGGTAATGGGCAGTGAGCAGGAGGTTGGGATAAGACTGGGTGGGATATTTACAGTCATGGACAATGAGCAGGAGGTTGGGATTAGACTGGGTGAGATATTAATAGGAATGAGCAGTGAGCAGGAGGTTGGGATTAGACTGGGTGGGATATTAACAGTAATGGACAGTGAGCAGGAGTTTGGGATTAGACTGGGTAAGATATTAATAGGAATGAGCAGTGAGCAGGAGGTTGGGATTAGACTGGGTGGGATATTAACAGTAATGGACAGTGAGCAAGAGTTTGGGATTAGACTGGGTGGGATATTAACAGTAATGGACAGTGAGCAGGAGATTGGGATTAGACTGGGTGGGATATTAACAGTCATTGACAGTGAGCAGGAGGTTGAGGTGAAACTGGGTGGGATATTAACAGTAATGGGCATTGAGCAGGAGGTTGGGATTAGACTGGGTGGGATATTAACAGTAATGGGCAGTGAGCAGGAGGTTGGGATTAGACTGGGTGGGATATTACCAGTAATGGGCAGTGAGCAGGAGGTTGGGATGAGACAGGGTGGGATATTAGCAGTAATGGACAGTGAGCAGGAGGTTGGCATTCGACTGGGTGGGATATTAACAGTAATGGGCAGTGACTAGTTTGGGATTAGACTGGGTGGGATATTAACAGTAATGGGCAGTGAGCAGGTGGTTGAGATTAGACTGGGTGGGATATTAACAGTAATGGGCAGTGACCAGGAGGTTGGGATTAGAAAGGGTGGGATATTAACCATGATGGGCAGTGAGCAAGTTGGGATTAGAGGGTGGGATATTAACGGTGATGGGTAACGAGCAGGAGGTTGGGATTAGACTGGGTGGGGTATTGGCGGATAATGGACAGTGAGCAGGAGGCTGGGATTCGACTGGGTGGGATATTAACGGTAATGGACAGTGAGCAGGAGGTTGGGATTAGACTGGGTGGGATATTAACAGTAATGGACAGTGAGCAGGAGGTTGGGATTAGACTGGGTGGGATATTAACAGTAATGGACAGTGAGCAGGAGGTTGGGATTAGACTGGGTGGGATATTAACAGTAATGGACAGTGAGCAGGAGTTTGTGATTAGACTTGGTGGGATATTAACAGTAATGGACAGTGAGCAGGAGGTTGGGATTAGACTGGGTGGGATATTAACAGTAATGGACAGTGAGCAGGAGGTTGGCATTCGACTGGGTGGGATATTAACAGTAATGGGCAGTGACCAGTTTGGGATTAGACTGGGTGGGATATTAACGGTAATGGACAGTGAGCAGGAGGTTGGGATTAGACTGGGTGGGATATTAACAGTAATGGACAGTGAGCAGGAGGTTGGGATTCGACTGGGTGGGATATTAACAGTAATGGACAGTGAGCAGGAGTTTGGGATTAGACTTGGTGGGATATTAACAGTAATGGACAGTGAGCAGGAGGTTGGGATTAGACTGGGTGGGATATTAACAGTAATGGACAGTGAGCAGGAGGTTGGCATTCGACTGGGTAGGGATATTAACAGTAATGGGCAGTGACCAGTTTGGGATTAGACTGGGTGGGATATTAACAGTAATGGGCAGTGAGCAGGTGGTTGAGATTCGACTGGGTGGGATATTAACAGTAATGGGCAGTGAGCAGGAAGTTGGGCTTAGACTGGGTGGGATATTAACGGTAATGGGCAGTGAGCAGGGGGTTGGGATTAGACTGGGTGGGATATTTACAGTAATGGGCAGTGAGCAGGAGGTTGGGATTTGACTGGGTAGGATATTAACGGTAATGGGTAGTGAGCAGGATGTTGGGATCAGACTCGGTGGGATATTAACAGTAATGGACAGTGAGCAGGAGTTTGTGATTAGACTGGGTGGGATATTAACAGTAATTGACAGTGAGCAGGAGGTGGGGTTAGACTGGGTGGGATATTGACAGTAATGGGCAGTGAGCAGGAGGTTGGGATTCGACTGGGTGGGATATTAACAGTAATGGGCAGTGAGCAGGAGGTTGGGATGAGACAGGGTGGGATATTAACAGTAATGGGTTGTGAGCAGGAGGTTGGGATTAGACTGGGTGGGATATTAACAGTAATGGACAGTGAGCAGGAGGTTGGGATTAGACTGGGTGGGATATTGACGGTAATGGACAGTGAGCAGGAGGTTGGGATTAGACTGGGTGGGATATTAACGGTAATGGACAGTGAGCAGGAGGTTGGGATTAGACTTGGTGGGATATTCACAGTAATGGACAGTGAGCAGGAGGTTGGGATTAGACTGGGTGGGATATTGAAAGTAATTGGCAGTGAGCAGGAGGTTGGGATTAGACTAGGTGGGATATTAACGGTAATGGGCAGTGAGCAGGATTTAGGATAAGACTGGGTGGGATATTAACATTAATGGACAATGAGCAGGAGGTTGGAATTAGACTGGGTGGGATATTAACAGTAATGGACAGTGCGCAGGACGTTGGGATTAGAGTGGGTGAGATATTAATAGGAATAAGCAGTGCGCAGGAGGTTGGGATTAGATTGGGTGGGATATTAACGGTAATGGGTAGTGAGCCGGATGTTGGGATCAGACTCGGTGGGATATTAATGGTAATGGGCAGTGAGCAGGAGGTAGGGATTAGACTGGGTGGGATATTAACGGTAATGGACAGCGAGCAGGAGGTTGGGATTAGACTGGGTGGGATATTGAATGTAATGGACAGTGAGCAGGAGGTTGGGATTAGACTGGGTGAGATATTGAAAGTAATGGGCAGTGAGCAGGTGGTTGGGATTAGAGTGGGTGGGATATTAACAGTAAAGGGCAGTGAGCAGGTTGGGATTAGAGGGTGGGATATTAACGGTGATGGGTAGTGAGCAGGAAGTTGGGCTGAGACTGGGTGGGATATTAACGGTAATGGGCAGTGAGCAGGAGGTTGGGATAAGACTGGGTGGGATATTTACAGTCATGGACAATGAGCAGGAGGTTGGGATTAGACTGGGTGAGATATTAATAGGAATGAGCAGTGAGCAGGAGGTTGGGATTAGACTGGGTGGGATATTAACAGTAATGGACAGTGAGCAGGAGTTTGGGATTAGACTGGGTAAGATATTAATAGGAATGAGCAGTGAGCAGGAGGTTGGGATTAGACTGGGTGGGATATTAACAGTAATGGACAGTGAGCAAGAGTTTGGGATTAGACTGGGTGGGATATTAACAGTAATGGACAGTGAGCAGGAGATTGGGATTAGACTGGGTGGGATATTAACAGTCATTGACAGTGAGCAGGAGGTTTAGGTGAAACTGGGTGGGATATTAACAGTAATGGGCATTGAGCAGGAGGTTGGGATTAGACTGGGTGGGATATTAACAGTAATGGGCAGTGAGCAGGAGGTTGGGATTAGACTGGGTGGGATATTACCAGTAATGGGCAGTGAGCAGGAGGTTGGGATGAGACAGGGTGGGATATTAGCAGTAATGGACAGTGAGCAGGAGGTTGGCATTCGACTGGGTGGGATATTAACAGTAATGGGCAGTGACTAGTTTGGGATTAGACTGGGTGGGATATTAACAGTAATGGGCAGTGAGCAGGTGGTTGAGATTAGACTGGGTGGGATATTAACAGTAATGGGCAGTGACCAGGAGGTTGGGATTAGAAAGGGTGGGATATTAACCATGATGGGCAGTGAGCAAGTTGGGATTAGAGGGTGGGATATTAACGGTGATGGGTAACGAGCAGGAAGTTGGGCTTAGACTGGGTGGGATATTTACAGTAATGGGCAGTGAGCAGGAGGTTGGGATGAGACAGGGTGGGATATTAACAGTAATGGGCAGTGAGCAGGACTTGGGATGAGACAGGGTGGGATATTTAGAGTAAAGGGCAGTGAGCAGGTTGGTATTAGACTGGGTGGGATATTAACAGTAATGGGCAGTGAGCAGGTTGGGAGTAGAGGGTGGGATATTAACAGTAATGGACAGTGAGCAGGAGGTTGGGATTAGACTGGGTGGGGTATTGGCGGATAATGGACAGTGAGCAGGAGGCTGGGATTCGACTGGGTGGGATATTAACGGTAATGGACAGTGAGCAGGAGGTTGGGATTAGACTGGGTGGGATATTAACAGTAATGGACAGTGAGCAGGAGGTTGGGATTAGACTGGGTGGGATATTAACAGTAATGGACAGTGAGCAGGAGGTTGGGATTAGACTGGGTGGGATATTAACAGTAATGGACAGTGAGCAGGAGTTTGTGATTAGACTTGGTGGGATATTAACAGTAATGGACAGTGAGCAGGAGGTTGGGATTAGACTGGGTGGGATATTAACAGTAATGGACAGTGAGCAGGAGGTTGGCATTCGACTGGGTGGGATATTAACAGTAATGGGCAGTGACCAGTTTGGGATTAGACTGGGTGGGATATTAACAGTAATGGGCAGTGAGCAGGTGGTTGAGATTCGACTGGGTGGGATATTAATAGTAATGGGCAGTGAGCAGGAGGTTGGTATTAGAAAGGGTGGGATATTAACCATAATGGGCAGTGAGCAGGTTGGCATTAGAGGTTGGGATATTAACGGTGATGGGCAGTGAACAGGAAGTTGGGCTTAGACTGGGTGGGATATTAACGGTAATGGGCAGTGAGCAGGGGGTTGGGATTAGACTGGGTGGGATATTTACAGTAATGGGCAGTGAGCAGGAGGTTGGGATTTGACTGGGTAGGATATTAACGGCAATGGGTAGTGAGCAGGATGTTGGGATCAGACTCGGTGGGATATTAACAGTAATGGGCAGTGAGCAGGAGGTTGGGATTAGACTGGGTTGGATATTAACAGTAATGGACAGTGAGCAGGACGTTGGGATTAGACTGGGTGAGATATTAACAGGAATGAGCAGTGAGCCGGAGGTTGGGATTAGACTGGGTGGGATATTAACAGTAATGGACAGTGAGCAGGAGTTTGTGATTAGACTGGGTGGGATATTAACAGTAATTGACAGTGAGCAGGAGGTGGGGTTAGACTGGGTGGGATATTGACAGTAATGGGCAGTGAGCAGAAGGTTGGGATTTTGACTGGGTGGGATATTAACAGTAATGGGCAGTGAGCAGGAGGTTGGGATGAGACAGGGTGGGATATTCACAGTAATGGGTTGTGAGCAGGAGGTTGGGATTAGACTGGGTGGGATATTAACAGTAATGGACAGTGAGCAGGAGTTTGGGATTAGACTGGGTGGGATATTAACGGTAATGGACAGTGAGCAGGAGGTTGGGATTAGACTTGGTGGGATATTCACAGTAATGGAAAGTGAGCAGGAGGTTGGGCTTAGACTGGGTGGGATATTAACGGTAATGGGCAGTGAGCAGGAGGTTGGGATAAGACTGGGTGGGATATTAACAGTAATGCACAGTGAGCATGAGTTTGGGATTAGACTGGGTAAGATATTAATAGGAATGAGCAGTGAGCAGGAGGTTGGGATTAGACTGGGTGGGATATTAACGGTAATGGACAGTGAGCAGGAGTTTGGGATTAGACTGGGTGGGATATTAACGGTAATGGACAGTGAGCAGGAGTTTGGGATTAGACTGGGTGGGATATTAACAGTAATTGACAGTGAGCAGGAGGTTGAGGTGAAACTGGGTGGGATATTAACAGTAATGGGCATTGAGCAGGAGGTTGGGATTAGACTGGGTGGGATATTAACAGTAATGGGCAGTGAGCAGGAGGTTGGGATGAGACAGGGTGGGATATTAGCAGTAATGGACAGTGAGCAGGAGGTTGGCATTCGACTGGGTGGGATATTAACAGTAATGGGCAGTGACCAGTTTGGGATTAGACTGGGTGGGATATTAACAGTAATGGGCAGTGAGCAGGAGGTTGGGATTAGACTTGGTGGGATATTCACAGTAATGGACAGTGAGCAGGAGGTTGGGATTAGACTGGGTGGGATATTGAAAGTAATTGGCAGTGAGCAGGAGGTTGGGATTAGACTAGGTGGGATATTAACGGTAATGGGCAGTGAGCAGGATTTAGGATAAGACTGGGTGGGATATTAACATTAATGGACAATGAGCAGGAGGTTGGAATTAGACTGGGTGGGATATTAACAGTAATGGACAGTGCGCAGGACGTTGGGATTAGAGTGGGTGAGATATTAATAGGAATAAGCAGTGCGCAGGAGGTTGGGATTAGATTGGGTGGGATATTAACGGTAATGGGTAGTGAGCCGGATGTTGGGATCAGACTCGGTGGGATATTAATGGTAATGGGCAGTGAGCAGGAGGTTGGGATTAGACTGGGTGGGATATTAATGGTAATGGGCAGTGAGCAGGACGTTGGGATTAAACTGGGTGAGATATTAACGGTAATGGACAGCGAGCAGGAGGTTGGGATTAGACTGGGTGGGATATTGAATGTAATGGACAGTGAGCAGGAGGTTGGGATTAGACTGGGTGAGATATTGAAAGTAATGGGCAGTGAGCAGGTGGTTGGGATTAGAGTGGGTGGGATATTAACAGTAAAGGGCAGTGAGCAGGTTGGGATTAGAGGGTGGGATATTAACGGTGATGGGTAGTGAGCAGGAAGTTGGGCTGAGACTGGGTGGGATATTAACGGTAATGGGCAGTGAGCAGGAGGTTGGGATAAGACTGGGTGGGATATTTACAGTCATGGACAATGAGCAGGAGGTTGGGATTAGACTGGGTGAGATATTAATAGGAATGAGCAGTGAGCAGGAGGTTGGGATTAGACTGGGTGGGATATTGACAGTAATGGGCAGTGAGCAGAAGGCTGGGATTTTGACTGGGTGGGATATTAACAGTAATGGGCAGTGACCAGTTTGGGATTAGACTGGGTGGGATATTAACAGTAATGGGCAGTGAGCAGGTGGTTGAGATTCGACTGGGTGGGATATTAACAGTAATGGGCAGTGAGCAGGAGGTTGGGATTAGAAAGGGTGGGATATTAACCATAATGGGCAGTGAGCAGGTTGGCATTAGAGGTTGGGATATTAACGGTGATGGGCAGTGAGCAGGAAGTTGGGATTAGACTGGGTGGGATATTAACGGTAATGGGCAGTGAGCAGGGGCTTGGGATTAGACTGGGTGGGATATTTACAGTAATGGGCAGTGAGCAGGAGGTTGGGATTTGACTGGGTAGGATATTAACGGTAATGGGTAGTGAGCAGGATGTTGGGATCAGACTCGGTGGGATATTAACAGTAATGGGCAGTGAGCAGTAGGTTGGGATTAGACTGGGTGGGATATTAACAGTAATGGACAGTGAGCAGGACGTTGGGATTAGACTGGGTGAGATATTAACAGGAATGAGCAGTGAGCCGGAGGTTGGGATTCGACTGGGTGGGATATTAACAGTAATGGGCAGTGAGCAGGAGGTGGGGTTAGACTGGGTGGGATATTGACAGTAATGGACAGTGAGCAGGAGTTTGGGATTTGACTGGGTGGGATATTAACAGTAATGGGCAGTGAGCAGGAGGTTGGGATGAGACAGGGTGGGATATTAACAGTAATGGGTTGTGAGCAGGAGGTTGGGATTAGACTGGGTGGGATATTAACAGTAATGGACAGTGCGCAGGACGTTGGGATTAGAGTGGGTGAGATATTAATAGGAATAAGCAGTGAGCAGGAGGTTGGGATTAGATTGGGTGGGATATTAACGGTAATGGGTAGTGAGCCGGATGTTGGGATCAGACTCGGTGGGATATTAATGGTAATGGGCAGTGAGCAGGAGGTTGGGATTAGACTGGGTGGGATATTAACGGTAATGGGTAGTGAGCAGGACGTTGGGATTAGACTGGGTGAGATATTAACGGTAATGGACAGCGAGCAGGAGGTTGGGATTAGACTGGGTGGGATATTGAATGTAATGGACAGTGAGCAGGAGGTTGGGATTAGACTGGGTGAGATATTGAAAGTAATGGGCAGTGAGCAGGTGGTTGGGATTAGAGTGGGTGGGATATTAACAGTAATGGGCAGTGAGCAGGTTGGGATTAGAGGGTGGGATATTAACGGTGATGGGTAGTGAGCAGGAAGTTGGGCTTAGACTGGGTGGGATATTAACGGTAATGGGCAGTGAGCAGGAGGTTGGGATAAGACTGGGTGGGATATTTACATTCATGGACAATGAGCAGGAGGTTGTGATTAGACTGGGTGAGATATTAATAGGAATGAGCAGTGAGCAGGAGTTTGGGATTAGACTGGGTAAGATATTAACATTAATGGGAATTGAGCAGGAGGTTGGGATTAGAGTGGGTGGGATATTAACAGTAATGGGCAGTGAGCAGGAGGTTGGGATTAGACTGGGTGGGATATTACCAGTAATGGGCAGTGAGCAGGAGGTTGGGATGAGACAGGGTGGGATTTTAACAGTAATGGGCAGTGAGCAGGTTGGGATTCGACTGGCTGGGATATTAACAGTAATGGGCAGTGAGCAGGAGGTTCGGATTAGAAAGGGTGGGATATTAACCGTAATGGGCAGTGAGCAGGTTGGGATTAGAAGGTGGGATATTAACGGTAATGGGTAGTGAGCACGATGTTGGGATCAGACTCGGTGGGATATTAACGGCAATGGGCAGTGAGCAAGAGGTTGGGATTAGACTGGGTGGGATATTAATGGTAATGGGCAGTGAGCAGGAGGTTGGGATTAGACTGGGTGGGATATTTACAGTAATGGGCAGTGAGCAGGAGGTTGGGATTAGACTGGGTGAGATATTAACAGTAATGGACAGTGAGCAGGAGGTTGGGATTAGACTGGGTGGGATATTAACAGTAATGGACAGTGAGCAGGAGTTTGGGATTAGACTGGGTGGGATATTAACAGTAATTGACAGTGAGCAGGAGGTTGAGGTGAAACTGGGTGGGATATTAACAGTAATGGGCATTGAGCAGGAGGTTGGGATTAGACTGGGTGGGATATTAACAGTAATGGGCAGTGAGCAGGAGGTTGGGATTAGACTGGGTGGGATATTAACAGTAATGGGCAGTGAGCAGGAGGTTGGGATGAGACAGGGTGGGATATTAACAGTAATGGGCAGTGAACAGGTTGGGATTCGACTGGCTGGGATATTAACAGTAATGGGCAGTGAGCAGGAGGTTCGGATTAGAAAGGGTGGGATATTAACCGTAATGGGCAGTGAGCAGGTTGGGATTAGAAGGTGGGATATTAACGGTAATGGGTAGTGAGCACGATGTTGGGATCAGACTCGGTGGGATATTAACGGTAATGGGCAGTGAGCAAGAGGTTGGGATTAGACTGGGTGGGATATTAATGGTAATGGGCAGTGAGCAGGAGGTTGGGATTAGACTGGGTGGGATATTTACAGTAATGGGCAGTGAGCAGGTTGGGATTCGACTGGCTGGGATATTAACAGTAATGGGCAGTGAGCAGGAGGTTCGGATTAGACTGGGTGGGATATTACCAGTAATGGGCAGTGAGCAGGAGGTTGGGATGAGACAGGGTGGGATTTTAACAGTAATGGGCAGTGAGCAGGTTGGGATTCGACTGGCTGGGATATTAACAGTAATGGGCAGTGAGCAGGAGGTTCGGATTAGAAAGGGTGGGATATTAACCGTAATGGGCAGTGAGCAGGTTGGGATTAGAAGGTGGGATATTAACGGTAATGGGTAGTGAGCACGATGTTGGGATCAGACTCGGTGGGATATTAACGGCAATGGGCAGTGAGCAAGAGGTTGGGATTAGACTGGGTGGGATATTAATGGTAATGGGCAGTGAGCAGGAGGTTGGGATTAGACTGGGTGGGATATTTACAGTAATGGGCAGTGAGCAGGAGGTTGGGATTAGACTGGGTGAGATATTAACAGTAATGGACAGTGAGCAGGAGGTTGGGATTAGACTGGGTGGGATATTAACAGTAATGGACAGTGAGCAGGAGTTTGGGATTAGACTGGGTGGGATATTAACAGTAATTGACAGTGAGCAGGAGGTTGAGGTGAAACTGGGTGGGATATTAACAGTAATGGGCATTGAGCAGGAGGTTGGGATTAGACTGGGTGGGATATTAACAGTAATGGGCAGTGAGCAGGAGGTTGGGATTAGACTGGGTGGGATATTAACAGTAATGGGCAGTGAGCAGGAGGTTGGGATGAGACAGGGTGGGATATTAACAGTAATGGGCAGTGAACAGGTTGGGATTCGACTGGCTGGGATATTAACAGTAATGGGCAGTGAGCAGGAGGTTCGGATTAGAAAGGGTGGGATATTAACCGTAATGGGCAGTGAGCAGGTTGGGATTAGAAGGTGGGATATTAACGGTAATGGGTAGTGAGCACGATGTTGGGATCAGACTCGGTGGGATATTAACGGTAATGGGCAGTGAGCAAGAGGTTGGGATTAGACTGGGTGGGATATTAATGGTAATGGGCAGTGAGCAGGAGGTTGGGATTAGACTGGGTGGGATATTTACAGTAATGGGCAGTGAGCAGGAGGTTGGGATTAGACTGGGTGAGATATTAACAGTAATGGACAGTGAGCAGGAGGTTGGGATTAGACTGGGTGGGATATTAACAGTAATGGACAGTGAGCAGCAGTTTGGGATTAGACTGGGTGGGATATTAACAGTAATTGACAGTGAGCAGGAGGTTGAGGTGAAACTGGGTGGGATATTCACAGTAATGGGCATTGAGCAGGAGGTTGGGATTAGACTGGGTGGGATATTAACAGTAATGGGCAGTGAGCAGGAGGTTGGGATTAGACTGGGTGGGATATTAACAGTAATGGGCAGTGAGCAGGAGGTTGGGATGAGACAGGGTGGGATATTAGCAGTAATGGGCAGTGAACAGGTTGGGATTCGACTGGCTGGGATATTAACAGTAATGGGCAGTGAGCAGGAGGTTCGGATTAGAAAGGGTGGGATATTAACCGTAATGGGCAGTGAGCAGGTTGGGATTAGAAGGTGGGATATTAACGGTAATGGGTAGTGAGCACGATGTTGGGATCAGACTCGGTGGGATATTAACGGTAATGGGCAGTGAGCAAGAGGTTGGGATTAGACTGGGTGGGATATTAACGGTAATGGGCAGTGAGCAGGTAGTTGAGATTAGACTGGGTGGGATATTAACAGTAATGGGCAGTGAGCAGGAGGTTGGGATTAGATTGGGTGGGATATTTACAGTAATGGTAGTGAGCAGGAGGTTGGGATTAGAAAGGGTGGGATATTAACCATAATGGGCAGTGAGCAAGTTGGGATTAGAGGGTGGGATATTAACGGTGATGGGTAACGAGCAGGAAGTTGGGCTTAGACTGGGTGGGATATTAACGGTCATGGGTAGTGAGCAGGAGGATGGGATTAGACTGGGTGGGATATTAACAGTAATGGACAGTGAGCAGGAGGTTGGGATTAGACTGGGTGGGATATTAATAGGAATAAGCAGTGAGCAGGAGGTTGGGATTAGACTAGGTGGGATATTAACGGTAATGGGCAGTGAGCAGGATTTAGGATTAGACTGGGTGGGATATTAACATTAATGGACAATGAGCAGGAGGTTGGAATTAGACTGGGTGGGATATTAACAGTAATGGACAGTGCGCAGGACGTTGGGATTAGAGTGTGTGAGATATTAATCGGAATAAGCAGTGAGCAGGAGGTTGGGATTAGATTGGGTGGGATATTAACGGCAATGGGTAGTGAGCCGGATGTTGGGATCAGACTCGGTGGGATATTAATGGTAATGGGCAGTGAGCAGGAGGTTGGGATTAGACTGGGTGGGATATTAACGGTAATGGACAGCGAGCAGGAGGTTGGGATTAGACTGGGTGGGATATTGAATGTAATGGACAGTGAGCAGGAGGTTGGGATTAGATTGGGTGGGATATTTACAGTAATGGGCAGTGAGAAGGTTGGGATTCGACTGGGTGGGATATTAACAGGAATGGGCAGTGAGCCGGTGGTTGGGATGAGACTGGGTAGGATATTTACAGTAATAGGCAGTGAGCAGGAGATTGGGATTAGAAAGCGTGAGATATTAACAGTAATGGGCAGTGAGGAGGTTGGGATTAGAGGGTGGGATATTAACGGTGATGGGTAGTGAGCAGGAAGTTGAGCTTAGACTGGGTGGGGTATTAACGGTAATGGGCAGTGAGCAGGAGGTTGGGATAAGACTGGGTGGGATATTTACAGTCATGGTCAATGAGCAGGAGGTTGGGATTAGACTGTGTGAGATATTAATAGGAATGAGCAGTGAGCAAGAGGTTGGGATTAGACTGGGTGGGATATTAACAGTAATGGACAGTGAGCAGGAGTTTGGGATTAGACTGGGTAAGATATTAATAGGAATGAGCAGTGAGCAGGAGGTTGGGATTAGACTGGGTGGGATATTAACAGTAATGGACAGTGAGCAGGAATTTGGGATTAGACTGGGTGGGATATTAACAGTAATGGACAGTGAGCAGGAGTTTGGGATTAGACTGGGTGGGATATTAACAGTAATTGACAGTGAGCAGGAGGTTGAGGTGAAACTGGGTGGGATATTAACAGTAATGGGCAGTGAGCAGGAGGTTGGGATTAGACTGGGTGGGATATTACCAGTAATGGGCAGTGAGCAGGAGGTTGGGATGAGACAGGGTGGTATTTTAACAGTAATGGGCAGTGAGCAGGTTGGGATTCGACTGGCTGGGATATTAACAGTAATGGGCAGTGAGCAGGAGGTTCGGATTAGAAAGGGTGGGATATTAACCGTAATGGGCAGTGAGCAGGTTGGGATTAGAAGGTGGGATATTAACGGTAATGGGTAGTGAGCACGATGTTGGGATCAGACTCGGTGGGATATTAACGGCAATGGGCAGTGAGCAAGAGGTTGGGATTAGACTGGGTGGGATATTAATGGTAATGGGCAGTGAGCAGGAGGTTGGGATTAGACTGGGTGGGATATTTACAGTAATGGGCAGTGAGCAGGAGGTTGGGATTAGACTGGGTGAGATATTAACAGTAATGGACAGTGAGCAGGAGGTTGGGATTAGACTGGGTGGGATATTAACAGTAATGGACAGTGAGCAGGAGTTTGGGATTAGACTGGGTGGGATATTAACAGTAATTGACAGTGAGCAGGAGGTTGAGGTGAAACTGGGTGGGATATTAACAGTAATGGGCATTGAGCAGGAGGTTGGGATTAGACTGGGTGGGATATTAACAGTAATGGGCAGTGAGCAGGAGGTTGGGATGAGACAGGGTGGGATATTAACAGTAATGGGCAGTGAACAGGTTGGAATTCGACTGGCTGGGATATTAACAGTAATGGGCAGTGAGCAGGAGGTTCGGATTAGAAAGGGTGGGATATTAACCGTAATGGGCAGTGAGCAGGTTGGGATTAGAAGGTGGGATATTAACGGTAATGGATAGTGAGCACGATGTTGGGATCAGACTCGGTGGGATATTAACGGTAATGGGCAGTGAGCAAGAGGTTGGGATTAGACTGGGTGGGATATTAATGGTAATGGGCAGTGAGCAGGAGGTTGGGATTAGACTGGGTGGGATATTTACAGTAATGGGCAGTGAGCAGGTTGGGATTCGACTGGCTGGGATATTAACAGTAATGGGCAGTGAGCAGGAGGTTCGGATTAGAAAGGGTGGGATATTAACCGTAATGGGCAGTGAGCAGGTTGGGATTAGAAGGTGGGATATTAACGGTAATGGGTAGTGAGCACGATGTTGGGATCAGACTCGGTGGGATATTAACGGCAATGGGCAGTGAGCAAGAGGTTGGGATTAGACTGGGTGGGATATTAATGGTAATGGGCAGTGAGCAGGAGGTTGGGATTAGACTGGGTGGGATATTTACAGTAATGGGCAGTGAGCAGGAGGTTGGGATTAGACTGGGTGAGATATTAACAGTAATGGGCAGTGAGCAGGTTGGGATTCGACTGGCTGGGATATTAACAGTAATGGGCAGTGAGCAGGAGGTTCGGATTAGAAAGGGTGGGATATTAACCGTAATGGGCAGTGAGCAGGTTGGGATTAGAAGGTGGGATATTAACGGTAATGGGTAGTGAGCACGATGTTGGGATCAGACTCGGTGGGATATTAACGGCAATGGGCAGTGAGCAAGAGGTTGGGATTAGACTGGGTGGGATATTAATGGTAATGGGCAGTGAGCAGGAGGTTGGGATTAGACTGGGTGGGATATTTACAGTAATGGGCAGTGAGCAGGAGGTTGGGATTAGACTGGGTGAGATATTAACAGTAATAGACAGTGAGCAGGAGGTTGGGATTAGACTGGGTGGGATATTAACAGTAATGGACAGTGAGCAGGAGTTTGGGATTAGACTGGGTGGGATATTAACAGTAATTGACAGTGAGCAGGAGGTTGAGGTGAAACTGGGTGGGATATTCACAGTAATGGGCATTGAGCAGGAGGTTGGGATTAGACTGGGTGGGATATTAACAGTAATGGGCAGTGAGCAGGAGGTTGGGATTAGACTGGGTGGGATATTAACAGTAATGGGCAGTGAGCAGGAGGTTGGGATGAGACAGGGTGGGATATTAGCAGTAATGGGCAGTGAACAGGTTGGGATTCGACTGGCTGGGATATTAACAGTAATGGGCAGTGAGCAGGAGGTTCGGATTAGAAAGGGTGGGATATTAACCGTAATGGGCAGTGAGCAGGTTGGGATTAGAAGGTGGGATATTAACGGTAATGGGTAGTGAGCACGATGTTGGGATCAGACTCGGTGGGATATTAACGGTAATGGGCAGTGAGCAAGAGGTTGGGATTAGACTGGGTGGGATATTAACGGTAATGGGCAGTGAGCAGGTGGTTGAGATTAGACTGGGTGGGATATTAACCATAATGGGCAGTGAGCAAGTTGGGATTAGAGGGTGGGATATTAACGGTGATGGGTAACGAGCAGGAAGTTGGGCTTAGACTGGGTGGGATATTAACGGTCATGGGTAGTGAGCAGGAGGTTGGGATTAGACTGGGTGGGATATTAACAGTAATGGACAGTGAGCAGGAGGTTGGGATTAGACTGGGTGGGATATTAATAGGAATAAGCAGTGAGCAGGAGGTTGGGATTAGACTAGGTGGGATATTAACGGTAATGGGCAGTGAGCAGGATTTAGGATTAGACTGGGTGGGATATTAACATTAATGGACAATGAGCAGGAGGTTGGAATTAGACTGGGTGGGATATTAACAGTAATGGACAGTGCGCAGGACGTTGGGATTAGAGTGTGTGAGATATTAATCGGAATAAGCAGTGAGCAGGAGGTTGGGATTAGATTGGGTGGGATATTAACGGCAATGGGTAGTGAGCCGGATGTTGGGATCAGACTCGGTGGGATATTAATGGTAATGGGCAGTGAGCAGGAGGTTGGGATTAGACTGGGTGGGATATTAACGGTAATGGACAGCGAGCAGGAGGTTGGGATTAGACTGGGTGGGATATTGAATGTAATGGACAGTGAGCAGGAGGTTGGGATTAGATTGGGTGGGATATTTACAGTAATGGGCAGTGAGAAGGTTGGGATTAGAATGGGTGGGATATTAACAGGAATGGGCAGTGAGCCGGTGGTTGGGATGAGACTGGGTAGGATATTTACAGTAATAGGCAGTGAGCAGGAGATTGGGATTAGAAAGCGTGAGATATTAACAGTAATGGGCAGTGAGGAGGTTGGGATTAGAGGGTGGGATATTAACGGTGATGGGTAGTGAGCAGGAAGTTGAGCTTAGACTGGGTGGGGTATTAACGGTAATGGGCAGTGAGCAGGAGGTTGGGATAAGACTGGGTGGGATATTTACAGTCATGGTCAATGAGCAGGAGGTTGGGATTAGACTGTGTGAGATATTAATAGGAATGAGCAGTGAGCAGGAGGTTGGGATTAGACTGGGTGGGATATTAACAGTAATGGACAGTGAGCAGGAGTTTGGGATTAGACTGGGTAAGATATTAATAGGAATGAGCAGTGAGCAGGAGGTTGGGATTAGACTGGGTGGGATATTAACAGTAATGGACAGTGAGCAGGAGTTTGGGATTAGACTGGGTGGGATATTAACAGTAATGGACAGTGAGCAGGAGTTTGGGATTAGACTGGGTGGGATATTAACAGTAATTGACAGTGAGCAGGAGGTTGAGGTGAAACTGGGTGGGATATTAACAGTAATGGGCATTGAGCAGGAGGTTGGGATTAGACTGGGTGGGATATTAACAGTAATGGGCAGAGAGCAGGAGGTTGGGATTAGACTGGGTGGGATATTAACAGTAATGGGCAGTGAGCAGGAGGTTGGGATGAGACAGGGTGGGATATTAACAGCAATGGGCAGTGAACAGGTTGGGATTCGACTGGCTGGGATATTAACAGTAATGGGCAGTGAGCAGGACGTTGGGATTAGACTGGGTGAGATATTAACAGTAATGGGCAGTGAGCAGGAGGTTGGGATTAGATTGGGTGGGATATTTACAGTAATGGTAGTGAGCAGGAGGTTGGGATTAGAAAGGGTGGGATATTAACCATAATGGGCAGTGAGCAAGTTGGGATTAGAGGGTGGGATATTAACGGTGATGGGTAACGAGCAGGAAGTTGGGCTTAGACTGGGTGGGATATTAACGGTCATGGGTAGTGAGCAGGAGGTTGGGATTAGACTGGGTGGGATATTAACAGTAATGGACAGTGAGCAGGAGGTTGGGATTAGACTGGGTGGGATATTAATAGGAATAAGCAGTGAGCAGGAGGTTGGGATTAGACTAGGTGGGATATTAACGGTAATGGGCAGTGAGCAGGATTTAGGATTAGACTGGGTGGGATATTAACATTAATGGACAATGAGCAGGAGGTTGGAATTAGACTGGGTGGGATATTAACAGTAATGGACAGTGCGCAGGACGTTGGGATTAGAGTGTGTGAGATATTAATCGGAATAAGCAGTGAGCAGGAGGTTGGGATTAGATTGGGTGGGATATTAACGGCAATGGGTAGTGAGCCGGATGTTGGGATCAGACTCGGTGGGATATTAATGGTAATGGGCAGTGAGCAGGAGGTTGGGATTAGACTGGGTGGGATATTAACGGTAATGGACAGCGAGCAGGAGGTTGGGATTAGACTGGGTGGGATATTGAATGTAATGGACAGTGAGCAGGAGGTTGGGATTAGATTGGGTGGGATATTTACAGTAATGGGCAGTGAGAAGGTTGGGATTCGACTGGGTGGGATATTAACAGGAATGGGCAGTGAGCCGGTGGTTGGGATGAGACTGGGTAGGATATTTACAGTAATAGGCAGTGAGCAGGAGATTGGGATTAGAAAGCGTGAGATATTAACAGTAATGGGCAGTGAGGAGGTTGGGATTAGAGGGTGGGATATTAACGGTGATGGGTAGTGAGCAGGAAGTTGAGCTTAGACTGGGTGGGGTATTAACGGTAATGGGCAGTGAGCAGGAGGTTGGGATAAGACTGGGTGGGATATTTACAGTCATGGTCAATGAGCAGGAGGTTGGGATTAGACTGTGTGAGATATTAATAGGAATGAGCAGTGAGCAAGAGGTTGGGATTAGACTGGGTGGGATATTAACAGTAATGGACAGTGAGCAGGAGTTTGGGATTAGACTGGGTAAGATATTAATAGGAATGAGCAGTGAGCAGGAGGTTGGGATTAGACTGGGTGGGATATTAACAGTAATGGACAGTGAGCAGGAATTTGGGATTAGACTGGGTGGGATATTAACAGTAATGGACAGTGAGCAGGAGTTTGGGATTAGACTGGGTGGGATATTAACAGTAATTGACAGTGAGCAGGAGGTTGAGGTGAAACTGGGTGGGATATTAACAGTAATGGGCAGTGAGCAGGAGGTTGGGATTAGACTGGGTGGGATATTACCAGTAATGGGCAGTGAGCAGGAGGTTGGGATGAGACAGGGTGGGATTTTAACAGTAATGGGCAGTGAGCAGGTTGGGATTCGACTGGCTGGGATATTAACAGTAATGGGCAGTGAGCAGGAGGTTCGGATTAGAAAGGGTGGGATATTAACCGTAATGGGCAGTGAGCAGGTTGGGATTAGAAGGTGGGATATTAACGGTAATGGGTAGTGAGCACGATGTTGGGATCAGACTCGGTGGGATATTAACGGCAATGGGCAGTGAGCAAGAGGTTGGGATTAGACTGGGTGGGATATTAATGGTAATGGGCAGTGAGCAGGAGGTTGGGATTAGACTGGGTGGGATATTTACAGTAATGGGCAGTGAGCAGGAGGTTGGGATTAGACTGGGTGAGATATTAACAGTAATGGACAGTGAGCAGGAGGTTGGGATTAGACTGGGTGGGATATTAACAGTAATGGACAGTGAGCAGGAGTTTGGGATTAGACTGGGTGGGATATTAACAGTAATTGACAGTGAGCAGGAGGTTGAGGTGAAACTGGGTGGGATATTAACAGTAATGGGCATTGAGCAGGAGGTTGGGATTAGACTGGGTGGGATATTAACAGTAATGGGCAGTGAGCAGGAGGTTGGGATGAGACAGGGTGGGATATTAACAGTAATGGGCAGTGAACAGGTTGGAATTCGACTGGCTGGGATATTAACAGTAATGGGCAGTGAGCAGGAGGTTCGGATTAGAAAGGGTGGGATATTAACCGTAATGGGCAGTGAGCAGGTTGGGATTAGAAGGTGGGATATTAACGGTAATGGGTAGTGAGCACGATGTTGGGATCAGACTCGGTGGGATATTAACGGTAATGGGCAGTGAGCAAGAGGTTGGGATTAGACTGGGTGGGATATTAATGGTAATGGGCAGTGAGCAGGAGGTTGGGATTAGACTGGGTGGGATATTTACAGTAATGGGCAGTGAGCAGGTTGGGATTCGACTGGCTGGGATATTAACAGTAATGGGCAGTGAGCAGGAGGTTCGGATTAGAAAGGGTGGGATATTAACCGTAATGGGCAGTGAGCAGGTTGGGATTAGAAGGTGGGATATTAACGGTAATGGGTAGTGAGCACGATGTTGGGATCAGACTCGGTGGGATATTAACGGCAATGGGCAGTGAGCAAGAGGTTGGGATTAGACTGGGTGGGATATTAATGGTAATGGGCAGTGAGCAGGAGGTTGGGATTAGACTGGGTGGGATATTTACAGTAATGGGCAGTGAGCAGGAGGTTGGGATTAGACTGGGTGAGATATTAACAGTAATGGGCAGTGAGCAGGTTGGGATTCGACTGGCTGGGATATTAACAGTAATGGGCAGTGAGCAGGAGGTTCGGATTAGAAAGGGTGGGATATTAACCGTAATGGGCAGTGAGCAGGTTGGGATTAGAAGGTGGGATATTAACGGTAATGGGTAGTGAGCACGATGTTGGGATCAGACTCGGTGGGATATTAACGGCAATGGGCAGTGAGCAAGAGGTTGGGATTAGACTGGGTGGGATATTAATGGTAATGGGCAGTGAGCAGGAGGTTGGGATTAGACTGGGTGGGATATTTACAGTAATGGGCAGTGAGCAGGAGGTTGGGATTAGACTGGGTGAGATATTAACAGTAATAGACAGTGAGCAGGAGGTTGGGATTAGACTGGGTGGGATATTAACAGTAATGGACAGTGAGCAGGAGTTTGGGATTAGACTGGGTGGGATATTAACAGTAATTGACAGTGAGCAGGAGGTTGAGGTGAAACTGGGTGGGATATTCACAGTAATGGGCATTGAGCAGGAGGTTGGGATTAGACTGGGTGGGATATTAACAGTAATGGGCAGTGAGCAGGAGGTTGGGATTAGACTGGGTGGGATATTAACAGTAATGGGCAGTGAGCAGGAGGTTGGGATGAGACAGGGTGGGATATTAGCAGTAATGGGCAGTGAACAGGTTGGGATTCGACTGGCTGGGATATTAACAGTAATGGGCAGTGAGCAGGAGGTTCGGATTAGAAAGGGTGGGATATTAACCGTAATGGGCAGTGAGCAGGTTGGGATTAGAAGGTGGGATATTAACGGTAATGGGTAGTGAGCACGATGTTGGGATCAGACTCGGTGGGATATTAACGGTAATGGGCAGTGAGCAAGAGGTTGGGATTATACTGGGTGGGATATTAACGGTAATGGGCAGTGAGCAGGTGGTTGAGATTAGACTGGGTGGGATATTAACCATAATGGGCAGTGAGCAAGTTGGGATTAGAGGGTGGGATATTAACGGTGATGGGTAACGAGCAGGAAGTTGGGCTTAGACTGGGTGGGATATTAACGGTCATGGGTAGTGAGCAGGAGGTTGGGATTAGACTGGGTGGGATATTAACAGTAATGGACAGTGAGCAGGAGGTTGGGATTAGACTGGGTGGGATATTAATAGGAATAAGCAGTGAGCAGGAGGTTGGGATTAGACTAGGTGGGATATTAACGGTAATGGGCAGTGAGCAGGATTTAGGATTAGACTGGGTGGGATATTAACATTAATGGACAATGAGCAGGAGGTTGGAATTAGACTGGGTGGGATATTAACAGTAATGGACAGTGCGCAGGACGTTGGGATTAGAGTGTGTGAGATATTAATCGGAATAAGCAGTGAGCAGGAGGTTGGGATTAGATTGGGTGGGATATTAACGGCAATGGGTAGTGAGCCGGATGTTGGGATCAGACTCGGTGGGATATTAATGGTAATGGGCAGTGAGCAGGAGGTTGGGATTAGACTGGGTGGGATATTAACGGTAATGGACAGCGAGCAGGAGGTTGGGATTAGACTGGGTGGGATATTGAATGTAATGGACAGTGAGCAGGAGGTTGGGATTAGATTGGGTGGGATATTTACAGTAATGGGCAGTGAGAAGGTTGGGATTAGAATGGGTGGGATATTAACAGGAATGGGCAGTGAGCCGGTGGTTGGGATGAGACTGGGTAGGATATTTACAGTAATAGGCAGTGAGCAGGAGATTGGGATTAGAAAGCGTGAGATATTAACAGTAATGGGCAGTGAGGAGGTTGGGATTAGAGGGTGGGATATTAACGGTGATGGGTAGTGAGCAGGAAGTTGAGCTTAGACTGGGTGGGGTATTAACGGTAATGGGCAGTGAGCAGGAGGTTGGGATAAGACTGGGTGGGATATTTACAGTCATGGTCAATGAGCAGGAGGTTGGGATTAGACTGTGTGAGATATTAATAGGAATGAGCAGTGAGCAGGAGGTTGGGATTAGACTGGGTGGGATATTAACAGTAATGGACAGTGAGCAGGAGTTTGGGATTAGACTGGGTAAGATATTAATAGGAATGAGCAGTGAGCAGGAGGTTGGGATTAGACTGGGTGGGATATTAACAGTAATGGACAGTGAGCAGGAGTTTGGGATTAGACTGGGTGGGATATTAACAGTAATGGACAGTGAGCAGGAGTTTGGGATTAGACTGGGTGGGATATTAACAGTAATTGACAGTGAGCAGGAGGTTGAGGTGAAACTGGGTGGGATATTAACAGTAATGGGCATTGAGCAGGAGGTTGGGATTAGACTGGGTGGGATATTAACAGTAATGGGCAGAGAGCAGGAGGTTGGGATTAGACTGGGTGGGATATTAACAGTAATGGGCAGTGAGCAGGAGGTTGGGATGAGACAGGGTGGGATATTAACAGCAATGGGCAGTGAACAGGTTGGGATTCGACTGGCTGGGATATTAACAGTAATGGGCAGTGAGCAGGACGTTGGGATTAGACTGGGTGAGATATTAACGGTAATGGACAGTGAGCAGAAGGTTGGGATCAGACTGGGTGGGATATTGACGGTAATGGACAGTGAGCAGGAGGTTGGGATTAGACTGGGTGGGATATTGAAAGTAATGGGCAGTGAGCAGGAGGTTGGGATTAGATTGGGTGGGATATTAACAGTAATGGACAGTGAGCAGGAGGTTGGGATAAGACTGGGTGGGATATTAACAGTAAAGGGCAGTGAGCAGGTTGGGATTAGACTGGCTGGGATATTAACAGTAATGGGCAGTGAGCATGTGGTTGGGATTAGACTGGTTGGGATAATAACAGTAATGGGCAGTGAGCAAATTGGGATTAGAGGGTGGGATATTAACGGTGATGTATAACGAGCAGGAAGTTGGGCTTAGACTGGGTGGGATATTAACCGTCATGGGTAGTGAGCAGGAGGTTGGGATTAGACTGGGTGGGATATTAACAGTAATGGACAGTGAGCAGGAGTTTGGGATTTGACTGGGTGAGATATTAACGGAAATGGACAGTGAGCAGGAGGTTGGGATTAGATTGGGTGGGATATTTACAGTAATGGTAGTGAGCAGGAGGTTGGGATTAGACTGGGTGGGATATTAACAGTCATGGACAGTGAGCAGGAGGTTGGGATTAGACTGGGTGGGATATTAACAGTAATGGACAGTGAGCAGGAGGTTGGCATTCGACTGGGTGGGATATTAACAGTAATGGGCAGTGACCAGTTTGGGATTAGACTGGGTGGGATATTAACAGTAATGGGCAGTGAGCAGGTGGTTGAGATTAGACTGGGTGGGATATTAACCATAATGGGCAGTGAGCAAGTTGGGATTAGAGGGTGGGATATTAACGGTGATGGGTAACGAGCAGGAAGTTGGGCTTAGACTGGGTGGGATATTAACGGTCATGGGTAGTCAGCAGGAGGTTGGGATCAGACTGGGTGGGATATTTACAGTAATGGGCAGTGAGCAGGAGGTTGGGATGAGACAGGGTGGGATATTAACAGTAATGGGCAGTGAGCAGGACTTGGGATGAGACAGGGTGGGATATTTAGAGTAATGGGCAGTGAGCAGGTTGGGATTAGACTGGGTGGGATATTAACAGTAATGGGCAGTGAGCAGGTTGGGAGTAGAGGGTGGGATATTAACAGTAATGGACAGTGAGCAGGAGGTTGGGATTAGATTGGGTGGGGTATTGGCGGATAATGGACAGTGAGCAGGAGGTTGGGATTCGACTGGGTGGGATATTAACAGTAATGGACAGTGAGCAGGAGGTTGGGATTAGACTGGGTGGGATATTAACGGTAATGGACAGTGAGCAGGAGGTTGGGATTAGACTGGGTGGGATATTAACAGTCATGGACAGTGAGCAGGAGGTTGGGATTAGACTGGGTGGGATATTGAAAGTAATTGGCAGTGAGCAGGAGGTTGGGATTAGACTGGGTGGGATATTAATGGTAATGGGCAGTGAGCAGGATTTAGGATTAGACTGGGTGGGATATTAACAGTAATGGACAGTGCGCAGGACGTTGGGATTAGAGTGGGTGAGATATTAATAGGAATAAGCAGTGAGCAGGAGGTTGGGATTAGATTGGGTGGGATATTAACGGTAATGGGTAGTGAGCCGGATCTTGGGATCAGACTCGGTGGGATATGAATGGTAATGGGCAGTGAGCAGGAGGTTGGGATTAGACTGGGTGGGATATTAACGGTAATGGGCAGTGAGCAGGACTTTGGGATTAGACTGGGTGAGATATTAACGGTAATGGACAGCGAGCAGGAGGTTGGGATGAGACTAGGTGAGATATTGACGGTAATGGACAGTGAGCAGGAGGTTGGGATTAGACTGGGTGAGATATTGAAAGTAATGGGCAGTGAGCAGGTGGTTGGGATTAGAGTGGGTAGGATATTAACAGTAATGGGCAGTGAGCAGGAGGTTGGGATTAGATTGGGTGGGATATTTACAGTAATGGGCAGTGAGAAGTTTGGGATTAGACTGGGTGGGATATTAACAGGAATGGGCAGTGAGCAGGTGGTTGGGATGAGACTGGGTGGGATATTTACAGTAATGGGCAGTGAGCAGGAGGTTGGGATTAGAAAGCGTGCGATATTAACAGTAATGGGCAGTGAGCAGGTTGGGATTAGAGGGTGGGATAATAACGGTGATGGGTAGTGAGCAGGAAGTTGGGCTGAGACTGGGTGGGATATTTACGTTAATGGGCAGTGAGGAGGAGGTTGGGATAAGACTGGGTGGGATATATACAGTCATGGACAATGAGCATGACGTTGGGATTAGACTGGGTGAGATATTAATAGGAATGAACAGTGAGCAGGAGGTTGGGATTAGACTGGGTGGGATATTAACAGTAATTGACAGTGAGCAGGAGTTTGGGTTTAGACTGGGTGAGATATTAATAGGAATGATCAGTGAGCAGGAGGTTGAGATTAGACTGGGTGGGATATTTACAGTAATGGACAGTGAGCAGGAGTTTGGGATTAGACTGGGTGGGATATTAACAGTAATTGACAGTGAGCAGGAGGTTGAGGTTAAACTGGGTGGGATATTAACAGTAATGGGCAGTGAGCAGAAGGTTGGGATTAGACTGGGTGGGATATTAACAGTAATGGGCAGTGAGCAGGAGGTTGGGATGAGACAGGGTGGGATATTAACAGTAATGGGCAGTGAGCAGGTTGGGATTAGACTGGCTGGGATATTAACAGTAATGGGCAGTGAGCAGGAGGTTGGGATTAGACTGGGTGGAATATTAACAGTAATGGACAGTGAGCAGGAGGTTGGGATTCGACTGGGTGGGATATTAACAGTAAAGGGCAGTGAGCAGGTTGGGATTAGACTGGCTGGGATATTAACAGTAATGGGCAGTGAGCAGGAGGTTCGGATTGGAAAGGGTGGCATACTAACCGTAAAATGCAGTGAGCAGGTTGGGATTAGAAGGTGGGATATTAACAGTAATGGGCAGTGAGCAGGAGGTTGGGATGAGACAGGGTGGGATATTAATAGCAATGGGCAATGAGCAAGAGGTTGGGATTAGACTGGCTGGGATATTAACAGTAATGGGCAGTGAGCAGAAGGTTGGGATTAGACTGGGTGGGATATTGAAAATAATGGGCAGTGAGCAGGAGGTTGGGATTAGAGTGGGTGGGATATTAACAGTAATGGGCAGTGAGCAGGAGGTTGGGATGAGACAGGGTGGGATATTAACCGTAATGGGCAGTGAGCAGGAGGTTGGGATTAGAGGGTGGGATATTAACGGTAATGGGTAGTGAGCAGGAGGTTGGGATTAGATTGGGTGGGATATTAACAGTAATGGACAGTGAGCAGGAGGTTGGGATTAGACTGGGTGGGAAATTAACAGTAATGGACAGTGAGCAGGAGGTTGGGATTAGACTGGGTGGGATATTAACAATAATGGACAGTGAGCAGAAGGTTGGCATTCGACTGGGTGGGATATTAACAGTACAGGGCAGTGAGCAGGTTGGGATTAGACTGGCTGGGATATTAACAGTAATGGGCAGTGAGCAGGAGGTTGGGATTAGACTGGGTGGGATATTTACAGTAATGGACAGTGAGCAGGAGTTTGGGATTAGACTGGGTGGGATATTAACAGTAATGGGCAGTGAGCAGAAGGTTGGGATTAGACTGGGTGGGATATTAACAGTAATGGCAGTGAGCAGGAGGTTGGGATGAGACAGGGTGGGATATTAACAGTAATGGGCAGTGAGCAGGTTGGGATTAGACTGGCTGGGATATTAACAGTAATGGGCAGTGAGCAGGAGGTTGGGATTAGACTGGGTGGAATATTAACAGTAATGGACAGTGAGCAGGAGGTTGGGATTCGACTGGGTGGGATATTAACAGTAAAGGGCAGTGAGCAGGTTGGGATTAGACTGGCTGGGATATTAACAGTAATGGGCAGTGAGCAGGAGGTTCGGATTGGAAAGGGTGGCATACGAACCGTAAAATGCAGTGAGCAGGTTGGGATTAGAAGGTGGGATATTAACAGTAATGGGCAGTGAGCAGGAGGTTGGGATGAGACAGGGTGGGATATTAATAGTAATGGGCAATGAGCAAGAGGTTGGGATTAGACTGGCTGGGATATTAACAGTAATGGGCAGTGAGCAGAAGGTTGGGATTAGACTGGGTGGGATATTGAAAATAATGGGCAGTGAGCAGGAGGTTGGGATTAGAGTGGGTGGGATATTAACAGTAATGGGCAGTGAGCAGGAGGTTGGGATTAGACTGGGTGGGAAATTAACAGTAATGGACAGTGAGCAGGAGGTTGGGATTAGACTGGGTGGGATATTAACAGTAATGGACAGTGAGCAGAAGGTTGGGATTCGACTGGGTGGGATATTAACAGTACAGGGCAGTGAGCACGTTGGGATTAGACTGGCTGGGATATTAACAGTAATGGGCAGTGAGCAGGTGGTTGGGATTAGACTGGGTGGGATAATAACAGTAATGGCCAGTGAGCAGGAGGTTGGCATTCGGCTGGGTGGGATATTAACAGTAATGGGCAGTGACCAGTTTGGGATTCGACTGGGTGGGATATTAACAGTAATGGGCAGTGAGCAGGAGGTTGGGATTAGACTGGGTGGGATATTAACAGTAATGGACAGTGAGCAGGAGGTTGGGATTAGACTGGGTGGGATATTAACGGTCATGGGTAGTGAGCAGGAGGTTGGGATTAGACTGGATGGGATATTTACAGGAATGGGTAGTGAGCCGGATCTTGGGATCAGACTCGGTGGGATATGAATGGTAATGGGCAGTGAGCAGGAGGTTGGGATTAGACTGGGTGGGATATTAACGGTAATGGGCAGTGAGCAGGACTTTGGGATTAGACTGGGTGAGATATTAACGGTAATGGACAGCGAGCAGGAGGTTGGGATGAGACTAGGTGAGATATTGACGGTAATGGACAGTGAGCAGGAGGTTGGAATTAGACTGGGTGAGATATTGAAAGTAATGGGCAGTGAGCAGGTGGTTGGGATTAGAGTGGGTGGGATATTAACAGTAATGGGCAGTGAGCAGGAGGTTGGGATTAGATTGGGTGGGATATTTACAGTAATGGGCAGTGAGAAGTTTGGGATTAGACTGGGTGGGATATTAACAGGAATGGGCAGTGAGCAGGTGGTTGGGATGAGACTGGGTGGGATATTTACAGTAATGGGCAGTGAGCAGGAGGTTGGGATTAGAAAGCGTGCGATATTAACAGTAATGGGCAGTGAGCAGGTTGGGATTAGAGGGTGGGATAATAACGGGGATGGGTAGTGAGCAGGAAGTTGGGCTGAGACTGGGTGGGATATTTACGTTAATGGACAGTGAGGAGGAGGTTGGGATAAGACTGGGTGGGAAATATACAGTCATGGACAATGAGCATGACGTTGGGATTAGACTGGGTGAGATATTAATAGGAATGAGCAGTGAGCAGGAGGTTGGGATTAGACTGTGTGATATATTAACAGTAATTGACAGTGAGCAGGAGTTTGGGATTAGACTGGGTGAGATATTAACAGGAATGATCAGTGAGCAGGAGGTTGAGATTAGACTGGGTGGGATATTTACAGTAATGGACAGTGAGCAGGAGTTTGGGATTAGACTGGGTGGGATATTAACAGTAATTGACAGTGAGCAGGAGGTTGAGGTTAAACTGGGTGGGATATTAACAGTAATGGGCAGTGAGCAGAAGGTTGGGATTAGACTGGGTGGGATATTAACAGTAATGGGCAGTGAGTAGGAGGTTGGGATGAGACAGGGTGGGATATTAACAGTAATGGGCAGTGAGCAGGTTGGGATTAGACTGGCTGGGATATTAACAGTAATGGGCAGTGAGCAGGAGGTTGGGATTAGACAGGGTGGAATATTAACAGTAATGGACAGTGAGCAGGAGGTTGGGATTCGACTGGGTGGGATATTAACAGTAAAGGGCAGTGAGCAGGTTGGGATTCGACTGGCTGGGATATTAACAGTAATGGGCAGTGAGCAGGAGGTTCGGATTGGAAAGGGTGGCATACTAACCGTAAAATGCAGTGAGCAGGTTGGGATTAGAAGGTGGGATATTAACAGTAATGGGCAGTGAGCAGGAGGTTGGGATGAGACAGGGTGGGATATTAATAGCAATGGGCAATGAGCAAGAGGTTGGGATGAGACTGGCTGGGATATTAACAGTAATGGGCAGTGAGCAGAAGGTTGGGATTAGACTGGGTGGGATATTGAAAATAATGGGCAGTGAGCAGGAGGTTGGGATTAGAGTGGGTGGGATATTAACAGTAATGGGCAGTGAGCAGGAGGTTGGGATGAGACAGGGTGGGATATTAACCGTAATGGGCAGTGAGCAGGAGGTTGGGATTAGAGGGTGGGATATTAACGGTAATGGGTAGTGAGCAGGAGGTTGGGATTAGATTGGGTGGGATATTAACAGTAATGGACAGTGAGCAGGAGGTTGGGATTAGACTGGGTGGGAAATTAACAGTAATGGACAGTGAGCAGGAGGTTGGGATTAGACTGGGTTGGATATTAACAATAATGGACAGTGAGCAGAAGGTTGGGATTCGACTGGGTGGGATATTAACAGTACAGGGCAGTGAGCAGGTTGGGATTAGACTGGCTGGGATATTAACAGTAATGGGCAGTGAGCAGGAGGTTGGGATTAGACTGGGTGGGATATTTACAGTAATGGACAGTGAGCAGGAGTTTGGGATTAGACTGGGTGGGATATTAACAGTAATGGGCAATGAGCAGAAGGTTGGGATTAGACTGGGTGGGATATTAACAGTAATGGCAGTGAGCAGGAGGTTGGGATGAGACAGGGTGGGATATTAACAGTAATGGGCAGTGAGCAGGTTGGGATTAGACTGGCTGGGATATTAACAGTAATGGGCAGTGAGCAGGAGGTTGGGATTAGACTGGGTGGAATATTAACAGTAATGGACAGTGAGCAGGAGGTTGGGATTCGACTGGGTGGGATATTAACAGTAAAGGGCAGTGAGCAGGTTGGGATTAGACTGGCTGGGATATTAACAGTAATGGGCAGTGAGCAGGAGGTTCGGATTGGAAAGGGTGGCATACGAACCGTAAAATGCAGTGAGCAGGTTGGGATTAGAAGGTGGGATATTAACAGTAATGGGCAGTGAGCAGGAGGTTGGGATGAGACAGGGTGGGATATTAATAGTAATGGGCAATGAGCAAGAGGTTGGGATTAGACTGGCTGGGATATTAACAGTAATGGGCAGTGAGCAGAAGGTTGGGATTAGACTGGGTGGGATATTGAAAATAATGGGCAGTGAGCAGGAGGTTGGGATTAGAGTGGGTGGGATATTAACAGTAATGGGCAGTGAGCAGGAGGTTGGGATTAGACTGGGTGGGAAATTAACAGTAATGGACAGTGAGCAGGAGGTTGGGATTAGACTGGGTGGGATATTAACAGTAATGGACAGTGAGCAGAAGGTTGGGATTCGACTGGGTGGGATATTAACAGTACAGGGCAGTGAGCAGGTTGGGATTAGACTGGCTGGGATATTAACAGTAATGGGCAGTGAGCAGGTGGTTGGGATTAGACTGGGTGGGATAATAACAGTAATGGGCAGTGAGCAGGAGGTTGGCATTCGGCTGGGTGGGATATTAACAGTAATGGGCAGTGACCAGTTTGGGATTCGACTGGGTGGGATATTAACAGTAATGGGCAGTGAGCAGGAGGTTGGGATTAGACTGGGTGGGATATTAACAGTAATGGACAGTGAGCAGGAGGTTGGGATTAGACTGGGTGGGATATTAACGGTCATGGGTAGTGAGCAGGAGGTTGGGATTAGACTGGATGGGATATTTACAGGAATGGGCAGTGAGCAGGAGGTTGGGATGAGACAGGGTGGGATATTAACAGTAATGGGCAGTGAGCAGGAGGTTGGGATTAGATTGGGTGGGATATTAACAGTACAGGGCAGTGAGCAGGTTGGGATTAGACTGGCTGGGATATTAACAGTAATGGGCAGTGAGCAGGTGGTTGGGATTAGACTGGGTGGGATAATAACAGTAATGGGCAGTGAGCAGGAGGTTGGCATTCGGCTGGGTGGGATATTAACAGTAATGGGCAGTGACCAGTTTGGGATTCGACTGGGTGGGATATTAACAGTAATGGGCAGTGAGCAGGAGGTTGGGATTAGACTGGGTGGGATATTAACAGTAATGGACAGTGAGCAGGAGGTTGGGATTAGACTGGGTGGGATATTAACGGTCATGGGTAGTGAGCAGGAGGTTGGGATTAGACTGGATGGGATATTTACAGGAATGGGCAGTGAGCAGGAGGTTGGGATGAGACAGGGTGGGATATTAACAGTAATGGGCAGTGAGCAGGAGGTTGGGATTAGATTGGGTGGGATATTAACAGTAATGGACAGTGAGCAGGAGGTTGGGATTAGACTGGGTGTGATATTAACAGTAATGGACAGTGAGCAGGAGGTTGGGATTAGACTGGGTGGGATATTAACAGTAATGGACAGTGAGCAGGAGGTTGGCATTCGGCTGGGTGGGATATTAACAGTAATGGGCAGTGACCAGTTTGGGATTCGACTGGGTGGGATATTAACAGTAATGGGCAGTGAGCAGGAGGTTGGGATTAGAAAGGGTGGGATATTAACCATAATGGGCAGTGAGCAAGTTGGGATGAGAGGGTGGGATATTAACGGTGATGGGTAATGAGCAGGAAGTTGGGCTGAGACTGGGTGGGATATTAATGGTCATGGATCGTGAGCAGGAGGTTGGGATGAGACAGGGTGGGATATTTACAGTAATGGGCAGTGAGCAGGAGGTTGGGATGAGACAGGGTGGGATATTAACAGTAATGGGCAGTGAGCAGGACTTGGGATGAGACAGGGTAGGATATTTAGAGTAATGGGCAGTGAGCAGGTTGGGATTAGACTGGGTGGGATATTAACAGTAATGGGCAGTGAGCAGGTTGGGAGTAGAGGGTGGGATATTCACAGTAATGGACAGTGAGCAGGAGGTTGGGATTAGATTGGGTGGGGTATTGGCGGATAATGGACAGTGAGCAGGAGGCTGGGATTCGACTGGGTGGGATATTAACGGTAATGGACAGTGAGCAGGAGGTTGGGATTAGACTGGGTGGGATATTAACAGTAATGGACAGTGAGCAGGAGGTTGGGATTAGAATGGGTGGGATATTAACGGTAATGGACAGTGAGCAGGAGTTTGGGATTTGACTGGGTGAGATATTAACGGAAATGGACAGTGAGAAGGAGGTTGGCATTCGACTGGGTGGGATATTAACAGTAATGGGCAGTGACCAGTTTGGGATTAGACTGGGTGGGATATTAACAGTAATGGGCAGTGAGCAGGTGGTTGAGATTAGACTGGGTGGGATATTAACAGTAATGGGCAGTGAGCAGGAGGTTGGGATTAGAAAGGGTGGGATATTAACCATAATGGGCAGTGAGCAGGTTGGGATTAGACTGGGTGGGATATTAACAGTAATGGGCAGTGAGCAGGTTGGGAGTAGAGGGTGGGATATTAACAGTAATGGACAGTGAGCAGGAGGTTGGGATTAGATTGGGTGGGGTATTGGCGGATAATGGACAGTGAGCAGGAGGCTGGGATTCGACTGGGTGGGATATTAATGGTAATGGACAGTGAGCAGGAGGTTGGGATTAGACTGGGTGGGATATTAACAGTAATGGACAGTGAGCAGGAGGTTGGGTTTAGACTGGGTGGGATATTAACGGTAATGGACAGTGAGCAGGAGGTTGGGATTAGACTGGGTGGGATATTAACAGTCATGGACAGTGAGCAGGAGGTTGGGATTAGACTGGGTGGGATATTGAAAGTAATTGGCAGTGAGCAGGAGGTTGGGATTAGACTGGGTGGGATATTAACGGTAATGGGCAGTGAGCAGGATTTAGGATTAGACTGGGTGGGATATTAACAGTAATGGACAGTGCGCAGGACGTTGGGATTAGAGTGGGTGAGATATTAACAGGAATAAGCAGTGAGCAGGAGGTTGGGATTAGATTGGGTGGGATATTAACGGTAATGGGTAGTGAGCCGGATGTTGGGATCAGACTCGGTGAGATATTAACGGAAATGGACAGTGAGAAGGAGGTTGGGATTAGATTGGGTGGGATATTTACAGTAATGGTAGTGAGCAGGAGGTTGGGATTAGACTGGGTGGGATATTAACAGTAATGGACAGTGAGCAGGAGGTTGGGTTTAGACTGGGTGGGATATTAACGGTAATGGACAGTGAGCAGGAGGTTGGGATTAGACTGGGTGGGATATTAACAGTCATGGACAGTGAGCAGGAGGTTGGGATTAGACTGGGTGGGATATTGAAAGTAATTGGCAGTGAGCAGGAGGTTGGGATTAGACTGGGTGGGATATTAACGGTAATGGGCAGTGAGCAGGATTTAGGATTAGACTGGGTGGGATATTAACAGTAATGGGCAGTGAGCAGGAGGTTGGGATTAGAAAGGGTGGGATATTAACCATAATGGGCAGTGAGCAAGTTGGGATTAGAGGGTGGGATATTAACGGTGATGGGTAACGAGCAGGAAGTTGGGCTTCGACTGGGTGGGATATTAACGGTCATGGGTAGTGAGCAGGAGGTTGGGATTAGACTGGGTGGGATATTTACAGTAATGGGCAGTGAGCAGGAGGTTGGGATGAGACAGGGTGGGATATTAACAGTAATGGGCAGTGAGCAGGACTTGGGATGAGACAGGGTGGGATATTTAGAGTAATGGGCAGTGAGCAGGTTGGGATTAGACTGGGTGGGATATTAACAGTAATGGGCAGTGAGCAGGTTGGGAGTAGAGGGTGGGATATTAACAGTAATGGACAGTGAGCAGGAGGTTGGGATTAGATTGGGTGGTTTATTGGCGGATAATGGACAGTGAGCAGGAGGCTGGGATTCGACTGGGTGGGATATTAATGGTAATGGACAGTGAGCAGGAGGTTGGGATTAGACTGGGTGGGATATTAACAGCAATGGACAGTGAGCAGGAGGTTGGGATTAGACTGGGTGGGATATTAACGGTAATGGACAGTGAGCAGGAGGTTGGGAATAGACTGGGTGGGATATTAACGGTAATGGGCAGTGAGCAGGATTTAGGATTAGACTGGGTGGGATATTAACAGTAATGGACAGTGCGCAGGACGTTGGGATTAGACTGGGTGGGATATTAACGGTAATGGACAGTGAGCAGGAGGTTGGGATTAGACTGGGTGGGATATTAACATTCATGGACAGTGAGCAGGAGGTTGGGATTAGACTGGGTGGGATATTGAAAGTAATTGGCAGTGAGCAGGAGGTTGGGATTGGACTGGGTGGGATATTAACGGTAATGGGCAGTGAGCAGGAGGTTGGGATTAGACTGGGTGGGATATTAACAGTAATGGACAGTGAGCAGGAGGTTGGGATTAGACTGGGTGGGATATTAACAGTAATGGACAGTGAGCAGGAGGTTGGCATTCGGCTGGGTGGGATATTAACAGTAATGGGCAGTGACCAGTTTGGGATTCGACTGGGTGGGATATTAACAGTAATGGGCAGTGAGCAGGAGGTTGGGATTAGAAATTGTGGGATATTAACCATAATGGGCAGTGAGCAAGTTGGGATGAGAGGGTGGGATATTAACGGTGATGGGTAATGAGCAGGAAGTTGGGCTTAGACTGGGTGGGATATTAATGGTCATGGATCGTGAGCAGGAGGTTGGGATGAGACAGGGTGGGATATTTACAGTAATAGGCAGTGAGCAGGAGGTTGGGATGAGACAGGGTGGGATATTAACAGTAATGGGCAGTGAGCAGGTTGGGAGTAGAGGGTGGGATATTAACAGTAATGGACAGTGAGCAGGAGGTTGGGATTAGATTGGGTGGGGTATTGGCGGATAATGGACAGTGAGCAGGAGGTTGGGATTCGACTGGGTGGGATATTAACAGTAATGGACAGTGAGCAGGAGGTTGGGATTAGACTGGGTGGGATATTAACGGTAATGGACAGTGAGCAGGAGGTTGGGATTAGACTGGGTGGGATATTAACAGTCATGGACAGTGAGCAGGAGGTTGGGATTAGACTGGGTGGGATATTGAAAGTAATTGGCAGTGAGCAGGAGGTTGGGATTAGACTGGGTGGGATATTAATGGTAATGGGCAGTGAGCAGGATTTAGGATTAGACTGGGTGGGATATTAACAGTAATGGACAGTGCGCAGGACGTTGGGATTAGAGTGGGTGAGATATTAATAGGAATAAGCAGTGAGCAGGAGGTTGGGATTAGATTGGGTGGGATATTAACGGTAATGGGTAGTGAGCCGGATCTTGGGATCAGACTCGGTGGGATATGAATGGTAATGGGCAGTGAGCAGGAGGTTGGGATTAGACTGGGTGGGATATTAACGGTAATGGGCAGTGAGCAGGACTTTGGGATTAGACTGGGTGAGATATTAACGGTAATGGACAGCGAGCAGGAGGTTGGGATGAGACTAGGTGAGATATTGACGGTAATGGACAGTGAGCAGGAGGTTGGGATTAGACTGGGTGAGATATTGAAAGTAATGGGCAGTGAGCAGGTGGTTGGGATTAGAGTGGGTGGGATATTAACAGTAATGGGCAGTGAGCAGGAGGTTGGGATTAGATTGGGTGGGATATTTACAGTAATGGGCAGTGAGAAGTTTGGGATTAGACTGGGTGGGATATTAACAGGAATGGGCAGTGAGCAGGTGGTTGGGATGAGACTGGGTGGGATATTTACAGTAATGGGCAGTGAGCAGGAGGTTGGGATTAGAAAGCGTGCGATATTAACAGTAATGGGCAGTGAGCAGGTTGGGATTAGAGGGTGGGATAATAACGGTGATGGGTAGTGAGCAGGAAGTTGGGCTGAGACTGGGTGGGATATTTACGTTAATGGGCAGTGAGGAGGAGGTTGGGATAAGACTGGGTGGGATATATACAGTCATGGACAATGAGCATGACGTTGGGATTAGACTGGGTGAGATATTAATAGGAATGAGCAGTGAGCAGGAGGTTGGGATTAGACTGGGTGGGATATTAACAGTAATTGACAGTGAGCAGGAGTTTGGGATTAGACTGGGTGAGATATTAATAGGAATGATCAGTGAGCAGGAGGTTGAGATTAGACTGGGTGGGATATTTACAGTAATGGACAGTGAGCAGGAGTTTGGGATTAGACTGGGTGGGATATTAACAGTAATTGACAGTGAGCAGGAGGTTGAGGTTAAACTGGGTGGGATATTAACAGTAATGGGCAGTGAGCAGAAGGTTGGGATTAGACTGGGTGGGATATTAACAGTAATGGGCAGTGAGCAGGAGGTTGGGATGAGACAGGGTGGGATATTAACAGTAATGGGCAGTGAGCAGGTTGGGATTAGACTGGCTGGGATATTAACAGTAATGGGCAGTGAGCAGGAGGTTGGGATTAGACTGGGTGGAATATTAACAGTAATGGACAGTGAGCAGGAGGTTGGGATTCGACTGGGTGGGATATTAACAGTAAAGGGCAGTGAGCAGGTTGGGATTAGACTGGCTGGGATATTAACAGTAATGGGCAGTGAGCAGGAGGTTCGGATTGGAAAGGGTGGCATACTAACCGTAAAATGCAGTGAGCAGGTTGGGATTAGAAGGTAGGATATTAACAGTAATGGGCAGTGAGCAGGAGGTTGGGATGAGACAGGGTGGGATATTAATAGCAATGGGCAATGAGCAAGAGGTTGGGATTAGACTGGCTGGGATATTAACAGTAATGGGCAGTGAGCAGAAGGTTGGGATTAGACTGGGTGGGATATTGAAAATAATGGGCAGTGAGCAGGAGGTTGGGATTAGAGTGGGTGGGATATTAACAGTAATGGGCAGTGAGCAGGAGGTTGGGATGAGACAGGGTGGGATATTAACCGTAATGGGCAGTGAGCAGGAGGTTGGGATTTGAGGGTGGGATATTAACGGTAATGGGTAGTGAGCAGGAGGTTGGGATTAGATTGGGTGGGATATTAACAGTAATGGACAGTGAGCAGGAGGTTGGGATTAGACTGGGTGGGAAATTAACAGTAATGGACAGTGAGCAGGAGGTTGGGATTAGACTGGGTGGGATATTAACAATAATGGACAGTGAGCAGAAGGTTGGGATTCGACTGGGTGGGATATTAACAGTACAGGGCAGTGAGCAGGTTGGGATTAGACTGGCTGGGATATTAACAGTAATGGGCAGTGAGCAGGAGGTTGGGATTAGACTGGGTGGGATATTTACAGTAATGGACAGTGAGCAGTAGTTTGGGATTAGACTGGGTGGGATATTAACAGTAATGGGCAGTGAGCAGAAGGTTGGGATTAGACTGGGTGGGATATTAACAGTAATGGCAGTGAGCAGGAGGTTGGGATGAGACAGGGTGGGATATTAACAGTAATGGGCAGTGAGCAGGTTGGGATTAGACTGGCTGGGATATTAACAGTAATGGGCAGTGAGCAGGAGGTTGGGATTAGACTGGGTGGAATATTAACAGTAATGGACAGTGAGCAGGAGGTTGGGATTCGACTGGGTGGGATATTAACAGTAAAGGGCAGTGAGCAGGTTGGGATTAGACTGGCTGGGATATTAACAGTAATGGGCAGTGAGCAGGAGGTTCGGATTGGAAAGGGTGGCATACGAACCGTAAAATGCAGTGAGCAGGTTGGGATTAGAAGGTGGGATATTAACAGTAATGGGCAGTGAGCAGGAGGTTGGGATGAGACAGGGTGGGATATTAATAGTAATGGGCAATGAGCAAGAGGTTGGGATTAGACTGGCTGGGATATTAACAGTAATGGGCAGTGAGCAGAAGGTTGGGATTAGACTGGGTGGGATATTGAAAATAATGGGCAGTGAGCAGGAGGTTGGGATTAGAGTGGGTGGGATATTAACAGTAATGGGCAGTGAGCAGGAGGTTGGGATGAGACAGGGTGGGATATTAACCGTAATGGGCAGTGAGCAGGAGGTTGGGATTAGAGGGTGGGATATTAACGGTAATGGGTAGTGAGCAGGAGGTTGGGATTAGATTGGGTGGGATATTAACAGTAATGGACAGTGAGCAGGAGGTTGGGATTAGACTGGGTGGGAAATTAACAGTAATGGACAGTGAGCAGGAGGTTGGGATTAGACTGGGTGGGATATTAACAGTAATGGACAGTGAGCAGAAGGTTGGGATTCGACTGGGTGGGATATTAACAGTACAGGGCAGTGAGCAGGTTGGGATTAGACTGGCTGGGATATTAACAGTAATGGGCAGTGAGCAGGTGGTTGGGATTAGACTGGGTGGGATAATAACAGTAATGGGCAGTGAGCAGGAGGTTGGCATTCGGCTGGGTGGGATATTAACAGTAATGGGCAGTGACCAGTTTGGGATTCGACTGGATGGGATATTAACAGTAATGGGCAGTGAGCAGGAGGTTGGGATTAGACTGGGTGGGATATTAACAGTAATGGACAGTGAGCAGGAGGTTGGGATTAGACTGGGTGGGATATTAACGGTCATGGGTAGTGAGCAGGAGGTTGGGATTAGACTGGATGGGATATTTGCAGGAATGGGCAGTGAGCAGGAGATTGGGATGAGACAGGGTGGGATATTAACAGTAATGGGCAGTGAGCAGGAGGTTGGGATTAGATTGGGTGGGATATTAACAGTAATGGACAGTGAGCAGGAGGTTGGGATTAGACTGGGTGGGATATTAACAGTAATGGACAGTGAGCAGGAGGTTGGGATTAGACTGGGTGGGATATTAACAGTAATGGACAGTGAGCAGGAGGTTGGCATTCGGCTGGGTGGGATATTAACAGTAATGGGCAGTGACCAGTTTGGGATTCGACTGGGTGGGATATTAACAGTAATGGGCAGTGAGCAGGAGGTTGGGATTAGAAAGGGTGGGATATTAACCATAATGGGCAGTGAGCAAGTTGGGATGAGAGGGTGGGATATTAACGGTGATGGGTAATGAGCAGGAAGTTGGGCTGAGACTGGGTGGGATATTAATGGTCATGGATCGTGAGCAGGAGGTTGGGATGAGACAGGGTGGGATATTTACAGTAATGGGCAGTGAGCAGGAGATTGGGATGAGACAGGGTGGGATATTAACAGTAATGGGCAGTGAGCAGGACTTGGGATGAGACAGGGTGGGATATTTAGAGTAATGGGCAGTGAGCAGGTTGGGATTAGACTGGGTGGGATATTAACAGTAATGGGCAGTGAGCAGGTTGGGAGTAGAGGGTGGGATATTAACAGTAATGGACAGTGAGCAGGAGGTTGGGATTAGATTGGGTGGGGTATTGGCGGATAATGGACAGTGAGCAGGAGGCTGGGATTCGACTGGGTGGGATATTAACGGTAATGGACAGTGAGCAGGAGGTTGGGATTAGACTGGGTGGGATATTAACAGTAATGGACAGTGAGCAGGAGGTTGGGATTAGAATGGGTGGGATATTAACGGTAATGGACAGTGAGCAGGAGTTTGGGATTTGACTGGGTGAGATATTAACGGAAATGGACAGTGAGAAGGAGGTTGGCATTCGACTGGGTGGGATATTAACAGTAATGGGCAGTGACCAGTTTGGGATTAGACTGGGTGGGATATTAACAGTAATGGGCAGTGAGCAGGTGGTTGAGATTAGACTGGGTGGGATATTAACAGTAATGGGCAGTGAGCAGGAGGTTGGGATTAGAAAGGGTGGGATATTAACCATAATGGGCAGTGAGCAGGTTGGGATTAGACTGGGTGGGATATTAACAGTAATGGGCAGTGAGCAGGTTGGGAGTAGAGGGTGGGATATTAACAGTAATGGACAGTGAGCAGGAGGTTGGGATTAGATTGGGTGGGGTATTGGCGGATAATGGACAGTGAGCAGGAGGCTGGGATTCGACTGGGTGGGATATTAATGGTAATGGACAGTGAGCAGGAGGTTGGGATTAGACTGGGTGGGATATTAACAGTAATGGACAGTGAGCAGGAGGTTGGGTTTAGACTGGGTGGGATATTAACGGTAATGGACAGTGAGCAGGAGGTTGGGATTAGACTGGGTGGGATATTAACAGTCATGGACAGTGAGCAGGAGGTTGGGATTAGACTGGGTGGGATATTGAAAGTAATTGGCAGTGAGCAGGAGGTTGGGATTAGACTGGGTGGGATATTAACGGTAATGGGCAGTGAGCAGGATTTAGGATTAGACTGGGTGGGATATTAACAGTAATGGACAGTGCGCAGGACGTTGGGATTAGAGTGGGTGAGATATTAACAGGAATAAGCAGTGAGCAGGAGGTTGGGATTAGATTGGGTGGGATATTAACGGTAATGGGTAGTGAGCCGGATGTTGGGATCAGACTCGGTGAGATATTAACGGAAATGGACAGTGAGAAGGAGGTTGGGATTAGATTGGGTGGGATATTTACAGTAATGGTAGTGAGCAGGAGGTTGGGATTAGACTGGGTGGGATATTAACAGTAATGGACAGTGAGCAGGAGGTTGGGTTTAGACTGGGTGGGATATTAACGGTAATGGACAGTGAGCAGGAGGTTTGGATTAGACTGGGTGGGATATTAACAGTCATGGACAGTGAGCAGGAGGTTGGGATTAGACTGGGTGGGATATTGAAAGTAATTGGCAGTGAGCAGGAGGTTGGGATTAGACTGGGTGGGATATTAACGGTAATGGGCAGTGAGCAGGATTTAGGATTAGACTGGGTGGGATATTAACAGTAATGGGCAGTGAGCAGGAGGTTGGGATTAGAAAGGGTGGGATATTAACCATAATGGGCAGTGAGCAAGTTGGGATTAGAGGGTGGGATATTAACGGTGATGGGTAACGAGCAGGAAGTTGGGCTTCGACTGGGTGGGATATTAACGGTCATGGTTAGTGAGCAGGAGGTTGGGATTAGACTGGGTGGGATATTTACAGTAATGGGCAGTGAGCAGGAGGTTGGGATGAGACAGGGTGGGATATTAACAGTAATGGGCAGTGAGCAGGACTTGGGATGAGACAGGGTGGGATATTTAGAGTAATGGGCAGTGAGCAGGTTGGGATTAGACTGGGTGGGATATTAACAGTAATGGGCAGTGAGCAGGTTGGGAGTAGAGGGTGGGATATTAACAGTAATGGACAGTGAGCAGGAGGTTGGGATTAGATTGGGTGGTGTATTGGCGGATAATGGACAGTGAGCAGGAGGCTGGGATTCGACTGGGTGGGATATTAATGGTAATGGACAGTGAGCAGGAGGTTGGGATTAGACTGGGTGGGATATTGACAGCAATGGACAGTGAGCAGGAGGTTGGGATTAGACTGGGTGGGATATTAACGGTAATGGACAGTGAGCAGGAGGTTGGGAATAGACTGGGTGGGATATTAACGGTAATGGGCAGTGAGCAGGATTTAGGATTAGACTGGGTGGGATATTAACAGTAATGGACAGTGCGCAGGACGTTGGGATTAGACTGGGTGGGATATTAACGGTAATGGACAGTAAGCAGGAGGTTGGGATTAGACTGGGTGGGATATTAACATTCATGGACAGTGAGCAGGAGGTTGGGATTAGACTGGGTGGGATATTGAAAGTAATTGGCAGTGAGCAGGAGGTTGGGATTGGACTGGGTGGGATATTAACGGTAATGGGCAGTGAGCAGGAGGTTGGGATTAGACTGGGTGGGATATTAACAGTAATGGACAGTGAGCAGGAGGTTGGGATTAGACTGGGTGGGATATTAACAGTAATGGACAGTGAGCAGGAGGTTGGCATTCGGCTGGGTGGGATATTAACAGTAATGGGCAGTGACCAGTTTGGGATTCGACTGGGTGGGATATTAACAGTAATGGGCAGTGAGCAGGAGGTTGGGATTAGAAATTGTGGGATATTAACCATAATGGGCAGTGAGCAAGTTGGGATGAGAGGGTGGGATATTAACGGTGATGGGTAATGAGCAGGAAGTTGGGCTTAGACTGGGTGGGATATTAATGGTCATGGATCGTGAGCAGGAGGTTGGGATGAGACAGGGTGGGATATTTACAGTAATAGGCAGTGAGCAGGAGGTTGGGATGAGACAGGGTGGGATATTAACAGTAATGGGCAGTGAGCAGGACTTGGGATGAGACAGGGTGGGATATTTAGAGTAATGGGCAGTGAGCAGGTTGGGATTAGACTGGGTGGGATATTAACAGTAATGGGCAGTGAGCAGGTTGGGAGTAGAGGGTGGGATATTCACAGTAATGGACAGTGAGCAGGAGGTTGGGATTCGATTGGGTGGGGTATTGGCGGATAATGGACAGTGAGCAGGAGGCTGGGATTCGACTGGGTGGGATATTAACGGTAATGGACAGTGAGCAGGAGGTTGGGATTAGACTGGGTGGGATATTAACAGTAATGGACAGTGAGCAGGAGGTTGGGATTAGACTGGGTGGGATATTAACGGTAATGGACAGTGAGCAGGAGTTTGGGATTTGACTGGGTGAGATATTAACGGAAATGGACAGTGAGAAGGAGGTTGGCATTCGACTGGGTGGGATATTAACAGTAATGGGCAGTGACCAGTTTGGGATTAGACTGGGTGGGATATTAACAGTAATGGGCAGTGAGCAGGTGGTTGAGATTAGACTGGGTGGGATATTAACAGTAATGGGCAGTGAGCAGGAGGTTGGGATTAGAAAGAGTGGGATATTAACCATAATGGGCAGTGAGCAAGTTGGGATTAGAGGGTGGGATATTAACGGTGATGGGTAACGAGCAGGAAGTTGGGCTTAGACTGGGTGGGATATTAACGGTCATGGGTAGTGAGCAGGAGGTTGGGATTAGACTGGGTGGGATACTTACAGTAATGGGCAGTGAGCAGGAGGTTGGGATGAGACAGGGTGGGATATTAACAGTAATGGGCAGTGAGCAGGACTTGGGATGAGACAGGGTGGGATATTTAGAGTAATGGGCAGTGAGCAGGTTGGGATTAGACTGGGTGGGATATTAACAGTAATGGGCAGTGAGCAGGTTGGGAGTAGAGGGTGGGATATTAATGGTAATGGGCAGTGAGCAGGATTTAGGATTAGACTGGGTGGGATATTAACAGTAATGGACAGTGCGCAGGACGTTGGGATTAGAGTGGGTGAGATATTAATAGGAATAAGCAGTGAGCAGGAGGTTGGGATTAGATTGGGTGGGATATTAACGGTAATGGGTAGTGAGCCGGATCTTGGGATCAGACTCGGTGGGATATTAATGGTAATGGGCAGTGAGCAGGAGGTTGGGATTAGACTGGGTGGGATATTAACGGTAATGGGCAGTGAGCAGGACTTTGGGATTAGACTGGGTGAGATATTAACGGTAATAGACAGCGAGCAGGAGGTTGGGATTAGACTAGGTGAGATATTGACGGTAATGGACAGTGAGCAGGAGGTTGGGATTAGACTGGGTGAGATATTGAAAGTAATGGGCAGTGAGCAGGTGGTTGGGATTAGAGTGGGTGGGATATTAACAGTAATGGGCAGTGAGCAGGAGGTTGGGATTAGATTGGGTGGGATATTTACAGTAATGGGCAGTGAGGAGGTTGGGATTAGACTGGGTGGGATATTAACAGGAATGGGCAGTGAGCAGGTGGTTGGGATGAGACTGGGTGGGATATTTACAGTAATGGGCAGTGAGCAGGAGGTTGGGATTAGAAAGCGTGCGATATTAACAGTAATGGGCAGTGAGCAGGTTGGGATTAGAGGGTGGGATAATAACGGTGATGGGTAGTGAGCAGGAAGTTGGGCTGAGACTGGGTGGGATATTTACGTTAATGGGCAGTGAGGAGGAGGTTGGGATAAGACTGGGTGGGATATATACAGTCATGGACAATGAGCATGACGTTGGGATTAGACTGGGTGAGATATTAATAGGAATGAGCAGTGAGCAGGAGGTTGGGATTAGACTGGGTGGGATATTAACAGTAATTGACAGTGAGCAGGAGTTTGGGATTAGACTGGGTGAGATATTAATAGGAATGATCAGTGAGCAGGAGGTTGGGATTAGACTGGGTGGGATATTTACAGTAATGGACAGTGAGCAGGAGTTTGGGATTAGACTGGGTGGGATATTAACAGTAATTGACAGTGAGCAGGAGGTTGAGGTTAAACTGGGTGGGATATTAACAGTAATGGGCAGTGAGCAGAAGGTTGGGATTAGACTGGGTGGGATATTAACAGTAATGGGCAGTGAGCAGGAGGTTGGGATGAGACAGGGTGGGATATTAACAGTAATGGGCAGTGAGCAGGTTGGGATTAGACTGGCTGGGATATTAACAGTAATGGGCAGTGAGCAGGAGGTTGGGATTAGACTGGGTGGAATATTAACAGTAATGGACAGTGAGCAGGAGGTTGGGATTCGACTGGGTGGGATATTAACAGTAAAGGGCAGTGAGCAGGTTGGGTTTAGACTGGCTGGGATATTAACAGTAATGGGCAGTGAGCAGGAGGTTCGGATTGGAAAGGGTGGCATACTAACCGTAAAATGCAGTGAGCAGGTTGGGATTAGAAGGTGGGATATTAACAGTAATGGGCAGTGAGCAGGAGGTTGGGATGAGACAGGGTGGGATATTAATAGTAATGGGCAATGAGCAAGAGGTTGGGATTAGACTGGCTGGGATATTAACAGTAATGGGCAGTGAGCAGAAGGTTGGGATTAGACTGGGTGGGATATTGAAAATAATGGGCAGTGAGCAGGAGGTTGGGATTAGAGTGGGTGGGATATTAACAGTAATGGGCAGTGAGCAGGAGGTTGGGATGAGACAGGGTGGGATATTAACCGTAATGGGCAGTGAGCAGGAGGTTGGGATTAGAGGGTGGGATATTAACGGTAATGGGTAGTGAGCAGGAGGTTGGGATTAGATTGGGTGGGATATTAACAGTAATGGACAGTGAGCAGGAGGTTGGGATTAGACTGGGTGGGAAATTAACAGTAATGGACAGTGAGCAGGAGGTTGGGATTAGACTGGGTGGGATATTAACAGTAATGGACAGTGAGCAGAAGGTTGGGATTCGACTGGGTGGGATATTAACAGTACAGGGCAGTGAGCAGGTTGGGATTAGACTGGCTGGAATATTAACAGTAATGGGCAGTGAGCAGGTGGTTGGGATTAGACTGGGTGGGATAATAACAGTAATGGGCAGTGAGCAAGTTGGGATTAGAGGGTGGGATATTAACGGTGATGGGTAACGAGCAGGAAGTTGGGCTTCGACTGGGTGGGATATTAACGGTCATGGGTAGTGAGCAGGAGGTTGGAATTAGACTGGGTGGGATATTTACAGGAATGGGCAGTGAGCAGGAGGTTGGGATGAGACAGGGTGGGATATTAACAGTAATGGGCAGTGAGCAGGAGGTTGGGATTAGATTTGGTGGAATATTAACAGTAATGGACAGTGAGCAGGAGGTTGGGATTAGACTGGGTGGGATATTAACAGTAATGGACAGTGAGCAGGAGGTTGGGATTAGACTGGGTGGGATATTAACAGTAATGGACAGTGAGCAGGAGGTTGGCATTCGGCTGGGTGGGATATTAACAGTAATGGGCAGTGACCAGTTTGGGATTCGACTGGGTGGGATATTAACAGTAATGGGCAGTGAGCAGGAGGTTGGGATTAGAAATTGTGGGATATTAAATAATGGGCAGTGAGCAAGTTGGGATGAGAGGGTGGGATATTAACGGTGATGGGTAATGAGCAGGAAGTTGGGCTTAGACTGGGTGGGATATTAATGGTCATGGATCGTGAGCAGGAGGTTGGGATGAGACAGGGTGGGATATTTACAGTAATGGGCAGTGAGCAGGAGGTTGGGATGAGACAGGGTGGGATATTAACAGTAATGGGCAGTGAGCAGGACTTGGGATGAGACAGGGTGGGATATTTAGAGTAATGGGCAGTGAGCAGGTTGGGATTAGACTGGGTGGGATATTAACAGTAATGGGCAGTGAGCAGGTTGGGAGTAGAGGGTGGGATATTCACAGTAATGGACAGTGAGCAGGAGGTTGGGATTAGATTGGGTGGGGTATTGGCGGATAATGGACAGTGAGCAGGAGGCTGGGATTCGACTGGGTGGGATATTAACGGTAATGGACAGTGAGCAGGAGGTTGGGATTAGACTGGGTGGGATATTAACAGTAATGGACAGTGAGCAGGAGGTTGGGATTAGACTGGGTGGGATATTAACGGTAATGGACAGTGAGCAGGAGTTTGGGATTTGACTGGGTGAGATATTAACGGAAATGGACAGTGAGCAGGAGGTTGGCATTCGACTGGGTGGGATATTAACAGTAATGGGCAGTGACCAGTTTGGGATTAGACTGGGTGGGATATTAACAGTAATGGGCAGTGAGCAGGTGGTTGAGATTAAACTGGGTGGGATATTAACAGTAATGGGCAGTGAGCAGGAGGTTGGGATTAGAAAGGGTGGGATATTAACCATAATGGGCAGTGAGCAAGTTGGGATTGGAGGGTGGGATATTAACGGTGATGGGTAACGAGCAGGAAGTTGGGCTTAGACTGGGTGGGATATTAACGGTCATGGGTAGTGAGCAGGAGGTTGGGATTAGACTGGGTGGGATACTTACAGTAATGGGCAGTGAGCAGGAGGTTGGGATGAGACAGGGTGGGATATTAACAGTAATGGGCAGTGAGCAGGACTTGGGATGAGACAGGGTGGGATATTAACAGTAATGGGCAGTGACCAGTTTGGGATTAGACTGGGTGGGATATTAACAGTAATGGGCAGTGAGCAGGTGGTTGAGATTAGACTGGGTGGGATATTAACAGTAATGGGCAGTGAGCAGGAGGTTGGGATTAGAAAGGGTGGGATATTAACCATAATGGGCAGTGAGCAAGTTGGGATTAGAGGGTGGGATATTAACGGTGATGGGTAACGAGCAGGAAGTTGGGCTTAGACTGGGTGGGATATTAACGGTCATGGGTAGTGAGCAGGAGGTTGGGATTAGACTGGGTGGGGTATTGGCGGATAATGGACAGTGAGCAGGAGGCTGGGATTCGACTGGGTGGGATACTAATGGTAATGGACAGTGAGCAGGAGGTTGGGATTAGACTGGGTGGGATATTAACAGTAATGGACAGTGAGCAGGAGGTTGGGATTAGACTGGGTGGGATATTAACGGTAATGGACAGTGAGCAGGAGGTTGGGATTAGACTGGGTGGGATATTAACATTCATGGACAGTGAGCAGGAGGTTGGGAATAGACTGGGTGGGATATTAACGGTAATGGGCAGTGAGCAGGATTTAGGATTAGACTGGGTGGGATATTAACAGTAATGGACAGTGCGCAGGACGTTGGGATTAGACTGGGTGGGATATTAACGGTAATGGACAGTGAGCAGGAGGTTGGGATTAGACTGGGTGGGATATTAACATTCATGGACAGTGAGCAGGAGGTTGGGATTAGACTGGGTGGGATATTGAAAGTAATTGGCAGTGAGCAGGAGGTTGGGATTAGACTGGGTGGGATATTAACGGTAATGGGCAGTGAGCAGGATTTAGGATTAGACTGGGTGGGATATTAACAGTAATGGACAGTGCGCAGGACGTTGGGATTAGAGTGGGTGAGATATTAATAGGAATAAGCAGTGAGCAGGAGGTTGGGATTAGATTGGGTGGGATATTAACGGTAATGGGTAGTGAGCCGGATGTTGGGATCAGACTCGGTGGGATATTAATGGTAATGGGCAGTGAGCAGCAGGTTGGGATTAGACTGGGTGAGATATTAACAGTAATGGACAGCGAGCAGGAGGTTGGGATTAGACTAGGTGAGATATTGACGGTAATGGACAGTGAGCAGGAGGTTGGGATTAGACTGGGTGAGATATTGAAAGTAATGGGCAGTGAGCAGGTGGTTGGGATTAGAGTGGGTGGGATATTAACAGTAATGGACAGTGAGCAGGAGGTTGGGATTAGACTGGGTGGGATATTAACAGTAATGGACAGTGAGCAGGAGGTTGGGATTAGACTGGGTGGGATATTAACGGTAATGGACAGCGAGCAGGAGTTTGGGATTTGACTGGGTGAGATATTAACGGAAATGGACAGTGAGCAGGAGGTTGGCATTCGACTGGGTGGGATATTAACAGTAATGGGCAGTGACCAGTTTGGGATTCGACTGGGTGGGATATTAACAGTAATGGGCAGTGAGCAGGTGGTTGAGATTAAACTGGGTGGGATATTAACAGTAATGGGCAGTGAGCAGGAGGTTGGGATTAGAAAGGGTGGGATATTAACCATAATGGGCAGTGAGCAAGTTGGGATTAGAGGGTGGGATATTAACGGTGATGGGTAACGAGCAGGAAGTTGGGCTTAGACTGGGTGGGATATTAACGGTCATGGGTAGTGAGCAGGAGGTTGGGATTAGACTGGGTGGGATACTTACAGTAATGGGCAGTGAGCAGGAGGTTGGGATGAGACAGGGTGGGATATTAACAGTAATGGGCAGTGAGCAGGACTTGGGATGAGACAGGGTGGGATATTAACAGTAATGGGCAGTGACCAGTTTGGGATTAGACTGGGTGGGATATTAACAGTAATGGGCAGTGAGCAGGTGGTTGAGATTAGACTGGGTGGGATATTAACAGTAATGGGCAGTGAGCAGGAGGTTGGGATTAGAAAGGGTGGGATATTAACCATAATGGGCAGTGAGCAAGTTGGGATTAGAGGGTGGGATATTAACGGTGATGGGTAACGAGCAGGAAGTTGGGCTTAGACTGGGTGGGATATTAACAGTAATGGGCAGTGAGCAGGAGGTTGGGATTAGAAATTGTGGGATATTAACCATAATGGGCAGTGAGCAAGTTGGGATGAGAGGGTGGGATATTAACGGTGATGGGTAATGAGCAGGAAGTTGGGCTTAGACTGGGTGGGATATTAATGGTCATGGATCGTGAGCAGGAGGTTGGGATGAGACAGGGTGGGATATTTACAGTAATAGGCAGTGAGCAGGAGGTTGGGATGAGACAGGGTGGGATATTAACAGTAATGGGCAGTGAGCAGGACTTGGGATGAGACAGGGTGGGATATTTAGAGTAATGGGCAGTGAGCAGGTTGGGATTAGACTGGGTGGGATATTAACAGTAATGGGCAGTGAGCAGGTTGGGAGTAGAGGGTGGGATATTCACAGTAATGGACAGTGAGCAGGAGGTTGGGATTCGATTGGGTGGGGTATTGGCGGATAATGGACAGTGAGCAGGAGGCTGGGATTCGACTGGGTGGGATATTAACGGTAATGGACAGTGAGCAGGAGGTTGGGATTAGACTGGGTGGGATATTAACAGTAATGGACAGTGAGCAGGAGGTTGGGATTAGACTGGGTGGGATATTAACGGTAATGGACAGTGAGCAGGAGTTTGGGATTTGACTGGGTGAGATATTAACGGAAATGGACAGTGAGAAGGAGGTTGGCATTCGACTGGGTGGGATATTAACAGTAATGGGCAGTGACCAGTTTGGGATTAGACTGGGTGGGATATTAACAGTAATGGGCAGTGAGCAGGTGGTTGAGATTAGACTGGGTGGGATATTAACAGTAATGGGCAGTGAGCAGGAGGTTGGGATTAGAAAGAGTGGGATATTAACCATAATGGGCAGTGAGCAAGTTGGGATTAGAGGGTGGGATATTAACGGTGATGGGTAACGAGCAGGAAGTTGGGCTTAGACTGGGTGGGATATTAACGGTCATGGGTAGTGAGCAGGAGGTTGGGATTAGACTGGGTGGGATACTTACAGTAATGGGCAGTGAGCAGGAGGTTGGGATGAGACAGGGTGGGATATTAACAGTAATGGGCAGTGAGCAGGACTTGGGATGAGACAGGGTGGGATATTTAGAGTAATGGGCAGTGAGCAGGTTGGGATTAGACTGGGTGGGATATTAACAGTAATGGGCAGTGAGCAGGTTGGGAGTAGAGGGTGGGATATTAATGGTAATGGGCAGTGAGCAGGATTTAGGATTAGACTGGGTGGGATATTAACAGTAATGGACAGTGCGCAGGACGTTGGGATTAGAGTGGGTGAGATATTAATAGGAATAAGCAGTGAGCAGGAGGTTGGGATTAGATTGGGTGGGATATTAACGGTAATGGGTAGTGAGCCGGATCTTGGGATCAGACTCGGTGGGATATTAATGGTAATGGGCAGTGAGCAGGAGGTTGGGATTAGACTGGGTGGGATATTAACGGTAATGGGCAGTGAGCAGGACTTTGGGATTAGACTGGGTGAGATATTAACGGTAATGGACAGCGAGCAGGAGGTTGGGATTAGACTAGGTGAGATATTGACGGTAATGGACAGTGAGCAGGAGGTTGGGATTAGACTGGGTGAGATATTGAAAGTAATGGGCAGTGAGCAGGTGGTTGGGATTAGAGTGGGTGGGATATTAACAGTAATGGGCAGTGAGCAGGAGGTTGGGATTAGATTGGGTGGGATATTTACAGTAATGGGCAGTGAGGAGGTTGGGATTAGACTGGGTGGGATATTAACAGGAATGGGCAGTGAGCAGGTGGTTGGGATGAGACTGGGTGGGATATTTACAGTAATGGGCAGTGAGCAGGAGGTTGGGATTAGAAAGCGTGCGATATTAACAGTAATGGGCAGTGAGCAGGTTGGGATTAGAGGGTGGGATAATAACGGTGATGGGTAGTGAGCAGGAAGTTGGGCTGAGACTGGGTGGGATATTTACGTTAATGGGCAGTGAGGAGGAGGTTGGGATAAGACTGGGTGGGATATATACAGTCATGGACAATGAGCATGACGTTGGGATTAGACTGGGTGAGATATTAATAGGAATGAGCAGTGAGCAGGAGGTTGGGATTAGACTGGGTGGGATATTAACAGTAATTGACAGTGAGCAGGAGTTTGGGATTAGACTGGGTGAGATATTAATAGGAATGATCAGTGAGCAGGAGGTTGGGATTAGACTGGGTGGGATATTTACAGTAATGGACAGTGAGCAGGAGTTTGGGATTAGACTGGGTGGGATATTAACAGTAATTGACAGTGAGCAGGAGGTTGAGGTTAAACTGGGTGGGATATTAACAGTAATGGGCAGTGAGCAGAAGGTTGGGATTAGACTGGGTGGGATATTAACAGTAATGGGCAGTGAGCAGGAGGTTGGGATGAGACAGGGTGGGATATTAACAGTAATGGGCAGTGAGCAGGTTGGGATTAGACTGGCTGGGATATTAACAGTAATGGGCAGTGAGCAGGAGGTTGGGATTAGACTGGGTGGAATATTAACAGTAATGGACAGTGAGCAGGAGGTTGGGATTCGACTGGGTGGGATATTAACAGTAAAGGGCAGTGAGCAGGTTGGGTTTAGACTGGCTGGGATATTAACAGTAATGGGCAGTGAGCAGGAGGTTCGGATTGGAAAGGGTGGCATACTAACCGTAAAATGCAGTGAGCAGGTTGGGATTAGAAGGTGGGATATTAACAGTAATGGGCAGTGAGCAGGAGGTTGGGATGAGACAGGGTGGGATATTAATAGTAATGGGCAATGAGCAAGAGGTTGGGATTAGACTGGCTGGGATATTAACAGTAATGGGCAGTGAGCAGAAGGTTGGGATTAGACTGGGTGGGATATTGAAAATAATGGGCAGTGAGCAGGAGGTTGGGATTAGAGTGGGTGGGATATTAACAGTAATGGGCAGTGAGCAGGAGGTTGGGATGAGACAGGGTGGGATATTAACCGTAATGGGCAGTGAGCAGGAGGTTGGGATTAGAGGGTGGGATATTAACGGTAATGGGTAGTGAGCAGGAGGTTGGGATTAGATTGGGTGGGATATTAACAGTAATGGACAGTGAGCAGGAGGTTGGGATTAGACTGGGTGGGAAATTAACAGTAATGGACAGTGAGCAGGAGGTTGGGATTAGACTGGGTGGGATATTAACAGTAATGGACAGTGAGCAGAAGGTTGGGATTCGACTGGGTGGGATATTAACAGTACAGGGCAGTGAGCAGGTTGGGATTAGACTGGCTGGAATATTAACAGTAATGGGCAGTGAGCAGGTGGTTGGGATTAGACTGGGTGGGATAATAACAGTAATGGGCAGTGAGCAAGTTGGGATTAGAGGGTGGGATATTAACGGTGATGGGTAACGAGCAGGAAGTTGGGCTTCGACTGGGTGGGATATTGACGGTCATGGGTAGTGAGCAGGAGGTTGGGATTAGACTGGGTGGGATATTTACAGGAATGGGCAGTGAGCAGGAGGTTGGGATGAGACAGGGTGGGATATTAACAGTAATGGGCAGTGAGCAGGAGGTTGGGATTAGATTGGGTGGGATATTAACAGTAATGGACAGTGAGCAGGAGGTTGGGATTAGACTGGGTGGGATATTAACAGTAATGGACAGTGAGCAGGAGGTTGGGATTAGACTGGGTGGGATATTAACAGTAATGGACAGTGAGCAGGAGGTTGGCATTCGGCTGGGTGGGATATTAACAGTAATGGGCAGTGACCAGTTTGGGATTCGACTGGGTGGGATATTAACAGTAATGGGCAGTGAGCAGGAGGTTGGGATTAGAAATTGTGGGATATTAAATAATGGGCAGTGAGCAAGTTGGGATGAGAGGGTGGGATATTAACGGTGATGGGTAATGAGCAGGAAGTTGGGCTTAGACTGGGTGGGATATTAATGGTCATGGATCGTGAGCAGGAGGTTGGGATGAGACAGGGTGGGATATTTACAGTAATGGGCAGTGAGCAGGAGGTTGGGATGAGACAGGGTGGGATATTAACAGTAATGGGCAGTGAGCAGGACTTGGGATGAGACAGGGTGGGATATTTAGAGTAATGGGCAGTGAGCAGGTTGGGATTAGACTGGGTGGGATATTAACAGTAATGGGCAGTGAGCAGGTTGGGAGTAGAGGGTGGGATATTCACAGTAATGGACAGTGAGCAGGAGGTTGGGATTAGATTGGGTGGGGTATTGGCGGATAATGGACAGTGAGCAGGAGGCTGGGATTCGACTGGGTGGGATATTAACGGTAATGGACAGTGAGCAGGAGGTTGGGATTAGACTGGGTGGGATATTAACAGTAATGGACAGTGAGCAGGAGGTTGGGATTAGACTGGGTGGGATATTAACGGTAATGGACAGTGAGCAGGAGTTTGGGATTTGACTGGGTGAGATATTAACGGAAATGGACAGTGAGCAGGAGGTTGGCATTCGACTGGGTGGGATATTAACAGTAATGGGCAGTGACCAGTTTGGGATTAGACTGGGTGGGATATTAACAGTAATGGGCAGTGAGCAGGTGGTTGAGATTAAACTGGGTGGGATATTAACAGTAATGGGCAGTGAGCAGGAGGTTGGGATTAGAAAGGGTGGGATATTAACCATAATGGGCAGTGAGCAAGTTGGGATTAGAGGGTGGGATATTAACGGTGATGGGTAACGAGCAGGAAGTTGGGCTTAGACTGGGTGGGATATTAACCGTCATGGGTAGTGAGCAGGAGGTTGGGATTAGACTGGGTGGGATACTTACAGTAATGGGCAGTGAGCAGGAGGTTGGGATGAGACAGGGTGGGATATTAACAGTAATGGGCAGTGAGCAGGACTTGGGATGAGACAGGGTGGGATATTAACAGTAATGGGCAGTGACCAGTTTGGGATTAGACTGGGTGGGATATTAACAGTAATGGGCAGTGAGCAGGTGGTTGAGATTAGACTGGGTGGGATATTAACAGTAATGGGCAGTGAGCAGGAGGTTGGGATTAGAAAGGGTGGGATATTAACCATAATGGGCAGTGAGCAAGTTGGGATTAGAGGGTGGGATATTAACGGTGATGGGTAACGAGCAGGAAGTTGGGCTTAGACTGGGTGGGATATTAACGGTCATGGGTAGTGAGCAGGAGGTTGGGATTAGACTGGGTGGGGTATTGGCGGATAATGGACAGTGAGCAGGAGGCTGGGATTCGACTGGGTGGGATACTAATGGTAATGGACAGTGAGCAGGAGGTTGGGATTAGACTGGGTGGGATATTAACAGTAATGGACAGTGAGCAGGAGGTTGGGATTAGACTGGGTGGGATATTAACGGTAATGGACAGTGAGCAGGAGGTTGGGATTAGACTGGGTGGGATATTAACATTCATGGACAGTGAGCAGGAGGTTGGGAATAGACTGGGTGGGATATTAACGGTAATGGGCAGTGAGCAGGATTTAGGATTAGACTGGGTGGGATATTAACAGTAATGGACAGTGCGCAGGACGTTGGGATTAGACTGGGTGGGATATTAACGGTAATGGACAGTGAGCAGGAGGTTGGGATTAGACTGGGTGGGATATTAACATTCATGGACAGTGAGCAGGAGGTTGGGATTAGACTGGGTGGGATATTGAAAGTAATTGGCAGTGAGCAGGAGGTTGGGATTAGACTGGGTGGGATATTAACGGTAATGGGCAGTGAGCAGGATTTAGGATTAGACTGGGTGGGATATTAACAGTAATGGACAGTGCGCAGGACGTTGGGATTAGAGTGGGTGAGATATTAATAGGAATAAGCAGTGAGCAGGAGGTTGGGATTAGATTGGGTGGGATATTAACGGTAATGGGTAGTGAGCCGGATGTTGGGATCAGACTCGGTGGGATATTAATGGTAATGGGCAGTGAGCAGCAGGTTGGGATTAGACTGGGTGAGATATTAACAGTAATGGACAGCGAGCAGGAGGTTGGGATTAGACTAGGTGAGATATTGACGGTAATGGACAGTGAGCAGGAGGTTGGGATTAGACTGGGTGAGATATTGAAAGTAATGGGCAGTGAGCAGGTGGTTGGGATTAGAGTGGGTGGGATATTAACAGTAATGGACAGTGAGCAGGAGGTTGGGATTAGACTGGGTGGTATATTAACAGTAATGGACAGTGAGCAGGAGGTTGGGATTAGACTGGGTGGGATATTAACGGTAATGGACAGTGAGCAGGAGTTTGGGATTTGACTGGGTGAGATATTAACGGAAATGGACAGTGAGCAGGAGGTTGGCATTCGACTGGGTGGGATATTAACAGTAATGGGCAGTGACCAGTTTGGGATTAGACTGGGTGGGATATTAACAGTAATGGGCAGTGAGCAGGTGGTTGAGATTAAACTGGGTGGGATATTAACAGTAATGGGCAGTGAGCAGGAGGTTGGGATTAGAAAGGGTGGGATATTAACCATAATGGGCAGTGAGCAAGTTGGGATTAGAGGGTGGGATATTAACGGTGATGGGTAACGAGCAGGAAGTTGGGCTTAGACTGGGTGGGATATTAACGGTCATGGGTAGTGAGCAGGAGGTTGGGATTAGACTGGGTGGGATACTTACAGTAATGGGCAGTGAGCAGGAGGTTGGGATGAGACAGGGTGGGATATTAACAGTAATGGGCAGTGAGCAGGACTTGGGATGAGACAGGGTGGGATATTAACAGTAATGGGCAGTGACCAGTTTGGGATTAGACTGGGTGGGATATTAACAGTAATGGGCAGTGAGCAGGTGGTTGAGATTAGACTGGGTGGGATATTAACAGTAATGGGCAGTGAGCAGGAGGTTGGGATTAGAAAGGGTGGGATATTAACCATAATGGGCAGTGAGCAAGTTGGGATTAGAGGGTGGGATATTAACGGTGATGGGTAACGAGCAGGAAGTTGGGCTTAGACTGGGTGGGATATTAACGGTCATGGGTAGTGAGCAGGAGGTTGGGATTAGACTGGGTGGGGTATTGGCGGATAATGGACAGTGAGCAGGAGGCTGGGATTCGACTGGGTGGGATACTAATGGTAATGGACAGTGAGCAGGAGGTTGGGATTAGACTGGGTGGGATATTAACAGTAATGGACAGTGAGCAGGAGGTTGGGATTAGACTGGGTGGGATATTAACGGTAATGGACAGTGAGCAGGAGGTTGGGATTAGACTGGGTGGGATATTAACATTCATGGACAGTGAGCAGGAGGTTGGGAATAGACTGGGTGGGATATTAACGGTAATGGGCAGTGAGCAGGATTTAGGATTAGACTGGGTGGGATATTAACAGTAATGGACAGTGCGCAGGACGTTGGGATTAGACTGGGTGGGATATTAACATTCATGGACAGTGAGCAGGAGGTTGGGATTAGACTGGGTGGGATATTGAAAGTAATTGGCAGTGAGCAGGAGGTTGGGATTAGACTGGGTGGGATATTAACGGTAATGGGCAGTGAGCAGGATTTAGGATTAGACTGGGTGGGATATTAACAGTAATGGACAGTGCGCAGGACGTTGGGATTAGAGTGGGTGAGATATTAATAGGAATAAGCAGTGAGCAGGAGGTTGGGATTAGATTGGGTGGGATATTAACGGTAATGGGTAGTGAGCCGGATGTTGGGATCAGACTCGGTGGGATATTAATGGTAATGGGCAGTGAGCAGCAGGTTGGGATTAGACTGGGTGAGATATTAACAGTAATGGACAGCGAGCAGGAGGTTGGGATTAGACTAGGTGAGATATTGACGGTAATGGACAGTGAGCAGGAGGTTGGGATTAGACTGGGTGAGATATTGAAAGTAATGGGCAGTGAGCAGGTGGTTGGGATTAGAGTGCGTGGGATATTAACAGTAATGGGCAGTGAGCAGGAGGTTGGGATTAGATTGGGTGGGATATTTACAGTAATGGGCAGTGAGAAGGTTGGGATTAGACTGGGTGGGATGTTAACAGGAATGGGCAGTGAGCAGGTGGTTGGGATGAGACTGGGTGGGATATTTACAGTAATGGGCAGTGAGCAGGAGGTTGGGATTAGAAAGCGTGCGATATTAACAGTAATGGGCAGTGAGCAGGTTGGGATTCGAGGGTGGGATAATAACGGTGATGGGTAGTGAGCAGGAAGTTGGGCTGAGACTGGGTGGGATATTTACGTTAATGGGCAGTGAGGAGGAGGTTGGGATAAGACTGGGTGGGATATATACAGTCATGGACAATGAGCATGACGTTGGGATTAGACTGGGTGAGATATTAATAGGAATGAGCAGTGAGCAGGAGGTTGGGATTAGACTGGGTGGGATATTAACAGTAATTGACAGTGAGCAGGAGTTTGGGATTAGACTGGGTGAGATATTAATAGGAATGATCAGTGAGCAGGAGGTTGGGATTAGACTGGGTGGGATATTAACAGTAATGGACAGTGAGCAGGAGTTTGGGATTAGACTGGGTGGGATATTAACAGTAATTGACAGTGAGCAGGAGGTTGAGGTTAAACTGGGTGGGATATTAACAGTAATGGGCATTGAGCAAGAGGTTGGGATTAGACTGGGTGGGATATTAACAGTAATGGGCAGTGAGCAGGAGGTTGGGATGAGACAGGGTGGGATATTAATAGTAATGGGCAATGAGCAAGAGGTTGGGATTAGACTGGCTGGGATATTAACAGTAATGGGCAGCGAGCAGAAGGTTGGGATTAGACTGGGTGGGATATTAACAGTAATGGGCAGTGAGCAGGAGGTTGGGATGAGACAGGGTGGGATATTAACAGTAATGGGCAGTGAGCAGGAGGTTGGGATTAGACTGGGTGGAATATTAACAGTAATGGACAGTGAGCAGGAGGTTGGGATTCGACTGGGTGGGATATTAACAGTAAAGGGCAGTGAGCAGGTTGGGATTAGACTGGCTGGGATATTAACAGTAATGGGCAGTGAGCAGGAGGTTGGGATTAGAAAGGGTGGCATATTAACCGTAATGGGCAGTGAGCAAGTTGGGATTAGAGGGTGGGATATTAACGGTGATGGGTAACGAGCAGGAAGTTGGGCTTAGACTGGGTGGGATATTAACGGTCATGGGTAGTGAGCAGGAGGTTGGGATTAGACTGGGTGGGATATTTACAGTAATGGGCAGTGAGCAGGAGGTTGGGATGAGATTGGGTGGGATATTAACAGTAATGGACAGTGAGCAGGAGGTTGGGATTAGACTGGGTGGGATATTAACAGTAATGGACAGTGAGCAGGAGGTTGGGATTAGACTGGGTGGGATATTAACAGTAATGGACAGTGAGCAGGAGGTTGGCATTCGGCTGGGTGGGATATTAACAGTAATGGGCAGTGACCAGTTTGGGATTCGACTGGGTGGGATATTAACAGTAATGGGCAGTGAGCAGGAGGTTGGGATTAGAAATTGTGGGATATTAACCATAATGGGCAGTGAGCAAGTTGGGATGAGAGGGTGGGATATTAACGGTGATGGGTAATGAGCAGGAAGTTGGGCTTCGACTGGGTGGGATATTAATGGTCATGGTTCGTGAGCAGGAGGTTGGGATGAGACAGGGTGGGATATTAACAGTAATGGGCAGTGAGCAGGACTTGGGATGAGACAAGGTGGGATATTTACAGTAATGGGCAGTGAGTAGGTTTGGATTAGACTGGCTGGGATATTAACAGCAATGGGCAGTGAGCAGAAGGTTGGGATTAGAAAGGGTGGGATATTAACCGTAATGGGCAGTGAGCAGGTTGGGATTAGAAGGTGGGATATTAACGGTAATGGGTAGTGAGCAGGATGTTGGGATCAGACTCGGTGGGATATTAACGGTAATGGGCAGTGAGCAAGAGATTGGGATTAGACTGGGTGGGATATTAATGGTAATGGGCAGTGAGCAGGAAGTTGGGATTAGACTGGGTGGGATATTTACAGTAATGGGCAGTGAGCAGGAGGTTGGGATTAGACTGGGTGGGATATTGAAAGTAATGGGCAGTGAGCAGGAGGTTGGGATTAGAGTGGCTGGGATATTGACAGTAATGGGCAGTGAGCAGGAGGTTGGGATGAGACAGGGTGGGATATTAACCGTAATGGGCAGTGAGCAGGAGGTTGGGATTAGAGGGTGGGATATTAACGGTAATGGGTAGTGAGCAGGAGGTTGGGATTAGATTGGGTGGGATATTAACAGTAATGGACAGTGAGCAGGAGGTTGGGATTAGACTGGGTGGGAAATTAACAGTAATGGACAGTGAGCAGGAGGTTGGGATTAGACTGGGTGGGATATTAACAGTCATGGACAGTGAGCAGAAGGTTGGGATTCGACTGGGTGGGATATTAACAGTACAGGGCAGTGAGCAGGTTGGGATTAGACTGGCTGGGATATTAACAGTAATGGGCAGTGAGCAGGTGGTTGGGATTAGACTGGGTGGGATAATAACAGTAATGGGCAGTGAGCAAATTGGGATTAGAGGGTGGGATATTAACGGTGATGGGTAACGAGCAGGAAGTTGGGCTTAGACTGGATGGGATATTAACGGTCATGGGTCGTGAGCAGGAGGTTGGGATTAGACTGGGTGGGATATTTACAGTAATGGGCAGTGAGCAGGAGGTTGGGATGAGACAGGGTGGGATATTAACAGTAATGGGCAGTGAGCAGGAGGTTGGGATTAGATTGGGTGGGATATTAACAGTAATGGACAGTGAGCAGGAGGTTGGGATTAGACTGGGTGGGATATTAACAGTAATGGACAGTGAGCAGGAGGTTGGGATTAGACTGGGTGGGATATTAACAGTAATGGACAGTGAGCAGGAGGTTGGCATTCGGCTGGGTGGGATATTAACAGTAATGGGCAGTGACCAGTTTGGGATTCGACTGGGTGGGATATTAACAGTAATGGGCAGTGAGCAGGAGGTTGGGATTAGAAATTGTGGGATATTAACCATAATGGGCAGTGAGCAAGTTGGGATGAGAGGGTGGGATATTAACGGTGATGGGTAATGAGCAGGAAGTTGGGCTTAGACTGGGTGGGATATTAATGGTCATGGTTCGTGAGCAGGAGGTTGGGATGAGACAGGGTGGGATATTAACAGTAATGGGCAGTGAGCAGGACTTGGGATGAGACAAGGTGGGATATTTACAGTAATGGGCAGTGAGTAGGTTTGGATTAGACTGGCTGGGATATTAACAGCAATGGGCAGTGAGCAGAAGGTTGGGATTAGAAAGGGTGGGATATTAACCGTAATGGGCAGTGAGCAGGTTGGGATTAGAGGGTGGGATATTAACAGTAATGGACAGTGAGCAGGAGGTTGGGATTAGACTGGGTGGGGTATTGGCGGATAATGGACAGTGAGCAGGAGGCTGGGATTCGACTGGGTGGGATATTAACGGTAATGGACAGTGAGCAGGAGGTTGGGATTAGACTGGGTGGGATATTAACAGTAATGGACAGTGAGCAGGAGGTTGGGATTAGACTGGGTGGGATATTAACAGTAATGGACAGTGAGCAGGAGGTTGGGATTAGATTGGGTGGGATATTTACAGTAATGGTAGTGAGCAGGAGGTTGGGATTAGACTGGGTGGGATATTAATCGGTAATGGACAGTGAGCAGGAGGTTGGGATTAGACTGGGTGGGATATTAACAGTAATGGGCAGTGAGCAGGTTGGGATTAGACTGGGTGGGATATTAACGGTAATGGGTAGTGAGCAGGAGGTTGGGATTCGACTGGGTGGGATATTAACAGTAATGGACAGTGAGCAGGAGGTTGGGATTAGACTGGGTGGGATATTAACAGTAATGGACAGTGAGCAGGAGGTTGGGATTTGACTGGGTGGGATATTAACAGTAATGGGCAGTGAGCAGGTTGGGATTAGACTGGCTGGGATATTAACAGTAATGGGCAGTGAGCAGGTGGTTGGGATTAGACTGGGTGAGATATTAACAGTGATGGGCAGTGAGCAGGAGGTTGGGATTAGAAAGGGTGGGATAGTAACAGTAATGGGCAGTGAGCAGGTTGGAATTAGAGGGTGGGATATTAACGGTGAGGGGTAACGAGCTGGAAGTTGGGCTTAGACTGGGTGGGATATTAACGATCATGGGTAGTGAGCAGGAGGTTGGGATTAGACTGGGTGGGATATTTACAGTAATGGGCAGTGAGCAGGAGGTTGGGATTTGACTGGGTGGGATATTAACGGTAATGGGTAGTGATAATGCACTCAAACAAATCAGACGTTGGGGTGTATTAACAGGTTAATATTGAGCTGAAATAGTGAGATAGTCCTGCAACTTTAAAAATAATTGTCGTGACCACACTTACAATAATGTTTACAGTTCTGGTAGCCTCAGTACAAAGGTTATCGCAACTGTTCAAGAGAGCAACGACAATGATTGAGAGGATGGAGGGGTTGGATCAGGAGGAACTATTATGTAAATTGGGCATTTCTCACTCGAGAGAGAGAGGTCGAGAGGTGATATGATTGCTGGTTCACTTTGCCCAGTGGTGTAGAAGTGCTTGAAGGAGGGTAAATTCAAAACTAATCTGTGAAAACAACATTTCAGTGAGGGAGTGGTCATTCTGGGGAACAGACACTCCGGGAAGATGGTGGAAGCAGTTAGTATTGATTCTTTAAAGGGCAAATGAGATAGATTTATTTCAGAAACTAACAATTTGGGATGTAGTATAGGAGTAATTTGCGATATGACATGTGGTAAGTGCAACATGCTGGGGAGGAACAGGTGACTTTGGACCTATGGTTCACCATTGGGGTTTTCAACAACTCCATTATCATTGTAGCATGTGAGTATCAGAGTGTTAGATGGGGAATTAAACAGACCTCGGTCTTTCTCATCTAACAATTCCTTTCTTCCTATGTTCGGATATTCTGTCAGCTCTGTCATGTGAGAACAATCTAAACTCATTCTGTCTCCTTCCCACTTACATGATTATCTTGTCCACTGAAATGGTTCTCGTCTGTTAACCAGAGACCGAATCCCTCCACACCCCCTTCAATCGCCTGTTCCAGTCTGCCCCGGTAGAATTTTGTCAACTGGAACAGTTGGTAATCGTCGCACTTTGTCAAGAGCTCAGTGATTGTAGAGTTTGGATCTGTGAACACAAATGGCCACATTAACACGCACTTTCAGAAAACTCATATACATTGCATGTGCCACATTCCATCAACTTATTCTTAAAAACATTTGTCAAACACGATTTATCCACAGCTCATTGATTCCAGCATTCCCTGATCATCCCCTGTATCTGTAAAAGTTGACGAATTCAACCTTGAAATACAGTTTCCAGGGGTTTGCTCACAACGCAGCACCCCCACTACTCTCTATCTTGTCGCCACTGCTCAATAGCCTGCAAAACCCACCGAGAAATGTGCTGTTTCCCTTCCTATTCCTTAGCTGTATAACTATAGATTCTATCTTAAGTTGTGCAGGCTCGAAGGGCCGAATGGTTTACTCATGCACCTATTTTCAATATTTCTAAGTGATTGAAGTTGGAATTACGGATACCCGTTTTTGTTCAATTCTTTATAATACTGTGTTGATTGTCTGGTTGCATTGTGATTAATATTCTAATCACTTATGTGGACATACATAGAAACATAGAGCCCAAGTTTCCATATGATAAAAAACGGGCGCCCCTCCGAGCTGGGCGCCTGATTTTCACGCCTAAAACGGCGCCGGAAAAGAAACGAGCGATTCTGGAGCGCTTTGCAGCTCCTTGTCTGCTTGGCGCGGCGCCCAGGGGGGCGGAGCCGACACTCGCGCCGATTTTGTAAGTGGGAGGGGGCGGGTACTATTTAAATTAGTTTTTTTCCTGCCAGCAACGCGGCACGTGCGCGTTGGAGCGTTCGCGCATGCTCAGTGTGAAAAAAACATTGGCCCTCGGCCATTTTTGTAGTTCTTTGTAGTTCTTTGTAGCTGTTTAGTTTTTGAACATTGCCATCAGCACAGAGGCTTCTTGTAGCAGTGAGAAGGGTGCAGGAAGCCTCAGAAAGTTGAGGCAGCCGTTTCCCGATGACCTTCCCCTTTTACCGTCGGGAAATGGCTCCTCAATTTCTGAGGCTTCCTGCAGCCTTCTTTCTTTCCCGCCAGCCGTCTTGAACGGCTCCCTCCCCCCTCCCCCACGTTCGGTCGGCTCCCTTCCCTCCCTCCCGCCCGCCCGCGTTCGGTCGGCTCCCTTCCCTCCCCCCCCCCCACCCCGCCCCACCACGTTCGGTAGGCTCCCTCCCTGGCTCCTTCCCTCCCGCCCGCCCGCGTTCGTCGGCTCCCTTCCCTCCCTCGCGTTCGGTCGGCTCCCTTCCCTCCACCGACCTCCCCCCGCGTTCGGTCGGCTCCCTTCCCTCCCCCGACCTCCCCCCGCGTTCGGTCGGCTCCCTTCCCTCCTCCCCCCGCCCCCCCCCACCCCCCGCGTTCGGTCGGCTCCCTTCCCTCCCTCCCGCCCGCCTGCGTTCGTCGGCTCCCTTCCCTCCCTCCCGCCCGCCTGCGTTCGTCGGCTCCCTTCCCTCCCTCCCGCCCGCCCGCGTTCGTCGGCTCCCTTCACTCCCCCCCCGCCCGCGTTCGTCGGCTCCCTTCCCTCCCCCCACGCCCGCGTTCGGTCGGCTCCCTCCTCCTCCGCCCCCCCCGCGTTCGGTCGGCTCCCTTCCCTCCCCCCGCTTCCTCCCGCGTTCGGTAGGCTCCCTCCCTGGCTCCTTCCCTCCCGCCCGCCCGCGTTCCCGCCCGCCCGCGTTCGTCGGCTCCCTTCCCTCCCTCGCGTTCGGTCGGCTCCCTTCCCTTCCCCCCCGGCGTTCGGTCGGCTCCCTTCCCTCCCCCCACCCCCGCGTTCGGTCGGCTCCCTTCCCTCCCTCCCGCCCGCCCGCGTTCGTCGGCTCCCTTCCCTCCCTCCCTCCCTCCCGCCCGCGTTCGTCGGCTCCCTTCCCTCCCTCCCTCCCCCCCCCGCCTGCGTTCGGTCGGCTCCCTCCTCCTCTCCCCCCCCCCGCCCCCGCGTTCGGTCGGCTCCCTTCCCTCCCTCCCGCCCGCGTTCGTCGGCTCCCTTCCCTCCCTCCCGCCCGCGTGCCCGCGTTCGGCGGCTCCCTTCCCTCCCTCCCCCCACGCCCGCGTTCGGCGGCTCCCTTCCCTCCCTCCCCCCACGCCCGCGTTCGGTCGGCTCCCTCGTTTTGTGAGGCTTGCTGCACCATTCTTCCTGGCTGAAGCACTTTCACACAGGTAGGAAGATGGTTTATTTAATCTTTTCTTTGCTTATAAATGTTTAGTCAGGTTGGATTTATTTGTATAATATTTGTATAAGTATAAATAAGGATTGATTGTAGAATTTAATGAGTTCCCTTCCCCCCCCACCTCGTTCTGGACGCCTGATTTGTAATCTGCGCCTGATTTTTTAATGTGTAGAACAGGTTTTTACAGTTCTACAAAAATCTTCACTTGCTCCATTCTACTTTAGTTTGGAGTACATTTTCACTGTGGAAACTTTCAAATCAGGCGTCAGTGGCCGGACACGCCCCCTTTTGAAGAAAAAATTCTGTTCCAAAGTAGAACTGTTCTGCCTGACTAGAACTGCAGAAAAAAAAATGTGGAGAATTGCGATTTCTAAGATAGTCCGTTCTCCACCAGTTGCTCCTAAAAATCAGGCGCAAATCATGTGGAAACTTGGGCCTATAGAAATACAGAAAATAGGTGCAGGAGTAGGCCATTCGGCCCTTCGAGCCTACACCACCATTCAATAAGATCATGGCTGATCATTTACCACAGTACCACTTTCCTGCTTTCTCTCCATACCCCTTGATCCAGTTAGCAGTAAGGGTCATATCTAACTCCATCTTGAATATATCTAATGAACTGGCATCAACAACTCACTGCGGTAGAGATTTCCACAGGTTAACAACTCAGAGAAGAAGCTTCTCTTCATCTCGGTCCTAAATGGCTTACCGCTTATCCTTAGACTGTGACCACTGGTTCTGGACTTCCCGAACATCGGGAACATTGTTCCTGCATCTAACCTGTCCAGTCCCATCAGAATTTTATATGTTTCTATGAAATCCTCTCTCGTCTTTCTAAGCTCCAGTGAATATAAGCCTAGTCGATCCCGTCTTTGTTCAGATGTCAGTCCTGCCATTCCGGGAATCAGTCTGGTGAATCTTCACTGCACTCCCTCAATAGCAAGAAGGCCCTGCCTTCGATTAGGAGACCAAAACTGAACACAATATTCCAGGTGAGGCCTCACCAAGGCAACTGCATTAAGACCTCCCTGCTCCTATACTCAAATTTCCTAGCTATGAAGGCCAACATGCCATTTGCCTTCTTCACTGCCTGCTGTACCTGCATGCCAACTTTCAATGACTGATGTACCATGACACCCAGGTCTCGTTGCACCTCCCCTTTTCCTAATCTGCCGCCATTCAGATAATATTCTGCCTTCATCTTTTTTGCCACCAAAGTGGATAACCTCACATTTATCCACAATGTACTGCATCTGCCATGCATTTACCCACTCACCTAACCTGTCCAAGTCACCCTGCAGCCTCTTAGCATCCTCCTCACAGCTCACACCGCCACCCAGCTTAGTGTCATCTGCAAACTTGGAGATATTACACTCAATTCCTTCATCTAAATCATTGATGTACATTGTAAATAGCTAGGGTCCCAACACTTAGCCCTGCGGTACCCGACTAGTCATTGCCTGCCATTCTGAGAAGTACCCGTTTATCCCTACTCTCTGCTTCCTGTCTGTCAACCAGTTCTCTATCCACATCAGTACATTACCCCAATACCATGCGCATTAACTTTGCACACCAATCTCTTGTGTGTAAACTTGTCCAAATACACCATATCCACCACTCTACGAGTTACATCCTCAAAAGATTCATGAAGATTTGTCAACCATGATTTCCCTTTCATAAATACATGCTGACTTGGACCAATCCTGTCACTGCTTTCCAAGTGCGCTGCTATTTCATCTTTAATAATTGATTCCAACATTTTACCCACTACTGATCAGGTTAACCGGTCTATAATGCCCCGTTTTCTCTCTCCCTCCTTTTTAAAAAAGTGGTGCTACATTAGCTACCCTCCAGTCCATAGGAACTGATCCAGAGTCGATAGACTGTTGGAAAATGATCAGCAATGCATCCACTATTTCTCGGGCCATTTCCTTAAGTACTCTGGGATGCAGACTATCGGGCCCCGGGGATTTATCGGCCTTCAATCCCATCAATTTCCCTAACACAATTTCCTGACCAATAAGGATTGCCTTCAGTTCCTCTTTCTCGCTAGATCCTCGGTCCCCTAGTATTTCCGGAAGTTTATATGAGTCTTCTCTCGTGAAGACAGAACCAAAGTATTTGTTGAATTGGTCTGCCATTTCTTTATTCCCCATTATAAATTCTGACTGCAAGGGACCTACGTTTGTCTTCACTAATCTTTTTCTCTTCGCATATCTACAGAAGCTGTTGCAGTCAGTTTTTATGTTTCTAGCAAGCTTCTTCTCATACTCTATTTTGCCCCATCCTAATTAAACCCTTTGTCCTCCTCTGCTGAATTCTAAATTTCTCCCAATCCTCAGTTTTGCTACTTTTTCTGGCCAATTTATATGCCTCTTCCTTTGGATTTAACACTATCCCTAATTTTCCTTGTTAGCCACGGTTGAGCCACCTTCCCCGTTTTATTTTTATTCCAGACGGGGATGTACAATTGTTGAAGTTCATCCATGTGATCTTTAAATGTTTGCCATTGCCTATCTACTGTCAATCCTTTAAGTATCGTTCGCCAGGCTATTCTATCCAATTCACGTCTAATACCATCTAAGTTACCTTTCCTTAAGTTCAGGATCTTAGTCTCTGAATTAACTGTGTCACTCTCCATCTTAATAAAGAATTCTATCATATTATGGTCACTCTTCCCAAAGGGGCCTCGAACAAGATTGCTAATTTGTACTTTCTCATTACACATCACCCAGTCTAGGATGGCCAGCCCTCTAGTTGGTTCCTCGACATATTGGTTTAGAAAACCATCCCTAATACACTCCAGGAAATCCTCCTCCACAGTATTGCTACCAGTTTGGTTAGCCCAATCAATATGTAGATTAAAGTCACCCATGATAACTGCTGTACCTTTATTGCACACACCCCTAATTTCTTGTTTGATGCTGTCCCCAACCTCACTACTACTGTTTGGTGATCTGTACACAACTCCCACTACCGGTTTGCGCCCTTTGGTATTCCGCAGCTCTACCCATACAGATTCCACATCATCCAAGCTAATGTCCTTCCTTACTATTGTGTTAATTTCCTCTTTAACCAGCAACGCTACCCCACCTCCTTTTCATTTCTGTCTATCCTTCCTGAATGTTGAATACCCCTGGATGTTGAGTTCCCAGCCTTGCTCACCCTGGAGCCATGTCCCCGGAATCCCATTTATATCATATTTGTTAATAGCTGCCTGCGCAGTTAATTCGTCCACCTTATTACAAATACTCCTCGCATTGAGGCACAGAGCCTTCAGGCTTGTATTTTTAACACACTTTGCCCCTTTAGAATTTTGCTGTAATGTGGCCCTTTTTGATTTTTGCCTTGGGTTTCTCTGCCCTCCACTTTGCCATAGAAACCAGTGCCAGTGCTCCTCCTGCTTGTTCAGCCATTGCTATAGTGACGCGAGAGATGGGCTAACACGCTGAATCGTTTCAAATTAACATTAATTGCATGTATAGATATGCCTCTTTCAGCTCACTTTGGGATTTTGGATTGTTTGTCGATGCATAACTGTATAACTGAGTGACGTCCCTGAAGTGTGAATTCATTATTATGCAGTTCCTTTGTATCACCCATTTCTGACAAGTATTCTTTTCAAATAAGAATTTGCACATGACAAACCAAAAGCTGTTAATTAATTCTACCATAAAAACCTTGCAGAATGGGCATATAAATGATAAATTTATTCAACATAATTAAATGTGGGGTGGTAAATTTTGGTAGGAGGAATAAGGAGGCTACCTACTAGGAAAATAAGAATCTAAATGGAGTAGAGAAGCAAAATAATCTAGGGATACAGATTCACAAATCATAAAAGTAGCAGCACAGGTTAAAAAAGGCTTAAAATGCAAATAAAGCACTGGGGCTCATTTCTAGAGAAATAGAATTAAAAAGCCGGGAAGTTATGTTAAACGTGTATAGACCAATATGTTGAGGAACCAACTAGGGGGGAGGCCATCTTAGACTGGGTGTTGTGTAATGAGAGAGGATTAATTAGCAATCTCATTGTGCGAGGCCCCTTGGGGAAGAGTGACCATAATATGGTGGAATTCTGCATTAGGATGGAGAATGAAACAGTAAATTCAGAGACCATGGTCCAGAACTTAAAGAAGGGTAACTTTGAAGGTATGAGGCGAGAATTGGCTAGGATAGATTGGCGAATGATACTTAGGGGGTTGACTGTGGATGGGCAATGGCAGACATTTAGAGACCGCATGGATGAAGTACAACAATTGTACATTCCTGTCTGGCGTAAAAATAAAAAGGGGAAGGTGGCTCAACCGTGGCTATCTAGGGAAATCAGGGATAGTATTAAAGCCAAGGAAGTGGCATACAAATTGGCCAGAAATAGCAGCGAACCTGGGGACTGGGAGAAATTTAGAACTCAGCAGAGGAGGACAAAGGGTTTGATTAGGACAGGGAAAATGGAGTACGAGAAGAAGCTTGCAGGGAACATTAAGGCGGATTGCAAAAGTTTCTATAGGTATGTAAAGAGAAAAAGGTTGGTGAAGACAAACGTAGGTCCCCTGCAGTCAGAATCAGGGGAAGTCATAACGGGGAACAAAGAAATGGCGGATCAATTGAACAAGTACTTTGGTTCGGTATTCACTAAGGAGGATACAAACAACCTTCCGGATATAAAAGGGGTCAGAGGGTCTAGTAAGGAAGAGGAACTGAGGGAAATCTTTATTAGTCGGGAAATTGTGTTGGGGAAATTGATGGGATTGAAGGCAGATAAATCCCCAGGGCCTGATGGCCTGCATCCTAGAGTACTTAAGGAGGTGGCCTTGGAAATAGCGGATGCATTGACAGTCATTTTCCAACATTCCATTGACTCTGGGGATTAAATGCAGTATCTCCAAATTTGCGGATGATACTAAGTTGGGTGGCAGTGTGAGCTGCGAGGAGGATGCTATTAGGCTGCAGAGTGACTTGGATAGGTTAGGTGAGTGGGCAAATGCATGGCAGATGAAGTATAATGTGGATAAATGTGAGGTTATCCACTTTGGTGGTAAAAACAGAGAGACAGACTATTATCTGAATGGTGACAGATTAGGAAAAGGGAAGGTGCAACGAGACCTGGGTGTCATGGTACATCAGTCATTGAAGGTTGGCATGCAGGTACAGCAGGCGGTTAAGAAAGCAAATGGCATGTTGGCCTTCATAGCGAGGGGATTTGAATACAGGGGCAGGGAGGTGTTGCTACAGTTGTACAGGGCCTTGGTGAGGCCACACCTGGAGTATTGTGTACAGTTTTGGTCTCCTAACTTGAGGAAGGACATTCTTGCTATTGAGGGAGTGCAGCGAAGGTTCACCAGACTGATTCCCGGGATGGCGGGACTGACCTATCAAGAAAGATTGGATCAATTGGGCTTGTATTCACTGGAGTTCAGAAGAATGAGAGGGGACCTCATAGAAACGTTTAAAATTCTGACGGGTTTAGACAGGTTAGATGCAGAAAGAATGTTCCCAATGTTGGGGAAGTCCAGAACCAGGGGTCACAGTCTGAGGATAAGGGGTAAGCCATTTAGGACCGAGATGAGGAGAAACTTCTTCACCCAGAGAGTGGTGAACCTGTGGAATTCTCTACCACAGAAAGTAGTTGAGGCCAATTCACTAAATATATTCAAAAGGGAGTTAGATGAAGTCCTTACTACTCGGGGGATCAAGGGTTATGGCGAGAAAGCAGGAAGGGGGTACTGAAGTTTCATGTTCAGCCATGAACTCATTGAATGGCGGTGCAGGCTAGAAGGGCTGAATGGCCTGCTCCTGCACCTATTTTCTATGTTTCTATGTTTCTAACCTTGTCTCTCATGATTTGAGACAGTGGGGTGGAAATAGCATTGGTGTATATATGCGTTTAAGTGGTTGTTAAATTGCCTCATGGATGAAAAGGTTAGGCTCAAAGGAGTTCGTGACCCTCTCAGTACAAAAATCAATAAGAGGGAACATTGCCTGAGAGTGTAGTACCCCTCTGGATGGTCACTCACTTCCCTCTTCCTACTAAATCCCTGTCTTGTTCCCTCTTCCTGTGTGAGCTCAGGTTCTTGCACGGAATCTGGACCCTTTGTCAGGACAGAAATTATATGGAAATGAATGACAACCTACCTGTGTCCATTCTCATTCTTGTTGAAGATGTTGGTTCTCCACTGTTTGGACATTCAGCCAGGGTGGTGACAGGCGTTCCCAGATTCTGATGCTCTGTAATGGATATATTAATAGGGGGGGGTTCGACGGAAATATTAAATGAGAAGGAGGACGTTGCCTTGTTAAACATGATATCAGTCCCTCCTCCCCCATCAGTACAACAGCGGTTAACTCTGGTATCCAGCATTTCCTGAGTGTTATGATCAACTCTCCACATCAGGTGAAATCCAGTGAGTCCCGCTGATCTCCACAACCCAGTTCCAGACGGGCTCCCGTCGACCGAGACTCCACACTGGGAGCGACCATTTGTGAGATTTACTCACATTGTAGGCCCAAACCAGCCTTATTCCTGAGATAGGGAATATTCTGCAGGGAAATGTGGAGTGGGTGATTATTGATGGATTCAACAATCTTTCACTCAGTTTTACACCATCTGGCAGTATTGTATTATTTTTATTCACAGATCTTCTTTAATATTTTTGATTTGTTGAGTTGTGATATTAAATTATGGCATTTTATGAATATTATATCTAGCCACATACACAATATATAGCTGGGTGTGATCCCTCTGGTCTCTATGGGCAGTGACATTGTCCGTGTGTTTATGGAGATGTGACCTGGTTGCTGCTTCTATTTGATTATATTGACCGTATCTCTCATGGTGTCAGCACCTGACCAATGAGCACTGTAGGAGGTGAGGACATTTCCGACTGTTCCACTGATATTAACACTAATGTCGAATGAATTGTGTACCTTCACAGTCAGGGGATACATAACATTGATTTGTTTCATTATTAGATGCCTTACAATCTCAAACGACCATCAATAAATAACTGGTAGATTTAGCTGCTGTTTTACAATCACAATTCTCCACTTGCGCGTGCAGACACACGCTCACCCACTTTAACTGTCCGTGTCCTTTCCTTTCCCCACTCTGGAAATACAAAAGTGATTCAGTATCGCATCAGTAATTTCTCCAAACAATATTTGAAGTTATTCTCCGGCATTAATTTGTGACGAGTTAGGAAAAGGGCAGCAGGGTTTTGGATGAATGTAAGTTTACAGAGACCGGCAAGGAGAACGTTGGAATAAGAACATAAGAAATAGAAATAGGGCATACAGCCCCTCCTGCCTGCTCCACCATTCAATAAAATCATGGCTGATCTGATCATGGGCTCAGCTCCACTTAACCGCCCGCTGCCCATAACCTTTTATCGTTTAAGAAACTGTCTATTTCTGTCTTAAATTTATTCAATGTCTCAGCTTCCACAGCTCTCTGAGACAGCGAATTCCACAGATTTACAACCCTCTGAAAGAAGAAATTTCTCCTCATCTCTGTTCTAAAGGGGCAGCCCCTTTTTTTAAGATCATACCCTCTAGTTCTAGTCTCAGCAGTCAGTGCATCCTCTCTGCATCCATCTTGTCAAGCCTCCTTGTAATTTTATAGATTTCGATAAGATCACCTCTCAATCTTCTGAATTCCAATGAGTAGAGGCTCAACCTACTCAACGTTTCCTCATAAGTCAACCCCCTCATCCACCTAGTGAACCTTCTCTGAACTGCCTCCAAAGCAAGTATATCCATTAGTAAATATGGAAACCAAAACTGCATGCAGTATTCCAGGAGTAGTCTTGAGGCAACAAAGGCATGGATAAGGGTTTCACAACAGATGGGTCACCTACTGTTGTTCCTCAGTCTGCAACCCCTGTTCCCATCCAGCTGCAGACCTTTCTCTATCAATCCATCATTTACCCGGGATCTAATGATGTGAGACAGAAAATGAGGTAAATATTGACAAAGTGATATAGATTGGGACTCTCTCTGACCTTTCTCCTCAGTCCCCCAGAACCAGTGTGTATCTAAGTCAATGGGACTCTCTCTGACCTTTCTCCCCAGTCTATCCCCAGGACCAGTGTGTATCTAAGTCAATGGGACTCTCTCTGACCTTTCTCCCCAGTCTATCCCCAGGACCAGTGTGTATTTGAGTCAATGGGACTCTCTGACCTTTCTCCCCAGTCCCCCAGGACCAGTGTGTATTTGAGTCAATGGGACTCTCTGACCTTTCTCCCCAGTCCCCCAGGACCAGTGTGTATCTGAGACAATGGGACTCTCTCTGACCTTTCTCCCCAGTCTATCCCCAGGACCAGTGTGTATCTGAGTCAATGGGACTCTCTCTGACCTTTCTCCCCCTCTGTGAATCAGTAGAGTTCTCTCTGTATTTGGTGTTCTCACAATCCTGTGCGGAATCACCTGCTGTTGTTCCTCAGTCTACAATCTCTATTTACTTAAAGCTGTGGACCTTTCTCAATCACTCCTTCATTCACCGAGATATCTAAATATGGCAGAAAATGAGAACAATATTGACGGTGTGAAGTAGAGTGTAACATTAGCCCATTTCTTTATATTCTTGGCTGAAGCCCATCCAGGACACACCCGCCCAGTCTCCACCTGTCTATCTGTCCCTCGGGTTTTACTTTCTCTCAGTGACACCTCAGGCAGAGAGAGAGCTGACAGACAATATATTCAGCTCAGACAACTCAGCAACTTCCCTGGAGCGTTGGCCAGCTTTAATGACACTGATTAACAAGGAGTTTCTCCCTCCCACTGTCTGGGGCTCTCTCGGTGTCCGGAGAGACAACAATGAAGATCCAACTCGCTCTCAATTCCTGTCTGAGTCTCCGCCACATCTGGAGAGGGACCGCCCACCGTGTGCGAGGTCACAGTCCCTGTAACCCGGGCAACTATCCGGTGTCTGCCCGTCACTCACACACCGGCCCCGCCCCTGTAACCCGGGTAACCATCCTGTGTCTGCCTGTCACTCACACACCGGACCGGGCCCGCCCCTGTAACCCGGGCAACCATCCTGTGTTTGCCCCTCACTCACACACCGGCCCCGGCCCCGGCCCCGCCCCCGAGCACTGCCTGGGGCTCAGTGCGGGGCTTCACACCGGGAAGTGTCGCCGTGTGGGTGAGTCAGAGAGCCCCAGAGGGAGGAGAAGCGCTCGGCCATTAACCCGGACACTGAGCCCGGTTCCCCCGGTTGACCCACATTGTCCAACCGCTGTTTGCAGCGAACCGCGCTACATCCGGGGCTCGGAGCCGCACCGAGCATGCGCACTGCGGCCACACCGCGCGATCGCTGCATAAATTAATGACCCTGGCTGAGATCTCCCGTCCTATTGGCTGCACACAGGAGAGTGACAGCCCCTTATACCAATTGTAGTTCCGCTCCGGCACAGAGCCTCGCCCAGCGCGCGCGCGGGGTCACGTGGCTCCTGATTTGAACCCGCGGCAGTTGGACTGTCACGCCGCGCTCCCGGCAGCGCGCGGGACATGGCCCCGCCCACCGTGTGTGAGGTCAGGGCCCCGCCCACACAGCGCGCGGGACAGGGCCCCGCCCACCGTGTGTGAGGTCAGGGCCCCGCCCACACAGCGCGCGGTACATGGCCCCGCCCACACACGCGCGGGACATGGCCCCGCCCACCGTTTTTGAGGTCAGGGCCCCGCCCACACAGCCCCTGAGCCCAGCAGCGGGAATGCTGCAATGTGAGAGAATAAAAAGAGAAGGTGCTGGGAACAGTCAGCCTGAGAGCTCAGGCAGTGTGTGTGGGGGGAGAGAGAGAGAGAGAGAGAGAGAGAGAATGGACCTGAGGGAACATCATTGGCATTGGCCTGACATTCAGGGCCACGGGGCTTTACCTGCTGCTGGGGGCAGTGCAGCTGAAAGATCGACTAACAATATACAACACTGTTTCCTGACACAACATATTAATGCAGTAACTGTGGAAAACCAGAGATTGGATCTGGTGTTTAGTCGTGAGTCTGATCTCGGATCAGGCCTCCGTGTGGGGAACATCTGGGCAACACTGATCACATTATACTGTCCCAATTGGCCGGGAGAACCAAAGGGACTGAGATCCTGCGTCTCGAACCGCATTTCAGCGCAAACTTTTCCAAACTGGCAGACGACCTGCAACAGGTAGATTGGTCAACCCTCCTCGGTGGTGATGTGACTGATGTTGAACATAAATGGAAAGGTTTTAAGAACAAGATTAAAAATGTGGTAAACAAACGTAACCAAAATCAAAAGAAGGAAATGTGGTAAGAAAACGCCAAGGTGACCAACTGGCTCTGTACAAAGATGTAAACAAAAATGTTTCCATAAATTAAATAATATAACACTCAAATAAATAGGGTGAATACAAGGAACAACTAAAGAAAACAAAGGCTGCTATTTGGTCAGCAAAAAGTCTCTCGGAATAAAAGGATTGTCGACAACTGGCAATCATGGGCAGAGCTTTTTCAGTTATGTGGAGAGTCCGAGAACTATCAAAGTCTGTATTGGGCCACTGAAGGGTGTTCAAGGACAGGTTACACAGGACTCACTGAGTATGGTGAAAATATTAGTGAGTACTTTGCATCAGTCTTCACCCTTTAACATCATGCTCAAATATTATCATTTAATAATATTAGTTTTATCAGTAACATTAACACAGATAAGATTATTGTTTTAGAAAAAAATTAAGAACTTGAAAGTAGATAGAGCAGCTGGGCCGGATGATATCCATCCGAAGTTCCTCCGGGAGAGGGGACATGTGCTGTGTGAGGGTCCTCCGGGAGATGGGACATATGCTGTGTGAGGGTCCTCCGGGAGATGGGACATGTGCTGTGTGAGGGTCCTCCGGGAGATGGGACAAGTGCTGTGTGAGGGTCCTCCGGGAGATGGGACATGTGTTGTGTGAGGGTCCTCCGGGAGATGGGACATGTGCTGTGTGAGGGTCCTCCGGGAGATGGGACATGTGCTGTGTGAGGGTCCTCCGGGAGATGGGACATGTGTTGTGTGAGTCCCTCTGGGAGATTGGACATGAACTGTGTGAGTCCCTCTGGGAGGTGGGACATGTGCTGTGTGAGGGTCCTCTGGGAGATGGGACATATGCTGTGTGAAGGTCCTCCGGGAGATGGGACATGTGTTGTGTGAGTGTCCTCCGGGAGATGGGACATGTGCTGTGTGAGTCCCTCTGGGAGATGGGACATGTGCTGTGTGAGGGTCCTCCGGGAGATGGGACATGTGCTGTGTGAAGGTCTTCCGGGAGATGGGACATGTGCTGTGTGAGGGTCCTCCGGGAGATGGGACATGTGCTGTGTGAGGGTCCTCCGGGAGATGGGACATGTGCTGTGTGAGTGTCCTCCGGGAGATGGGACATGTGCAGTGTCAGGGTCCTCTGGGAGATGGGACATGTGCCGTGTGAGGGTCCTCCAGGATATGGGACATGTGCTGTGGACAGAACCTCCGGGAAATGGGACATGTGCTGTGTGAGGGTCCTCCGGGAGATGGGACATGTGCTGTGTGAGGGTCCTCTGGGAGATGGGACATGTGCTGTCTGAGTTTGCTCCGGGAGATGGAACACGTGCTGTCTGAAGTTCCTCCGGGAGATGGGACATAGAAACATAGAAAATAGGTGCAGGAGCAGGCCATTCAGCCCTTCTAGCCTGCACCGCCATTCAACGAGTTCATGGCTGAACATGAAACTTCAGTACCCACTTCCTGCTTTCACGCCATACCCCTTGATCCCCCGAGTAGTAAGGACTTCATCTAACTCCCTTTTGAATATATTTAGTGAATTGGCCTCAACTACTTCCTGTGGTAGAGAATTCCACAGGTTCACCACTCTCTGGGTGAAGAAGTTTCTCCTTATCTCGGTCCTAAATGGCTTACCCCTTATCCTTAGACTGTGACCCCTGGTTCTGGACTTCCCCAACATTGGGAACATTCTTCCTGCATCCAACCTGTCCAAACCCGTCAGAATCTTAAACGTTTCTATGAGGTCCCCTCTAACTCTTCTGAACTCCAGTGAATACAAGCCCAGTTGATTCAGTCTTTCTTGATAGGTCAGTCCCACCATCCCGGGAATCAGTCTGGTGAATCTTCGCTGCACTCCCTCAACAGCAAGTATGTCCTTCCTCAAGTTAGGAGACCAAAACTGTACACAATACTCCAGGTGTGGCCTCACCAAGGCCCTGTACAACTGTAGCAACACCTCCCTGCCCCTGTACTCAAATCCCCTCGCTATGAAGGCCAACATGCCATTTGCTTTCTTAACCGCCTGCTGTACCTGCATGCCAACCTTCAATGACTGATGTACCATGACACCCAGGTCTCGTTGCACCTTCCCTTTTCCTAATCTGTCACCATTCAGATAATAGTCTGTCTCTCTGTTTTTACCACCAAAGTGGATAACCTCACATTTATCCACATTATACTTCATCTGCCACGCATTTGCCCACTCACCTAACCTATCCAAGTCACTCTGTAGCCTCATAGCATCCTCCTCGCAGCTCACACTGCCACCCAACTTAGTGTCATCCGCAAATTTGGAGATACTACATTTAATCCCTTCGTCTAAATCATTAATGTATAATGTAAACAGCTGGGGCCCCAGCACAGAACCCTGCGGTACCCCACTAGTCACTGCCTGCCATTCCGAAAAGTACCCATTTACTCCTACTCTTTGCTTCCTGTCTGACAACCAGTTCTCAATCCACGTCAGCACACTACCCCCAATCCCATGTGCTTTAACTTTGCACATTAATCTCCTGTGTGGGACCTTGTCGAAAGCCTTCTGAAAGTCCAAATATACCACATCAACTGGTACTCCTTTGTCCACTTTATTGGAAACATCCTCAAAAAATTCCAGAAGATTTGTCAAGCATGATCTCCCTTTTACAAATCCATGCTGACTTAGACCTATCATGTCACCATTTTCCAAATGCGCTGCTATGACATCCTTAATAATTGATTCCATCATTTTACCCACTACTGAGGTCAGGCTGACCGGTCTATAATTCCCTGCTTTCTCTCTCCCTCCTTTTTTAAAAAGTGGGGTTACATTGGCTACCCTCCACTCGATAGGAACTGATCCAGAGTCAATGGAATGTTGGAAAATGACTGTCAATGCATCCGCTATTTCCAAGGCCACCTCCTTAAGTACTCTGGGATGCAGTCCATCAGGCCCTGGGGATTTATCGGCCTTCAATCCCATCAATTTCCCCAACACAATTTCCCGACTAATAAAGATTTCCCTCAGTTCCTCCTCCTTAATAGACCCTCTGACCACTTTTATATCCGGAAGGTTGTTTGTGTCCTCCTTAGTGAATACTGAACCAAAGTACTTGTTCAATTGGTCTGCCATTTCTTTGTTCCCCGTTATGACTTCCCCTGATTCTGACTGCAGGGGACCTACGTTTGTCTTTACTAACCTCTTTCTCTTTACATACCTATAGAAACTTTTGCAATCGGCCTTAATGTTCCCTGCAAGCTTCTTCTCGTACTCCATTTTCCCTACCCTAATCAAACCCTTTGTCCTCCTCTGCTGAGTTCTAAATTTCTCCCAGTCCCCAGGTTCGCTGCTATTTCTGGCCAATTTGTATGCCACTTCCTTGGCTTTAATACTATCCCTGATTTCCCTAGATAGCCACGGTTGAGCCACCTTCCCTTTTTTATTTTTACGCCAGACAGGAATGTACAATTGTTGTAATTCATCCATGCGTTCTCTAAATGTCTGCCATTTCCCATCCACAGTCAACCCCTTAAGTATCATTAGCCAATCTATCTTAGCCAATTCATGCCTCATACCTTCAAAGTTACCCTTCTTTAAGTTCTGGACCATGGTCTCTGAATTAACTGTTTCATTCTCCATCCTAATGCAGAATTCCACCATATTATGGTCACTCTTCCCCAAGGGGCCTCGCACAATGAGATTGCTAATTAATCCTCTCTCATTACACAACACCCAGTCTAAGATGGCCTCCCCCCTAGTTGGTTCCTCGACATATTGGTCTAGAAAACCATCCCTTATGCATTCCAGGAAATCCTCCTCCACCGTATTGCTTCCAGTTTGGCTAGCCCAATCTATGTGCATATTAAAGTCACCCATTATAACTGCTGCACCTTTATTGCATGCACTCCTAATTTCCTGTTTGATGCCCTCCCCAACATCACTACTACTGTTTGGAGGTCTGTACACAACTCCCACTAACGATTTTTGCCCTTTAGTGTTCTGCAGCTCTACCCATATAGATTCCACATCATCCAAGCTAATGTCTTTCCTAACTATTGCATTAATCTCCTCTTTAACCAGCAATGCTACCCCACCTCCTTTTCCTTTTATTCTATCCTTCCTGAATGTTGAATACCCCTGGATGTTGAGTTCCCAGCCCTGATCATCCTGGAGCCACGTCTCCGTAATCCCAATCACATCATATTTGTTAACATCTATTTGCACAATTAATTCATCCACCTTATTGCGGATACTCCTTGCATTAAGACACAAAGCCTTCAGGCTTGTTTTTTTAACACCCTTTGTCCTTTTAGAATTTTGCTGTACAGTGGCCCTTTTTGTTCTTTGCCTTGGGTTTCTCTGCCCTCCATTTTTCCTCATCTCCTTTCTGTCTTTTGCTTTTGCCTCCTTTTTGTCTCCCTCTGTCTCCCTGTATAGGTTCCCATCCCCCTGCAATATTAGTTTAACTCCTCCCCAACAGCACTAGCAAACACTCCCCCTAGGACATTGGTTCCGGACCTGCCCAGGTGCAGACCGTCCGGTTTGTACTGGTCCCACCTCCCCCAGAACCGGTTCCAATGCCCCAAGAATTTGAATCCCTCCCTGCTGCACCACTGCTCAAGCCATGTATTCATCTGCGCTATCCTGCGATTCCTACTCTGACTAGCACGTGGCACTGGTAGCAATCCCGAGATTACTACTTTTGAGGTCCTACTTTTTAATTTAGCTCCTAGCTCCTTAAATTCTTTTCGTAGGACCTCATCCCTTTTTTTACCTATGTCGTTGGTACCAATGTGCACCACGACAACTGGCTGTTCTCCCTCCCATTTCAGAATGTCCTGCACCCGCTCCGAGACATCCTTGACCCTTGCACCAGGGAGGCAACATACCATCCTGGAGTCTCGGTTGCGTCCGCAGAAACGCCTATCTATTCCCCTCACCATCGAATCCCCTATCACTATCGCGCTCCCACTCTTTTTCCTGCCCTCCTTTGCAGCAGAGCCACCTACGGTGCCATGAACTTGGCTGCTGCTGCCCTCCCCTGATGAGTCATCCTCCCCAACAGTACTCAAAGCAGTGTATCTGTTTTGCAGGGGGATGACCACAGGGGACCCCTGCACTATCTTTCTTGCACTGCTCTTCCTGTTGGTCTTCCATTCCCTATCTGGCTGTGGACCCTTCTCCTGCGGTAAGACCAACTCACTACACGTGATACTCACGTCATTCTCAGCATCGTGGATGCTCCAGAGTGAATCCACCTTCAGCTCCAATTCCGCAACGCGGACCGTCAAGAGCTCGAGGCGGATACACTTCCCACACACGTAGTCGTCAGGGACACCGGAAGTGTCCCCGAGTTCCCACATGGTACAGGAGGAGCATATCACATGACCGAGCTCTCCTGCCATGTCTTAACCTTAGATACCCTTAAATTGGTAATAACAATGTTATAGTTCACTTACTGATATAAAAAATAAAAGAAAAGCTACTCACCAATCACCAGCCAATCACTTACCCCATTGGCTGTGACGTCACTTTTTGATTACTTTCTACTTCTATTTTGCTTTCTCTCCCGCTGTAGCTGCACCGGTACGCTGGCTCTCGATCTCCCGCTGGGCTTTTGACAGGTCGCTCCCCTCTCACCAGCTACCGCTGGCTCTCGATCTCCCGCTGGGCCTTTGATAGGTCGCTCCCCTCTCACCAACTGCCGCTGGCTCTCGATCTCCCGCTGGGCTTTTGACAGGTCGCTCCCCTCTCACCAACTGCCGCTGGCTCTCGATCTCCCGCTGGGCTTTTGATAGGTCGCTCCCCTCTCACCAACTGCCGCTGGCTCTCGATCTCCCGCTGGGCTTTTGATAGGTCGCTCCCCTCTCACCAACTGCCGCTGGCTCTCGATCTCCCGCTGGGCTTTTGATAGGTTGCTCCCCTCTCACCAACTGCCGCTGGCTCTCGATCTCCCGCTGGGCTTTTGACAGGTCGCTCCCCTCTCACCAACATGTGCTGTGTGAGGGTCCTCTGGGAGATGGGACATGTGCTGTGTAAGGGTCCTCTGGAAGATGGGACATGTGCTGTGTGAGTATCCTCCGGGAGATGCGACAAGTGCTGTGTGAGGGTCCTCTGGGAGATGGGACTTGTGATGTGTGAGGGTCCTCTGGGAGATGGGACATGTGTTGTGTGAGCCCCTCCGGGAGATGGGACATGTGCTGTGTGAGGGTCCTCAGGGAGATGGGACATGTGGTGTGTAAGGATACTGCGGGAGATGGGACATGTGCTGTGTGCGGGTCCTCTGTGAGATGGGACATGTGCTGTGTGAGGGTCCTCTGGGAGATGGGACATGTACTGTGTGAGGGTCCTCCGGGAGATGGGACATGTGATGTGTGAGGGTCCTCTGGGAGATGGGACATGTGCTGTGTGAGCCCCTCCGGGAGATGGGACATGTGCTGTGTGAGGGTCCTCTGGGAGTTGGGACATGTGTTGTGTGAGTCCCTCTGGCAGATGGGACATGAACTGTGTGAGTCCCTCTGGGAGGTGGGACATGTGCTGTGTGAAGGTCCTCGGGGAGATGGGACATATGCTGTGTGAAGGTCCTCCGAGAGATGCGACATGCGCTGTGTGAGGGTCCTCCGGGAGATGGGACATGTGCAGTGTGCAGGTCCTCTGGGAGATGGGACATGTGCTGTGTGAGGGTCCTCCGGGAGATGGGACATGTGCAGTGTGAGGGTCCTCCGGGAGATGGGACATGTGCTGTGTGAGTGTCCTCCGGGAGATGGGACATGTGCAGTGTGAGGATCCTCTGGGAGATGGGACATGTGCTGTGTGAGGGTCCTCCAGGATATGGGACATGTGCTGTGGGCGGGTCCTCCGGGAGATGGGACATGTGTTGTGTGAGGTCCTCCGGGAGATGGGACATATGCTGTGTGAGAGTCCTCTGGGAGATGGGACATGTGCTGTCTGAGGTTCCTCCGGGAGATGGGACACGTGCTGTCTGAAGTTCCTCCGGGAGATGGGACATGTGCTGTGTGAGGGTCCTCTGGGAGATGGGACATGTGCTGTGTGAGGGTCCTCCGGGAGATGGGACATGTGCTGTGTGAGTATCCTCCGAGAGATGCGACATGTGCTGTGTGAGGGTCCTCTGGGAGATGGGACATGTGCTGTGTGAGGGTCCTCCGGGAGATGGGACATGTGCAGTGTGAGGGTCCTCCGGGAGATGGGACATGTGCTGTGTGAGTGTCCTACGGGAGATGGGACATGTGCAGTGTCAGGGTCCTCTGGGAGATGGGACATGTGTCGTGTGAGGGTCCACCGGGAGATGGGACATGTGCTGTGTGAGGGTCATCCGGGAGATGGGACATGTGCTGTGTGAGGGTCCTCCGGGAGATGGGACATGAACTGCGTGAGTCCCTCTGGGAGGTGGGACATGTGCTGTGTGAAGGTCCTCCGGGAGATGGGTCATGTGCTGTGTGAGGGTCCTCTGGGAGATGGGACATATGCTGTGTGAAGGTCCTCCGAGAGATGCGACATGCGCTGTGTGAGGGTCCTCCGGGAGATGGGACATGTGCAGTGTGCAGGTCCTCTGGGAGATGGGACATGTGCTGTGTGAGGGTCCTCCGGGAGATGGGACATGTGCAGTGTGAGGGTCCTCCGGGAGATGGGACATGTGCTGTGTGAGTGTCCTCCGGGAGATGGGACATGTGCAGTGTGAGGATCCTCTGGGAGATGGGACACGTGCTGTGTGAGGGTCCTCCAGGATATGGGACATGTGCTGTGGGCGGGTCCTCCGGGAGATGGGACATGTGTTGTGTGAGGTCCTCCGGGAGATGGGACATATGCTGTGTGAGAGTCCTCTGGGAGATGGGACATGTGCTGTCTGAGGTTCCTCCGGGAGATGGGACACGTGCTGTCTGAAGTTCCTCCGGGAGATGGGACATGTGCTGTGTGAGGGTCCTCTGGGAGATGGGACATGTGCTGTGTGAGGGTCCTCCGGGAGATGGGACATGTGCTGTGTGAGTATCCTCCGAGAGATGCGACATGTGCTGTGTGAGGGTCCTCTGGGAGATGGGACATGTGCTGTGTGAGGGTCCTCCGGGAGATGGGACATGTGCAGTGTGAGGGTCCTCCGGGAGATGGGACATGTGCTGTGTGAGTGTCCTACGGGAGATGGGACATGTGCAGTGTCAGGGTCCTCTGGGAGATGGGACATGTGTCGTGTGAGGGTCCACCGGGAGATGGGACATGTGCTGTGTGAGGGTCATCCGGGAGATGGGACATGTGCTGTGTGAGGGTCCTCCGGGAGATGGGACATGAACTGCGTGAGTCCCTCTGGGAGGTGGGACATGTGCTGTGTGAAGGTCCTCCGGGAGATGGGTCATGTGCTGTGTGAGGGTCCTCCGGGAGATGGGACATGTGCTGTGTGAGTGTCCTCCGGGAGATGGGACATGTGCAGTGTCAGGGTCCTCTGGGAGATGGGACATGTGCCGTGTGAGGGTCCTCCAGGATATGGGACATGTGCTGTGGGCGGAACCTCCGGGAGATGGGACATGTGCTGTGTGAGGATCCTCCGGGAGATGGGACATGTGCTGTGTGAGGGTCCTCCGGGAGATGGGACATGAACTGTGTGAGTCCCTCTGGGAGGTGGGACATGTGCAGTGTGAGGGTCCTCCGGGAGATGGGACATGTTCTGTGTGAGCCCCTCCAGGATATGGCACATGTGCTGTGGGCGGGACCTCCGGGAAATGGGACATGTGTTGTGTCAGGGTCCTCCGGGAGATGGGACATGTGCTGTGTGAGTCCCTCTGGGAGATGGGACATGTGCTGTGTGAGGGTCCTCCGGGAGATGGGACATGTGCTGTGTGAGTGTCCTCCGGGAGATGGGACATGTGCAGTGTCAGGGTCCTCTGGGAGATGGGACATGTGCCGTGTGAGGGTCCTCCAGGATATGGGACATGTGCTGTGGGCGGAACCTCCGGGAGATGGGACATGTGCTGTGTGAGGGTCCTCCGGGAGATGGGACATGTGCTGTGTGAGGGTCCTCCGGGAGATGGGACATGAACTGTGTGAGTCCCTCTGGGAGGTGGGACATGTGCAGTGTGAGGGTCCTCCGGGAGATGGGACATGTTCTGTGTGAGCCCCTCCAGGATATGGCACATGTGCTGTGGGCGGGACCTCCGGGAAATGGGACATGTGCTGTGTGAGGGTCCTCCGGGAGATGGGACATGTGTTGTGTGAGGGTCCTCCGGGAGATGGGACATGTGCTGTGTGAGTCCCTCTGGGAGATGGGACATGTGCTGTGTGATGGTCCTCCGGGAGATGGGACATGTGTTGTGTGAGGGTCCTCCGGGAGATGGGACATGTGCTGTGTGAGTCCCTCTGGGAGAGGGACATGTGTTGTGTGAGGGTCCTCTGGGAGATGGGACATGTGCTGTGTGAAGGTCTTCCGGGAGATGGGACATGTGCTGTGTGAGGGTCCTCCGGGAGATGGGACATGTGTTGTGTGAGTCCCTCTGGGAGATGGGACATGAACTGTGTGAGTCCCTCTGGGAGGTGGGACATGTGCTGTGTGAGGGTCCTCTGGGAAATGGGACATATGCTGTGTGAAGGTCCTCCGGGAGATGGGACATGTGCTGTGTGAGGGTCCGCCGGGAGATGGGACATGTGCAGTGTGATTGTCCTCCGGGAGATGGGATATGTGTTGTGTGAGTGTCCTCCGGGAGATGGGACATGTGCTGTGTGAGTCCCTCTGGGAGATGGGACATGTGCTGTGTGAGGGTCCTCTGGGAGATGGGAAATGTGCTGTGTGAAGGTCTTCCGGGAGATGGGACATGTGCTGTGTGAGGGTCCTCCGGGAGATGGGACATGTGCTGTGTGAGGGTCCTCCGGGAGATGGGACATGTGCAGTGTGAGGGTCCTCCGGGAGATGGGACATGTGCTGTGTGAGCCCCTCCAGGATATGGCACATGTGCTGTGGGCGGGACCTCCGGGAAATGGGACATGTGCTGTGTGAGGGTCCTCCGGGAGATGGGACATGTGTTGTGTGAGGGTCCTCCGGGAGATGGGACATGTGCTGTGTGAGTCCCTCTGGGAGAGGGACATGTGTTGTGTGAGGGTCCTCTGGGAGATGGGACATGTGCTGTGTGAAGGTCTTCCGGGAGATGGGACATGTGCTGTGTGAGGGTCCTCCGGGAGATGGGACATGTGTTTTGAGTGAGTCCCTCTGGGAGATGGGACATGAACTGTGTGAGTCCCTCTGGGAGGTGGGACATGTGCTGTGTGAGGGTCCTCTGGGAAATGGGACATATGCTGTGTGTAGGTCCTCCGGGAGATGGGACATGTGCTGTGTGAGGGTCCGCCGGGAGATGGGACATGTGCAGTGTGATTGTCCTCCGGGAGATGGGATATGTGTTGTGTGAGTGTCCTCCGGGAGATGGGACATGTGCTGTGTGAGTCCCTCTGGGAGATGGGACATGTGCTGTGTGAGGGTCCTCTGGGAGATGGGAAATGTGCTGTGTGAAGGTCTTCCGGGAGATGGGACATGTGCTGTGTGAGGGTCCTCCGGGAGATGGGACATGTGCTGTGTGAGGGTCCACCGGGAGATGGGACATGTGCTGTGTGAGGGTCCTCCGGGAGATGGGACATGAACTGTGTGAGTCCCTCTGTGAGGTGGGACATGTGCTGTGTGAAGGTCCTCCGGGAGATGGGACATGTGCTGTGTGAGGGTCCTCCGGGAGATGGGACATGTGCAGTGTGAGGGTCCTCCGGGAGATGGGACATGTGCTGTGTGAGCCCCTCCAGGATATGGCACATGTGCTGTGGGCGGGACCTCCGGGAAATGGGACATGTGCTGTGTGAGGGTCCTCCGGGAGATGGGACATGTGTTGTGTGAGGGTCCTCCGGGAGATGGGACATGTGCTGTGTGAGTCCCTCTGGGAGATGGGACATGTGCTGTATGAGGGTCCTCCGGGAGATGGGACATGTGTTGTGTGAGGGTCCTCCGGAAGATGGGACATGTGCTGTGTGAGTCCCTCTGGGAGATGGGACATGTGCTGTGTGAGAGTCCTCTGGGAGATGGGACATGTGCTGTGTGAAGGTCTTCCGGGAGATGGGACATGTGCTGTGTGAGGGTCCTCCGGGAGATGGGACATGTGCTGTCTGAGGGTCCTCCGGGAGATGGGACATGTGCTGTGTGAGTGTCCTCCGAGAGATGGGACATGTGCAGTGTCAGGGTCCTCTGGGAGATGGGACATGTGCCATGTGAGGGTCCTCCAGGATATGGGACATGTGCTGTGGGCGGAACCTCTGGGAAATGGGACATGTGCTGTGTGAGGGTCCTCCGGGAGATGGGACATGTGCTGTGTGAGGGTCCTCTGGGAGATGGGACATGTGCTGTCTGAGTTTCCTCCGGGAGATGGAACACGTGCTGTCTGAAGTTCCTCCGGGAGATGGGACATGTGCTGTGTGAGGGTCCTCCGGGAGATGGGACATGTGCTGTGTGACGGTCCTCCGGGAGATGGGACATGAACTGTGTGAGTCCCTCTGGGAGGTGGGACATGTGCTGTGTGAAGGTCCTCCGGGAGATGGGACATGTGTTGTGTGAGGGTCCTCCGGGAGATGGGACATGTGCTGTGTGAGTCCCTCTGGGAGAGGGACATGTGTTGTGTGAGGGTCCTCTGGGAGATGGGACATGTGCTGTGTGAAGGTCTTCCGGGAGATGGGACATGTGCTGTGTGAGGGTCCTCCGGGAGATGGGACATGTGTTGTGTGAGTCCCTCTGGGAGATGGGACATGAACTGTGTGAGTCCCTCTGGGAGGTGGGACATGTGCTGTGTGAGGGTCCTCTGGGAAATGGGACATATGCTGTGTGAAGGTCCTCCGGGAGATGGGACATGTGCTGTGTGAGGGTCCGCCGGGAGATGGGACTTGTGCAGTGTGATTGTCCTCCGGGAGATGGGACATGTGTTGTGTGATTGTCCTCCGGGAGATGGGACATGTGTTGTGTGAGTGTCCTCCGGGAGATGGGACATGTGCTCTGTGTGTCCCTCTGGGAGATGGGAAATGTGCTGTGTGAAGGTCCTCCGGGAGATGGGACATGTGCTGTGTGAGGGTCCTCCGGGAGATGGGACATGAACTGTGTGAGTCCCTCTGTGAGGTGGGACATGTGCTGTGTGAAGGTCCTCCGGGAGATGGGACATGTGCTGTGTGAGGGTCCTCCAGGAGATGGGACATGTGCAGTGTGAGGGTCCTCCGGGAGATGGGACATGTGCTGTGTGAGCCCCTCCAGGATATGGCACATGTGCTGTGGGCGGGACCTCCGGGAAATGGGACATGTGCTGTGTGAGGGTCCTCCGGGAGATGGGACATGTGTTGTGTGAGGGTCCTCCGGGAGATGGGACATGTGCTGTGTGAGTCCCTCTGGGAGATGGGACATGTGCTTTGTGAGGGTCCTCCGGGAGATGGGACATGTGTTGTGTGAGGGTCCTCCGGAAGATGGGACATGTGCTGTGTGAGTCCCTCTGGGAGATGGGACATGTGCTGTGTGAGAGTCCTCTGGGAGATAGGACATGTGCTGTGTGAAGGTCTTCCGGGAGATGGGACATGTGCTGTGTGAGGGTCCTCCGGGAGATGGGACATGTGCTGTGTGAGGGTCCTCCGGGAGATGGGACATGTGCTGTGTGAGTGTCCTCCGGGAGATGGGACATGTGCAGTGTCAGGGTCCTCTGGGAGATGGGACATGTGCCGTGTGAGGGTCCTCCAGGATATGGGACATGTGCTGTGGGCGGAACCTCCGGGAAATGGGACATGTGCTGTGTGAGGGTCCTCCGGGAGATGGGACATGTGCTGTGTGAGGGTCCTCTGGGAGATGGGACATGTGCTGTCTGAGTTTCCTCCGGGAGATGGAACACGTGCTGTCTGAAGTTCCTCCGGGAGATGGGACATGTGCTGTGTGAGGGTCCTCCGGGAGATGGGACATGTGCTGTGTGACGGTCCTCCGGGAGATGGGACATGAACTGTGTGAGTCCCTCTGGGAGGTGGGACATGTGCTGTGTGAAGGTCCTCCGGGAGATGGGACATGTGCTGTGTGAGGGTCCTCCGGGAGATGGGACATGTGCAGTGTGAGGGTCCTCCGGGAGATGGGACATGTTCTGTGTGAGCCCCTCCAGGATATGGCACATGTGCTGTGGGCGGGACCTCCTGGAAATGGGATATGTGCTGTGTGAGGGTCCTCCGGGAGATGGGACATGTGTTGTGTGAGGGTCCTCCGGGAGATGGGACATGTGCTGTGTGAGTCCCTCTGGGAGATGGGACATGTGCTGTGTGAGGGTCCTCCGGGAGATGGGACATGTGTTGTGTGAGGGTCCTCCGGGAGATGGGACATGTGCTCTGTGTGTCCCTCTGGGAGATGGGACATGTGCTGTGTGAGGGTCCTCTGGGAGATGGGAAATGTGCTGTGTGAAGGTCTTCCGGGAGATGGGACATGTGCTGTGTGAGGGTCCTCCGGGAGATGGGACATGTGCTGTGTGAGGGTCCACCGGGAGATGGGACATGTGCTGTGTGAGGGTCCTCCGGGAGATGGGACATGAACTGTGTGAGTCCCTCTGTGAGGTGGGACATGTGCTGTGTGAAGGTCCTCCGGGAGATGGGACATGTGCTGTGTGAGGGTCCTCCGGGAGATGGGACATGTGCAGTGTGAGGGTCCTCCGGGAGATGGGACATGTGCTGTGTGAGCCCCTCCAGGATATGGCACATGTGCTGTGGGCGGGACCTCCGGGAAATGGGACATGTGCTGTGTGAGGGTCCTCCGGGAGATGGGACATGTGTTGTGTGAGGGTCCTCCGGGAGATGGGACATGTGCTGTGTGAGTCCCTCTGGGAGATGGGACATGTGCTGTGTGAGGGTCCTCCGGGAGATGGGACATGTGTTGTGTGAGGGTCCTCCGGAAGATGGGACATGTGCTGTGTGAGTCCCTCTGGGAGATGGGACATGTGCTGTGTGAGAGTCCTCTGGGAGATGGGACATGTGCTGTGTGAAGGTCTTCCGGGAGATGGGACATGTGCTGTGTGAGGGTCCTCCGGGAGATGGGACATGTGCTGTGTGAGGGTCCTCCGGGAGATGGGACATGTGCTGTGTGAGTGTCCTCCGGGAGATGGGACATGTGCAGTGTCAGGGTCCTCTGGGAGATGGGACATGTGCCGTGTGAGGGTCCTCCAGGATATGGGACATGTGCTGTGGGCGGAACCTCCGGGAAATGGGACATGTGCTGTGTGAGGGTCCTCCGGGAGATGGGACATGTGCTGTGTGAGGGTCCTCTGGGAGATGGGACATGTGCTGTCTGAGTTTCCTCCGGGAGATGGGACATGTGCTGTGTGAGGGTCCTCCGGGAGATGGGACATGTGCTGTGTGACGGTCCTCCGGGAGATGGGACATGAACTGTGTGAGTCCCTCTGGGAGGTGGGACATGTGCTGTGTGAAGGTCCTCCGGGAGATGGGACATGTGCAGTGTGAGGGTCCTCCGGGAGATGAGACATGTTCTGTGTGAGCCCCTCCAGGATATGGCACATGTGCTGTGGGCGGGACCTCCGGGAAATGGGATATGTGCTGTGTGAGGGTCCTCCGGGAGATGGGACATGTGTTGTGTGAGGGTCCTCCGGGAGATGGGACATGTGCTGTGTGAGTCCCTCTGGGAGATGGGACATGTGCTGTGTGAGGGTCCTCCGGGAGATGGGACATGTGTTGTGTGAGGGTCCTCCGGGAGATGGGACATGTGCTGTGTGAGTCCCTCTGGGAGATGGGACATGTGTTGTGTGAGGGTCCTCTGGGAGATGGGACATGTGCTGTGTGAAGGTCTTCCGGGAGATGGGACATGTGCTGTGTGAGGGTCCTCCGGGAGATGGGACATGTGTTGTGTGAGTCCCTCTGGGAGATGGGACATGAACTGTGTGAGTCCCTCTGGGAGGTGGGACATGTGCTGTGTGAGGGTCCTCTGGGAGATGGGACAGATGCTGTGTGAAGGTCCTCCGGGAGATGGGACATGTGCTGTGTGAGGGTCCGCCGGGAGATGGGACATGTGCAGTGTGATTGTCCTCCGGGAGATGGGACATGTGTTGTGTGAGTGTCCTCCGGGAGATGGGACATGTGCTGTGTGAGACCCTCTGGGAGATGGGACATGTGCTGTGTGAGGGTCCTCTGGGAGATGGGACATGTGCAGTGTGAGGGTCCTCCGGGAGATGGGACATGTGCTGTGTGAGCCCCTCCAGGAGATGGCACATGTGCTGTGGGCGGGACCTCCGGGAAATGGGACATGTGCTGTGTGAGGGTCCTCCGGGAGATGGGACATGTGCTGTGTGAGGGTCCACCGGGAGATGGGACATGTGCTGTGTGAGGGTCCTCCGGGAGATGGGACATGAACTGTGTGAGTCCCTCTGTGAGGTGGGACATGTGCTGTGTGAAGGTCCTCCGGGAGATGGGACATGTGCTGTGTGAGGGTCCTCCTGGTGATGGGACATGTGCAGTGTCAGGGTCCTCCGGGAGATGGGACATGTGCTGTGTGAGCCCCTCCAGGATATGGCACATGTGCTGTGGGCGGGACCTCCGGGAAATGGGACATGTGCTGTGTGAGTGTCCTCCGGGAGATGGGACATGTGTTGTGTGAGGGTCCTCCGGGAGATGGGACATGAACTGTGTGAGTCCCTCTGTGAGGTGGGACATGTGCTGTGTGAAGGTCCTCCGGGAGATGGGACATGTGCTGTGTGAGGGTCCTCCTGGTGATGGGACATGTGCAGTGTGAGGGTCCTCCGGGAGATGGGACATGTGCTGTGTGAGCCCCTCCAGGATATGGCACATGTGCTGTGGGCGGGACCTCCGGGAAATGGGACATGTGCTGTGTGAGTGTCCTCCGGGAGATGGGACATGTGTTGTGTGAGGGTCCTCCGGGAGATGGGACATGTGCTGTGTGAGTGCCTCTGGGAGATGGGACATGTGCTGTGTGAGGGTCCTCCGGGAGATGGGACATGTGTTGTGTGAGGGTCCTCCGGAAGATGGGACATGTGCTGTGTGAGTCCCTCTGGGAGATGGGACATGTGCTGTGTGAGAGTCCTCTGGGAGATGGGACATGTGCTGTGTGAAGGTCTTCCGGGAGATGGGACATGTGCTGTGTGAGGGTCCTCCGGGAGATGGGACATGTGCTGTGTGAGGGTCCTCCGGGAGATGGGACATGTGCTGTGTGAGTGTCCTCCGGGAGATGGGACATGTGCAGTGTCAGGGTCCTCTGGGAGATGGGACATGTGCCGTGTGAGGGTCCTCCAGGATATGGGACATGTGCTGTGGGCGGAACCTCCGGGAAATGGGACATGTGCTGTGTGAGGGTCCTCCGGGAGATGGGACATGTGCTGTGTGAGGATCCTCTGGGAGATGGGACATGTGCTGTCTGAGTTTCCTCCGGGAGATGGAACACGTGCTGTCTGAAGTTCCTCCGGGAGATGGGACATGTGCAGTGTGATTGTCCTCCGGGAGATGGGACATGTGTTGTGTGAGTGTCCTCCGGGAGATGGGACATGTGCTGTGTGAGACCCTCTGGGAGATGGGACATGTGCTGTGTGAGGGTCCTCTGGGAGATGGGAAATGTGCTGTGTGAAGGTCTTCCGGGAGATGGGACATGTGCTGTGTGAGGGTCCTCCGGGAGATGGGACATGTGCTGTGTGAGGGTCCACCGGGAGATGGGACATGTGCTGTGTGAGGGTCCTCCGGGAGATGGGACATGAACTGTGTGAGTCCCTCTGTGAGGTGGGACATGTGCTGTGTGAAGGTCCTCCGGGAGATGGGACATGTGCTGTGTGAGGGTCCTCCGGGAGATGGGACATGTGCAGTGTGAGGGTCCTCCGGGAGATGGGACATGTGCTGTGTGAGCCCCTCCAGGATATGGCACATGTGCTGTGGGCGGGACCTCCGGGAAATGGGACATGTGCTGTGTGAGGGTCCTCCGGGAGATGGGACATGTGTTGTGTGAGGGTCCTCCGGGAGATGGGACATGTGCTGTGTGAAGGTCCTAAGGGAGATGGGACATGTGCTGTGTGAGGGTCCTCTGGGAGATGGGACATGTGCAGTGTGAGGGTCCTCCGGGAGATGGGACATGTGCTGTGTGAGCCCCTCCAGGAGATGGCACATGTGCTGTGGGCGGGACCTCCGGGAAATGGGACATGTGCTGTGTGAGGGTCCTCCGGGAGATGGGACATGTGCTGTGTGAGGGTCCACCGGGAGATGGGACATGTGCTGTGTGAGGGTCCTCCGGGATATGGGACATGAACTGTGTGAGTCCCTCTGTGAGGTGGGACATGTGCTGTGTGAAGGTCCTCCGGGAGATGGGACATGTGCTGTGTGAGGGTCCTCCTGGTGATGGGACATGTGCAGTGTGAGGGTCCTCCGGGAGATGGGACATGTGCTGTGTGAGCCCCTCCAGGATATGGCACATGTGCTGTGGGCGGGACCTCCGGGAAATGGGACATGTGCTGTGTGAGTGTCCTCCGGGAGATGGGACATGTGTTGTGTGAGGGTCCTCCGGGAGATGGGACATGTGCTGTGTGAGTGCCTCTGGGAGATGGGACATGTGCTGTGTGAGGGTCCTCCGGGAGATGGGACATGTGTTGTGTGAGGGTCCTCCGGAAGATGGGACATGTGCTGTGTGAGTCCCTCTGGGAGATGGGACATGTGCTGTGTGAGAGTCCTCTGGGAGATGGGACATGTGCTGTGTGAAGGTCTTCCGGGAGATGGGACATGTGCTGTGTGAGGGTCCTCCGGGAGATGGGACATGTGCTGTGTGAGGGTCCTCCGGGAGATGGGACATGTGCTGTGTGAGTGTCCTCCGGGAGATGGGACATGTGCAGTGTCAGGGTCCTCTGGGAGATGGGACATGTGCCGTGTGAGGGTCCTCCAGGATATGGGACATGTGCTGTGGGCGGAACCTCCGGGAAATGGGACATGTGCTGTGTGAGGGTCCTCCGGGAGATGGGACATGTGCTGTGTGAGGATCCTCTGGGAGATGGGACATGTGCTGTCTGAGTTTCCTCCGGGAGATGGAACACGTGCTGTCTGAAGTTCCTCCGGGAGATGGGACATCTGCTGTGTGAGGGTCCTCCGGGAGATGGGACATGTGCTGTGTGACGGTCCTCCGGGAGATGGGACATGAACTGTGTGAGTCCCTCTGGGAGGTGGGACATGTGCTGTGTGAAGGTCCTCCGGGAGATGGGACATGTGCTGTGTGAGGGTCCTCCGGGAGATGGGACATGTGCAGTGTGAGGGTCCTCCGGGAGATGGGACATGTTCTGTGTGAGCCCCTCCAGGATATGGCACATGTGCTGTGGGCGGGACCTCCGGGAAATGGGATATGTGCTGTGTGAGGGTCCTCCGGGAGATGGGACATGTGTTGTGTGAGGGTCCTCCGGGAGATGGGACATGTGCTGTGTGAGTCCCTCTGGGAGATGGGACATGTGCTGTGTGAGGGTCCTCCGGGAGATGGGACATGTGTTGTGTGAGGGTCCTCCGGGAGATGGGACATGTGCTGTGTGAGTCCCTCTGGGAGATGGGACATGTGTTGTGTGAGGGTCCTCTGGGAGATGGGACATGTGCTGTGTGAAGGTCTTCCGGGAGATGGGACATGTGCTGTGTGAGGGTCCTCCGGGAGATGGGACATGTGTTGTGTGAGTCCCTCTGGGAGATGGGACATGAACTGTGTGAGTCCCTCTGGGAGGTGGGACATGTGCTGTGTGAGGGTCCTCTGGGAGATGGGACAGATGCTGTGTGAAGGTCCTCCGGGAGATGGGACATGTGCTGTGTGATGGTCCGCCGGGAGATGGGACATGTGCAGTGTGATTGTCCTCCGGGAGATGGGACATGTGTTGTGTGAGTGTCCTCCGGGAGATGGGACATGTGCTGTGTGAGTCCCTCTGGGAGATGGGACATGTGCTGTGTGAGGGTCCTCTGGGAGATGGGAAATGTGCTGTGTGAAGGTCTTCCGGGAGATGGGACATGTGCTGTGTGAGGGTCCTCCGGGAGATGGGACATGTGCTGTGTGAGGGTCCACCGTGAGATGGGACATGTGCTGTGTGAGGGTCCTCCGGGAGATGGGACATGTACTGTGTGAGTCCCTCTGTGAGGTGGGACATGTGCTGTGTGAAGGTCCTCCGGGAGATGGGACATGTGCTGTGTGAGGGTCCTCCGGGAGATGGGACATGTGCAGTGTGAGGGTCCTCCGGGAGATGGGACATGTGCTGTGTGAGCCCCTCCAGGATATGGCACATGTGCTGTGGGCGGGACCTCCGGGAAATGGGACATGTGCTGTGTGAGGGTCCTCCGGGAGATGGGACATGTGTTGTGTGAGGGTCCTCCGGGAGATGGGACATGTGCTGTGTGAAGGTCCGAAGGGAGATGGGACATGTGCTGTGTGAGGGTCCTCTGGGAGATGGGACATGTGCAGTGTGAGGGTCCTCCGGGAGATGGGACATGTGCTGTGTGAGCCCCTCCAGGAGATGGCACATGTGCTGTGGGCGGGACCTCCGGGAAATGGGACATGTGCAGTGTGATTGTCCTCCGGGAGATGGGACATGTGTTATGTGAGTGTCCTCCGGGAGATGGGACATGTGCTGTGTGAGACCCTCTGGGAGATGGGACATGTGCTGTGTGAGGGTCCTCTGGGAGATGGGAAATGTGCTGTGTGAAGGTCTTCCGGGAGATGGGACATGTGCTGTGTGAGGGTCCTCCGGGAGATGGGACATGTGCTGTGTGAGGGTCCACCGGGAGATGGGACATGTGCTGTGTGAGGGTCCTCCGGGAGATGGGACATGAACTGTGTGAGTCCCTCTGTGAGGTGGGACATGTGCTGTGTGAAGGTCCTCCGGGAGATGGGTCATGTGCTGTGTGAGGGTCCTCCGGGAGATGGGATATGTGCAGTGTGAGGGTCCTCCGGGAGATGGGACATGTGCTGTGTGAGCCCCTCCAGGATATGGCACATGTGCTGTGGGCGGGACCTCCGGGAAATGGGACATGTGCTGTGTGAGGGTCCTCCGGGAGATGGGACATGTGTTGTGTGAGGGTCCTCCGGGAGATGGGACATGTGCTGTGTGAAGGTCCTAAGGGAGATGGGACATGTGCTGTGTGAGGGTCCTCTGGGAGATGGGACATGTGCAGTGTGAGGGTCCTCCGGGAGATGGGACATGTGCTGTGTGAGCCCCTCCAGGAGATGGCACATGTGCTGTGGGCGGGACCTCCGGGAAATGGGACATGTGCTGTGTGAGGGTCCTCCGGGAGATGGGACATGTGCTGTGTGAGGGTCCACCGGGAGATGGGACATGTGCTGTGTGAGGGTCCTCCGGGAGATGGGACATGAACTGTGTGAGTCCCTCTGTGAGGTGGGACATGTGCTGTGTGAAGGTCCTCCGGGAGATGGGACATGTGCTGTGTGAGGGTCCTCCTGGTGATGGGACATGTGCAGTGTGAGGGTCCTCCGGGAGATGGGACATGTGCTGTGTGAGCCCCTCCAGGATATGGCACATGTGCTGTGGGCGGGACCTCCGGGAAATGGGACATGTGCTGTGTGAGTGTCCTCCGGGAGATGGGACATGTGTTGTGTGAGGGTCCTCCGGGAGATGGGACATGTGCTGTGTGAGTGCCTCTGGGAGATGGGACATGTGCTGTGTGAGGGTCCTCCGGGAGATGGGACATGTGTTGTGTGAGGGTCTTCCGGAAGATGGGACATGTGCTGTGTGAGTCCCTCTGGGAGATGGGACATGTGCTGTGTGAGAGTCCTCTGGGAGATGGGACATGTGCTGTGTGAAGGTCTTCCGGGAGATGGGACATGTGCTGTGTGAGGGTCCTCCGGGAGATGGGACATGTGCTGTGTGAGGGTCCTCCGGGAGATGGGACATGTGCTGTGTGAGTGTCCTCCGGGAGATGGGACATGTGCAGTGTCAGGGTCCTCTGGGAGATGGGACATGTGCCGTGTGAGGGTCCTCCAGGATATGGGACATGTGCTGTGGGCGGAACCTCCGGGAAATGGGACATGTGCTGTGTGAGGGTCCTCCGGGAGATGGGACATGTGCTGTGTGAGGATCCTCTGGGAGATGGGACATGTGCTGTCTGAGTTTCCTCCGGGAGATGGAACACGTGCTGTCTGAAGTTCCTCCGGGAGATGGGACATCTGCTGTGTGAGGGTCCTCCGGGAGATGGGACATGTGCTGTGTGACGGTCCTCCGGGAGATGGGACATGAACTGTGTGAGTCCCTCTGGGAGGTGGGACATGTGCTGTGTGAAGGTCCTCCGGGAGATGGGACATGTGCTGTGTGAGGGTCCTCCGGGAGATGGGACATGTGCAGTGTGAGGGTCCTCCGGGAGATGGGACATGTTCTGTGTGAGCCCCTCCAGGATATGGCACATGTGCTGTGGGCGGGACCTCCGGGAAATGGGATATGTGCTGTGTGAGGGTCCTCCGGGAGATGGGACATGTGTTGTGTGAGGGTCCTCCGGGAGATGGGACATGTGCTGTGTGAGTCCCTCTGGGAGATGGGACATGTGCTGTGTGAGGGTCCTCCGGGAGATGGGACATGTGTTGTGTGAGGGTCCTCCGGGAGATGGGACATGTGCTGTGTGAGTCCCTCTGGGAGATGGGACATGTGTTGTGTGAGGGTCCTCTGGGAGATGGGACATGTGCTGTGTGAAGGTCTTCCGGGAGATGGGACATGTGCTGTGTGAGGGTCCTCCGGGAGATGGGACATGTGTTGTGTGAGTCCCTCTGGGAGATGGGACATGAACTGTGTGAGTCCCTCTGGGAGGTGGGACATGTGCTGTGTGAGGGTCCTCTGGGAGATGGGACAGATGCTGTGTGAAGGTCCTCCGGGAGATGGGACATGTGCTGTGTGAGGGTCCGCCGGGAGATGGGACATGTGCAGTGTGATTGTCCTCCGGGAGATGGGACATGTGTTGTGTGAGTGTCCTCCGGGAGATGGGACATGTGCTGTGTGAGTCCCTCTGGGAGATGGGACATGTGCTGTGTGAGGGTCCTCTGGGAGATGGGAAATGTGCTGTGTGAAGGTCTTCCGGGAGATGGGACATGTGCTGTGTGAGGGTCCTCCGGGAGATGGGACATGTGCTGTGTGAGGGTCCACCGTGAGATGGGACATGTGCTGTGTGAGGGTCCTCCGGGAGATGGGACATGAACTGTGTGAGTCCCTCTGTGAGGTGGGACATGTGCTGTGTGAAGGTCCTCCGGGAGATGGGACATGTGCTGTGTGAGGGTCCTCCGGGAGATGGGACATGTGCAGTGTGAGGGTCCTCCGGGAGATGGGACATGTGCTGTGTGAGCCCCTCCAGGATATGGCACATGTGCTGTGGGCGGGACCTCCGGGAAATGGGACATGTGCTGTGTGAGGGTCCTCCGGGAGATGGGACATGTGTTGTGTGAGGGTCCTCCGGGAGATGGGACATGTGCTGTGTGAAGGTTCGAAGGGAGATGGGACATGTGCTGTGTGAGGGTCCTCTGGGAGATGGGACATGTGCAGTGTGAGGGTCCTCCGGGAGATGGGACATGTGCTGTGTGAGCCCCTCCAGGAGATGGCACATGTGCTGTGGGCGGGACCTCCGGGAAATGGGACATGTGCTGTGTGAGGGTCCTCCGGGAGATGGGACATGTGTTGTGTGAGGGTCCTCCGGGAGATGGGACATGTGCTGTGTGAGTCCCTCTGGGAGATGGGACATGTGCTGTGTGAGGGTCCTCCGGGAGATGGGACATGTGCAGTGTCAGGGTCCTCTGGGAGATGGGACATGTGCCGTGTGAGGGTCCTCCAGGATATGGGACATGTGCTGTGGGCGGAACCTCCGGGAAATGGGACATGTGCTGTGTGAGGGTCCTCCGGGAGATGGGACATGTGCTGTGTGAGGGTCCTCTGGGAGATGGGACATGTGCTGTCTGAGTTTCCTCCGGGAGATGGAACACGTGCTGTCTGAAGTTCCTCCGGGAGATGGGACATGTGCTGTGTGAGGGTCCTCCGGGAGATGGGACATGTGCTGTGTGAGGGTCCTCCGGGAGATGGGACATGTGCAGTGTGAGGGTCCTCCGGGAGATGGGACATGTGCTGTGTGAGTGTCCTCCGGGAGATGGGACATGTGCAGTGTGAGGGTCCTCCAGGATGTGGGACATGTGCTGTGTAAGGATACTCCGGGAGATGGGACATGTGCTGTGTGCGGGTCCTCTGGGAGATGGGACATGTGCTGTGTGAGGGTCTTCTGGGAGATGGGACATGTACTGTGTGAGGGTCCTCCGGGAGATGGGACATGTGTTGTGTGAGTCCCTCTGGGAGATTGGACATGAACTGTGTGAGTCCCTCTGGGAGGTGGGACATGTGCTGTGTGAGGGTCCTCTGGGAGATGGGACATGTGCTGTGTGAGGGTCCTCCGGGAGATGGGACATGTGCAGTGTGAGTGTCCTCCGGGAGATGGGACATGTGCAGTGTGAGGGTCCTCCGGGAGATGGGACATGTGCTGTGTGAAGGTCCTCCGGGAGATGGGACATGTGCTGTGTGAGGGTCCTCCGGGAGATGGGACATGTGCAGTGTGAGGGTCTTCCGGGAGATGGGACATGTGCTGTGTGAGCCCCTCCAGGATATGGCACATGTGCTGTGGGCGGGACCTCCGGGAAATGGGACATGTGCTGTGTGAGGGTCCTCCGGGAGATGGGACATGTGTTGTGTGAGGGTCCTCCGGGAGATGGGACATGTGCTGTGTGAAGGTCCGAAGGGAGATGGGACATGTGCTGTCTGAGGGTCCTCTGGGAGATGGGACATGTGCAGTGTGAGGGTCCTCCGGGAGATGGGACATGTGCTGTGTGAGCCCCTCCAGGAGATGGCACATGTGCTGTGGGCGGGACCTCCGGGAAATGGGACATGTGCTGTGTGAGGGTCCTCCGGGAGATGGGACATGTGTTGTGTGAGGGTCCTCCGGGAGATGGGACATGTGCTGTGTGAGTCCCTCTGGGAGATGGGACATGTGCTGTGTGAGGGTCCTCCGGGAGATGGGACATGTGCAGTGTCAGGGTCCTCTGGGAGATGGGACATGTGCCGTGTGAGGGTCCTCCAGGATATGGGACATGTGCTGTGGGCGGAACCTCCGGGAAATGGGACATGTGCTGTGTGAGGGTCCTCCGGGAGATGGGACATGTGCTGTGTGAGGGTCCTCTGGGAGATGGGACATGTGCTGTCTGAGTTTCCTCCGGGAGATGGAACACGTGCTGTCTGAAGTTCCTCCGGGAGATGGGACATGTGCTGTGTGAGGGTCCTCCGGGAGATGGGACATGTGCTGTGTGAGGGTCCTCCGGGAGATGGGACATGTGCAGTGTGAGGGTCCTCCGGGAGATGGGACATGTGCTGTGTGAGTGTCCTCCGGGAGATGGGACATGTGCAGTGTGATTGTCCTCCGGGAGATGGGACATGTGTTATGTGAGTGTCCTCCGGGAGATGGGACATGTGCTGTGTGAGACCCTCTGGGAGATGGGACATGTGCTGTGTGAGGGTCCTCTGGGAGATGGGAAATGTGCTGTGTGAAGGTCTTCCGGGAGATGGGACATGTGCTGTGTGAGGGTCCTCCGGGAGATGGGACATGTGCTGTGTGAGGGTCCACCGGGAGATGGGACATGTGCTGTGTGAGGGTCCTCCGGGAGATGGGACATGAACTGTGTGAGTCCCTCTGTGAGGTGGGACATGTGCTGTGTGAAGGTCCTCCGGGAGATGGGACATGTGCTGTGTGAGGGTCCTCCGGGAGATGGGATATGTGCAGTGTGAGGGTCCTCCGGGAGATGGGACATGTGCTGTGTGAGCCCCTCCAGGATATGGCACATGTGCTGTGGGCGGGACCTCCGGGAAATGGGACATGTGCTGTGTGAGGGTCCTCCGGGAGATGGGACATGTGTTGTGTGAGGGTCCTCCGGGAGATGGGACATGTGCTGTGTGAAGGTCCTAAGGGAGATGGGACATGTGCTGTGTGAGGGTCCTCTGGGAGATGGGACATGTGCAGTGTGAGGGTCCTCCGGGAGATGGGACATGTGCTGTGTGAGCCCCTCCAGGAGATGGCACATGTGCTGTGGGCGGGACCTCCGGGAAATGGGACATGTGCTGTGTGAGGGTCCTCCGGGAGATGGGACATGTGCTGTGTGAGGGTCCACCGGGAGATGGGACATGTGCTGTGTGAGGGTCCTCCGGGAGATGGGACATGAACTGTGTGAGTCCCTCTGTGAGGTGGGACATGTGCTGTGTGAAGGTCCTCCGGGAGATGGGACATGTGCTGTGTGAGGGTCCTCCTGGTGATGGGACATGTGCAGTGTGAGGGTCCTCCGGGAGATGGGACATGTGCTGTGTGAGCCCCTCCAGGATATGGCACATGTGCTGTGGGCGGGACCTCCGGGAAATGGGACATGTGCTGTGTGAGTGTCCTCCGGGAGATGGGACATGTGTTGTGTGAGGGTCCTCCGGGAGATGGGACATGTGCTGTGTGAGTGCCTCTGGGAGATGGGACATGTGCTGTGTGAGGGTCCTCCGGGAGATGGGACATGTGTTGTGTGAGGGTCCTCCGGAAGATGGGACATGTGCTGTGTGAGTCCCTCTGGGAGATGGGACATGTGCTGTGTGAGAGTCCTCTGGGAGATGGGACATGTGCTGTGTGAAGGTCTTCCGGGAGATGGGACATGTGCTGTGTGAGGGTCCTCCGGGAGATGGGACATGTGCTGTGTGAGGGTCCTCCGGGAGATGGGACATGTGCTGTGTGAGTGTCCTCCGGGAGATGGGACATGTGCAGTGTCAGGGTCCTCTGGGAGATGGGACATGTGCCGTGTGAGGGTCCTCCAGGATATGGGACATGTGCTGTGGGCGGAACCTCCGGGAAATGGGACATGTGCTGTGTGAGGGTCCTCCGGGAGATGGGACATGTGCTGTGTGAGGATCCTCTGGGAGATGGGACATGTGCTGTCTGAGTTTCCTCCGGGAGATGGAACACGTGCTGTCTGAAGTTCCTCCGGGAGATGGGACATCTGCTGTGTGAGGGTCCTCCGGGAGATGGGACATGTGCTGTGTGACGGTCCTCCGGGAGATGGGACATGAACTGTGTGAGTCCCTCTGGGAGGTGGGACATGTGCTGTGTGAAGGTCCTCCGGGAGATGGGACATGTGCTGTGTGAGGGTCCTCCGGGAGATGGGACATGTGCAGTGTGAGGGTCCTCCGGGAGATGGGACATGTTCTGTGTGAGCCCCTCCAGGATATGGCACATGTGCTGTGGGCGGGACCTCCGGGAAATGGGATATGTGCTGTGTGAGGGTCCTCCGGGAGATGGGACATGTGTTGTGTGAGGGTCCTCCGGGAGATGGGACATGTGCTGTGTGAGTCCCTCTGGGAGATGGGACATGTGCTGTGTGAGGGTCCTCCGGGAGATGGGACATGTGTTGTGTGAGGGTCCTCCGGGAGATGGGACATGTGCTGTGTGAGTCCCTCTGGGAGATGGGACATGTGTTGTGTGAGGGTCCTCTGGGAGATGGGACATGTGCTGTGTGAAGGTCTTCCGGGAGATGGGACATGTGCTGTGTGAGGGTCCTCCGGGAGATGGGACATGTGTTGTGTGAGTCCCTCTGGGAGATGGGACATGAACTGTGTGAGTCCCTCTGGGAGGTGGGACATGTGCTGTGTGAGGGTCCTCTGGGAGATGGGACAGATGCTGTGTGAAGGTCCTCCGGGAGATGGGACATGTGCTGTGTGAGGGTCCGCCGGGAGATGGGACATGTGCAGTGTGATTGTCCTCCGGGAGATGGGACATGTGTTGTGTGAGTGTCCTCCGGGAGATGGGACATGTGCTGTGTGAGTCCCTCTGGGAGATGGGACATGTGCTGTGTGAGGGTCCTCTGGGAGATGGGAAATGTGCTGTGTGAAGGTCTTCCGGGAGATGGGACATGTGCTGTGTGAGGGTCCTCCGGGAGATGGGACATGTGCTGTGTGAGGGTCCACCGTGAGATGGGACATGTGCTGTGTGAGGGTCCTCCGGGAGATGGGACATGAACTGTGTGAGTCCCTCTGTGAGGTGGGACATGTGCTGTGTGAAGGTCCTCCGGGAGATGGGACATGTGCTGTGTGAGGGTCCTCCGGGAGATGGGACATGTGCAGTGTGAGGGTCCTCCGGGAGATGGGACATGTGCTGTGTGAGCCCCTCCAGGATATGGCACATGTGCTGTGGGCGGGACCTCCGGGAAATGGGACATGTGCTGTGTGAGGGTCCTCCGGGAGATGGGACATGTGTTGTGTGAGGGTCCTCCGGGAGATGGGACATGTGCTGTGTGAAGGTTCGAAGGGAGATGGGACATGTGCTGTGTGAGGGTCCTCTGGGAGATGGGACATGTGCAGTGTGAGGGTCCTCCGGGAGATGGGACATGTGCTGTGTGAGCCCCTCCAGGAGATGGCACATGTGCTGTGGGCGGGACCTCCGGGAAATGGGACATGTGCTGTGTGAGGGTCCTCCGGGAGATGGGACATGTGTTGTGTGAGGGTCCTCCGGGAGATGGGACATGTGCTGTGTGAGTCCCTCTGGGAGATGGGACATGTGCTGTGTGAGGGTCCTCCGGGAGATGGGACATGTGCAGTGTCAGGGTCCTCTGGGAGATGGGACATGTGCCGTGTGAGGGTCCTCCAGGATATGGGACATGTGCTGTGGGCGGAACCTCCGGGAAATGGGACATGTGCTGTGTGAGGGTCCTCCGGGAGATGGGACATGTGCTGTGTGAGGGTCCTCTGGGAGATGGGACATGTGCTGTCTGAGTTTCCTCCGGGAGATGGAACACGTGCTGTCTGAAGTTCCTCCGGGAGATGGGACATGTGCTGTGTGAGGGTCCTCCGGGAGATGGGACATGTGCTGTGTGAGGGTCCTCCGGGAGATGGGACATGTGCAGTGTGAGGGTCCTCCGGGAGATGGGACATGTGCTGTGTGAGTGTCCTCCGGGAGATGGGACATGTGCAGTGTGAGGGTCCTCCAGGATGTGGGACATGTGCTGTGTAAGGATACTCCGGGAGATGGGACATGTGCTGTGTGCGGGTCCTCTGGGAGATGGGACATGTGCTGTGTGAGGGTCTTCTGGGAGATGGGACATGTACTGTGTGAGGGTCCTCCGGGAGATGGGACATGTGTTGTGTGAGTCCCTCTGGGAGATTGGACATGAACTGTGTGAGTCCCTCTGGGAGGTGGGACATGTGCTGTGTGAGGGTCCTCTGGGAGATGGGACATGTGCTGTGTGAGGGTCCTCCGGGAGATGGGACATGTGCAGTGTGAGTGTCCTCCGGGAGATGGGACATGTGCAGTGTGAGGGTCCTCCGGGAGATGGGACATGTGCTGTGTGAAGGTCCTCCGGGAGATGGGACATGTGCTGTGTGAGGGTCCTCCGGGAGATGGGACATGTGCAGTGTGAGGGTCTTCCGGGAGATGGGACATGTGCTGTGTGAGCCCCTCCAGGATATGGCACATGTGCTGTGGGCGGGACCTCCGGGAAATGGGACATGTGCTGTGTGAGGGTCCTCCGGGAGATGGGACATGTGTTGTGTGAGGGTCCTCCGGGAGATGGGACATGTGCTGTGTGAAGGTCCGAAGGGAGATGGGACATGTGCTGTGTGAGGGTCCTCTGGGAGATGGGACATGTGCAGTGTGAGGGTCCTCCGGGAGATGGGACATGTGCTGTGTGAGCCCCTCCAGGAGATGGCACATGTGCTGTGGGCGGGACCTCCGGGAAATGGGACATGTGCTGTGTGAGGGTCCTCCGGGAGATGGGACATGTGTTGTGTGAGGGTCCTCCGGGAGATGGGACATGTGCTGTGTGAGTCCCTCTGGGAGATGGGACATGTGCTGTGTGAGGGTCCTCCGGGAGATGGGACATGTGCAGTGTCAGGGTCCTCTGGGAGATGGGACATGTGCCGTGTGAGGGTCCTCCAGGATATGGGACATGTGCTGTGGGCGGAACCTCCGGGAAATGGGACATGTGCTGTGTGAGGGTCCTCCGGGAGATGGGACATGTGCTGTGTGAGGGTCCTCTGGGAGATGGGACATGTGCTGTCTGAGTTTCCTCCGGGAGATGGAACACGTGCTGTCTGAAGTTCCTCCGGGAGATGGGACATGTGCTGTGTGAGGGTCCTCCGGGAGATGGGACATGTGCTGTGTGAGGGTCCTCCGGGAGATGGGACATGTGCAGTGTGAGGGTCCTCCGGGAGATGGGACATGTGCTGTGTGAGTGTCCTCCGGGAGATGGGACATGTGCAGTGTGAGGGTCCTCCAGGATGTGGGACATGTGCTGTGTAAGGATACTCCGGGAGATGGGACATGTGCTGTGTGCGGGTCCTCTGGGAGATGGGACATGTGCTGTGTGAGGGTCTTCTGGGAGATGGGACATGTACTGTGTGAGGGTCCTCCGGGAGATGGGACATGTGTTGTGTGAGTCCCTCTGGGAGATTGGACATGAACTGTGTGAGTCCCTCTGGGAGGTGGGACATGTGCTGTGTGAGGGTCCTCTGGGAGATGGGACATGTGCTGTGTGAGGGTCCTCCGGGAGATGGGACATGTGCAGTGTGAGTGTCCTCCGGGAGATGGGACATGTGCAGTGTGAGGGTCCTCCGGGAGATGGGACATGTGCTGTGTGAAGGTCCTCCGGGAGATGGGACATGTGCTGTGTGAGGGTCCTCCGGGAGATGGGACATGTGCTGTGTGAGTGTCCTCCGGGAGATGGGACATGTGCAGTGTCAGGGTCCTCTGGGAGATGGGACATGTGCCGTGTGAGGGTCCTCCAGGATATGGGACATGTGCTGTGGGCAGAACCTCCGGGAAATGGGACATGTGCTGTATGAGGGTCCTCCGGGAGATGGGACATGTGTTGTGTGAGGGTCCTCCAGGAGATGGGACATGTGCTGTGTGAGGGTCCTCTGGGAGATGGGACATGTGTTGTGTGAGGGTCCTCCAGGAGATGGGACATGTGCTGTGTGAGGGTCCACCGGGAGATGGGACATGTGCTGTGTGAGGGTCCTCCGGGAGATGGGACATGAACTGTGTGAGTGCCTCTGGGAGGTGGGACATGTGCTGTGTGAAGGTCCTCCGGGAGATGGGACATGTGCTGTGTGAGGGTCCTCTGGGAGATGGGACATGTGCTGTGTGAGCCCCTCCAGGAGATGGCACATGTGCTGTGGGCGGGACCCCCGGGAAATGGGACATGTGCTGTGTGAGGGCCTCCGGGAGATGGGACATGTGTTGTGTGAGGGTCCTCCGGGAGATGGGACATGTGCTGTGTGAGTCCCTCTGGGAGATGGGACATGTGCTGTGTGAGGGTCCTCCGGGAGATGGGACATGTGTTGTGTGAGGGTCCTCCGGGAGATGGGACATGTGCTGTGTGAGTCCCTCTGGGAGATGGGACATGTGCTGTGTGAGGGTCCTCCGGGAGATGGGACATGTGTTGTGTGAGGGTCCTCCGGGAGATGGGATATGTGCTGTGTGAGTCCCTCTGGGAGATGGGACATGTGCTGTGTGAGGGTCCTCTGGGAGATGGGACATGTGCTGTGTGAAGGTCTTCCGGGAGATGGGACATGTGCTGTGTGAGGGTCCTCCGGGAGATGGGACATGTGCTGTGTGAGGGTCCTCCGGGAGATGGGACATGTGCTGTGTGAATGTCCTCCGGGAGATGGGACATGTGCAGTGTCAGGGTCCTCTGGGAGATGGGACATGTGCCGTGTGAGGGTCCTCCAGGATATGGGATATGTGCTGTGGGCGGAACCTCCGGGAAATGGGACATGTGCTGTGTGAGGGTCCTCCGGGAGATGGGACATGTGTTGTGTGAGGGTCCTCCAGGAGATGGGACATGTGCTGTGTGAGGGTCCTCTGGGAGATGGGACATGTGCTGTGTGAGTTTGCTCCGGGAGATGGAACACGTGCTGTCTGAAATTACTCCGGGAGATGGGACATGTGCTGTGTGAGGGTCATCTGGGAGATGGGACATGTGCTGTGTAAGGGTCCTCCGGGAGATGGGACATGTGCTGTGTGAGTATCCTCCGGGAGATGCGACATGTGCTGTGTGAGGGTCCTCTGGGAGATGGGACTTGTGATGTGTGAGGGTCCTCTGGGAGATGGGACATGTGTTGTGTGAGCCCCTCCGGGAGATGGGACATGTGCTGTGTGAGGGTCCTCAGGGAGATGGGACATGTGGTGTGTAAGGATACTCCGGGAGATGGGACATGTGCTGTGTGAGGGTCCTCTGGGAGATGGGACATGTGATGTGTGAGGGTCCTCTGGGAGATGGGACATGTGCTGTGTGAGCCCCTCCGGGAGATGGGACATGTGCTGTGTGAGGGTCCTCTGGGAGATGGGACATGTGCTGTGTGAGGGTCCTCTGGGAGATGGGACATGTACTGTGTGAGGGTCCTCCGGGAGATGGGACACGTGATGTGTGAGGGTCCTCTGGGAGATGGGACATGTGCTGTGTGAGCCCCTCCGGGAGATGGGACATGTGCTGTGTGAGGGTCCTCTGGGAGTTGGGACATGTGTTGTGTGAGTCCCTCTGGGAGATGGGACATGTGCAGTGTGAGGGTCCTCCGGGAGATGGGACATGAACTGTGTGAGTCCCTCTGTGAGGTGGGACATGTGCTGTGTGAAGGTCCTCCGGGAGATGGGACATGTGCTGTGTGAGGGTCCTCCGGGAGATGGGACATGTGCAGTGTGAGGGTCCTCCGGGAGATGGGACATGTGCTGTGTGAGCCCCTCCAGGATATGGCACATGTGCTGTGGGCGGGACCTCCGGGAAATGGGACATGTGCTGTGTGAGGGTCCTCCGGGAGATGGGACATGTGTTGTGTGAGGGTCCTCCGGGAGATGGGACATGTGCTGTGTGAAGGTCCGAAGGGAGATGGGACATGTGCTGTGTGAGGGTCCTCTGGGAGATGGGACATGTGCAGTGTGAGGGTCCTCCGGGAGATGGGACATGTGCTGTGTGAGCCCCTCCAGGAGATGGCACATGTGCTGTGGGCGGGACCTCCGGGAAATGGGACATGTGCTGTGTGAGGGTCCTCCGGGAGATGGGACATGTGTTGTGTGAGGGTCCTCCGGGAGATGGGACATGTGCTGTGTGAGTCCCTCTGGGAGATGGGACATGTGCTGTGTGAGGGTCCTCCGGGAGATGGGACATGTGCAGTGTCAGGGTCCTCTGGGAGATGGGACATGTGCCGTGTGAGGGTCCTCCAGGATATGGGACATGTGCTGTGGGCGGAACCTCCGGGAAATGGGACATGTGCTGTGTGAGGGTCCTCCGGGAGATGGGACATGTGCTGTGTGAGGGTCCTCTGGGAGATGGGACATGTGCTGTCTGAGTTTCCTCCGGGAGATGGAACACGTGCTGTCTGAAGTTCCTCCGGGAGATGGGACATGTGCTGTGTGAGGGTCCTCCGGGAGATGGGACATGTGCTGTGTGAGGGTCCTCCGGGAGATGGGACATGTGCAGTGTGAGGGTCCTCCGGGAGATGGGACATGTGCTGTGTGAGTGTCCTCCGGGAGATGGGACATGTGCAGTGTGCGGGTCCTCTGGGAGATGGGACATGTGCCGTGTGAGGGTCCTCCAGGATATGGGACATGTGCTGTGTAAGGATACTCCGGGAGATGGGACATGTGCTGTGTGCGGAACCTCCGGGAAATGGGACATGTGCTGTGTGAGGGTCCTCCGGGAGATGGGACATGTACTGTGTGAGGGTCCTCCGGGAGATGGGACATGTGTTGTGTGAGTCCCTCTGGGAGATTGGACATGTGCTGTGTGAGTTTGCTCCGGGAGATGGAACACGTGCTGTTTGAAATTACTCCGGGAGATGGGACATGTGCTGTGTGAGGGTCATCTGGGAGATGGGACATGTGCTGTGTAAGGGTCCTCCGGGAGATGGGACATGTGCTGTGTGAGTATCCTCCGGGAGATGCGACATGTGCTGTGTGAGGGTCCTCTGGGAGATGGGACTTGTGATGTGTGAGGGTCCTCTGGGAGATGGGACATGTGTTGTGTGAGCCCCTCCGGGAGATGGGACATGTGCTGTGTGAGGGTCCTCAGGGAGATGGGACATGTGGTGTGTAAGGATACTCCGGGAGATGGGACATGTGCTCTGTGAGGGTCCTCTGGGAGATGGGACATGTGATGTGTGAGGGTCCTCTGGGAGATGGGACATGTGCTGTGTGAGCCCCTCCGGGAGATGGGACATGTGCTGTGTGAGGGTCCTCTGGGAGATGGGACATGTGCTGTGTGAGGGTCCTCTGGGAGATGGGACATGTACTGTGTGAGGGTCCTCCGGGAGATGGGACACGTGATGTGTGAGGGTCCTCTGGGAGATGGGACATGTGCTGTGTGAGCCCCTCCGGGAGATGGGACATGTGCTGTGTGAGGGTCCTCTTGGAGTTGGGACATGTGTTGTGTGAGTCCCTCTGGGAGATGGGACATGAACTGTGTGAGTCCCTCTGGGAGGTGGGACATGTGCTGTGTGAGGGTCCTCTGGGAGATGGGACATATGCTGTGTGAAGGTCCTCCGAGAGATGCGACATGTGCTGTGTGAGGGTCCTCCGGGAGATGGGACATGTGCAGTGTGAGGGTCCTCCGGGAGATGGGACATGTGCTGTGTGAGTGTCCTCCGGGAGATGGAACACGTGCTGTCTGAAGTTCCTCCGGGAGATGGGACATGTGCAGTGTGAGGGTCCTCCGGGAGATGGGACATGAACTGTGTGAGTCCCTCTGTGAGGTGGGACATGTGCTGTGTGAAGGTCCTCCGGGAGATGGGACATGTGCTGTGTGAGGGTCCTCCGGGAGATGGGACATGTGCAGTGTGAGGGTCCTCCGGGAGATGGGACATGTGCTGTGTGAGCCCCTCCAGGATATGGCACATGTGCTGTGGGCGGGACCTCCGGGAAATGGGACATGTGCTGTGTGAGGGTCCTCCGGGAGATGGGACATGTGTTGTGTGAGGGTCCTCCGGGAGATGGGACATGTGCTGTGTGAAGGTCCGATGGGAGATGGGACATGTGCAGTGTGAGGGTCCTCCGGGAGATGGGACATGTGCTGTGTGAGCCCCTCCAGGAGATGGCACATGTGCTGTGGGCGGGACCTCCGGGAAATGGGACATGTGCTGTGTGAGTGTCCTCCGGGAGATGGGACATGTGTTGTGTGAGGGTCCTCCGGGAGATGGGACATGTGCTGTGTGAGTCCCTCTGGGAGATGGGACATGTGCTGTGTGAGGGTCCTCCGGGAGATGGGACATGTGCAGTGTCAGGGTCCTCTGGGAGATGGGACATGTGCCGTGTGAGGGTCCTCCAGGATATGGGACATGTGCTGTGGGCGGAACCTCCGGGAAATGGGACATGTGCTGTGTGAGGGTCCTCCGGGAGATGGGACATGTGCTGTGTGAGGGTCCTCTGGGAGATGGGACATGTGCTGTCTGAGTTTCCTCCGGGAGATGGAACACGTGCTGTCTGAAGTTCCTCCGGGAGATGGGACATGTGCTGTGTGAGGGTCCTCCGGGAGATGGGACATGTGCTGTGTGAGGGTCCTCCGGGAGATGGGACATGTGCAGTGTGAGGGTCCTCCGGGAGATGGGACATGTGCTGTGTGAGTGTCCTCCGGGAGATGGGACATGTGCAGTGTGCGGGTCCTCTGGGAAATGGGACATGTGCCGTGTGAGGGTCCTCCAGGATATGGGACATGTGCTGTGTAAGGATACTCCGGGAGATGGGACATGTGCTGTGTGCGGGTCCTCTGGGAGATGGGACATGTGCTGTGTGAGGGTCTTCTGGGAGATGGGACATGTACTGTGTGAGGGTCCTCCGGGAGATGGGACATGTGTTGTGTGAGTCCCTCTGGGAGATTGGACATGAACTGTGTGAGTCCCTCTGGGAGGTGGGACATGTGCTGTGTGAGGGTCCTCTGGGAGATGGGACATGTGCTGTGTGAGGGTCCTCCGGGAGATGGGACATGTGCAGTGTGAGTGTCCTCCGGGAGATGGGACATGTGCAGTGTGAGGGTCCTCCGGGAGATGGGACATGTGCTGTGTGAAGGTCCTCCGGGAGATGGGACATGTGCTGTGTGAGGGTCCTCCGGGAGATGGGACATGTGCAGTGTGAGGGTCTTCCGGGAGATGGGACATGTGCTGTGTGAGCCCCTCCAGGATATGGCACATGTGCTGTGGGCGGGACCTCCGGGAAATGGGACATGTGCTGTGTGAGGGTCCTCCGGGAGATGGGACATGTGTTGTGTGAGGGTCCTCCGGGAGATGGGACATGTGCTGTGTGAAGGTCCGAAGGGAGATGGGACATGTGCTGTGTGAGGGTCCTCTGGGAGATGGGACATGTGCAGTGTGAGGGTCCTCCGGGAGATGGGACATGTGCTGTGTGAGCCCCTCCAGGAGATGGCACATGTGCTGTGGGCGGGACCTCCGGGAAATGGGACATGTGCTGTGTGAGGGTCCTCCGGGAGATGGGACATGTGTTGTGTGAGGGTCCTCCGGGAGATGGGACATGTGCTGTGTGAGTCCCTCTGGGAGATGGGACATGTGCTGTGTGAGGGTCCTCCGGGAGATGGGACATGTGCAGTGTCAGGGTCCTCTGGGAGATGGGACATGTGCCGTGTGAGGGTCCTCCAGGATATGGGACATGTGCTGTGGGCGGAACCTCCGGGAAATGGGACATGTGCTGTGTGAGGGTCCTCCGGGAGATGGGACATGTGCTGTGTGAGGGTCCTCTGGGAGATGGGACATGTGCTGTCTGAGTTTCCTCCGGGAGATGGAACACGTGCTGTCTGAAGTTCCTCCGGGAGATGGGACATGTGCTGTGTGAGGGTCCTCCGGGAGATGGGACATGTGCTGTGTGAGGGTCCTCCGGGAGATGGGACATGTGCAGTGTGAGGGTCCTCCGGGAGATGGGACATGTGCTGTGTGAGTGTCCTCCGGGAGATGGGACATGTGCAGTGTGAGGGTCCTCCAGGATGTGGGACATGTGCTGTGTAAGGATACTCCGGGAGATGGGACATGTGCTGTGTGCGGGTCCTCTGGGAGATGGGACATGTGCTGTGTGAGGGTCTTCTGGGAGATGGGACATGTACTGTGTGAGGGTCCTCCGGGAGATGGGACATGTGTTGTGTGAGTCCCTCTGGGAGATTGGACATGAACTGTGTGAGTCCCTCTGGGAGGTGGGACATGTGCTGTGTGAGGGTCCTCTGGGAGATGGGACATGTGCTGTGTGAGGGTCCTCCGGGAGATGGGACATGTGCAGTGTGAGTGTCCTCCGGGAGATGGGACATGTGCAGTGTGTGGGTCCTCCGGGAGATGGGACATGTGCTGTGTGAAGGTCCTCCGGGAGATGGGACATGTGCTGTGTGAGGGTCCTCCGGGAGATGGGACATGTGCTGTGTGAGTGTCCTCCGGGAGATGGGACATGTGCAGTGTCAGGGTCCTCTGGGAGATGGGACATGTGCCGTGTGAGGGTCCTCCAGGATATGGGACATGTGCTGTGGGCAGAACCTCCGGGAAATGGGACATGTGCTGTATGAGGGTCCTCCGGGAGATGGGACATGTGTTGTGTGAGGGTCCTCCAGGAGATGGGACATGTGCTGTGTGAGGGTCCTCTGGGAGATGGGACATGTGTTGTGTGAGGGTCCTCCAGGAGATGGGACATGTGCTGTGTGAGGGTCCACCGGGAGATGGGACATGTGCTGTGTGAGGGTCCTCCGGGAGATGGGACATGAACTGTGTGAGTGCCTCTGGGAGGTGGGACATGTGCTGTGTGAAGGTCCTCCGGGAGATGGGACATGTGCTGTGTGAGGGTCCTCTGGGAGATGGGACATGTGCTGTGTGAGCCCCTCCAGGAGATGGCACATGTGCTGTGGGCGGGACCCCCGGGAAATGGGACATGTGCTGTGTGAGGGCCTCCGGGAGATGGGACATGTGTTGTGTGAGGGTCCTCCGGGAGATGGGACATGTGCTGTGTGAGTCCCTCTGGGAGATGGGACATGTGCTGTGTGAGGGTCCTCCGGGAGATGGGACATGTGTTGTGTGAGGGTCCTCCGGGAGATGGGACATGTGCTGTGTGAGTCCCTCTGGGAGATGGGACATGTGCTGTGTGAGGGTCCTCCGGGAGATGGGACATGTGTTGTGTGAGGGTCCTCCGGGAGATGGGATATGTGCTGTGTGAGTCCCTCTGGGAGATGGGACATGTGCTGTGTGAGGGTCCTCTGGGAGATGGGACATGTGCTGTGTGAAGGTCTTCCGGGAGATGGGACATGTGCTGTGTGAGGGTCCTCCGGGAGATGGGACATGTGCTGTGTGAGGGTCCTCCGGGAGATGGGACATGTGCTGTGTGAATGTCCTCCGGGAGATGGGACATGTGCAGTGTCAGGGTCCTCTGGGAGATGGGACATGTGCCGTGTGAGGGTCCTCCAGGATATGGGATATGTGCTGTGGGCGGAACCTCCGGGAAATGGGACATGTGCTGTGTGAGGGTCCTCCGGGAGATGGGACATGTGTTGTGTGAGGGTCCTCCAGGAGATGGGACACGTGCTGTGTGAGGGTCCTCTGGGAGATGGGACATGTGCTGTGTGAGTTTGCTCCGGGAGATGGAACACGTGCTGTCTGAAATTACTCCGGGAGATGGGACATGTGCTGTGTGAGGGTCATCTGGGAGATGGGACATGTGCTGTGTAAGGGTCCTCCGGGAGATGGGACATGTGCTGTGTGAGTATCCTCCGGGAGATGCGACATGTGCTGTGTGAGGGTCCTCTGGGAGATGGGACTTGTGATGTGTGAGGGTCCTCTGGGAGATGGGACATGTGTTGTGTGAGCCCCTCCGGGAGATGGGACATGTGCTGTGTGAGGGTCCTCAGGGAGATGGGACATGTGGTGTGTAAGGATACTCCGGGAGATGGGACATGTGCTGTGTGAGGGTCCTCTGGGAGATGGGACATGTGATGTGTGAGGGTCCTCTGGGAGATGGGACATGTGCTGTGTGAGCCCCTCCGGGAGATGGGACATGTGCTGTGTGAGGGTCCTCTGGGAGATGGGACATGTGCTGTGTGAGGGTCCTCTGGGAGATGGGACATGTACTGTGTGAGGGTCCTCCGGGAGATGGGACACGTGATGTGTGAGGGTCCTCTGGGAGATGGGACATGTGCTGTGTGAGCCCCTCCGGGAGATGGGACATGTGCTGTGTGAGGGTCCTCTGGGAGTTGGGACATGTGTTGTGTGAGTCCCTCTGGGAGATGGGACATGTGCAGTGTGAGGGTCCTCCGGGAGATGGGACATGAACTGTGTGAGTCCCTCTGTGAGGTGGGACATGTGCTGTGTGAAGGTCCTCCGGGAGATGGGACATGTGCTGTGTGAGGGTCCTCCGGGAGATGGGACATGTGCAGTGTGAGGGTCCTCCGGGAGATGGGACATGTGCTGTGTGAGCCCCTCCAGGATATGGCACATGTGCTGTGGGCGGGACCTCCGGGAAATGGGACATGTGCTGTGTGAGGGTCCTCCGGGAGATGGGACATGTGTTGTGTGAGGGTCCTCCGGGAGATGGGACATGTGCTGTGTGAAGGTCCGAAGGGAGATGGGACATGTGCTGTGTGAGGGTCCTCTGGGAGATGGGACATGTGCAGTGTGAGGGTCCTCCGGGAGATGGGACATGTGCTGTGTGAGCCCCTCCAGGAGATGGCACATGTGCTGTGGGCGGGACCTCCGGGAAATGGGACATGTGCTGTGTGAGGGTCCTCCGGGAGATGGGACATGTGTTGTGTGAGGGTCCTCCGGGAGATGGGACATGTGCTGTGTGAGTCCCTCTGGGAGATGGGACATGTGCTGTGTGAGGGTCCTCCGGGAGATGGGACATGTGCAGTGTCAGGGTCCTCTGGGAGATGGGACATGTGCCGTGTGAGGGTCCTCCAGGATATGGGACATGTGCTGTGGGCGGAACCTCCGGGAAATGGGACATGTGCTGTGTGAGGGTCCTCCGGGAGATGGGACATGTGCTGTGTGAGGGTCCTCTGGGAGATGGGACATGTGCTGTCTGAGTTTCCTCCGGGAGATGGAACACGTGCTGTCTGAAGTTCCTCCGGGAGATGGGACATGTGCTGTGTGAGGGTCCTCCGGGAGATGGGACATGTGCTGTGTGAGGGTCCTCCGGGAGATGGGACATGTGCAGTGTGAGGGTCCTCCGGGAGATGGGACATGTGCTGTGTGAGTGTCCTCCGGGAGATGGGACATGTGCAGTGTGCGGGTCCTCTGGGAGATGGGACATGTGCCGTGTGAGGGTCCTCCAGGATATGGGACATGTGCTGTGTAAGGATACTCCGGGAGATGGGACATGTGCTGTGTGCGGAACCTCCGGGAAATGGGACATGTGCTGTGTGAGGGTCCTCCGGGAGATGGGACATGTACTGTGTGAGGGTCCTCCGGGAGATGGGACATGTGTTGTGTGAGTCCCTCTGGGAGATTGGACATGTGCTGTGTGAGTTTGCTCCGGGAGATGGAACACGTGCTGTTTGAAATTACTCCGGGAGATGGGACATGTGCTGTGTGAGGGTCATCTGGGAGATGGGACATGTGCTGTGTAAGGGTCCTCCGGGAGATGGGACATGTGCTGTGTGAGTATCCTCCGGGAGATGCGACATGTGCTGTGTGAGGGTCCTCTGGGAGATGGGACTTGTGATGTGTGAGGGTCCTCTGGGAGATGGGACATGTGTTGTGTGAGCCCCTCCGGGAGATGGGACATGTGCTGTGTGAGGGTCCTCAGGGAGATGGGACATGTGGTGTGTAAGGATACTCCGGGAGATGGGACATGTGCTCTGTGAGGGTCCTCTGGGAGATGGGACATGTGATGTGTGAGGGTCCTCTGGGAGATGGGACATGTGCTGTGTGAGCCCCTCCGGGAGATGGGACATGTGCTGTGTGAGGGTCCTCTGGGAGATGGGACATGTGCTGTGTGAGGGTCCTCTGGGAGATGGGACATGTACTGTGTGAGGGTCCTCCGGGAGATGGGACACGTGATGTGTGAGGGTCCTCTGGGAGATGGGACATGTGCTGTGTGAGCCCCTCCGGGAGATGGGACATGTGCTGTGTGAGGGTCCTCTTGGAGTTGGGACATGTGTTGTGTGAGTCCCTCTGGGAGATGGGACATGAACTGTGTGAGTCCCTCTGGGAGGTGGGACATGTGCTGTGTGAGGGTCCTCTGGGAGATGGGACATATGCTGTGTGAAGGTCCTCCGAGAGATGCGACATGTGCTGTGTGAGGGTCCTCCGGGAGATGGGACATGTGCAGTGTGAGGGTCCTCCGGGAGATGGGACATGTGCTGTGTGAGTGTCCTCCGGGAGATGGAACACGTGCTGTCTGAAGTTCCTCCGGGAGATGGGACATGTGCAGTGTGAGGGTCCTCCGGGAGATGGGACATGAACTGTGTGAGTCCCTCTGTGAGGTGGGACATGTGCTGTGTGAAGGTCCTCCGGGAGATGGGACATGTGCTGTGTGAGGGTCCTCCGGGAGATGGGACATGTGCAGTGTGAGGGTCCTCCGGGAGATGGGACATGTGCTGTGTGAGCCCCTCCAGGATATGGCACATGTGCTGTGGGCGGGACCTCCGGGAAATGGGACATGTGCTGTGTGAGGGTCCTCCGGGAGATGGGACATGTGTTGTGTGAGGGTCCTCCGGGAGATGGGACATGTGCTGTGTGAAGGTCCGATGGGAGATGGGACATGTGCAGTGTGAGGGTCCTCCGGGAGATGGGACATGTGCTGTGTGAGCCCCTCCAGGAGATGGCACATGTGCTGTGGGCGGGACCTCCGGGAAATGGGACATGTGCTGTGTGAGGGTCCTCCGGGAGATGGGACATGTGTTGTGTGAGGGTCCTCCGGGAGATGGGACATGTGCTGTGTGAGTCCCTCTGGGAGATGGGACATGTGCTGTGTGAGGGTCCTCCGGGAGATGGGACATGTGCAGTGTCAGGGTCCTCTGGGAGATGGGACATGTGCCGTGTGAGGGTCCTCCAGGATATGGGACATGTGCTGTGGGCGGAACCTCCGGGAAATGGGACATGTGCTGTGTGAGGGTCCTCCGGGAGATGGGACATGTGCTGTGTGAGGGTCCTCTGGGAGATGGGACATGTGCTGTCTGAGTTTCCTCCGGGAGATGGAACACGTGCTGTCTGAAGTTCCTCCGGGAGATGGGACATGTGCTGTGTGAGGGTCCTCCGGGAGATGGGACATGTGCTGTGTGAGGGTCCTCCGGGAGATGGGACATGTGCAGTGTGAGGGTCCTCCGGGAGATGGGACATGTGCTGTGTGAGTGTCCTCCGGGAGATGGGACATGTGCAGTGTGCGGGTCCTCTGGGAAATGGGACATGTGCCGTGTGAGGGTCCTCCAGGATATGGGACATGTGCTGTGTAAGGATACTCCGGGAGATGGGACATGTGCTGTGTGCGGGTCCTCTGGGAGATGGGACATGTGCTGTGTGAGGGTCTTCTGGGAGATGGGACATGTACTGTGTGAGGGTCCTCCGGGAGATGGGACATGTGTTGTGTGAGTCCCTCTGGGAGATTGGACATGAACTGTGTGAGTCCCTCTGGGAGGTGGGACATGTGCTGTGTGAGGGTCCTCTGGGAGATGGGACATGTGCTGTGTGAGGGTCCTCCGGGAGATGGGACATGTGCAGTGTGAGTGTCCTCCGGGAGATGGGACATGTGCAGTGTGAGGGTCCTCCGGGAGATGGGACATGTGCTGTGTGAAGGTCCTCCGGGAGATGGGACATGTGCTGTGTGAGGGTCCTCCGGGAGATGGGACATGTGCTGTGTGAGTGTCCTCCGGGAGATGGGACATGTGCAGTGTCAGGGTCCTCTGGGAGATGGGACATGTGCCGTGTGAGGGTCCTCCAGGATATGGGACATGTGCTGTGGGCGGAACCTCCGGGAAATGGGACATGTGCTGTATGAGGGTCCTCCGGGAGATGGGACATGTGTTGTGTGAGGGTCCTCCAGGAGATGGGACATGTGCTGTGTGAGGGTCCTCTGGGAGATGGGACATGTGTTGTGTGAGGGTCCTCCAGGAGATGGGACATGTGCTGTGTGAGGGTCCACCGGGAGATGGGACATGTGCTGTGTGAGGGTCCTCCGGGAGATGGGACATGAACTGTGTGAGTGCCTCTGGGAGGTGGGACATGTGCTGTGTGAAGGTCCTCCGGGAGATGGGACATGTGCTGTGTGAGGGTCCTCTGGGAGATGGGACATGTGCTGTGTGAGCCTCTCCAGGAGATGGCACATGTGCTGTGGGCGGGACCTCCGGGAAATGGGACATGTGCTGTGTGAGGGCCTCCGGCAGATGGGACATGTGTTGTGTGAGGGTCCTCCGGGAGATGGGACATGTGCTGTGTGAGTCCCTCTGGGAGATGGGACATGTGCTGTGTGAGGGTCCTCCGGGAGATGGGACATGTGTTGTGTGAGGGTCCTCCGGGAGATGGGATATGTGCTGTGTGAGTCCCTCTGGGAGATGGGACATGTGCTGTGTGAGGGTCCTCTGGGAGATGGGACATGTGCTGTGTGAAGGTCTTCCGGGAGATGGGACATGTGCTGTGTGAGGGTCCTCCGGGAGATGGGACATGTGCTGTGTGAGGGTCCTCCGGGAGATGGGACATGTGCTGTGTGAGTGTCCTCCGGGAGATGGGACATGTGCAGTGTCAGGGTCCTCTGGGAGATGGGACATGTGCCGTGTGAGGGTCCTCCAGGATATGGGATATGTGCTGTGGGCGGAACCTCCGGGAAATGGGACATGTGCTGTGTGAGGGTCCTCCGGGAGATGGGACATGTGTTGTGTGAGGGTCCTCCAGGAGATGGGACATGTGCTGTGTGAGGGTCCTCTGGGAGATGGGACATGTGCTGTGTGAGTTTGCTCCGGGAGATGGAACACGTGCTGTCTGAAATTACTCCGGGAGATGGGACATGTGCTGTGTGAGGGTCATCTGGGAGATGGGACATGTGCTGTGTAAGGGTCCTACGGGAGATGGGACATGTGCTGTGTGAGTATCCTCCGGGAGATGCGACATGTGCTGTGTGAGGGTCCTCTGGGAGATGGGACTTGTGATGTGTGAGGGTCCTCTGGGAGATGGGACATGTGTTGTGTGAGCCCCTCCGGGAGATGGGACATGTGCTGTGTGAGGGTCCTCAGGGAGATGGGACATGTGGTGTGTAAGGATACTCCGGGAGATGGGACATGTGCTGTGTGAGGGTCCTCTGGGAGATGGGACATGTGATGTGTGAGGGTCCTCTGGGAGATGGGACATGTGCTGTGTGAGCCCCTCCGGGAGATGGGACATGTGCTGTGTGAGGGTCCTCTGGGAGATGGGACATGTGCTGTGTGAGGGTCCTCTGGGAGATGGGACATGTACTGTGTGAGGGTCCTCCGGGAGATGGGACACGTGATGTGTGAGGGTCCTCTGGGAGATGGGACATGAACTGTGTGAGTCCCTCTGGGAGGTGGGACATGTGCTGTGTGAGGGTCCTCTGGGAGATGGGACATATGCTGTGTGAAGGTCCTCCGAGAGATGCGACATGTGCTGTGTGAGGGTCCTCCGGGAGATGGGACATGTGCAGTGTGAGGGTCCTCCGGGAGATGGGACATGTGCTGTGTGAGTGTCCTCCGGGAGATGGAACACGTGCTGTCTGAAGTTCCTCCGGGAGATGGGACATGTGCAGTGTGAGGGTCCTCCGGGAGATGGGACATGTGCTGTGTGAGGCTCCTCCGGGAGATGGGACATGTGCAGTGTGAGGGTCCTCCGGGAGATGGGACATGTGCTGTGTGAGTGTCCTCCGGGAGATGGGACATGTGCCGTGTAAGGATACTCCGGGAGATGGGACATGTGCTGTGTGCGGGTCCTCTGGGAGATGGGACATGTGCTGTGTGAGGGTCCTCTGGGAGATGGGACATGTACTGTGTGAGGGTCCTCCGGGAGATGGGACATGTGTTGTGTGAGTCCCTCTGGGAGATTGGACATGAACTGTGTGAGTCCCTCTGGGAGGTGGGACATGTGCTGTGTGAGGGTCCTCTGGGAGATGGGACATGTGCTGTGTGAGGGTCCTCCGGGAGATGGGACATGTGCAGTGTGAGGGTCCTCCGGGAGATGGGACATGTGTTGTGTGAGTGTCCTCCGGGAGATGGGACATGTGCTGTGTGAGTCCCTCTGGGAGATGGGACATGTGCAGTGTGAGGGTCCTCCGGGAGATGGGACATGTGCTGTGTGAAGGTCCTCCGGGAGATGGGACATGTGCTGTGTGAGGGTCCTCCGGGAGATGGGACATGTGCTGTGTGAGTGTCCTCCGGGAGATGGGACATGTGCAGTGTCAGGGTCCTCTGGGAGATGGGACATGTGCCGTGTGAGGGTCCTCCAGGATATGGGACATGTGCTGTGGGCGGAACTTCCGGGAAATGGGACATGTGCTGTGTGAGGGTCCTCCGGGAGATGGGACATGTGTTGTGTGAGGGTCCTCCAGGAGATGGGACATGTGCTGTGTGAGGGTCCTCTGGGAGATGGGACATGTGTTGTGTGAGGGTCCTCCAGGAGATGGGACATGTGCTGTGTGAGGGTCCACCTGGAGATGGGACATGTGCTGTGTGAGGGTCCTCCGGGAGATGGGACATGAACTGTGTGAGTGCCTCTGGGAGGTGGGACATGTGCTGTGTGAAGGTCCTCTGGGAGATGGGACATGTGCTGTGTGAGGGTCCTCTGGGAGATGGGACATGTGCAGTGTGAGGGTCCTCCGGGAGATGGGACATGTGCTGTGTGAGCCCCTCCAGGAGATGGCACATGTGCTGTGGGCGGGACCTCCGGGAAATGGGACATGTGCTGTGTGAGGGTCCTCCGGGAGATGGGACATGTGTTGTGTGAGGGTCCTCCGGGAGATGGGACATGTGCTGTGTGAGTCCCTCTGGGAGATGGGACATGTGCTGTGTGAGGGTCCTCCGGGAGATGGGACATGTGTTGTGTGAGGGTCCTCCGGGAGATGGGATATGTGCTGTGTGAGTCCCTCTGGGAGATGGGACATGTGCTGTGTGAGGGTCCTCTGGGAGATGGGACATGTGCTGTGTGAAGGTCTTCCGGGAGATGGGACATGTGCTGTGTGAGGGTCCTCCGGGAGATGGGACATGTGCTGTGTGAGGGTCCTCCGGGAGATGGGACATGTGCTGTGTGAGTTTGCTCCGGGAGATGGAACACGTGCTGTCTGAAATTACTCCGGGAGATGGGACATGTGCTGTGTGAGGGTCATCTGGGAGATGGGACATGTGCTGTGTAAGGGTCCTCTGGGAGATGGGACATGTGCTGTGTGAGTATCCTCCGGGAGATGCGACATGTGCTGTGTGAGGGTCCTCTGGGAGATGGGACTTGTGATGTGTGAGGGTCCTCTGGGAGATGGGACATGTGTTGTGTGAGCCCCTCCGGGAGATGGGACATATGCTGTGTGAGGGTCCTCAGGGAGATGGGACATGTGGTGTGTAAGGATATTCCGGGAGATGGGACATGTGCTGTGTGCGGGTCCTCTGGGAGATGGGACATGTGCTGTGTGAGGGTCCTCTGGGAGATGGGACATGTGATGTGTGAGGGTCCTCTGTGAGATGGGACATGTGCTGTGTGAGCCCCTCCGGGAGATGGGACATGTGCTGTGTGAGGGTCCTCTGGGAGATGGGACATGTGCTGTGTGAGGGTCCTCTGGGAGATGGGACATGTACTGTGTGAGGGTCCTCCCGGAGATGGGACATGTGATGTGTGAGGGTCCTCTGGGAGATGGGACATGTGCTGTGTGAGCCCCTCCGGGAGATGGGACATGTGCTGTGTGAGGGTCCTCTGGGAGTTGGGACATGTGTTGTGTGAGTCCCTCTGGGAGATGGGACATGAACTGTGTGAGTCCCTCTGGGATGTGGGACATGTGCTGTGTGAGGGTCCTCTGTGAGATGGGACATATGCTGTGTGAAGGTCCTCCGAGAGATGCGACATGTGCTGTGTGAGGGTCCTCCGGGAGATGGGACATGTGCAGTGTGAGGGTCCTCCGGGAGATGGGACATGTGCTGTGTGAGTGTCCTTCGGGAGATGGGACATGTGCAGTGTGCAGGTCCTCTGGGAGATGGGACATGTGCTGTGTGAGGGTCCTCCGGGAGATGGGACATGTGCAGTGTGAGGGTCCTCCGGGAGATGGGACATGTGCTGTGTGAGTGTCCTCCGGGAGATGGGACATGTGCAGTGTCAGGGTCCTCTGGGAGATGGGACATGTGCCGTGTGAGGGTCCTCCAGGATATGGGACATGTGCTGTGGGCGGGACCTCCGGGAAATGGGACATGTGCTGTGTGAGGGTCCTCCGGGAGATGGGACATGTGTTGTGAGAGGTCCTCCGGGAGATGGGACATATGCTGTGTGAGGGTCCTCTGGGAGATGGGACATGTGCTGTCTGAGGTTCCTCCGGGAGATGGGACACGTGCTGTCTGAAGTTCCTCCGGGAGATGGGACATGTGCTGTGTGAGGGTCCTCTGGGAGATGGGACATGTGCTGTGTGAGGGTCCTCTGGGAGATGGGACATGTACTGTGTGAGGGTCCTCCGGGAGATGGGACACGTGATGTGTGAGGGTCCTCTGGGAGATGGGACATGTGCTGTGTGAGCCCCTCCGGGAGATGGGACATGTGCTGTGTGAGGGTCCTCTGGGAGTTGGGACATGTGTTGTGTGAGTCCCTCTGGGAGATGGGACATGAACTGTGTGAGTCCCTCTGGGAGGTGGGACATGTGCTGTGTGAGGGTCCTCTGGGAGATGGGACATATGCTGTGTGAAGGTCCTCCGAGAGATGCGACATGTGCTGTGTGAGGGTCCTCCGGGAGATGGGACATGTGCAGTGTGAGGGTCCTCCGGGAGATGGGACATGTGCTGTGTGAGTGTCCTCCGGGAGATGGAACACGTGCTGTCTGAAGTTCCTCCGGGAGATGGGACATGTGCAGTGTGAGGGTCCTCCGGGAGATGGGACATGTGCTGTGTGAGGGTCCTCCGGGAGATGGGACATGTGCTGTGTGAGGGTCCTCCGGGAGATGGGACATGTGCAGTGTGAGGGTCCTCCGGGAGATGGGACATGTGTTGTGTTAGTGTCCTCCGGGAGATGGGACATGTGCTGTGTGAGTCCCTCTGGGAGATGGGACATGTGCAGTGTGAGGGTCCTCCGGGAGATGGGACATGTGCTGTGTGAAGGTCCTCCGGGAGATGGGACATGTGCTGTGTGAGGGTCCTCCGGGAGATGGGACATGTGCTGTGTGAGTGTCCTCCGGGAGATGGGACATGTGCAGTGTCAGGGTCCTCTGGGAGATGGGACATGTGCCGTGTGAGGGTCCTCCAGGATATGGGACATGTGCTGTGGGCGGAACTTCCGGGAAATGGGACATGTGCTGTGTGAGGGTCCTCCGGGAGATGGGACATGTGTTGTGTGAGGGTCCTCCAGGAGATGGGACATGTGCTGTGTGAGGGTCCTCTGGGGGATGGGACATGTGTTGTGTGAGGGTCCTCCAGGAGATGGGACATGTGCTGTGTGAGGGTCCACCGGGAGATGGGACATGTGCTGTGTGAGGGTCCTCCGGGAGATGGGACATGAACTGTGTGAGTGCCTCTGGGAGGTGGGACATGTGCTGTGTGAAGGTCCTCCGGGAGATGGGACATGTGCTGTGTGAGGGTCCTCTGGGAGATGGGACATGTGCAGTGTGAGGGTCCTCCGGGAGATGGGACATGTGCTGTGTGAGCCCCTCCAGGAGATGGCACATGTGCTGTGGGCGGGACCTCCGGGAAATGGGACATGTGCTGTGTGAGGGTCCTCCGGGAGATGGGACATGTGTTGTGTGAGGGTCCTCCGGGAGATGGGACATGTGCTGTGTGAGTCCCTCTGGGAGATGGGACATGTGCTGTGTGAGGGTCCTCCGGGAGATGGGACATGTGTTGTGTGAGGGTCCTCCGGGAGATGGGATATGTGCTGTGTGAGTCCCTCTGGGAGATGGGACATGTGCTGTGTGAGGGTCCTCTGGGAGATGGGACATGTGCTGTGTGAAGGTCTTCCGGGAGATGGGACATGTGCTGTGTGAGGGTCCTCCGGGAGATGGGACATGTGCTGTGTGAGGGTCCTCCGGGAGATGGGACATGTGCTGTGTGAGTTTGCTCCGGGAGATGGAACACGTGCTGTCTGAAATTACTCCGGGAGATGGGACATGTGCTGTGTGAGGGTCATCTGGGAGATGGGACATGTGCTGTGTAAGGGTCCTCTGGGAGATGGGACATGTGCTGCGTGAGTATCCTCCGGGAGATGCGACATGTGCTGTGTGAGGGTCCTCTGGGAGATGGGACTTGTGATGTGTGAGGGTCCTCTGGGAGATGGGACATGTGTTGTGTGAGCCCCTCCGGGAGATGGGACATGTGCTGTGTGAGGGTCCTCAGGGAGATGGGACATGTGGTGTGTAAGGATACTCCGGGAGATGGGACATGTGCTGTGTGCGGGTCCTCTGGGAGATGGGACATGTGCTGTGTGAGGGTCCTCTGGGAGATGGGACATGTGATGTGTGAGGGTCCTCTGTGAGATGGGACATGTGCTGTGTGAGCCCCTCCGGGAGATGGGACATGTGCTGTGTGAGGGTCCTCTGGGAGATGGGACATGTGCTGTGTGAGGGTCCTCTGGGAGATGGGACATGTACTGTGTGAGGGTCCTCCGGGAGATGGGACATGTGATGTGTGAGGGTCCTCTGGGAGATGGGACATGTGCTGTGTGAGCCCCTCCGGGAGATGGGACATGTGCTGTGTGAGGGTCCACTGGGAGTTGGGACATGTGTTGTGTGAGTCCCTCTGGGAGATGGGACATGAACTGTGTGAGTCCCTCTGGGAGGTGGGACATGTGCTGTGTGAGGGTCCTCTGTGAGATGGGACATATGCTGTGTGAAGGTCCTCCGAGAGATGCGACATGTGCTGTGTGAGGGTCCTCCGGGAGATGGGACATGTGCAGTGTGAGGGTCCTCCGGGAGATGGGACATGTGCTGTGTGAGTGTCCTTCGGGAGATGGGACATGTGCAGTGTGCAGGTCCTCTGGGAGATGGGACATGTGCTGTGTGAGGGTCCTCCGGGAGATGGGACATGTGCAGTGTGAGGGTCCTCCGGGAGATGGGACACGTGCTGTGTGAGTGTCCTCCGGGAGATGGGACATGTGCAGTGTCAGGGTCCTCTGGGAGATGGGACATGTGCCGTGTGAGGGTCCTCCAGGATATGGGACATGTGCTGTGGGCGGGACCTCCGGGAAATGGGACATGTGCTGTGGGTGAGGGTCCTCCGGGAGATGGGACATGTGTTGTGAGAGGTCCTCCGGGAGATGGGACATATGCTGTGTGAGGGTCCTCTGGGAGATGGGACATGTGCTGTCTGAGGTTCCTCCAGGAGATGGGACACGTGCTGTCTGAAGTTCCTCCGGGAGATGGGACATGTGCTGTGTGAGGGTCCTCTGGGAGATGGGACATGTGCTGTGTGAGGGTCCTCCGGGAGATGGGACATGTGCTGTGTGAGTATCCTCCGAGAGATGCGACATGTGTTGTGTGAGGGTCCGCTGGGAGATGGGACATGTGCTGTGTGAGGGTCCTCCGGGAGATGGGACATGTGCAGTGTGAGGGTCCTCCGGGAGATGGGACATGTGCTGTGTGAGTGTCCTCCGGGAGATGGGACATGTGCAGTTGTCAGGGTCATCTGGGAGATGGGACATGTGCCGTGTGAGGGTCCTCCAGGATATGGGACATGTGCTGTGGGCGGGACCTCCGGGAAATGGGACATGTGCTGTCTGAGGGTCGTCCGGGAGATGGGACATGTGTTGTGTGAGGCTCCTCCAGGAGATGGGACTTGTGCTGTGTGAGGGTCCACCGGGAGATGGGACATGTGCTGTGTGAGGGTCCTCCGGGAGATGGGACATGTGCTGTGTGAGGGTCCTCCGGGAGATGCGACATGAACTGTGTGAGTCCCTCTGGGAGGTGGGACATGTGCTGTGTGAAGGTCCTCCGGGAGATGGGACATGTGCTGTGTGAGGGTCCTCCGGTAGATGGGACATGTGCAGTGTGAGGGTCCTCCGGGAGATGGGACATGTTCTGTGTGAGCCCCTCCAGGATATGGCACATGTGCTGTGGGCGGGGTCTCCGGGAAATGGGACATGTGCTATGTGAGGGTCCTCCGGGAGATGGGACATGTGTTGTGTGAGGGTCCTCCGGGAGATGGGACATGTGCTGTGTGAGTCCCTCTGGGAGATGGGACATGTGCTGTGTGAGGGTCCTCCGGGAGATGGGACATGTGTTGTGTGAGGGTCCTCCGGGAGATGGGACATGTGCTGTGTGAGTCCCTCTGGGAGATGGGACATGTGTTGTGTGAGGGTCCTCCGGGAGATGGGACATGTGCTGTATGAAGGTCTTCCGGGAGATGGGACATGTGCTGTGTGAGGGTCCTCCGGGAGATGGGACATGTGTTGTGTGAGTCCCTCTGGGAGATGGGACATGAACTGTGTGAGTCACTCTGGGAGGTGGGACATGTGCTGTGTGAGGGTCCTCTGAGAGATGGGACATATGCTGTGTGAAGGTCCTCCGGGAGATGGGACATGTGCTGTGTGAGGGTCCGCCGGGAGATGGGACATGTGCAGTGTGATTGTCCTCCGGGAGATGGGACATGTGTTGTGTGAGTGTCCTCCGGGAGATGGGACATGTGCTGTGTGAGTCCCTCTGGGAGATGGGACATGTGCTGTGTGAGGGTCCTCTGGGAGATGGGACATGTGCTGTGTGAAGGTCTTCCGGGAGATGGGACATGTGCTGTGTGAGGGTCCTCCGGGAGATGGGACATGTGCTGTGTGAGGGTCCACCGGGAGATGTGACATGTGCTGTGTGAGGGTCCTCCGGGAGATGGGACATGAACCGTGTGAGTCCCTCTGGGAGGTGGGACATGTGCTGTGTGAAGGTCCTCCGGGAGATGGGACATGTGCTGTGTGAGGGTCCTCCGGGAGATGGGACATGTGCAGTGTGAGGGTCCTCCGGGAGATGGGACATGTGTTGTGTATGGGTCCTCCGGGAGATGGGACATGTGCTGTGTGAGTCCCTCTGGGAGATGGGACATGTGCTATGTGAGGGTCCTCCGGGAGATGCGACATGTGTCGTGTGAGGGTCCTCCGGGAGATGGGACATGTGCTGTGTGAGTCCCTCTGGGAGATGGGACATGTGCTGTGTGAGGGTCCTCCGGGAGATGGGACATGTGTTGTGTGAGGGTCCTCCGGGAGATGGGACATGTGCTGTGTGAGTCCCTCTGGGAGATGGGACATGTGCTGTGTGAGGGTCCTCTGGGAGATGGGACATGTGCTGTGTGAAGGTCTTCCGGGAGATGGGACATGTGCAGTGTCAGGGTCCTCTGGGAGATGGGACATGTGCCGTGTGAGGGTCCTCCAGGATATGGGACATGTGCTGTGGGCGGAATCTCCGGGAAATGGGACATGTGCTCTGTGAGGGTCCTCCGGGAGATGGGACATGTGCTGTGTGAGGTTCCTCCGGGAGATGGGACATGTGCTGTGTAAGGGTCCTCTGGGAGATGGGACATGTGCTGTGTGAGTATCCTCCGGGAGATGCGACATGTGCTGTGTGAGGGTCCTCTGGGAGATGGGACTTGTGATGTGTGAGGGTCCTCTGGGAGATGGGACATGTGTTGTGTGAGCCCCTCCGGGAGATGGGACATGTGCTGTGTGAGGGTCCTCAGGGAGATGGGACATGTGGTGTGTAAGGATACTCCGGGAGATGGGACATGTGCTGTGTGCGGGTCCTCTGGGAGATGGGACATGTGCTGTGTGAGGGTCCTCTGGGAGATGGGACATGTGATGTGTGACGGTCCTCTGGGAGATGGGACATGTACTGTGTGAGGTTCCTCTGGGAGATGGGACATGTGATGTGTGAGGGTCCTCTGGGAGATGGGACATGTGCTGTGTGAGGGTCCTCTGGGAGTTGGGACATGTGTTGTGTGAGTCCCTCTGGGAGATGGGACATGAACTGTGTGAGTCCCTCTGGGAGGTGGGACATGTGCTGTGTGAAGGTCCTCCGAGAGATGCGACATGTGCTGTGTGAGGGTCCTCCGGGAGATGGGACATGTGCAGTGTGAGGGTCCTCCGGGAGATGGGACATGTGCTGTGTGAGTGTCCTCCGGGAGATGGGACATGTGCAGTGTGCAGGTCCTCTGGGAGATGGGACATGTGCTGTGTGAGAGTCCTCCGGGAGATGGGACATGTGCTGTGTGAGTCCCTCTGGGAGATGGGACATGTGCTGTGTGAGGGTCCTCCGGGAGATGGGACATGTGCTGTGTGAGGGTCCTCCGGGAGATGGGACATGAACTGTGTGAGTCCCTCTGGGCGGTGGGACATGTGCTGTGTGAAGGTCCTCCGGGTGATGGGACATGTGCTGTGTGAGGGTCCTCCGGGAGATGGGACATGTGCAGTGTGAGGGTCCTCCGGGAGATGGGACATGTGTTGTGTGAGGGTCCTCCGGGAGATGGGACATGTGCTGTGTGAGTCCCTCTGGGAGATGGGACATGTGCTGTGTGAGGGTCCTCCGGGAGATGGGACATGTGTTGTGTGAGGGTCCTCCGGGAGATGGGACATGTGCTGTGTGAGTCCCTCTGGGAGATGGGACATGTGCTGTGTGAGGGTCCTCCGGGAGATGGGACATGTGTTGTGTGAGGGTCCTCCGGGAGATGGGACATGTGCTGTGTGAGTCCCTCTGGGAGATGGGACATGTGCTGTGTGAGGGTCCTCCGGGAGATGGGACATGTGCAGTGTGAGGGTCCTCCGGGAGATGGAACACGTGCTGTCTGAAGTTCCTCCGGGAGATGGGACATGTGCAGTGTGAGGGTCCTCCGGGAGATGGGACATGTGCTGTGTGAGGGTCCTCCGGGAGATGGGACATGTGCAGTGTGAGGGTCCTCCGGGAGATGGGACATGTGCTGTGTGAGTGTCCCCCGGGAGATGGGACATGTGCCGTGTAAGGATACTCCGGGAGATGGGACATGTGCTGTGTGCGGGTCCTCTGGGAGATGGGACATGTGCTGTGTGAGGGTCCTCTGGGAGATGGGACATGTACTGTGTGAGGGTCCTCCGGGAGATGGGACATGTGTTGTGTGAGTCCCTCTGGGAGATTGGACATGAGCTGTGTGAGTCCCTCTGGGAGGTGGGACATGTGCTGTGTGAGGGTCCTCTGGGAGATGGGACATGTGCTGTGTGAGGGTCCTCCGGGAGATGGGAAATGTGCAGTGTGAGGGTCCTCCGGGAGATGGGACATGTGTTGTGTGAGTGTCCTCCGGGAGATGGGACATTTGCTGTGTGAGTCCCTCTGGGAGATGGGACATGTGCAGTGTGAGGGTCCTCCGGGAGATGGGACATGTGCTGTGTGAAGGTCCTCCGGGAGATGGGACATGTGCTGTGTGAGGGTCCTCCGGGAGATGGGACATGTGCTGTGTGAGTGTCCTCCGGGAGATGGGACATGTGCAGTGTCAGGGTCCTCTGGGAGATGGGACATGTGCCGTGTGAGGGTCCTCCAGGATATGGGACATGTGCTGTGGGCGGAACTTCCGGGAAATGGGACATGTGCTGTGTGAGGGTCCTCCGGGAGATGGGACATGTGTTGTGTGAGGGTCCTCCAGGAGATGGGACATGTGCTGTGTGAGGGTCCTCTGGGAGATGGGACATGTGTTGTGTGAGGGTCCTCCAGGAGATGGGACATGTGCTGTGTGAGGGTCCACCGGGAGATGGGACATGTGCTGTGTGAGGGTCCTCCGGGAGATGGGACATGAACTGTGTGAGTGCCTCTGGGAGGTGGGACATGTGCTGTGTGAAGGTACTCCGGGAGATGGGACATGTGCTGTGTGAGGGTCCTCTGTGAGATGGGACATGTGCAGTGTGAGGGTCCTCCGGGGGATGGGACATGTGCTGTGTGAGCCCCTCCAGGAGATGGCACATGTGCTGTGGGCGGGACCTCCGGGAAATGGGACATGTGCTGTGTGAGGGTCCTCCGGGAGATGGGACATGTGTTGTGTGAGGGTCCTCCGGGAGATGGGACATGTGCTGTGTGAGTCCCTCTGGGAGATGGGACATGTGCTGTGTGAGGGTCCTCCGGGAGATGGGACATGTGTTGTGTGAGGGTCCTCCGGGAGATGGGATATGTGCTGTGTGAGTCCCTCTGGGAGATGGGACATGTGCTGTGTGAGGGTCCTCTGGGAGATGGGACATGTGCTGTGTGAAGGTCTTCCGGGAGATGGGACATGTGCTGTGTGAGGGTCCTCCGGGAGATGGGACATGTGCTGTGTGAGGGTCCTCCGGGAGATGGGACATGTGCTGTGTGAGTTTGCTCCGGGAGATGGAACACGTGCTGTCTGAAATTACTCCGGGAGATGGGACATGTGCTGTGTGAGGGTCATCTGGGAGATGGGACATGTGCTGTGTAAGGGTCCTCTGGGAGATGGGACATGTGCTGTGTGAGTATCCTCCGGGAGATGCGACATGTGCTGTGTGAGGGTCCTCTGGGAGATGGGACTTGTGATGTGTGAGGGTCCTCTGGGAGATGGGACATGTGTTGTGTGAGCCCCTCCGGGAGATGGGACATGTGCTGTGTGAGGGTCCTCAGGGAGATGGGACATGTGGTGTGTAAGGATACTCCGGGAGATGGGACATGTGCTGTGTGCGGGTCCTCTGGGAGATGGGACATGTGCTGTGTGAGGGTCCTCTGGGAGATGGGACATGTGATGTGTGAGGGTCCTCTGTGAGATGGGACATGTGCTGTGTGAGCCCCTCCGGGAGATGCGACATGTGCTGTGTGAGGGTCCTCTGGGAGTTGGGACATGTGCTGTGTGAGGGTCCTCTGGGAGATGGGACATGTACTGTGTGAGGGTCCTCCGGGAGATGGGACATGTGATGTGTGAGGGTCCTCTGGGAGATGGGACATGTGCTGTGTGAGCCCCTCCGGGAGATGGGACATGTGCTGTGTGAGGGTCCTCTGGGAGTTGGGACATGTGTTGTGTGAGTCCCTCTGGGAGATGGGACATGAACTGTGTGAGTCCCTCTGGGAGGTGGGACATGTGCTGTGTGAGGGTCCTCTGTGAGATGGGACATATGCTGTGTGAAGGTCCTCCGAGAGATGCGACATGTGCTGTGTGAGGGTCCTCCGGGAGATGGGACATGTGCAGTGTGAGGGTCCTCCGGGAGATGGGACATGTGCTGTGTGAGTGTCCTTCGGGAGATGGGACATGTGCAGTGTGCAGGTCCTCTGGGAGATGGGACATGTGCTGTGTGAGGGTCCTCCGGGAGATGGGACATGTGCAGTGTCAGGGTCCTCTGGGAGATGGGACATGTGCCGTGTGAGGGTCCTCCAGGATGTGGGACATGTGCTGTGGGCGGGACCTCCGGGAAATGGGACATGTGCTGTGTGAGGGTCCTCCGGGAGATGGGACATGTGTTGTGAGAGGTCCTCCGGGAGATGGGACATATGCTGTGTGAGGGTCCTCTGGGAGATGGGACATGTGCTGTCTGAGGTTCCTCCGGGAGATGGGACACGTGCTGTCTGAAGTTCCTCCGGGAGATGGGACATGTGCTGTGTGAGGGTCCTCTGGGAGATGGGACATGTGCTGTGTGAGGGTCCTCTGGGAGATGGGACATGTACTGTATGAGGGTCCTCCGGGAGATGGGACACGTGATGTGTGAGGGTCCTCTGGGAGATGGGACATGTGCTGTGTGAGCCCCTCCGGGAGATGGGACATGTGCTGTGTGAGGGTCCTCTGGGAGTTGGGACATGTGATGTGTGAGTCCCTCTGGGAGATGGGACATGAACTGTGTGAGTCCCTCTGGGAGGTGGGACATGTGCTGTGTGAGGGTCCTCTGTGAGATGGGACATATGCTGTGTGAAGGTCCTCCGAGAGATGCGACATGTGCTGTGTGAGGGTCCTCCGGGAGATGGGACATGTGCAGTGTGAGGGTCCTCCGGGAGATGGGACATGTGCTGTGTGAGTGTCCTCCGGGAGATGGAACACGTGCTGTCTGAAGTTCCTCCGGGAGATGGGACATGTGCAGTGTGAGGGTCCTCCGGGAGATGGGACATGTGCTGTGTGAGGGTCCTCCGGGAGATGGGACATGTGCTGTGTGAGGGTCCTCCGGGAGATGGGACATGTGCAGTGTGAGGGTCCTCCGGGAGATGGGACATGTGTTGTGTGAGTGTCCTCCGGGAGATGGGACATGTGCTGTGTGAGTCCCTCTGGGAGATGGGACATGTGCAGTGTGAGGGTCCTCCGGGAGATGGGACATGTGCTGTGTGAAGGTCCTCCGGGAGATGGGACATGTGCTGTGTGAGGGTCCTCCGGGAGATGGGACATGTGCTGTGTGAGTGTCCTCCGGGAGATGGGACATGTGCAGTGTCAGGGTCCTCTGGGAGATGGGACATGTGCCGTGTGAGGGTCCTCCAGGATATGGGACATGTGCTGTGGGCGGAACTTCCGGGAAATGGGACATGTGCTGTGTGAGGGTCCTCCGGGAGATGGGACATGTGTTGTGTGAGGGTCCTCCAGGAGATGGGACATGTGCTGTGTGAGGGTCCTCTGGGAGATGGGACATGTGTTGTGTGAGGGTCCTCCAGGAGATGGGACATGTGCTGTGTGAGGGTCCACCGGGAGATGGGACATGTGCTGTGTGAGGGTCCTCCGGGAGATGGGACATGAACTGTGTGAGTGCCTCTGGGAGGTGGGACATGTGCTGTGTGAAGGTCCTCCGGGAGATGGGACATGTGCTGTGTGAGGGTCCTCTGGGAGATGGGACATGTGCAGTGTGAGGGTCCTCCGGGAGATGGGACATGTGCTGTGTGAGCCCCTCCAGGAGATGGCACATGTGCTGTGGGCGGGACCTCCGGGAAATGGGACATGTGCTGTGTGAGGGTCCTCCGGGAGATGGGACATGTGTTGTGTGAGGGTCCTCCGGGAGATGGGACATGTGCTGTGTGAGTCACTCTGGGAGATGGGACATGTGCTGTGTGAGGGTCCTCCGGGAGATGGGACATGTGTTGTGTGAGGGTCCTCCGGGAGATGGGATATGTGCTGTGTGAGTCCCTCTGGGAGATGGGACATGTGCTGTGTGAGGGTCCTCTGGGAGATGGGACATGTGCTGTGTGAAGGTCTTCCGGGAGATGGGACATGTGCTGTGTGAGGGTCCTCCGGGAGATGGGACATGTGCTGTGTGAGGGTCCTCCGGGAGATGGGACATGTGCTGTGTGAGTTTGCTCCGGGAGATGGAACACGTGCTGTCTGAAATTACTCCGGGAGATGGGACATGTGCTGTGTGAGGGTCATCTGGGAGATGGGACATGTGCTGTGTAAGGGTCCTCTGGGAGATGGGACATGTGCTGTGTGAGTATCCTCCGGGAGATGCGACATGTGCTGTGTGAGGGTCCTCTGGGAGATGGGACTTGTGATGTGTAAGGGTCCTCTGGGAGATGGGACATGTGTTGTGTGAGCCCCTCCGGGAGATGGGACATGTGCTGTGTGAGGGTCCTCAGGGAGATGGGACATGTGGTGTGTAAGGATACTCCGGGAGATGGGACATGTGCTGTGTGCGGGTCCTCTGGGAGATGGGACATGTGCTGTGTGAGGGTCCTCTGGGAGATGGGACATGTGATGTGTGAGGGTCCTCTGTGAGATGGGACATGTGCTGTGTGAGCCCCTCCGGGAGATGGGACATGTGCTGTGTGAGGGTCCTCTGGGAGATGGGACATGTGCTGTGTGAGGGTCCTCTGGGAGATGGGACATGTACTGTGTGAGGGTCCTCCGGGAGATGGGACATGTGATGTGTGAGGGTCCTCTGGGAGATGGGACATGTGCTGTGTGAGCCCCTCCGGGAGATGGGACATGTGCTGTGTGAGGGTCCTCTGGGAGTTGGGACATGTGTTGTGTGAGTCCCTCTGGGAGATGGGACATGAACTGTGTGAGTCCCTCTGGGAGGTGGGACATGTGCTGTGTGAGGGTCCTCTGTGAGATGGGACATATGCTGTGTGAAGGTCCTCCGAGAGATGCGACATGTGCTGTGTGAGGGTCCTCCGGGAGATGGGACATGTGCAGTGTGAGGGTCCTCCGGGAGATGGGACATGTGCTGTGTGAGTGTCCTTCGGGAGATGGGACATGTGCAGTGTGCAGGTCCTCTGGGAGATGGGACATGTGCTGTGTGAGGGTCCTCCGGGAGATGGGACATGTGCAGTGTGAGGGTCCTCCGGGAGATGGGACATGTGCTGTGTGAGTGTCCTCCGGGAGATGGGACATGTGCAGTGTCAGGGTCCTCTGGGAGATGGGACATGTGCCGTGTGAGGGTCCTCCAGGATATGGGACATGTGCTGTGGGCGGGACCTCCGGGAAATGGGACATGTGCTGTGGGTGAGGGTCCTCCGGGAGATGGGACATGTGTTGTGAGAGGTCCTCCGGGAGATGGGACATATGCTGTGTGAGGGTCCTCTGGGAGATGGGACATGTGCTGTCTGAGGTTCCTCCGGGAGATGGGACACGTGCTGTCTGAAGTTCCTCCGGGAGATGGGACATGTGCTGTGTGAGGGTCCTCTGGGAGATGGGACATGTGCTGTGTGAGGGTTCTCCGGGAGATGGGACATGTGCTGTGTGAGTATCCTCCGAGAGATGCGACATGTGTTGTGTGAGGGTCCGCTGGGAGATGGGACATGTGCTGTGTGAGGGTCCTCCGGGAGATGGGACATGTGCAGTGTGAGGGTCCTCCGGGAGATGGGACATGTGCTGTGTGAGTGTCCTCCGGGAGATGGGACATGTGCAGTTGTCAGGGTCATCTGGGAGATGGGACATGTGCCGTGTGAGGGTCCTCCAGGATATGGGACATGTGCTGTGGGCGGGACCTCCGGGAAATGGGACATGTGCTGTCTGAGGGTCGTCCGGGAGATGGGACATGTGTTGTGTGAGGCTCCTCCAGGAGATGGGACATGTGCTGTGTGAGGGTCCACCGGGAGATGGGACATGTGCTGTGTGAGGGTCCTCCGGGAGATGGGACATGTGCTGTGTGAGGGTCCTCCGGGAGATGCGACATGAACTGTGTGAGTCCCTCTGGGAGGTGGGACATGTGCTGTGTGAAGGTCCTCCGGGAGATGGGACATGTGCTGTGTGAGGGTCCTCCGGGAGATGGGACATGTGCAGTGTGAGGGTCCTCCGGGAGATGGGACATGTTCTGTGTGAGCCCCTCCAGGATATGGCACATGTGCTGTGGGCGGGGTCTCCGGGAAATGGGACATGTGCTATGTGAGGGTCCTCCGGGAGATGGGACATGTGTTGTGTGAGGGTCCTCCGGGAGATGGGACATGTGCTGTGTGAGTCCCTCTGGGAGATGGGACATGTGCTGTGTGAGGGTCCTCCGGGAGATGGGACATGTGTTGTGTGAGGGTCCTCCGGGAGATGGGACATGTGCTGTGTGAGTCCCTCTGGGAGATGGGACATGTGTTGTGTGAGGGTCCTCCGGGAGATGGGACATGTGCTGTGTGAAGGTCTTCCGGGAGATGGGACATGTGCTGTGTGAGGGTCCTCCGGGAGATGGGACATGTGTTGTGTGAGTCCCTCTGGGAGATGGGACATGAACTGTGTGAGTCACTCTGGGAGGTGGGACATGTGCTGTGTGAGGGTCCTCTGAGAGATGGGACATATGCTGTGTGAAGGTCCTCCGGGAGATGGGACATGTGCTGTGTGAGGGTCCGCCGGGAGATGGGACATGTGCAGTGTGATTGTCCTCCGGGAGATGGGACATGTGTTGTGTGAGGGTCCTCCGGGAGATGGGACATGAACCGTGTGAGTCCCTCTGGGAGGTGGGACATGTGCTGTGTGAAGGTCCTCCGGGAGATGGGACATGTGCTGTGTGAGGGTCCTCCGGGAGATGGGACATGTGCAGTGTGAGGGTCCTCCGGGAGATGGGACATGTGTTGTGTATGGGTCCTCCGGGAGATGGGACATGTGCTGTGTGAGTCCCTCTGGGAGATGGGACATGTGCTATGTGAGGGTCCTCCGGGAGATGCGACATGTGTCGTGTGAGGGTCCTCCGGGAGATGGGACATGTGCTGTGTGAGTCCCTCTGGGAGATGGGACATGTGCTGTGTGAGGGTCCTCCGGGAGATGGGACATGTGTTGTGTGAGGGTCCTCCGGGAGATGGGACATGTGCTGTGTGAGTCCCTCTGGGAGATGGGACATGTGCTGTGTGAGGGTCCTCTGGGAGATGGGACATGTGCTGTGTGAAGGTCTTCCGGGAGATGGGACATGTGCAGTGTCAGGGTCCTCTGGGAGATGGGACATGTGCCGTGTGAGGGTCCTCCAGGATATGGGACATGTGCTGTGGGCGGAATCTCCGGGAAATGGGACATGTGCTCTGTGAGGGTCCTCCGGGATATGGGACATGTGCTGTGTGAGGTTCCTCCGGGAGATGGGACATGTGCTGTGTAAGGGTCCTCTGGGAGATGGGACATGTGCTGTGTGAGTATCCTCCGGGAGATGCGACATGTGCTGTGTGAGGGTCCTCTGGGAGATGGGACTTGTGATGTGTGAGGGTCCTCTGGGAGATGGGACATGTGTTGTGTGAGCCCCTCCGGGAGATGGGACATGTGCTGTGTGAGGGTCCTCAGGGAGATGGGACATGTGGTGTGTAAGGATACTCCGGGAGATGGGACATGTGCTGTGTGCGGGTCCTCTGGGAGATGGGACATGTGCTGTGTGAGGGTCCTCTGGGAGATGGGACATGTGATGTGTGACGGTCCTCTGGGAGATGGGACATGTACTGTGTGAGGGTCCTCTGGGAGATGGGACATGTGATGTGTGAGGGTCCTCTGGGAGATGGGACATGTGCTGTGTGAGGGTCCTCTGGGAGTTGGGACATGTGTTGTGTGAGTCCCTCTGGGAGATGGGACATGAACTGTGTGAGTCCCTCTGGGAGGTGGGACATGTGCTGTGTGAAGGTCCTCCGAGAGATGCGACATGTGCTGTGTGAGGGTCCTCCGGGAGATGGGACATGTGCAGTGTGAGGGTCCTCCGGGAGATGGGACATGTGCTGTGTGAGTGTCCTCCGGGAGATGGGACATGTGCAGTGTGCAGGTCCTCTGGGAGATGGGACATGTGCTGTGTGAGGGTCCTCCGGGAGATGGGACATGTGCTGTGTGAGTCCCTCTGGGAGATGGGACATGTGCTGTGTGAGGGTCCTCCGGGAGATGGGACATGTGCTGTGTGAGGGTCCTCCGGGAGATGGGACATGAACTGTGTGAGTCCCTCTGGGAGGTGGGACATGTGCTGTGTGAAGGTCCTCCGGGTGATGGGACATGTGCTGTGTGAGGGTCCTCCGGGAGATGGGACATGTGCAGTGTGAGGGTCCTCCGGGAGATGGGACATGTGTTGTGTGAGGGTCCTCCGGGAGATGGGACATGTGCTGTGTGAGTCCCTCTGGGAGATGGGACATGTGCTGTGTGAGTGTCCTCCGGGAGATGGGACATGTGTTGTGTGAGGGTCCTCCGGGAGATGGGACATGTGCTGTGTGAGTCCCTCTGGGAGATGGGACATGTGCTGTGTGAGGGTCCTCCGGGAGATGGGACATGTGTTGTGTGAGGGTCCTCCGGGAGATGGGACATGTGCTGTGTGAGTCCCTCTGGGAGATGGGACATGTGCTGTGTGAGGGTCCTCTGGGAGATGGGACATGTGCTGTGTGAAGGTCCTCAGGGAGATGGGACATGTGGTGTGTAAGGATACTCCGGGAGATGGGACATGTGCTGTGTGAGTTTGCTCCGGGAGATGGAACACGTGCTGTCTGAAATTACTCCGGGAGATGGGACATGTGCTGTGTGAGGGTCATCTGGGAGATGGGACATGTGCTGTGTAAGGGTCCTCTGGGAGATGGGACATGTGCTGTGTGAGTATCCTCCGGGAGATGCGACATGTGCTGTGTGAGGGTCCTCTGGGAGATGGGACTTGTGATGTGTGAGGGTCCTCTGGGAGATGGGACATGTGTTGTGTGAGCCCCTCCGGGAGATGGGACATGTGCTGTGTGAGGGTCCTCAGGGAGATGGGACATGTGGTGTGTAAGGATACTCCGGGAGATGGGACATGTGCTGTGTGCGGGTCCTCTGGGAGATGGGACATGTGCTGTGTGAGGGTCCTCTGGGAGATGGGACATGTGATGTGTGAGGGTCCTCTGTGAGATGGGACATGTGCTGTGTGAGCCCCTCCGGGAGATGGGACATGTGCTGTGTGAGGGTCCTCTGGGAGATGGGACATGTGCTGTGTGAGGGTCCTCTGGGAGATGGGACATGTACTGTGTGAGGGTCCTCCGGGAGATGGGACATGTGATGTGTGAGGGTCCTCTGGGAGATGGGACATGTGCTGTGTGAGCCCCTCCGGGAGATGGGACATGTGCTGTGTGAGGGTCCTCTGGGAGTTGGGACATGTGTTGTGTGAGTCCCTCTGGGAGATGGGACATGAACTGTGTGAGTCCCTCTGGGAGGTGGGACATGTGCTGTGTGAGGGTCCTCTCTGAGATGGGACATATGCTGTGTGAAGGTCCTCCGAGAGATGCGACATGTGCTGTGTGAGGGTCCTCCGGGAGATGGGACATGTGCAGTGTGAGGGTCCTCCGGGAGATGGGACATGTGCTGTGTGAGTGTCCTTCGGGAGATGGGACATGTGCAGTGTGCAGGTCCTCTGGGAGATGGGACATGTGCTGTGTGAGGGTCCTCCGGGAGATGGGACATGTGCAGTGTGAGGGTCCTCCGGGAGATGGGACATGTGCTGTGTGAGTGTCCTCCGGGAGATGGGACATGTGCAGTGTCAGGGTCCTCTGGGAGATGGGACATGTGCCGTGTGAGGGTCCTCCAGGATATGGGACATGTGCTGTGGGCGGGACCTCCGGGAAATGGGACATGTGCTGTGGGTGAGGGTCCTCCGGGAGATGGGACATGTGTTGTGAGAGGTCCTCCGGGAGATGGGACATATGCTGTGTGAGGGTCCTCTGGGAGATGGGACATGTGCTGTCTGAGGTTCCTCCGGGAGATGGGACACGTGCTGTCTGAAGTTCCTCCGGGAGATGGGACATGTGCTGTGTGAGGGTCCTCTGGGAGATGGGACATGTGCTGTGTGAGGGTCCTCCGGGAGATGGGACATGTGCTGTGTGAGTATCCTCCGAGAGATGCGACATGTGTTGTGTGAGGGTCCGCTGGGAGATGGGACATGTGCTGTGTGAGGGTCCTCCGGGAGATGGGACATGTGCAGTGTGAGGGTCCTCCGGGAGATGGGACATGTGCTGTGTGAGTGTCCTCCAGGAGATGGGACATGTGCAGTTGTCAGGGTCATCTGGGAGATGGGACATGTGCCGTGTGAGGGTCCTCCAGGATATGGGACATGTGCTGTGGGCGGGACCTCCGGGAAATGGGACATGTGCTGTCTGAGGGTCGTCCGGGAGATGGGACATGTGTTGTGTGAGGCTCCTCCAGGAGATGGGACATGTGCTGTGTGAGGGTCCACCGGGAGATGGGACATGTGCTGTGTGAGGGTCCTCCGGGAGATGGGACATGTGCTGTGTGAGGGTCCTCCGGGAGATGCGACATGAACTGTGTGAGTCCCTCTGGGAGGTGGGACATGTGCTGTGTGAAGGTCCTCCGGGAGATGGGACATGTGCTGTGTGAGGGTCCTCCGGGAGATGGGACATGTGCAGTGTGAGGGTCCTCCGGGAGATGGGACATGTTCTGTGTGAGCCCCTCCAGGATATGGCACATGTGCTGTGGGCGGGGTCTCCGGGAAATGGGACATGTGCTATGTGAGGGTCCTCCGGGAGATGGGACATGTGTTGTGTGAGGGTCCTCCGGGAGATGGGACATGTGCTGTGTGAGTCCCTCTGGGAGATGGGACATGTGCTGTGTGAGGGTCCTCCGGGAGATGGGACATGTGTTGTGTGAGGGTCCTCCGGGAGATGGGACATGTGCTGTGTGAGTCCCTCTGGGAGATGGGACATGTGTTGTGTGAGGGTCCTCTGGGAGATGGGACATGTGCTGTGTGAAGGTCTTCCGGGAGATGGGACATGTGCTGTGTGAGGGTCCTCCGGGAGATGGGACATGTGTTGTGTGAGTCCCTCTGGGAGATGGGACATGAACTGTGTGAGTCACTCTGGGAGGTGGGACATGTGCTGTGTGAGGGTCCTCTGAGAGATGGGACATATGCTGTGTGAAGGTCCTCCGGGAGATCGGACATGTGCTGTGTGAGGGTCCGCCGGGAGATGGGACATGTGCAGTGTGATTGTCCTCCGGGAGATGGGACATGTGTTGTGTGAGTGTCCTCCGGGAGATGGGACATGTGCTGTGTGAGTCCCTCTGGGAGATGGGACATGTGCTGTGTGAGGGTCCTCTGGGAGATGGGACATGTGCTGTGTGAAGGTCTTCCGGGAGATGGGACATGTGCTGTGTGAGGGTCCTCCGGGAGATGGGACATGTGCTGTGTGAGGGTCCACCGGGAGATGTGACATGTGCTGTGTGAGGGTCCTCCGGGAGATGGGTCATGAACCGTGTGAGTCCCTCTGGGAGGTGGGACATGTGCTGTGTGAAGGTCCTCCGGGAGATGGGACATGTGCTGTGTGAGGGTCCTCCGGGAGATGGGACATGTGCAGTGTGAGGGTCCTCCGGGAGATGGGACATGTGTTGTGTATGGGTCCTCCGGGAGATGGGACATGTGCTCTGTGAGACCCTCTGGGAGATGGGACATGTGCTATGTGAGGGTCCTCCGGGAGATGCGACATGTGTCGTGTGAGGGTCCTCCGGGAGATGGGACATGTGCTGTGTGAGTCCCTCTGGGAGATGGGACATGTGCTGTGTGAGGGTCCTCCGGGAGATGGGACATGTGTTGTGTGAGGGTCCTCCGGGAGATGGGACATGTGCTGTGTGAGTCCCTCTGGGAGATGGGACATGTGCTGTGTGAGGGTCCTCTGGGAGATGGGACATGTGCTGTGTGAAGGTCTTCCGGGAGATGGGACATGTGCAGTGTCAGGGTCCTCTGGGAGATGGGACATGTGCCGTGTGAGGGTCCTCCAGGATATGGGACATGTGCTGTGGGCGGAATCTCCGGGAAATGGGACATGTGCTCTGTGAGGGTCCTCCGGGATATGGGACATGTGCTGTGTGAGGTTCCTCCGGGAGATGGGACATGTGCTGTGTAAGGGTCCTCTGGGAGATGGGACATGTGCTGTGTGAGTATCCTCCGGGAGATGCGACATGTGCTGTGTGAGGGTCCTCTGGGAGATGGGACTTGTGATGTGTGAGGGTCCTCTGGGAGATGGCACATGTGTTGTGTGAGCCCCTCTGGGAGATGGGACATGTGCTGTGTGAGGGTCCTCAGGGAGATGGGACATGTGGTGTGTAAGGATACTCCGGGAGATGGGACATGTGCTGTGTGCGGGTCCTCTGGGAGATGGGACATGTGCTGTGTGAGGGTCCTCTGGGAGATGGGACATGTGATGTGTGAGGGTCCTCTGGGAGATGGGACATGTACTGTGTGAGGGTCCTCTGGGAGATGGGACATGTGATGTGTGAGGGTCCTCTGGGAGATGGGACATGTGCTGTGTGAGGGTCCTCTGGGAGTTGGGACATGTGTTGTGTGAGTCCCTCTGGGAGATGGGACATGAACTGTGTGAGTCCCTCTGGGAGGTGGGACATGTGCTGTGTGAAGGTCCTCCGAGAGATGCGACATGTGCTGTGTGAGGGTCCTCCGGGAGATGGGACATGTGCAGTGTGAGGGTCCTCCGGGAGATGGGACATGTGCTGTGTGAGTGTCCTCCGGGAGATGGGACATGTGCAGTGTGCAGGTCCTCTGGGAGATGGGACATGTGCTGTGTGAGGGTCCTCCGGGAGATGGGACATGTGCTGTGTGAGTCCCTCTGGGAGATGGGACATGTGCTGTGTGAGGGTCCTCCGGGAGATGGGACATGTGCTGTGTGAGGGTCCTCCGGGAGATGGGACATGAACTGTGTGAGTCCCTCTGGGAGGTGGGACATGTGCTGTGTGAAGGTCCTCCGGGTGATGGGACATGTGCTGTGTGAGGGTCCTCCGGGAGATGGGACATGTGCAGTGTGAGGGTCCTCCGGGAGATGGGACATGTGTTGTGTGAGGGTCCTCCGGGAGATGGGACATGTGCTGTGTGAGTCCCTCTGGGAGATGGGACATGTGCTGTGTGAGTGTCCTCCGGGAGATGGGACATGTGTTGTGTGAGGGTCCTCCGGGAGATGGGACATGTGCTGTGTGAGTCCCTCTGGGAGATGGGACATGTGCTGTGTGAGGGTCCTCCGGGAGATGGGACATGTGTTGTGTGAGGGTCCTCCGGGAGATGGGACATGTGCTGTGTGAGTCCCTCTGGGAGATGGGACATGTGCTGTGTGAGGGTCCTCTGGGAGATGGGACATGTGCTGTGTGAAGGTCTTCCGGGAGATGGGACATGTGCTGTGTGAGGGTCCTCCGGGAGATGGGACATGTGCTGTGTGAGGGTCCTCCGGGAGATGGGACATGTGCTGTGTGAGTATCCTCCGGGAGATGGGACATGTGCAGTGTGAGGGTCCTCCGGGAGATGGGACATGTGCTGTGTGAGTGTCCTCCGGGAGATGGGACATGTGCAGTGTGCGGGTCCTCTGGGAGATGGGACATGTGCCGTGTGAGGGTCCTCTAGGATATGGGACATGTGCTGTGGGCGGGACCTCCGTGAGATGGGACATGTGCCGTGTAAGGATACTCCGGGAGATGGGACATGTGCTGTGTGCGGGTCCTCTGGGAGATGGGACATGTGCTGTGTGAGGGTCCTCTGGGAGATGGGACATGTACTGTGTGAGGGTCCTCCGGGAGATGGGACATGTGTTGTGTGAGTCCCTCTGGGAGATTGGACATGAACTGTGTGAGTCCCTCTGGGAGGTGGGACATGTGCTGTGTGACGGTCCTCTGGGAGATGGGACATGTGCTGTGTGAGGGTCCTCCGGGAGATGGGACATGTGCAGTGTGAGGGTCCTCCGGGAGATGGGACATGTGTTGTGTGAGTGTCCTCCGGGAAATGGGACATGTGCTGTGTGAGTCCCTCTGGGAGATGGGACATGTGCTGTGTGAGGGTCCTCCGGGAGATGGGACATGTGCTGTGTGAAGGTCTTCCAGGTGATGAGACATGTGCTGTGTGAGGGTCCTCCGGGAGATGGGACATGTGCTGTGTGAGGGTCCACCGGGAAATGGGACATGTGCTGTGTGAGGGTCCTCCGGGAGATGGGACATGAACTGTGTGAGTCCCTCTGGGAGGTGGGACATGTGCTGTGTGAAGGTCCACCGGGAGATGGGACATGTGCTGTGGGCGGGACCTCCGGGAAATGGGAGATGTGCTGTGTGAGGGTCCTCCGGGAGATGGGACATGTGTTGTGTGAGGGTCCTCCAGGAGATGGGACATGTGCTGTGTGAGGGTCCTCTGGGAGATGGGACATGTGCTGTGTGAAGGTCTTCCGGGAGATGGGACATGTGCTGTGTGAGGGTCCTCCGGGAGATGGGACATGTGCTGTGTGAGTGTCCTCCGGGAGATGGGACATGTGCAGTGTCAGGGTCCTCTGGGAGATGGGACATGTGCCGTGTGAGGGTCCTCCAGGATATGGGACATGTGCTGTGGGCGGAACCTCCGGGAAATGGGACATGTGCTGTGTGAGGGTCCTCCGGGAGATGGGACATGTGTTGTGTGAGGGTCCTCCAGGAGATGGGACATGTGCTGTGTGAGGGTCCTCTGGGAGATGGGACATGTGTTGTGTGAGGGTCCTCCGGGAGATGGGACATGTGCTGTGTGAGTGTCCTCCGGGAGATGGGACATGTGCAGTGTCAGGGTCCTCTGGGAGATGGGACATGTGCCGTGTGAGGGTCCTCCAGGATATGGGACATGTGCTGTGGGCGGAACCTCCGGGAAAAGGGACATGTGCTGTGTGAGGGTCCTCCGGGAGATGGGACATGTGCTGTGTGAGGGTCCTCTGGGAGATGGGACATGTGTTGTGTGAGGGTCCTCCAGGAGATGGGACATGTGCTGTGTGAGGGTCCACCGGGAGATGGGACATGTGCTGTGTGAGGGTCCTCCGGGAGATGGGACATGAACTGTGTGAGTGCCTCTGGGAGGTGGGACATGTGCTGTGTGAAGGTCCTCCGGGAGATGGGACATGTGCTGTGTGAGGGTCCTCTGTGAGATGGGACATGTGCAGTGTGAGGGTCCTCCGGGAGATGGGACATGTGCTGTGTGAGCCCCTCCAGGAGATGGCACATGTGCTGTGGGCGGGACCTCCAGGAAATGGGACATGTGCTGTGTGAGGGTCCTCCGGGAGATGGGACATGTGTTGTGTGAGGGTCCTCCGGGAGATGGGACATGTGCTGTGTGAGTCCCTCTGGGAGATGGGACATGTGCTGTGTGAGGGTCCTCCGGGAGATGGGACATGTGTTGTGTGAGGGTCCTCCGGGAGATGGGATATGTGCTGTGTGAGTCCCTCTGGGAGATGGGACATGTGCTGTGTGAGGGTCCTCTGGGAGATGGGACATGTGCTGTGTGAAGGTCTTCCGGGAGATGGGACATGTGCTGTGTGAGGGTCCTCCGGGAGATGGGACATGTGCTGTGTGAGGGTCCTCCGGGAGATGGGACATGTGCTGTGTGAGTGTCCTCCGGGAGATGGGACATGTGCAGTGTCAGGGTCCTCTGGGAGATGGGACATGTGCCGTGTGAGGGTCCTCCAGGATATGGGACATGTGTTGTGGGCGGAACCTCCGGGAAATGGGACATGTGCTGTGTGAGGGTCCTCCGGGAGATGGGACATGTGTTGTGTGAGGGTCCTCCAGGAGATGGGACATGTGCTGTGTGAGGGTCCTCTGGGAGATGGGACATGTGCTGTGTGAGTTTGCTCCGGGAGATGGAACACGTGCTGTCTGAAATTACTCCGGGAGATGGGACATGTGCTGTGTGAGGGTCATCTGGGAGATGGGACATGTGCTGTGTAAGGGTCCTCTGGGAGATGGGACATGTGCTGTGTGAGTATCCTCCGGGAGATGCGACATGTGCTGTGTGAGGGTCCTCTGGGAGATGGGACTTGTGATGTGTGAGGGTCCTCTGGGAGATGGGACATGTGTTGTGTGAGCCCCTCCGGGAGATGGGACATGTGTTGTGTGAGGGTCCTCAGGGAGATGGGACATGTGGTGTGTAAGGATACTCCGGGAGATGGGACATGTGCTGTGTGCGGGTCCTCTGGGAGATGGGACATGTGCTGTGTGAGGGTCCTCTGGGAGATGGGACATGTGATGTGTGAGGGTCCTCTGTGAGATGGGACATGTGCTGTGTGAGCCCCTCCGGGAGATGGGACATGTGCTGTGTGAGGGTCCTCTGGGAGATGGGACATGTGCTGTGTGAGGGTCCTCTGGGAGATGGGACATGTACTGTGTGAGGGTCCTCCGGGAGATGGGACATGTGATGTGTGAGGGTCCTCTGGGAGATGGGACATGTGCTGTGTGAGCCCCTCCGGGAGATGGGACATGTGCTGTGTGAGGGTCCTCTGGGAGTTGGGACATGTGTTGTGTGAGTCCCTCTGGGAGATGGGACATGAACTGTGTGAGTCCCTCTGGGAGGTGGGACATGTGCTGTGTGAGGGTCCTCTGGGAGATGGGACATATGCTGTGTGAAGGTCCTCCGAGAGATGCGACATGTGCTGTGTGAGGGTCCTCCGGGAGATGGGACATGTGCTGTGTGAGTGTCCTTCGGGAGATGGGACATGTGCAGTGTGCAGGTCCTCTGGGAGATGGGACATGTGCTGTGTGAGGGTCCTCCGGGAGATGGGACATGTGCAGTGTGAGGGTCCTCCGGGAGATGGGACATGTGCTGTGTGAGTGTCCTCCGGGAGATGGGACTTGTGCAGTGTCAGGGTCCTCTGGGAGATGGGACATGTGCCGTGTGAGGGTCCTCCAGGATATGGGACATGTGCTGTGGGCGGGACCTCCGGGAAATGGGACATGTGCTGTGTGAGGGTCCTCCGGGAGATGGGACATGTGTTGTGAGAGGTCCTCCGGGAGATGGGACATATGCTATGTGAGGGTCCTCTGGGAGATGGGACATGTGCTGTCTGAGGTTCCTCCGGGAGATGGGACACGTGCTGTCTGAAGTTCCTCCGGGAGATGGGACATGTGCTGTGTGAGGGTCCTCTGGGAGATGGGACATGTGCTGTCTGAGTTTGCTCCGGGAGATGGAACACGTGCTGTCTGTCCGGGAGATGGGACATGTGCTGTGTGAGGGTCATCTGGGAGATGGGACATGTGCTGTGTAAGGGTCCTCCGGGAGATGGGACATGTGCAGTGTGAGGGTCCTCCGGGAGATGGGACATGTGCTGTGTGAGTGTCCTCCGGGAGATGGGACATGTGCAGTGTGCGGGTCCTCTGGGAGATGGGACATGTGCCGTGTGAGGGTCCTCCGGGAGATGGGACATGTGCAGTGTGAGGGTCCTCCGGGAGATGGGACATGTGCTGTGTGAGTGTCCTTCGGGAGATGGGACATGTGCAGTGTGCAGGTCCTCTGGGAGATGGGACATGTGCTGTGTGAGGGTTCTCCGGGAGATGGGACATGTGCAGTGTGAGGGTCCTCCGGGAGATGGGACATGTGCTGTGTGAGTGTCCTCCGGGAGATGGGACTTGTGCAGTGTCAAGGTCCTCTGGGAGATGGGACATGTGCCGTGTGAGGGTCCTCCAGGATATGGGACATGTGCTGTGGGCGGGACCTCCGGGAAATGGGACATGTGCTGTGTGAGGGTCCTCCGGGAGATGGGACATGTGCTGTCTGAGGTTCCTCCGGGAGATGGGACACGTGCTGTCTGAAGTTCCTCCGGGAGATGGGACATGTGCTGTGTGAGGGTCCTCTGGGAGATGGGACATGTGCTGTCTGAGTTTGCTCCGGGAGATGGAACACGTGCTGTCTGTCCGGGAGATGGGACATGTGCTGTGTGAGGGTCATCTGGGAGATGGGACATGTGCTGTGTAAGGGTCCTCTGGGAGATGGGACATGTGCTGTGTGAGTATCCTCCGGGAGATGCGACATGTGCTGTGTGAGGGTCCTCTGGGAGATGGGACTTGTGATGTGTGAGGGTCCTCTGGGAGATGGGACATGTGTTGTGTGAGCCCCTCCGGGAGATGGGACATGTGCTGTGTGAGGGTCCTCAGGGAGATGGGACATGTGGTGTGTAAGGATACTCCGGGAGATGGGACATGTGCTGTGTGCGGGTCCTCTGGGAGATGGGACATGTGCTGTGTGAGGGTCCTCTGGGAGATGGGACATGTGATGTGTGAGGGTCCTCTGGGAGATGGGACGTGGTGTGTAAGGATACTCCGGGAGATGGGACATGTGCTGTGTGCGGGTCCTCTGGGAGATGGGACATGTGCTGTGTGAGGGTCCTCTGGGAGATGGGACATGTGATGTGTGAGGGTCCTCTGGGAGATGGGACATGTACTGTGTGAGGGTCCTCTGGGAGATGGGACATGTGATGTGTGAGGGTCCTCTGGGAGATGGGACATGTGCTGTGTGAGGGTCCTCTGGGAGTTGGGACATGTGTTGTGTGAGTCCCTCTGGGAGATGGGACATGAACTGTGTGAGTCCCTCTGGGAGGTGGGACATGTGCTGTGTGAAGGTCCTCCGAGAGATGCGACATGTGCTGTGTGAGTGTCCTCCGGGAGATGGGACATGTGCAGTGTGAGGGTCCTCCGGGAGATGGGACATGTGCTGTGTGAGTGTCCTCCGGGAGATGGGACATGTGCAGTGTGCGGGTCCTCTGGGAGATGGGACATGTGTCGTGTGAGGGTCCTCCGGGAGATGGGACATGTGCAGTGTGAGGGTCCTCCGGGAGATGGGACATGTGCTGTGTGAGTGTCCTTCGGGAGATGGGACATGTGCAGTGTGCAGGTTCTCTGGGAGATGGGACATGTGCTGTGTGAGGGTCCTCCGGGAGATGGGACATGTGCAGTGTGAGGGTCCTCCGGGAGATGGGACATGTGCTGTGTGAGTGTCCTCCGGGAGATGGGACTTGTGCAGTGTCAGGGTCCTCTGGGAGATGGGACATGTGCCGTGTGAGGGTCCTCCAGGATATGGGACATGTGCTGTGGGCGGGACCTCCGGGAAATGGGACATGTGCTGTGTGAGGGTCCTCCGGGAGATGGGACATGTGTTGTGAGAGGTCCTCCGGGAGATGGGACATATGCTGTGTGAGGGTCCTCTGGGAGATGGGACATGTGCTGTCTGAGGTTCCTCCGGGAGATGGGACACGTGCTGTCTGAAGTTCCTCCGGGAGATGGGACATGTGCTGTGTGAGGGTCCTCTGGGAGATGGGACATGTGCTGTCTGAGTTTGCTCCGGGAGATGGAACACGTGCTGTCTGTCCGGGAGATGGGACATGTGCTGTGTGAGGGTCATCTGGGAGATGGGACATGTGCTGTGTAAGGGTCCTCTGGGAGATTGGACATGTGCTGTGTGAGTATCCTCCGGGAGATGCGACATGTGCTGTGTGAGGGTCCTCTGGGAGATGGGACATGTGCTGTGTGAGGGTCCTCTGGGAGATGGGACATGTGCTGTCTGAGGTTCCTCCGGGAGATGGGACACGTGCTGTCTGAAGTTCCTCCGGGAGATGGGACATGTGCTGTGTGAGGTTCCTCTGGGAGATGGGACATGTGCTGTCTGAGTTTGCTCCGGGAGATGGAACACGTGCTGTCTGTCCGGGAGATGGGACATGTGCTGTGTGAGGGTCATCTGGGAGATGGGACATGTGCTGTGTCAGGGTCCTCTGGGAGATGGGACATGTGCTGTGTGAGTATCCTCCGGGAGATGCGACATGTGCTGTGTGAGGGTCCTCTGGGAGATGCGACATGTGCTGTGTGAGGGTCCTCTGGGAGATGGGACATGTGCTGTGTGAGGGTCCTCCGGGAGATGGGACATGTGTTGTGTGAGGGTCCTCCAGGAGATGGGACATGTGCTGTGTGAGGGTCCTCTGGGAGATGGGACATGTGCTGTGTGAAGGTCTTCCGGGAGATGGGACATGTGCTGTGTGAGGGTCCTCCGGGAGATGGGACATGTGCTGTGTGAGTGTCCTCCGGGAGATGGGACATGTGCTGTGTGAGTCCCTCTGGGAGATGGGACATGTGCTGTGTGAGGGTCCTCCGGGAGATGGGACATATGCTGTGTGAGGGTCCTCCGGGAGATGGGACATGAACTGTGTGAGTCCCTCTGGGAGGTGGGACATGTGCTGTGTGAAGGTCCTCCGGGTGATGGGACATGTGCTGTGTGAGGGTCCTCCGGGAGATGGGACATGTGCAGTGTGAGGGTCCTCCGGGAGATGGGACATGTGTTGTGTGAGGGTCCTCCGGGAGATGGGACATGTGCTGTGTGAGTCCCTCTGGGAGATGGGACATGTGCTGTGTGAGGGTCCTCCGGGAGATGGGACATGTGTTGTGTGAGGGTCCTCCGGGAGATGGGACATGTGCTGTGTGAGTCCCTCTGGGAGATGGGACATGTGCTGTGTGAGGGTCCTCCGGGAGATGGGACATGTGCCGTGTGAGGGTCCTCCGGGAGATGGGACATGTGCAGTGTGAGGGTCCTCCGGGAGATGGGACATGTGCTGTGTGAGTGTCCTTCGGGAGATGGGACATGTGCAGTGTGCAGGTCCTCTGGGAGATGGGACATGTGCTGTGTGAGGGTCCTCCGGGAGATGGGACATGTGCAGTGTGAGGGTCCTCCGTGAGATGGGACATGTGCTGTGTGAGTGTCCTCCGGGAGATGGGACTTGTGCAGTGTCAGGGTCCTCTGGGAGATGGGACATGTGCCTTGTGAGGGTCCTCCAGGATATGGGACATGTGCTGTGGGCGGGACCTCCGGGAAATGGGACATGTGCTGTGTGAGGGTCCTCCGGGAGATGGGACATGTGTTGTGAGAGGTCCTCCGGGAGATGGGACATGTGCAGTGTGAAGGTCCTCCGGGAGATGGGACATGTGCTGTGTGAGTGTCCTTCGGGAGATGGGACATGTGCAGTGTGCAGGTCCTCTGGGAGATGGGACATGTGCTGTGTGAGGGTCCTCCGGGAGATGGGACATGTGCAGTGTGAGGGTCCTCCGGGAGATGGGACATGTGCTGTGTGAGTGTCCTCCGGGAGATGGGACTTGTGCAGTGTCAGGGTCCTCTGGGAGATGGGACATGTGCCGTGTGAGGGTCCTCCAGGATATGGGACATGTGCTGTGGGCGGGACCTCCGGGAAATGGGACATGTGCTGTGTGAGGGTCCTCCGGGAGATGGGACATGTGTTGTGAGAGGTCCTCCGGGAGATGGGACATATGCTGTGTGAGGGTCCTCTGGGAGATGGGACATGTGCTGTCTGAGGTTCCTCCGGGAGATGGGACACGTGCTGTCTGAAGTTCCTCCGGGAGATGGGACATGTGCTGTGTGAGGGTCCTCTGGGAGATGGGACATGTGCTGTCTGAGTTTGCTCCGGGAGATGGAACACGTGCTGTCTGTCCGGGAGATGGGACATGTGCTGTGTGAGGGTCATCTGGGAGATGGGACATGTGCTGTGTAAGGGTCCTCTGGGAGATGGGAGATGTGCTGTGTGAGTATCCTCCGGGAGATGCGACATGTGCTGTGTGAGGGTCCTCTGGGAGATGGGACTTGTGATGTGTGAGGGTCCTCTGGGAGATGGGACATGTGTTGTGTGAGCCCCTCCGGGAGATGGGACATGTGCTGTGTGAGGGTCCTCAGGGAGATGGGACATGTGGTGTGTAAGGATACTCCGGGAGATGGGACATGTGCTGTGTGCGGGTCCTCTGGGAGATGGGACATGTGCTGTGTGAGGGTCCTCTGGGAGATGGGACATGTGATGTGTGAGGGTCCTCTGGGAGATGGGACATGTACTGTGTGAGGGTCCTCTGGGAGATGGGACATGTGATGTGTGAGGGTCCTCTGGGAGATGGGACATGTGCTGTGTGAGGGTCCTCTGGGAGTTGGGACATGTGTTGTGTGAGTCCCTCTGGGAGATGGGACATGAACTGTGTGAGTCCGTCTGGGAGGTGGGACATGTGCTGTATGAAGGTCCTCCGAGAGATGCGACATGTGCTGTGTGAGGGTCCTCCGGGAGATGGGACATGTGCAGTGTGAGGGTCCTCCGGGAGATGGGACATGTGCTGTGTGAGTGTCCTCCGGGAGATGGGACATGTGCAGTGTGCAGGTCCTCTGGGAGATGGGACATGTGCTGTGTGAGGGTCCTCCGGGAGATGGGACATGTGCTGTGTGAGTCCCTCTGGGAGATGGGACATGTGCTGTGTGAGGGTCCTCCGGGAGATGGGACATATGCTGTGTGAGGGTCCTCCGGGAGATGGGACATGAACTGTGTGAGTCCCTCTGGGAGGTGGGACATGTGCTGTGTGAAGGTCCTCCGGGTGATGGGACATGTGCTGTGTGAGGGTCCTCTGGGAGATGGGACATGTGCAGTGTGAGGGTCCTCCGGGAGATGGGACATGTGTTGTGTGAGGGTCCTCCGGGAGATGGGACATGTGCTGTGTGAGTCCCTCTGGGAGATGGGACATGTGCTGTGTGAGGGTCCTCCGGGAGATGGGACATGTGTTGTGTGAGGGTCCTCCGGGAGATGGGACATGTGCTGTGTGAGTCCCTCTGGGAGATGGGACATGTGCTGTGTGAGGGTCCTCCGGGAGATGGGACATGTGTTGTGTGAGGGTCCTCCGGGAGATGGGACATGTGCTGTGTGAGTCCCTCTGGGAGATGGGACATGTGCTGTGTGAGGGTCCTCTGGGAGATGGGACATGTGCTGTGTGAAGGTCTTCCGGGAGATGGGACATGTGCTGTGTGAGGGTCCTCCGGGAGATGGGACATGTGCTGTGTGAGGGTCCTCCGGGAGATGGGACATGTGCTGTGTGAGTGTCCTCCGGGAGATGGGACATGTGCAGTGTGAGGGTCCTCCGGGAGATGGGACATGTGCTGTGTGAGTGTCCTCCGGGAGATGGGACATGTGCAGTGTGCGGGTCCTCTGGGAGATGGGACATGTGCCGTGTGAGGGTCCTCCGGGAGATGGGACATGTGCAGTGTGAGGGTCCTCCGGGAGATGGGACATGTGCTGTGTGAGTGTCCTTCGGGAGATGGGACATGTGCAGTGTGCAGGTCCTCTGGGAGATGGGACTTGTGCAGTGTCAGGGTCCTCTGGGAGATGGGACATGTGCCGTGTGAGGGTCCTCCAGGATATGGGACATGTGCTGTGGGCGGGACCTCCGGGAAATGGGACATGTGCTGTGTGAGGGTCCTCCGGGAGATGGGACATGTGTTGTGAGAGGTCCTCCGGGAGATGGGACATATGCTGTGTGAGGGTCCTCTGGGAGATGGGACATGTGCTGTCTGAGGTTCCTCCGGGAGATGGGACACGTGCTGTCTGAAGTTCCTCCGGGAGATGGGACATGTGCTTTGTGAGGGTCCTCTGGGAGATGGGACATGTGCTGTCTGAGTTTGCTCCGGGAGATGGAACACGTGCTGTCTGTCCGGGAGATGGGACATGTGCTGTGTGAGGGTCATCTGGGAGATGGGACATGTGCTGTGTAAGGGTCCTCTGGGAGATGGGACATGTGCTGTGTGAGTATCCTCCGGGAGATGCGACATGTGCTGTGTAAGGGTCCTCCGGGAGATGGGACATGTGCTGTGTGAGTGTCCTCCGGGAGATGGGACTTGTGCAGTGTCAGGGTCCTCTGGGAGATGGGACATGTGCCGTGTGAGGGTCCTCCAGGATATGGGACATGTGCTCTGGGCGGGACCTCCGGGAAATGGGACATGTGCTGTGTGAGGGTCCTCCGGGAGATGGGACATGTGTTGTGAGAGGTCCTCCGGGAGATGGGACATGTGCTGTGTGAGGGTCCTCTGGGAGATGGGACATGTGCTGTCTGAGGTTCCTCCGGGAGATGGGACACGTGCTGTCTGAAGTTCCTCCGGGAGATGGGACATGTGCTGTGTGAGGGTCCTCTGGGAGATGGGACATGTGCTGTCTGAGTTTGCTCCGGGAGATGGAACACGTGCTGTCTGTCCGGGAGATGGGACATGTGCTGTGTGAGGGTCATCTGGGAGATGGGACATGTGCTGTGTAAGGGTCCTCTGGGAGATGGGACATGTGCTGTGTGAGTATCCTCCGGGAGATGCGACATGTGCTGTGTGAGGGTCCTCTGGGAGATGGGACTTGTGATGTGTGAGGGTCCTCTGGGAGATGGGACATGTGTTGTGTGAGCCCCTCCGGGAGATGGGACATGTGCTGTGTGAGGGTCCTCAGGGAGATGGGACATGTGGTGTGTAAGGATACTCCGGGAGATGGGACATGTGCTGTGTGCGGGTCCTCTGGGAGATGGGACATGTGCTGTGTGAGGGTCCTCTCGGAGATGGGACATGTGATGTGTGAGGGTCCTCTGGGAGATGGGACATGTGGTGTGTAAGGATACTCCGGGAGATGGGACATGTGCTGTGTGCGGGTCCTCTGGGAGATGGGACATGTGCTGTGTGAGGGTCCTCTGGGAGATGGGACATGTGATGTGTGAGGGTCCTCTGGGAGATGGGACATGTACTGTGTGAGGGTCCTCTGGGAGATGGGACATGTGATGTGTGAGGGTCCTCTGGGAGATGGGACATGTGCTGTGTGAGGGTCCTCTGGGAGTTGGGACATGTGTTGTGTGAGTCCCTCTGGGAGATGGGACATGAACTGTGTGAGTCCCTCTGGGAGGTGGGACATGTGCTGTGTGAAGGTCCTCCGAGAGATGCGACATGTGCTGTGTGAGTGTCCTCCGGGAGATGGGACATGTGCAGTGTGAGGGTCCTCCGGGAGATGGGACATGTGCTGTGTGAGTGTCCTCCGGGAGATGGGACATGTGCAATGTGCGGGTCCTCTGGGAGATGGGACATGTGCCGTGTGAGGGTCCTCCGGGAGATGGGACATGTGCAGTGTGAGGGTCCTCCGGGAGATGGGACATGTGCTGTGTGAGTGTCCTTCGGGAGATGGGACATGTGCAGTGTGCAGGTTCTCTGGGAGATGGGACATGTGCTGTGTGAGGGTCCTCCGGGAGATGGGACATGTGCAGTGTGAGGGTCCTCCGGGAGATGGGACATGTGCTGTGTGAGTGTCCTCCGGGAGATGGGACTTGTGCAGTGTCAGGGTCCTCTGGGAGATGGGACATGTGCCGTGTGAGGGTCCTCCAGGATATGGGACATGTGCTGTGGGCGGGACCTCCGGGAAATGGGACATGTGCTGTGTGAGGGTCCTCCGGGAGATGGGACATGTGTTGTGAGAGGTCCTCCGGGAGATGGGACATATGCTGTGTGAGGGTCCTCTGGGAGATGGGACATGTGCTGTCTGAGGTTCCTCCGGGAGATGGGACACGTGCTGTCTGAAGTTCCTCCGGGAGATGGGACATGTGCTGTGTGAGGGTCCTCTGGGAGATGGGACATGTGCTGTCTGAGTTTGCTCCGGGAGATGGAACACGTGCTGTCTGTCCGGGAGATGGGACATGTGCTGTGTGAGGGTCATCTGGGAGATGGGACATGTGCTGTGTAAGGGTCCTCTGGGAGATTGGACATGTGCTGTGTGAGTATCCTCCGGGAGATGCGACATGTGCTGTGTGAGGGTCCTCTGGGAGATGGGACATGTGCCGTGTGAGGGTCCTCCAGGATATGGGACATGTGCTGTGGGCGGGACCTCCGGGAAATGGGACATGTGCTGTGTGAGGGTCCTCCGGGAGATGGGACATGTGTTGTGAGAGGTCCTCAGGGAGATGGGACATATGCTGTGTGAGGGTCCTCTGGGAGATGGGACATGTGCTGTCTGAGGTTCCTCCGGGAGATGGGACACGTGCTGTCTGAAGTTCCTCCGGGAGATGGGACATGTGCTGTGTGAGGTTCCTCTGGGAGATGGGACATGTGCTGTCTGAGTTTGCTCCGGGAGATGGAACACGTGCTGTCTGTCCGGGAGATGGGACATGTGCTGTGTGAGGGTCATCTGGGAGATGGGACATGTGCTGTGTCAGGGTCCTCTGGGAGATGGGACATGTGCTGTGTGAGTATCCTCCGGGAGATGCGACATGTGCTGTGTGAGGGTCCTCTGGGAGATGCGACATGTGCTGTGTGAGGGTCCTCTGGGAGATGGGACATGTGCTGTGTGAGGGTCCTCCGGGAGATGGGACATGTGTTGTGTGAGGGTCCTCCAGGAGATGGGACATGTGCTGTGTGAGGGTCCTCTGGGAGATGGGACATGTGCTGTGTGAAGGTCTTCCGGGAGATGGGACATGTGCTGTGTGAGGGTCCTCCGGGAGATGGGACATGTGCTGTGTGAGTGTCCTCCGGGAGATGGGACATGTGCAGTGTCAGGGTCCTCTGGGTGATGGGACATGTGCCGTGTGAGGGTCCTCCAGGATATGGGACATGTGTTGTGGGCGGGTCCTCTGGGAGATGGGACATGTGCTGTGTGAGGGTCCTCCGGGAGATGGGACATGTGTTGTGTGCGGGTCCTCTGGGAGATGGGACATGTGCTGTGTGAGGGTCCTCTGGGAGATGGGACATGTGATGTGTGAGGGTCCTCTGGGAGATGGGACATGTGATGTGTGAGGGTCCTCTGGGAGATGGGACATGTGCTGTGTGAGGGTCCTCTGGGAGTTGGGACATGTGTTGTGTGAGTCCCTCTGGGAGATGGGACATGAACTGTGTGAGTTCCTCTGGGAGGTGGGACATGTGCTGTGTGAAGGTCCTCCGAGAGATGCGACATGTGCTGTGTGAGGGTCCTCCGGGAGATGGGACATGTGCAGTGTGAGGGTCCTCCGGGAGATGGGACATGTGCTGTGTGAGTGTCCTCCGGGAGATGGGACATGTGCAGTGTGCAGGTCCTCTGGGAGATGGGACATGTGCTGTGTGAGGGTCCTCCGGGAGATGGGACATGTGCTGTGTGAGTCCCTCTGGGAGATGGGACATGTGCTGTGTGAGGGTCCTCCGGGAGATGGGACATATGCTGTGTGAGGGTCCTCCGGGAGATGGGACATGAACTGTGTGAGTCCCTCTGGGAGGTGGGACATGTGCTGTGTGAAGGTCCTCCGGGTGATGGGACATGTGCTGTGTGAGGGTCCTCCGGGAGATGGGACATGTGCAGTGTGAGGGTCCTCCGGGAGATGGGACATGTGTTGTGTGAGGGTCCTCCGGAAGATGGGACATGTGCTGTGTGAGTCCCTCTGGGAGATGGGACATGTGCTGTGTGAGGGTCCTCCGGGAGATGGGACATGTGTTGTGTGAGGGTCCTCCGGGAGATGGGACATGTGCTGTGTGAGTCCCTCTGGGAGATGGGACATGTGCTGTGTGAGGGTCCTCTGGGAGATGGGACATGTGCTGTGTGAAGGTCTTCCGGGAGATGGGACATGTGCTGTGTGAGGGTCCTCCGGGAGATGGGACATGTGCTGTGTGAGGGTCCTCCGGGAGATGGGACATGTGCTGTGTGAGTGTCCTCCGGGAGATGGGACATGTGCAGTGTGAGGGTCCTCCGGGAGATGGGACATGTGCTGTGTGAGTGTCCTCCGGGAGATGGGACATGTGCAGTGTGCGGGTCCTCTGGGAGATGGGACATGTGCCGTGTGAGGGTCCTCCGGGAGATGGGACATGTGCAGTGTGAGGGTCCTCCGGGAGATGGGACATGTGCTGTGTGAGTGTCCTTCGGGAGATGGGACATGTGCAGTGTGCAGGTCCTCTGGGAGATGGGACATGTGCTGTGTGAGGGTCCTCCGGGAGATGGGACATGTGCAGTGTGAGGGTCCTCCGGGAGATGGGACATGTGCTGTGTGAGTGTCCTCCGGGAGATGGGACTTGTGCAGTGTCAGGGTCCTCTGGGAGATGGGACATGTGCCTTGTGAGGGTCCTCCAGGATATGGGACATGTGCTGTGGGCGGGACCTCCGGGAAATGGGACATGTGCTGTGTGAGGGTCCTCCGGGAGATGGGACATGTGTTGTGAGAGGTCCTCCGGGAGATGGGACATGTGCAGTGTGAGGGTCCTCCGGGAGATGGGACATGTGCTGTGTGAGTGTCCTTCGGGAGATGGGACATGTGCAGTGTGCAGGTCCTCTGGGAGATGGGACATGTGCTGTGTGAGGGTCCTCCGGGAGATGGGACATGTGCAGTGTGAGGGTCCTCCGGGAGATGGGACATGTGCTGTGTGAGTGTCCTCCGGGAGATGGGACTTGTGCAGTGTCAGGGTCCTCTGGGAGATGGGACATGTGCCGTGTGAGGGTCCTCCAGGATATGGGACATGTGCTGTGGGCGGGACCTCCGGGAAATGGGACATGTGCTGTGTGAGGGTCCTCCGGGAGATGGGACATGTGTTGTGAGAGGTCCTCCGGGAGATGGGACATATGCTGTGTGAGGGTCCTCTGGGAGATGGGACATGTGCTGTCTGAGGTTCCTCCGGGAGATGGGACACGTGCTGTGTGAAGGTCTTCCGGGAGATGGGACATGTGCTGTGTGAGGGTCCTCCGGGAGATGGGACATGTGCTGTGTGAGGGTCCTCCGGGAGATGGGACATGTGCTGTGTGAGTGTCCTCCGGGAGATGGGACATGTGCAGTGTGAGGGTCCTCCGGGAGATGGGACATGTGCTGTGTGAGTGTCCTCCGGGAGATGGGACATGTGCAGTGTGCGGGTCCTCTGGGAGATGGGACATGTGCCGTGTGAGGGTCCTCCGGGAGATGGGACATGTGCAGTGTGAGGGTCCTCCGGGAGATGGGACATGTGCTGTGTGAGTGTCCTTCGGGAGATGGGACATGTGCAGTGTGCAGGTCCTCTGGGAGATGGGACATGTGCTGTGTGAGGGTCCTCCGGGAGATGGGACATGTGCAGTGTGAGGGTCCTCCGGGAGATGGGACATGTGCTGTGTGAGTGTCCTCCGGGAGATGGGACTTGTGCAGTGTCAGGGTCCTCTGGGAGATGGGACATGTGCCTTGTGAGGGTCCTCCAGGATATGGGACATGTGCTGTGGGCGGGACCTCCGGGAAATGGGACATGTGCTGTGTGAGGGTCCTCCGGGAGATGGGACATGTGTTGTGAGAGGTCCTCCGGGAGATGGGACATGTGCAGTGTGAGGGTCCTCCGGGAGATGGGACATGTGCTGTGTGAGTGTCCTTCGGGAGATGGGACATGTGCAGTGTGCAGGTCCTCTGGGAGATGGGACATGTGCTGTGTGAGGGTCCTCCGGGAGATGGGACATGTGCAGTGCGAGGGTCCTCCGGGAGATGGGACATGTGCTGTGTGAGTGTCCTCCGGGAGATGGGACTTGTGCAGTGTCAGGGTCCTCTGGGAGATGGGACATGTGCCGTGTGAGGGTCCTCCAGGATATGGGACATGTGCTGTGGGCGGGACCTCCGGGAAATGGGACATGTGCTGTGTGAGGGTCCTCCGGGAGATAGGACATGTGTTGTGAGAGGTCCTCCGGGAGATGGGACATATGCTGTGTGAGGGTCCTCTGGGAGATGGGACATGTGCTGTCTGAGGTTCCTCCGGGAGATGGGACACGTGCTGTCTGAAGTTCCTCCGGGAGATGGGACATGTGCTGTGTGAGGGTCCTCTGGGAGATGGGACATGTGCTGTCTGAGTTTGCTCCGGGAGATGGAACACGTGCTGTCTGTCCGGGAGATGGGACATGTGCTGTGTGAGGGTCATCTGGGAGATGGGACATGTGCTGTGTAAGGGTCCTCTGGGAGATGGGACATGTGCTGTGTGAGTATCCTCCGGGAGATGCGACATGTGCTGTGTGAGGGTCCTCTGGGAGATGGGACTTGTGATGTGTGAGGGTCCTCTGGGAGATGGGACATGTGTTGTGTGAGCCCCTCCGGGAGATGGGACATGTGCTGTGTGAGGGTCCTCAGGGAGATGGGACATGTGGTGTGTAAGGATACTCCGGGAGATGGGACATGTGCTGTGTGCGGGTCCTCTGGGAGATGGGACATGTGCTGTGTGAGGGTCCTCTGGGAGATGGGACATGTGATGTGTGAGGGTCCTCTGGGAGATGGGACATGTACTGTGTGAGGGTCCTCTGGGAGATGGGACATGTGATGTGTGAGGGTCCTCTGGGAGATGGGACATGTGCTGTGTGAGGGTCCTCTGGGAGTTGGGACATGTGTTGTGTGAGTCCCTCTGGGAGATGGGACATGAACTGTGTGAGTCCCTCTGGGAGGTGGGACATGTGCTGTGTGAAGGTCCTCCGAGAGATGCGACATGTGCTGTGTGAGGGTCCTCCGGGAGATGGGACATGTGCAGTGTGAGGGTCCTCCGGGAGATGGGACATGTGCTGTGTGAGTGTCCTCCGGGAGATGGGACATGTGCAGTGTGCAGGTCCTCTGGGAGATGGGACATGTGCTGTGTGAGGGTCCTCCGGGAGATGGGACATGTGCTGTGTGAGTCCCTCTGGGAGATGGGACATGTGCTGTGTGAGGGTCCTCCGGGAGATGGGACATATGCTGTGTGAGGGTCCTCCGGGAGATGGGACATGAACTGTGTGAGTCCCTCGGGGAGGTGGGACATGTGCTGTGTGAAGGTCCTCCGGGTGATGGGACATGTGCTGTGTGAGGGTCCTCCGGGAGATGGGACATGTGCAGTGTGAGGGTCCTCCGGGAGATGGGACATGTGTTGTGTGAGGGTCCTCCGGGAGATGGGACATGTGCTGTGTGAGTCCCTCTGGGAGATGGGACATGTGCTGTGTGAGGGTCCTCCGGGAGATGGGACATGTGTTGTGTGAGGGTCCTCCGGGAGATGGGACATGTGCTGTGTGAGTCCCTCTGGGAGATGGGACATGTGCTGTGTGAGGGTCCTCCGGGAGATGGGACATGTGTTGTGTGAGGGTCCTCCGGGAGATGGGACATGTGCTGTGTGATTCCCCTGGGAGATGGGACATGTGCTGTGTGAGGGTCCTCTGGGAGATGGGACATGTGCTGTGTGAAGGTCTTCCGGGAGATGGGACATGTGCTGTGTGAGGGTCCTCCGGGAGATGGGACATGTGCTGTGTGAGGGTCCTCCGGGAGATGGGACATGTGCTGTGTGAGTGTCCTCCGGGAGATGGGACATGTGCAGTGTGAGGGTCCTCCGGGAGATGGGACATGTGCTGTGTGAGTGTCCTCCGGGAGATGGGACATGTGCAGTGTGCGGGTCCTCTGGGAGATGGGACATGTGCCGTGTGAGGGTCCTCCGGGAGATGGGACATGTGCAGTGTGAGGGTCCTCCGGGAGATGGGACATGTGCTGTGTGAGTGTCCTTCGGGAGATGGGACATGTGCAGTGTGCAGGTCCTCTGGGAGATGGGACATGTGCTGTGTGAGGGTCCTCCGGGAGATGGGACATGTGCAGTGTGAGGGTCCTCCAGGATATGGGACATGTGCTGTGGGCGGGACCTCCGGGAAATGGGACATGTGCTGTGTGAGGGTCCTCCGGGAGATGGGACATGTGTTGTGAGAGGTCCTCCGGGAGATGGGACATATGCTGTGTGAGGGTCCTCTGGGAGATGGGACATGTGCTGTCTGAGGTTCCTCCGGGAGATGGGACACGTGCTGTCTGAAGTTCCTCCGGGAGATGGGACATGTGCTGTGTGAGGGTCCTCTGGGAGATGGGACATGTGCTGTCTGAGTTTGCTCCGGGAGATGGAACACGTGCTGTCTGTCCGGGAGATGGGACATGTGCTGTGTGAGGGTCATCTGGGAGATGGGACATGTGCTGTGTAAGGGTCCTCTGGGAGATGGGACATGTGCTGTGTGAGTATCCTCCGGGAGATGCGACATGTGCTGTGTGAGGGTCCTCTGGGAGATGGGACTTGTGATGTGTGAGGGTCCTCTGGGAGATGGGACATGTGTTGTGTGAGCCCCTCCGGGAGATGGGACATGTGCTGTGTGAGGGTCCTCAGGGAGATGGGACATGTGGTGTGTAAGGATACTCCGGAAGATGGGACATGTGCTGTGTGCGGGTCCTCTGGGAGATGGGACATGTGCTGTGTGAGGGTCCTCTGGGAGATGGGACATGTGATGTGTGAGGGTCCTCTGGGAGATGGGACATGTACTGTGTGAGGGTCCTCTGGGAGATGGGACATGTGATGTGTGAGGGTCCTCTGGGAGATGGGACATGTGCTGTGTGAGGGTCCTCTGGGAGTTGGGACATGTGTTGTGTGAGTCCCTCTGGGAGATGGGACATGAACTGTGTGAGTCCCTCTGGGAGGTGGGACATGTGCTGTGTGAAGGTCCTCCGAGAGATGCGACATGTGCTGTGTGAGTGTCCTCCGGGAGATGGGACATGTGCAGTGTGAGGGTCCTCCGGGAGATGGGACATGTGCTGTGTGAGTGTCCTCCGGGAGATGGGACATGTGCAATGTGCGGGTCCTCTGGGAGATGGGACATGTGCCGTGTGAGGGTCCTCCGGGAGATGGGACATGTGCAGTGTGAGGGTCCTCCGGGAGATGGGACATGTGCTGTGTGAGTGTCCTTCGGGAGATGGGACATGTGCAGTGTGCAGGTTCTCTGGGAGATGGGACATGTGCTGTGTGAGGGTCCTCCGGGAGATGGGACATGTGCAGTGTGAGGGTCCTCCGGGAGATGGGACATGTGCTGTGTGAGTGTCCTCCGGGAGATGGGACTTGTGCAGTGTCAGGGTCCTCTGGGAGATGGGACATGTGCCGTGTGAGGGTCCTCCAGGATATGGGACATGTGCTGTGGGCGGGACCTCCGGGAAATGGGACATGTGCTGTGTGAGGGTCCTCCGGGAGATGGGACATGTGTTGTGAGAGGTCCTCCGGGAGATGGGACATGTGCAGTGTCAGGGTCCTCTGGGAGATGGGACATGTGCCGTGTGAGGGTCCTCCAGGATATGGGACATGTGCTGTGTGAGTCCCTCTGGGAGATGGGACATGTGCTGTGTGAGGGTCCTCTGGGAGATGGGACATGTGCTGTGTGAAGGTCTTCCGGGAGATGGGACATGTGCTGTGTGAGGGTCCTCCGGGAGATGGGACATGTGCTGTGTGAGGGTCCTCCGGGAGATGGGACATGTGCTGTGTGAGTGTCCTCCGGGAGATGGGACATGTGCAGTGTGAGGGTCCTCCGGGAGATGGGACATGTGCTGTGTGAGTGTCCTCCGGGAGATGGGACATGTGCAGTGTGCGGGTCCTCTGGGAGATGGGACATGTGCCGTGTGAGGGTCCTCCGGGAGATGGGACATGTGCAGTGTGAGGGTCCTCCGGGAGATGGGACATGTGCTGTGTGAGTGTCCTTCGGGAGATGGGACATGTGCAGTGTGCAGGTCCTCTGGGAGATGGGACATGTGCTGTGTGAGGGTCCTCCGGGAGATGGGACATGTGCAGTGTGAGGGTCCTCCGGGAGATGGGACATGTGCTGTGTGAGTGTCCTCCGGGAGATGGGACTTGTGCAGTGTCAGGGTCCTCTGGGAGATGGGACATGTGCCTTGTGAGGGTCCTCCAGGATATGGGACATGTGCTGTGGGCGGGACCTCCGGGAAATGGGACATGTGCTGTGTGAGGGTCCTCCGGGAGATGGGACATGTGTTGTGAGAGGTCCTCCGGGAGATGGGACATGTGCAGTGTGAGGGTCCTCCGGGAGATGGGACATGTGCTGTGTGAGTGTCCTTCGGGAGATGGGACATGTGCAGTGTGCAGGTCCTCTGGGAGATGGGACATGTGCTGTGTGAGGGTCCTCCGGGAGATGGGACATGTGCAGTGTGAGGGTCCTCCGGGAGATGGGACATGTGCTGTGTGAGTGTCCTCCGGGAGATGGGACTTGTGCAGTGTCAGGGTCCTCTGGGAGATGGGACATGTGCCGTGTGAGGGTCCTCCAGGATATGGGACATGTGCTGTGGGCGGGACCTCCGGGAAATGGGACATGTGCTGTGTGAGGGTCCTCCGGGAGATGGGACATGTGTTGTGAGAGGTCCTCCGGGAGATGGGACATATGCTGTGTGAGGGTCCTCTGGGAGATGGGACATGTGCTGTCTGAGGTTCCTCCGGGAGATGGGACACGTGCTGTGTGAAGGTCTTCCGGGAGATGGGACATGTGCTGTGTGAGGGTCCTCCGGGAGATGGGACATGTGCTGTGTGAGGGTCCTCCGGGAGATGGGACATGTGCTGTGTGAGTGTCCTCCGGGAGATGGGACATGTGCAGTGTGAGGGTCCTCCGGGAGATGGGACATGTGCTGTGTGAGTGTCCTCCGGGAGATGGGACATGTGCAGTGTGCGGGTCCTCTGGGAGATGGGACATGTGCCGTGTGAGGGTCCTCCGGGAGATGGGACATGTGCAGTGTGAGGGTCCTCCGGGAGATGGGACATGTGCTGTGTGAGTGTCCTTCGGGAGATGGGACATGTGCAGTGTGCAGGTCCTCTGGGAGATGGGACATGTGCTGTGTGAGGGTCCTCCGGGAGATGGGACATGTGCAGTGTGAGGGTCCTCCGGGAGATGGGACATGTGCTGTGTGAGTGTCCTCCGGGAGATGGGACTTGTGCAGTGTCAGGGTCCTCTGGGAGATGGGACATGTGCCTTGTGAGGGTCCTCCAGGATATGGGACATGTGCTGTGGGCGGGACCTCCGGGAAATGGGACATGTGCTGTGTGAGGGTCCTCCGGGAGATGGGACATGTGTTGTGAGAGGTCCTCCGGGAGATGGGACATGTGCAGTGTGAGGGTCCTCCGGGAGATGGGACATGTGCTGTGTGAGTGTCCTTCGGGAGATGGGACATGTGCAGTGTGCAGGTCCTCTGGGAGATGGGACATGTGCTGTGTGAGGGTCCTCCGGGAGATGGGACATGTGCAGTGTGAGGGTCCTCCGGGAGATGGGACATGTGCTGTGTGAGTGTCCTCCGGGAGATGGGACTTGTGCAGTGTCAGGGTCCTCTGGGAGATGGGACATGTGCCGTGTGAGGGTCCTCCAGGATATGGGACATGTGCTGTGGGCGGGACCTCCGGGAAATGGGACATGTGCTGTGTGAGGGTCCTCCGGGAGATGGGACATGTGTTGTGAGAGGTCCTCCGGGAGATGGGACATATGCTGTGTGAGGGTCCTCTGGGAGATGGGACATGTGCTGTCTGAGGTTCCTCCGGGAGATGGGACACGTGCTGTCTGAAGTTCCTCCGGGAGATGGGACATGTGCTGTGTGAGGGTCCTCTGGGAGATGGGACATGTGCTGTCTGAGTTTGCTCCGGGAGATGGAACACGTGCTGTCTGTCCGGGAGATGGGACATGTGCTGTGTGAGGGTCATCTGGGAGATGGGACATGTGCTGTGTAAGGGTCCTCTGGGAGATGGGACATGTGCTGTGTGAGTATCCTCCGGGAGATGCGACATGTGCTGTGTGAGGGTCCTCTGGGAGATGGGACTTGTGATGTGTGAGGGTCCTCTGGGAGATGGGACATGTGTTGTGTGAGCCCCTCCGGGAGATGGGACATGTGCTGTGTGAGGGTCCTCAGGGAGATGGGACATGTGGTGTGTAAGGATACTCCGGGAGATGGGACATGTGCTGTGTGCGGGTCCTCTGGGAGATGGGACATGTGCTGTGTGAGGGTCCTCTGGGAGATGGGACATGTGATGTGTGAGGGTCCTCTGGGAGATGGGACATGTACTGTGTGAGGGTCCTCTGGGAGATGGGACATGTGATGTGTGAGGGTCCTCTGGGAGATGGGACATGTGCTGTGTGAGGGTCCTCTGGGAGTTGGGACATGTGTTGTGTGAGTCCCTCTGGGAGATGGGACATGAACTGTGTGAGTCCCTCTGGGAGGTGGGACATGTGCTGTGTGAAGGTCCTCCGAGAGATGCGACATGTGCTGTGTGAGGGTCCTCCGGGAGATGGGACATGTGCAGTGTGAGGGTCCTCCGGGAGATGGGACATGTGCTGTGTGAGTGTCCTCCGGGAGATGGGACATGTGCAGTGTGCAGGTCCTCTGGGAGATGGGACATGTGCTGTGTGAGGGTCCTCCGGGAGATGGGACATGTGCTGTGTGAGTCCCTCTGGGAGATGGGACATGTGCTGTGTGAGGGTCCTCCGGGAGATGGGACATATGCTGTGTGAGGGTCCTCCGGGAGATGGGACATGAACTGTGTGAGTCCCTCTGGGAGGTGGGACATGTGCTGTGTGAAGGTCCTCCGGGTGATGGGACATGTGCTGTGTGAGGGTCCTCCGGGAGATGGGACATGTGCAGTGTGAGGGTCCTCCGGGAGATGGGACATGTGTTGTGTGAGGGTCCTCCGGGAGATGGGACATGTGCTGTGTGAGTCCCTCTGGGAGATGGGACATGTGCTGTGTGAGGGTCCTCCGGGAGATGGGACATGTGTTGTGTGAGGGTCCTCCGGGAGATGGGACATGTGCTGTGTGAGTCCCTCTGGGAGATGGGACATGTGCTGTGTGAGGGTCCTCCGGGAGATGGGACATGTGTTGTGTGAGGGTCCTCCGGGAGATGGGACATGTGCTGTGTGATTCCCCTGGGAGATGGGACATGTGCTGTGTGAGGGTCCTCTGGGAGATGGGACATGTGCTGTGTGAAGGTCTTCCGGGAGATGGGACATGTGCTGTGTGAGGGTCCTCCGGGAGATGGGACATGTGCTGTGTGAGGGTCCTCCGGGAGATGGGACATGTGCTGTGTGAGTGTCCTCCGGGAGATGGGACATGTGCAGTGTGAGGGTCCTCCGGGAGATGGGACATGTGCTGTGTGAGTGTCCTCCGGGAGATGGGACATGTGCAGTGTGCGGGTCCTCTGGGAGATGGGACATGTGCCGTGTGAGGGTCCTCCGGGAGATGGGACATGTGCAGTGTGAGGGTCCTCCGGGAGATGGGACATGTGCTGTGTGAGTGTCCTTCGGGAGATGGGACATGTGCAGTGTGCAGGTCCTCTGGGAGATGGGACATGTGCTGTGTGAGGGTCCTCCGGGAGATGGGACATGTGCAGTGTGAGGGTCCTCCAGGATATGGGACATGTGCTGTGGGCGGGACCTCCGGGAAATGGGACATGTGCTGTGTGAGGGTCCTCCGGGAGATGGGACATGTGTTGTGAGAGGTCCTCCGGGAGATGGGACATATGCTGTGTGAGGGTCCTCTGGGAGATGGGACATGTGCTGTCTGAGGTTCCTCCGGGAGATGGGACACGTGCTGTCTGAAGTTCCTCCGGGAGATGGGACATGTGCTGTGTGAGGGTCCTCTGGGAGATGGGACATGTGCTGTCTGAGTTTGCTCCGGGAGATGGAACACGTGCTGTCTGTCCAGGAGATGGGACATGTGCTGTGTGAGGGTCATCTGGGAGATGGGACATGTGCTGTGTAAGGGTCCTCTGGGAGATGGGACATGTGCTGTGTGAGTATCCTCCGGGAGATGCGACATGTGCTGTGTGAGGGTCCTCTGGGAGATGGGACTTGTGATGTGTGAGGGTCCTCTGGGAGATGGGACATGTGTTGTGTGAGCCCCTCCGGGAGATGGGACATGTGCTGTGTGAGGGTCCTCAGGGAGATGGGACATGTGGTGTGTAAGGATACTCCGGAAGATGGGACATGTGCTGTGTGCGGGTCCTCTGGGAGATGGGACATGTGCTGTGTGAGGGTCCTCTGGGAGATGGGACATGTGATGTGTGAGGGTCCTCTGGGAGATGGGACATGTACTGTGTGAGGGTCCTCTGGGAGATGGGACATGTGATGTGTGAGGGTCCTCTGGGAGATGGGACATGTGCTGTGTGAGGGTCCTCTGGGAGTTGGGACATGTGTTGTGTGAGTCCCTCTGGGAGATGGGACATGAACTGTGTGAGTCCCTCTGGGAGGTGGGACATGTGCTGTGTGAAGGTCCTCCGAGAGATGCGACATGTGCTGTGTGAGGGTCCTCCGGGAGATGGGACATGTGCAGTGTGAGGGTCCTCCGGGAGATGGGACATGTGCTGTGTGAGTCTCCTCCGGGAGATGGGACATGTGCAGTGTGCAGGTCCTCTGGGAGATGGGAGATGTGCTGTGTGAGGGTCCTCCGGGAGATGGGACATGTGCTGTGTGAGTCCCTCTGGGAGATGGGACATGTGCTGTGTGAGGGTCCTCCGGGAGATGGGACATATGCTGTGTGAGGGTCCTCCGGGAGATGGGACATGAACTGTGTGAGTCCCTCTGGGAGGTGGGACATGTGCTGTGTGAAGGTCCTCCGGGTGATGGGACATGTGCTGTGTGAGGGTCCTCCGGGAGATGGGACATGTGCAGTGTGAGGGTCCTCCGGGAGATGGGACATGTGTTGTGTGAGGGTCCTCCGGGAGATGGGACATGTGCTGTGTGAGTCCCTCTGGGAGATGGGACATGTGCTGTGTGAAGGTCTTCCGGGAGATGGGACATGTGCTGTGTGAGGGTCCTCCGGGAGATAGGACATGTGCTGTGTGAGGGTCCTCCGGGAGATGGGACATGTGCTGTGTGAGTGTCCTCCGGGAGATGGGACATGTGCAGTGTGAGGGTCCTCCGGGAGATGGGACATGTGCTGTGTGAGTGTCCTCCGGGAGATGGGACATGTGCAGTGTGCGGGTCCTCTGGGAGATGGGACATGTGCCGTGTGAGGGTCCTCCGGGAGATGGGACATGTGCAGTGTGAGGGTCCTCCGGGAGATGGGACATGTGCTGTGTGAGTGTCCTTCGGGAGATAGGACATGTGCAGTGTGCAGGTCCTCTGGGAGATGGGACATGTGCTGTGTGAGGGTCCTCCGGGAGATGGGACATGTGCAGTGTGAGGGTCCTCCGGGAGATGGGACATGTGCTGTGTGAGTGTCCTCCGGGAGATGGGACTTGTGCAGTGTCAGGGTCCTCTGGGAGATGGGACATGTGCCGTGTGAGGGTCCTCCAGGTTATGGGACATGTGCTGTGGGCGGGACCTCCGGGAAATGGGACATGTGCTGTGTGAGGGTCCTCCGGGAGATGGGACATGTGTTGTGAGAGGTCCTCCGGGAGATGGGACATATGCTGTGTGAGGGTCCTCTGGGAGATGGGACATGTGCTGTCTGAGGTTCCTCCGGGAGATGGGACACGTGCTGTCTGAAGTTCCTCCGGGAGATGGGACATGTGCTGTGTGAGGGTCCTCTGGGAGATGGGACATGTGCTGTCTGAGTTTGCTCCGGGAGATGGAACACGTGCTGTCTGTCCGGGAGATGGGACATGTGCTGTGTGAGGGTCATCTGGGAGATGGGACATGTGCTGTGTAAGGGTCCTCTGGGAGATGGGACATGTGCTGTGTGAGTATCCTCCGGGAGATGCGACATGTGCTGTGTGAGGGTCCTCTGGGAGATGGGACTTGTGATGTGTGAGGGTCCTCTGGGAGATGGGACATGTGTTGTGTGAGCCCCTCCGGGAGATGGGACATGTGCTGTGTGAGGGTCCTCTGGGAGTTGGGACATGTGTTGTGTGAGTCCCTCTGGGAGATGGGACATGAACTGTGTGAGTTCCTCTGGGAGGTGGGACATGTGCTGTGTGAAGGTCCTCCGAGAGATGCGACATGTGCTGTGTGAGGGTCCTCCGGGAGATGGGACATGTGCAGTGTGAGGGTCCTCCGGGAGATGGGACATGTGCTGTGTGAGTGTCCTCCGGGAGATGGGACATGTGCAGTGTGCAGGTCCTCTGGGAGATGGGACATGTGCTGTGTGAGGGTCCTCCGGGAGATGGGACATGTGCTGTGTGAGTCCCTCTGGGAGATGGGACATGTGCTGTGTGAGGGTCCTCCGGGAGATGGGACATATGCTGTGTGAGGGTCCTCCGGGAGATGGGACATGAACTGTGTGAGTCCCTCTGGGAGGTGGGACATGTGCTGTGTGAAGGTCCTCCGGGTGATGGGACATGTGCTGTGTGAGGGTCCTCCGGGAGATGGGACATGTGCAGTGTGAGGGTCCTCCGGGAGATGGGACATGTGTTGTGTGAGGGTCCTCCGGAAGATGGGACATGTGCTGTGTGAGTCCCTCTGGGAGATGGGACATGTGCTGTGTGAGGGTCCTCCGGGAGATGGGACATGTGTTGTGTGAGGGTCCTCCGGGAGATGGGACATGTGCTGTGTGAGTCCCTCTGGGAGATGGGACATGTGCTGTGTGAGGGTCCTCTGGGAGATGGGACATGTGCTGTGTGAAGGTCTTCCGGGAGATGGGACATGTGCTGTGTGAGGGTCCTCCGGGAGATGGGACATGTGCTGTGTGAGGGTCCTCCGGGAGATGGGACATGTGCTGTGTGAGTGTCCTCCGGGAGATGGGACATGTGCAGTGTGAGGGTCCTCCGGGAGATGGGACATGTGCTGTGTGAGTGTCCTCCGGGAGATGGGACATGTGCAGTGTGCAGGTCCTCTGGGAGATGGGACATGTGCTGTGTGAGGGTCCTCCGGGAGATGGGACATGTGCTGTGTGAGTCCCTCTGGGAGATGGGACATGTGTTGTGTGAGGGTCCTCCGGGAGATGGGACATGTGCTGTGTGAGGGTCCTCTGGGAGATGGGACATGTGCTGTGTGAGGGTCCTCTGGGAGTTGGGACATGTGTTGTGTGAGTCCCTCTGGGAGATGGGACATGAACTGTGTGAGTTCCTCTGGGAGGTGGGACATGTGCTGTGTGAAGGTCCTCCGAGAGATGCGACATGTGCTGTGTGAGGGTCCTCCGGGAGATGGGACATGTGCAGTGTGAGGGTCCTCCGGGAGATGGGACATGTGCTGTGTGAGTGTCCTCCGGGAGATGGGACATGTGCAGTGTGCAGGTCCTCTGGGAGATGGGACATGTGCTGTGTGAGGGTCCTCCGGGAGATGGGACATGTGCTGTGTGAGTCCCTCTGGGAGATGGGACATGTGCTGTGTGAGGGTCCTCCGGGAGATGGGACATATGCTGTGTGAGGGTCCTCCGGGAGATGGGACATGAACTGTGTGAGTCCCTCTGGGAGGTGGGACATGTGCTGTGTGAAGGTCCTCCGGGTGATGGGACATGTGCTGTGTGAGGGTCCTCCGGGAGATGGGACATGTGCAGTGTGAGGGTCCTCCGGGAGATGGGACATGTGTTGTGTGAGGGTCCTCCGGAAGATGGGACATGTGCTGTGTGAGTCCCTCTGGGAGATGGGACATGTGCTGTGTGAGGGTCCTCCGGGAGATGGGACATGTGTTGTGTGAGGGTCCTCCGGGAGATGGGACATGTGCTGTGTGAGTCCCTCTGGGAGATGGGACATGTGCTGTGTGAGGGTCCTCTGGGAGATGGGACATGTGCTGTGTGAAGGTCTTCCGGGAGATGGGACATGTGCTGTGTGAGGGTCCTCCGGGAGATGGGACATGTGCTGTGTGAGGGTCCTCCGGGAGATGGGACATGTGCTGTGTGAGTGTCCTCCGGGAGATGGGACATGTGCAGTGTGAGGGTCCTCCGGGAGATGGGACATGTGCTGTGTGAGTGTCCTCCGGGAGATGGGACATGTGCAGTGTGCGGGTCCTCTGGGAGATGGGACATGTGCCGTGTGAGGGTCCTCCGGGAGATGGGACATGTGCAGTGTGAGGGTCCTCCGGGAGATGGGACATGTGCTGTGTGAGTGTCCTTCGGGAGATGGGACATGTGCAGTGTGCAGGTCCTCTGGGAGATGGGACATGTGCTGTGTGAGGGTCCTCCGGGAGATGGGACATGTGCAGTGTGAGGGTCCTCCGGGAGATGGGACATGTGCTGTGTGAGTGTCCTCCGGGAGATGGGACTTGTGCAGTGTCAGGGTCCTCTGGGAGATGGGACATGTGCCTTGTGAGGGTCCTCCAGGATATGGGACATGTGCTGTGGGCGGGACCTCCGGGAAATGGGACATGTGCTGTGTGAGGGTCCTCCGGGAGATGGGACATGTGTTGTGAGAGGTCCTCCGGGAGATGGGACATGTGCAGTGTGAGGGTCCTCCGGGAGATGGGACATGTGCTGTGTGAGTGTCCTTCGGGAGATGGGACATGTGCAGTGTGCAGGTCCTCTGGGAGATGGGACATGTGCTGTGTGAGGGTCCTCCGGGAGATGGGACATGTGCAGTGTGAGGGTCCTCCGGGAGATGGGACATGTGCTGTGTGAGTGTCCTCCGGGAGATGGGACTTGTGCAGTGTCAGGGTCCTCTGGGAGATGGGACATGTGCCGTGTGAGGGTCCTCCAGGATATGGGACATGTGCTGTGGGCGGGACCTCCGGGAAATGGGACATGTGCTGTGTGAGGGTCCTCCGGGAGATGGGACATGTGTTGTGAGAGGTCCTCCGGGAGATGGGACATATGCTGTGTGAGGGTCCTCTGGGAGATGGGACATGTGCTGTCTGAGGTTCCTCCGGGAGATGGGACACGTGCTGTGTGAAGGTCTTCCGGGAGATGGGACATGTGCTGTGTGAGGGTCCTCCGGGAGATGGGACATGTGCTGTGTGAGGGTCCTCCGGGAGATGGGACATGTGCTGTGTGAGTGTCCTCCGGGAGATGGGACATGTGCAGTGTGAGGGTCCTCCGGGAGATGGGACATGTGCTGTGTGAGTGTCCTCCGGGAGATGGGACATGTGCAGTGTGCGGGTCCTCTGGGAGATGGGACATGTGCCGTGTGAGGGTCCTCCGGGAGATGGGACATGTGCAGTGTGAGGGTCCTCCGGGAGATGGGACATGTGCTGTGTGAGTGTCCTTCGGGAGATGGGACATGTGCAGTGTGCAGGTCCTCTGGGAGATGGGACATGTGCTGTGTGAGGGTCCTCCGGGAGATGGGACATGTGCAGTGTGAGGGTCCTCCGGGAGATGGGACATGTGCTGTGTGAGTGTCCTCCGGGAGATGGGACTTGTGCAGTGTCAGGGTCCTCTGGGAGATGGGACATGTGCCTTGTGAGGGTCCTCCAGGATATGGGACATGTGCTGTGGGCGGGACCTCCGGGAAATGGGACATGTGCTGTGTGAGGGTCCTCCGGGAGATGGGACATGTGTTGTGAGAGGTCCTCCGGGAGATGGGACATGTGCAGTGTGAGGGTCCTCCGGGAGATGGGACATGTGCTGTGTGAGTGTCCTTCGGGAGATGGGACATGTGCAGTGTGCAGGTCCTCTGGGAGATGGGACATGTGCTGTGTGAGGGTCCTCCGGGAGATGGGACATGTGCAGTGCGAGGGTCCTCCGGGAGATGGGACATGTGCTGTGTGAGTGTCCTCCGGGAGATGGGACTTGTGCAGTGTCAGGGTCCTCTGGGAGATGGGACATGTGCCGTGTGAGGGTCCTCCAGGATATGGGACATGTGCTGTGGGCGGGACCTCCGGGAAATGGGACATGTGCTGTGTGAGGGTCCTCCGGGAGATGGGACATGTGTTGTGAGAGGTCCTCCGGGAGATGGGACATATGCTGTGTGAGGGTCCTCTGGGAGATGGGACATGTGCTGTCTGAGGTTCCTCCGGGAGATGGGACACGTGCTGTCTGAAGTTCCTCCGGGAGATGGGACATGTGCTGTGTGAGGGTCCTCTGGGAGATGGGACATGTGCTGTCTGAGTTTGCTCCGGGAGATGGAACACGTGCTGTCTGTCCGGGAGATGGGACATGTGCTGTGTGAGGGTCATCTGGGAGATGGGACATGTGCTGTGTAAGGGTCCTCTGGGAGATGGGACATGTGCTGTGTGAGTATCCTCCGGGAGATGCGACATGTGCTGTGTGAGGGTCCTCTGGGAGATGGGACTTGTGATGTGTGAGGGTCCTCTGGGAGATGGGACATGTGTTGTGTGAGCCCCTCCGGGAGATGGGACATGTGCTGTGTGAGGGTCCTCAGGGAGATGGGACATGTGGTGTGTAAGGATACTCCGGGAGATGGGACATGTGCTGTGTGCGGGTCCTCTGGGAGATGGGACATGTGCTGTGTGAGGGTCCTCTGGGAGATGGGACATGTGATGTGTGAGGGTCCTCTGGGAGATGGGACATGTACTGTGTGAGGGTCCTCTGGGAGATGGGACATGTGATGTGTGAGGGTCCTCTGGGAGATGGGACATGTGCTGTGTGAGGGTCCTCTGGGAGTTGGGACATGTGTTGTGTGAGTCCCTCTGGGAGATGGGACATGAACTGTGTGAGTCCCTCTGGGAGGTGGGACATGTGCTGTGTGAAGGTCCTCCGAGAGATGCGACATGTGCTGTGTGAGGGTCCTCCGGGAGATGGGACATGTGCAGTGTGAGGGTCCTCCGGGAGATGGGACATGTGCTGTGTGAGTGTCCTCCGGGAGATGGGACATGTGCAGTGTGCAGGTCCTCTGGGAGATGGGACATGTGCTGTGTGAGGGTCCTCCGGGAGATGGGACATGTGCTGTGTGAGTCCCTCTGGGAGATGGGACATGTGCTGTGTGAGGGTCCTCCGGGAGATGGGACATATGCTGTGTGAGGGTCCTCCGGGAGATGGGACATGAACTGTGTGAGTCCCTCGGGGAGGTGGGACATGTGCTGTGTGAAGGTCCTCCGGGTGATGGGACATGTGCTGTGTGAGGGTCCTCCGGGAGATGGGACATGTGCAGTGTGAGGGTCCTCCGGGAGATGGGACATGTGTTGTGTGAGGGTCCTCCGGGAGATGGGACATGTGCTGTGTGAGTCCCTCTGGGAGATGGGACATGTGCTGTGTGAGGGTCCTCCGGGAGATGGGACATGTGTTGTGTGAGGGTCCTCCGGGAGATGGGACATGTGCTGTGTGAGTCCCTCTGGGAGATGGGACATGTGCTGTGTGAGGGTCCTCCGGGAGATGGGACATGTGTTGTGTGAGGGTCCTCCGGGAGATGGGACATGTGCTGTGTGATTCCCCTGGGAGATGGGACATGTGCTGTGTGAGGGTCCTCTGGGAGATGGGACATGTGCTGTGTGAAGGTCTTCCGGGAGATGGGACATGTGCTGTGTGAGGGTCCTCCGGGAGATGGGACATGTGCTGTGTGAGGGTCCTCCGGGAGATGGGACATGTGCTGTGTGAGTGTCCTCCGGGAGATGGGACATGTGCAGTGTGAGGGTCCTCCGGGAGATGGGACATGTGCTGTGTGAGTGTCCTCCGGGAGATGGGACATGTGCAGTGTGCGGGTCCTCTGGGAGATGGGACATGTGCCGTGTGAGGGTCCTCCGGGAGATGGGACATGTGCAGTGTGAGGGTCCTCCGGGAGATGGGACATGTGCTGTGTGAGTGTCCTTCGGGAGATGGGACATGTGCAGTGTGCAGGTCCTCTGGGAGATGGGACATGTGCTGTGTGAGGGTCCTCCGGGAGATGGGACATGTGCAGTGTGAGGGTCCTCCAGGATATGGGACATGTGCTGTGGGCGGGACCTCCGGGAAATGGGACATGTGCTGTGTGAGGGTCCTCCGGGAGATGGGACATGTGTTGTGAGAGGTCCTCCGGGAGATGGGACATATGCTGTGTGAGGGTCCTCTGGGAGATGGGACATGTGCTGTCTGAGGTTCCTCCGGGAGATGGGACACGTGCTGTCTGAAGTTCCTCCGGGAGATGGGACATGTGCTGTGTGAGGGTCCTCTGGGAGATGGGACATGTGCTGTCTGAGTTTGCTCCGGGAGATGGAACACGTGCTGTCTGTCCGGGAGATGGGACATGTGCTGTGTGAGGGTCATCTGGGAGATGGGACATGTGCTGTGTAAGGGTCCTCTGGGAGATGGGACATGTGCTGTGTGAGTATCCTCCGGGAGATGCGACATGTGCTGTGTGAGGGTCCTCTGGGAGATGGGACTTGTGATGTGTGAGGGTCCTCTGGGAGATGGGACATGTGTTGTGTGAGCCCCTCCGGGAGATGGGACATGTGCTGTGTGAGGGTCCTCAGGGAGATGGGACATGTGGTGTGTAAGGATACTCCGGAAGATGGGACATGTGCTGTGTGCGGGTCCTCTGGGAGATGGGACATGTGCTGTGTGAGGGTCCTCTGGGAGATGGGACATGTGATGTGTGAGGGTCCTCTGGGAGATGGGACATGTACTGTGTGAGGGTCCTCTGGGAGATGGGACATGTGATGTGTGAGGGTCCTCTGGGAGATGGGACATGTGCTGTGTGAGGGTCCTCTGGGAGTTGGGACATGTGTTGTGTGAGTCCCTCTGGGAGATGGGACATGAACTGTGTGAGTCCCTCTGGGAGGTGGGACATGTGCTGTGTGAAGGTCCTCCGAGAGATGCGACATGTGCTGTGTGAGTGTCCTCCGGGAGATGGGACATGTGCAGTGTGAGGGTCCTCCGGGAGATGGGACATGTGCTGTGTGAGTGTCCTCCGGGAGATGGGACATGTGCAATGTGCGGGTCCTCTGGGAGATGGGACATGTGCCGTGTGAGGGTCCTCCGGGAGATGGGACATGTGCAGTGTGAGGGTCCTCCGGGAGATGGGACATGTGCTGTGTGAGTGTCCTTCGGGAGATGGGACATGTGCAGTGTGCAGGTTCTCTGGGAGATGGGACATGTGCTGTGTGAGGGTCCTCCGGGAGATGGGACATGTGCAGTGTGAGGGTCCTCCGGGAGATGGGACATGTGCTGTGTGAGTGTCCTCCGGGAGATGGGACTTGTGCAGTGTCAGGGTCCTCTGGGAGATGGGACATGTGCCGTGTGAGGGTCCTCCAGGATATGGGACATGTGCTGTGGGCGGGACCTCCGGGAAATGGGACATGTGCTGTGTGAGGGTCCTCCGGGAGATGGGACATGTGTTGTGAGAGGTCCTCCGGGAGATGGGACATGTGCAGTGTCAGGGTCCTCTGGGAGATGGGACATGTGCCGTGTGAGGGTCCTCCAGGATATGGGACATGTGCTGTGTGAGTCCCTCTGGGAGATGGGACATGTGCTGTGTGAGGGTCCTCTGGGAGATGGGACATGTGCTGTGTGAAGGTCTTCCGGGAGATGGGACATGTGCTGTGTGAGGGTCCTCCGGGAGATGGGACATGTGCTGTGTGAGGGTCCTCCGGGAGATGGGACATGTGCTGTGTGAGTGTCCTCCGGGAGATGGGACATGTGCAGTGTGAGGGTCCTCCGGGAGATGGGACATGTGCTGTGTGAGTGTCCTCCGGGAGATGGGACATGTGCAGTGTGCGGGTCCTCTGGGAGATGGGACATGTGCCGTGTGAGGGTCCTCCGGGAGATGGGACATGTGCAGTGTGAGGGTCCTCCGGGAGATGGGACATGTGCTGTGTGAGTGTGCTTCGGGAGATGGGACATGTGCAGTGTGCAGGTCCTCTGGGAGATGGGACATGTGCTGTGTGAGGGTCCTCCGGGAGATGGGACATGTGCAGTGTGAGGGTCCTCCGGGAGATGGGACATGTGCTGTGTGAGTGTCCTCCGGGAGATGGGACTTGTGCAGTGTCAGGGTCCTCTGGGAGATGGGACATGTGCCTTGTGAGGGTCCTCCAGGATATGGGACATGTGCTGTGGGCGGGACCTCCGGGAAATGGGACATGTGCTGTGTGAGGGTCCTCCGGGAGATGGGACATGTGTTGTGAGAGGTCCTCCGGGAGATGGGACATGTGCAGTGTGAGGGTCCTCCGGGAGATGGGACATGTGCTGTGTGAGTGTCCTTCGGGAGATGGGACATGTGCAGTGTGCAGGTCCTCTGGGAGATGGGACATGTGCTGTGTGAGGGTCCTCCGGGAGATGGGACATGTGCAGTGTGAGGGTCCTCCGGGAGATGGGACATGTGCTGTGTGAGTGTCCTCCGGGAGATGGGACTTGTGCAGTGTCAGGGTCCTCTGGGAGATGGGACATGTGCCGTGTGAGGGTCCTCCAGGATATGGGACATGTGCTGTGGGCGGGACCTCCGGGAAATGGGACATGTGCTGTGTGAGGGTCCTCCGGGAGATGGGACATGTGTTGTGAGAGGTCCTCCGGGAGATGGGACATATGCTGTGTGAGGGTCCTCTGGGAGATGGGACATGTGCTGTCTGAGGTTCCTCCGGGAGATGGGACACGTGCTGTGTGAAGGTCTTCCGGGAGATGGGACATGTGCTGTGTGAGGGTCCTCCGGGAGATGGGACATGTGCTGTGTGAGGGTCCTCCGGGAGATGGGACATGTGCTGTGTGAGTGTCCTCCGGGAGATGGGACATGTGCAGTGTGAGGGTCCTCCGGGAGATGGGACATGTGCTGTGTGAGTGTCCTCCGGGAGATGGGACATGTGCAGTGTGCGGGTCCTCTGGGAGATGGGACATGTGCCGTGTGAGGGTCCTCCGGGAGATGGGACATGTGCAGTGTGAGGTCCTCCGGGAGATGGGACATGTGCTGTGTGAGTGTCCTTCGGGAGATGGGACATGTGCAGTGTGCAGGTCCTCTGGGAGATGGGACATGTGCTGTGTGAGGGTCCTCCGGGAGATGGGACATGTGCAGTGTGAGGGTCCTCCTGGGAGATGGGACATGTGCTGTGTGAGTGTCCTCCTGGGAGATGGGACTTGTGCAGTGTCAGGGTCCTCTGGGAGATGGGACATGTGCCTTGTGAGGGTCCTCCAGGATATGGGACATGTGCTGTGGGCGGGACCTCCGGGAAATGGGACATGTGCTGTGTGAGGGTCCTCCGGGAGATGGAGACCATGTGTTGTGAGAGGTCCTCCGGGAGATGGGACATGTGCAGTGTGAGGGTCCTCCGGGAGATGGGAACATGTGCTGTGTGAGTGTCCTTCGGGAGATGGGACATGTGCAGTGTGCAGGGCCTCTGGGAGATGGGACATGTGCTGTGTGAGGGTCCTCCGGGGAGATGGGGACATGTGCAGTGTGAGGGTCCTCCGGGAGATGGGACATGTGCTGTGTGAGTGTCCTCCGGGAGATGGGACTTGTGCAGTGTCAGGGTCCTCTGGGAGATGGGACATGTGCCCGTGTGAGGGTCCTCCAGGAATATGGACATGTGCTGTGGGCGGGACCTCCGGGAAATGGGACATGTGCTGTGTGAGGTCCTCCGGGAGATGGGACATGTGTTGTGAGAGGTCCTCCGGGAGATGGGACATATGCTGTGTGAGGTCCTCTGGGAGATGGGACATGTGCTGTCTGAGGTTCCTCCGGGAGATGGGACACGTGCTGTCTGAAGTTCCTCCGGGAGATGGGACATGTGCTGTGTGAGGGTCCTCTGGGAGATGGGACATGTGCTGTCTGAGTTTGCTCCGGGGATGGAACACTGCTGTCTGTCCGGGAGATGGGACATGTGCTGTGTGAGGGTCATCTGGGAGATGGGACATGTGCTGTGTAAGGGTCCTCTGGGAGATGGGACATGTGCTGTGTGAGTATCCTCCGGGAGATGCGACATGTGCTGTGTGAGGGTCCCTCTGGGAGATGGGACTTGTGATGTGTGAGGGTCCTCTGGGAGATGGGACATGTGTTGTGTGAGCCCCTCCTGGAGATGGGACATGTGCTGTGTGAGGGTCCTCAGGGAGATGGGACATGTGGTGTGTAAGGATACTCCGGGAGATGGGAACATGTGCTGTGTGCGGGTCCTCTGGGAGATGGGACATGTGCTGTGTGAGGGGTCCTCTGGGAGATGGGACATGTGATGTGTGAGGGTCCTCTGGGTGGGACATGTACTGTGTGAGGGTCCTCTGGGAGATGGGACATGTGATGTGTGAGGGTCCTCTGGGAGATGGGACATGTGCTGTGTGAGGGTCCTCTGGGAGTTGGGACATGTGTTGTGTGAGTCCCTCTGGGAGATGGGACATGAACTGTGTGAGTCCCTCTGGGAGGTGGGACATGTGCTGTGTGAAGGTCCTCCGAGAGATGCGACATGTGCTGTGTGAGGGTCCTCCGGGAGATGGGACATGTGCAGTGTGAGGGTCCTCCGGGAGATGGGACATGTGCTGTGTGAGTGTCCTCCGGGAGATGGGACATGTGCAGTGTGCAGGTCCTCTGGGAGATGGGACATGTGCTGTGTGAGGGTCCTCCGGGAGATGGGACATGTGCTGTGTGAGTCCCTCTGGGAGATGGGACATGTGCTGTGTGAGGGTCCTCCGGGAGATGGGACATATGCTGTGTGAGGGTCCTCCGGGAGATGGGACATGAACTGTGTGAGTCCCTCTGGGAGGTGGGACATGTGCTGTGTGAAGGTCCTCCGGGTGATGGGACATGTGCTGTGTGAGGGTCCTCCGGGAGATGGGACATGTGCAGTGTGAGGGTCCTCCGGGAGATGGGACATGTGTTGTGTGAGGGTCCTCCGGGAGATGGGACATGTGCTGTGTGAGTCCCTCTGGGAGATGGGACATGTGCTGTGTGAGGGTCCTCCGGGAGATGGGACATGTGTTGTGTGAGGGTCCTCCGGGAGATGGGACATGTGCTGTGTGAGTCCCTCTGGGAGATGGGACATGTGCTGTGTGAGGGTCCTCCGGGAGATGGGACATGTGTTGTGTGAGGGTCCTCCGGGAGATGGGACATGTGCTGTGTGATTCCCCTGGGAGATGGGACATGTGCTGTGTGAGGGTCCTCTGGGAGATGGGACATGTGCTGTGTGAAGGTCTTCCGGGAGATGGGACATGTGCTGTGTGAGGGTCCTCCGGGAGATGGGACATGTGCTGTGTGAGGGTCCTCCGGGAGATGGGACATGTGCTGTGTGAGTGTCCTCCGGGAGATGGGACATGTGCAGTGTGAGGGTCCTCCGGGAGATGGGACATGTGCTGTGTGAGTGTCCTCCGGGAGATGGGACATGTGCAGTGTGCGGGTCCTCTGGGAGATGGGACATGTGCCGTGTGAGGGTCCTCCGGGAGATGGGACATGTGCAGTGTGAGGGTCCTCCGGGAGATGGGACATGTGCTGTGTGAGTGTCCTTCGGGAGATGGGACATGTGCAGTGTGCAGGTCCTCTGGGAGATGGGACATGTGCTGTGTGAGGGTCCTCCGGGAGATGGGACATGTGCAGTGTGAGGGTCCTCCAGGATATGGGACATGTGCTGTGGGCGGGACCTCCGGGAAATGGGACATGTGCTGTGTGAGGGTCCTCCGGGAGATGGGACATGTGTTGTGAGAGGTCCTCCGGGAGATGGGACATATGCTGTGTGAGGGTCCTCTGGGAGATGGGACATGTGCTGTCTGAGGTTCCTCCGGGAGATGGGACACGTGCTGTCTGAAGTTCCTCCGGGAGATGGGACATGTGCTGTGTGAGGGTCCTCTGGGAGATGGGACATGTGCTGTCTGAGTTTGCTCCGGGAGATGGAACACGTGCTGTCTGTCCAGGAGATGGGACATGTGCTGTGTGAGGGTCATCTGGGAGATGGGACATGTGCTGTGTAAGGGTCCTCTGGGAGATGGGACATGTGCTGTGTGAGTATCCTCCGGGAGATGCGACATGTGCTGTGTGAGGGTCCTCTGGGAGATGGGACTTGTGATGTGTGAGGGTCCTCTGGGAGATGGGACATGTGTTGTGTGAGCCCCTCCGGGAGATGGGACATGTGCTGTGTGAGGGTCCTCAGGGAGATGGGACATGTGGTGTGTAAGGATACTCCGGAAGATGGGACATGTGCTGTGTGCGGGTCCTCTGGGAGATGGGACATGTGCTGTGTGAGGGTCCTCTGGGAGATGGGACATGTGATGTGTGAGGGTCCTCTGGGAGATGGGACATGTACTGTGTGAGGGTCCTCTGGGAGATGGGACATGTGATGTGTGAGGGTCCTCTGGGAGATGGGACATGTGCTGTGTGAGGGTCCTCTGGGAGTTGGGACATGTGTTGTGTGAGTCCCTCTGGGAGATGGGACATGAACTGTGTGAGTCCCTCTGGGAGGTGGGACATGTGCTGTGTGAAGGTCCTCCGAGAGATGCGACATGTGCTGTGTGAGGGTCCTCCGGGAGATGGGACATGTGCAGTGTGAGGGTCCTCCGGGAGATGGGACATGTGCTGTGTGAGTCTCCTCCGGGAGATGGGACATGTGCAGTGTGCAGGTCCTCTGGGAGATGGGAGATGTGCTGTGTGAGGGTCCTCCGGGAGATGGGACATGTGCTGTGTGAGTCCCTCTGGGAGATGGGACATGTGCTGTGTGAGGGTCCTCCGGGAGATGGGACATATGCTGTGTGAGGGTCCTCCGGGAGATGGGACATGAACTGTGTGAGTCCCTCTGGGAGGTGGGACATGTGCTGTGTGAAGGTCCTCCGGGTGATGGGACATGTGCTGTGTGAGGGTCCTCCGGGAGATGGGACATGTGCAGTGTGAGGGTCCTCCGGGAGATGGGACATGTGTTGTGTGAGGGTCCTCCGGGAGATGGGACATGTGCTGTGTGAGTCCCTCTGGGAGATGGGACATGTGCTGTGTGAAGGTCTTCCGGGAGATGGGACATGTGCTGTGTGAGGGTCCTCCGGGAGATAGGACATGTGCTGTGTGAGGGTCCTCCGGGAGATGGGACATGTGCTGTGTGAGTGTCCTCCGGGAGATGGGACATGTGCAGTGTGAGGGTCCTCCGGGAGATGGGACATGTGCTGTGTGAGTGTCCTCCGGGAGATGGGACATGTGCAGTGTGCGGGTCCTCTGGGAGATGGGACATGTGCCGTGTGAGGGTCCTCCGGGAGATGGGACATGTGCAGTGTGAGGGTCCTCCGGGAGATGGGACATGTGCTGTGTGAGTGTCCTTCGGGAGATAGGACATGTGCAGTGTGCAGGTCCTCTGGGAGATGGGACATGTGCTGTGTGAGGGTCCTCCGGGAGATGGGACATGTGCAGTGTGAGGGTCCTCCGGGAGATGGGACATGTGCTGTGTGAGTGTCCTCCGGGAGATGGGACTTGTGCAGTGTCAGGGTCCTCTGGGAGATGGGACATGTGCCGTGTGAGGGTCCTCCAGGTTATGGGACATGTGCTGTGGGCGGGACCTCCGGGAAATGGGACATGTGCTGTGTGAGGGTCCTCCGGGAGATGGGACATGTGTTGTGAGAGGTCCTCCGGGAGATGGGACATATGCTGTGTGAGGGTCCTCTGGGAGATGGGACATGTGCTGTCTGAGGTTCCTCCGGGAGATGGGACACGTGCTGTCTGAAGTTCCTCCGGGAGATGGGACATGTGCTGTGTGAGGGTCCTCTGGGAGATGGGACATGTGCTGTCTGAGTTTGCTCCGGGAGATGGAACACGTGCTGTCTGTCCGGGAGATGGGACATGTGCTGTGTGAGGGTCATCTGGGAGATGGGACATGTGCTGTGTAAGGGTCCTCTGGGAGATGGGACATGTGCTGTGTGAGTATCCTCCGGGAGATGCGACATGTGCTGTGTGAGGGTCCTCTGGGAGATGGGACTTGTGATGTGTGAGGGTCCTCTGGGAGATGGGACATGTGTTGTGTGAGCCCCTCCGGGAGATGGGACATGTGCTGTGTGAGGGTCCTCAGGGAGATGGGACATGTGGTGTGTAAGGATACTCCGGGAGATGGGACATGTGCTGTGTGCGGGTCCTCTGGGAGATGGGACATGTGCTGTGTGAGGGTCCTCTGGGAGATGGGACATGTGATGTGTGAGGGTCCTCTGGGAGATGGGACATGTACTGTGTGAGGGTCCTCTGGGAGATGGGACATGTGATGTGTGAGGGTCCTCTGGGAGATGGGACATGTTCTGTGTGAGGGTCCTCTGGGAGTTGGGACATGTGTTGTGTGAGTCCCTCTGAGAGATGGGACATGAACTGTGTGAGTCCCTCTGGGAGGTGGGACATGTGCTGTGTGAAGGTCCTCCGAGAGATGCGACATGTGCTGTGTGAGGGTCCTCCGGGAGATGGGACATGTGCAGTGTGAGGGTCCTCCGGGAGATGGGACATGTGCTGTGTGAGTGTCCTCTGGGAGATGGGACATGTGCAGTGTGCAGGTCCTCTGGGAGATGGGACATGTGCTGTGTGAGGGTCCTCCGGGAGATGGGACATGTGCTGTGTGAGTCCCTCTGGGAGATGGGACATGTGCTGTGTGAGGGTCCTCCGGGAGATGGGACATATGCTGTGTGAGGGTCCTCCGGGAGATGGGACATGAACTGTGTGAGTCCCTCTGGGAGGTGGGACATGTGCTGTGTGAAGGTCCTCCGGGTGATGGGACATGTGCTGTGTGAGGGTCCTCCGGGAGATGGGACATGTGCAGTGTGAGGGTCCTCCGGGAGATGGGACATGTGTTGTGTGAGGGTCCTCCGGGAGATGGGACATGTGCTGTGTGAGTCCCTCTGGGAGATGGGACATGTGCTGTGTGAGGGTCCTCCGGGAGATGGGACATGTGTTGTGTGAGGGTCCTCCGGGAGATGGGACATGTGCTGTGTGAGTCCCTCTGGGAGATGGGACATGTGCTGTGTGAGGGTCCTCCGGGAGATGGGACATGTGCTGTGTGAAGGTCTTCCGGGAGATGGGACATGTGCTGTGTGAGGGTCCTCCGGGAGATGGGACATGTGCTGTGTGAGGGTCCTCCGGGAGATGGGACATGTGCTGTGTGAGTGTCCTCCGGGAGATGGGACATGTGCAGTGTGAGGGTCCTCCGGGAGATGGGACATGTGCTGTGTGAGTGTCCTCCGGGAGATGGGACATGTGCAGTGTGCGGGTCCTCTGGGAGATGGGACATGTGCCGTGTGAGGGTCCTCTAGGATATGGGACATGTGCTGTGGGCGGGACCTCCGGGAGATGGGACATGTGCAGTGTGAGGGTCCTCCGGGAGATGGGACATGTGTTGTGTGAGTGTCCTCCGGGAGATGGGACATGTGCTGTGTGAGTCCCTCTGGGAGATGGGACATGTGCTGTGTGAGGGTCCTCCGGGAGATGGGACATGTGCTGTGTGAAGGTCTTCCAGGTGATGAGACATGTGCTGTGTGAGGGTCCTCCGGGAGATGGGACATGTGCTGTGTGAGGGTCCACCGGGAAATGGGACATGTGCTGTGTGAGGGTCCTCCGGGAGATGGGACATGAACTGTGTGAGTCCCTCTGGGAGGTGGGACATGTGCTGTGTGAAGGTCCACCGGGAGATGGGACATGTGCTGTGGGCGGGACCTCCGGGAAATGGGAGATGTGCTGTGTGAGGGTCCTCCGGGAGATGGGACATGTGTTGTGTGAGGGTCCTCCAGGAGATGGGACATGTGCTGTGTGAGGGTCCTCTGGGAGATGGGACATGTGCTGTGTGAAGGTCTTCCGGGAGATGGGACATGTGCTGTGTGAGGGTCCTCCGGGAGATGGGACATGTGCTGTGTGAGTGTCCTCCGGGAGATGTAACATGTGCAGTGTCAGGGTCCTCTGGGAGATGGGACATGTGCCGTGTGAGGTTCCTCCAGGATATGGGACATGTGCTGTGGGCGGAACCTCCGGGAAATGGGACATGTGCTGTGTGAGGGTCCTCCGGGAGATGGGACATGTGCTGTGTGAGGGTCCTCCGGGAGATGGGACATGTGCTGTGTGAGTGTCCTCCGGGAGATGGGACATGTGCAGTGTGAGGGTCCTCCGGGAGATGGGACATGTGCTGTGTGAGTGTCCTCCGGGAGATGGGACATGTGCAGTGTGCGGGTCCTCTGGGAGATGGGACATGTGCCGTGTGAGGGTCCTCCGGGAGATGGGACATGTGCAGTGTGAGGGTCCTCCGGGAGATGGGACATGTGCTGTGTGAGTGTCCTTCGGGAGATGGGACATGTGCAGTGTGCAGGTCCTCTGGGAGATGGGACATGTGCTGTGTGAGGGTCCTCCGGGAGATGGGACATGTGCAGTGTGAGGGTCCTCCAGGATATGGGACATGTGCTGTGGGCGGGACCTCCGGGAAATGGGACATGTGCTGTGTGAGGGTCCTCCGGGAGATGGGACATGTGTTGTGAGAGGTCCTCCGGGAGATGGGACATATGCTGTGTGAGGGTCCTCTGGGAGATGGGACATGTGCTGTCTGAGGTTCCTCCGGGAGATGGGACACGTGCTGTCTGAAGTTCCTCCGGGAGATGGGACATGTGCTGTGTGAGGGTCCTCTGGGAGATGGGACATGTGCTGTCTGAGTTTGCTCCGGGAGATGGAACACGTGCTGTCTGTCCAGGAGATGGGACATGTGCTGTGTGAGGGTCATCTGGGAGATGGGACATGTGCTGTGTAAGGGTCCTCTGGGAGATGGGACATGTGCTGTGTGAGTATCCTCCGGGAGATGCGACATGTGCTGTGTGAGGGTCCTCTGGGAGATGGGACTTGTGATGTGTGAGGGTCCTCTGGGAGATGGGACATGTGTTGTGTGAGCCCCTCCGGGAGATGGGACATGTGCTGTGTGAGGGTCCTCAGGGAGATGGGACATGTGGTGTGTAAGGATACTCCGGAAGATGGGACATGTGCTGTGTGCGGGTCCTCTGGGAGATGGGACATGTGCTGTGTGAGGGTCCTCTGGGAGATGGGACATGTGATGTGTGAGGGTCCTCTGGGAGATGGGACATGTACTGTGTGAGGGTCCTCTGGGAGATGGGACATGTGATGTGTGAGGGTCCTCTGGGAGATGGGACATGTGCTGTGTGAGGGTCCTCTGGGAGTTGGGACATGTGTTGTGTGAGTCCCTCTGGGAGATGGGACATGAACTGTGTGAGTCCCTCTGGGAGGTGGGACATGTGCTGTGTGAAGGTCCTCCGAGAGATGCGACATGTGCTGTGTGAGGGTCCTCCGGGAGATGGGACATGTGCAGTGTGAGGGTCCTCCGGGAGATGGGACATGTGCTGTGTGAGTCTCCTCCGGGAGATGGGACATGTGCAGTGTGCAGGTCCTCTGGGAGATGGGAGATGTGCTGTGTGAGGGTCCTCCGGGAGATGGGACATGTGCTGTGTGAGTCCCTCTGGGAGATGGGACATGTGCTGTGTGAGGGTCCTCCGGGAGATGGGACATATGCTGTGTGAGGGTCCTCCGGGAGATGGGACATGAACTGTGTGAGTCCCTCTGGGAGGTGGGACATGTGCTGTGTGAAGGTCCTCCGGGTGATGGGACATGTGCTGTGTGAGGGTCCTCCGGGAGATGGGACATGTGCAGTGTGAGGGTCCTCCGGGAGATGGGACATGTGTTGTGTGAGGGTCCTCCGGGAGATGGGACATGTGCTGTGTGAGTCCCTCTGGGAGATGGGACATGTGCTGTGTGAAGGTCTTCCGGGAGATGGGACATGTGCTGTGTGAGGGTCCTCCGGGAGATAGGACATGTGCTGTGTGAGGGTCCTCCGGGAGATGGGACATGTGCTGTGTGAGTGTCCTCCGGGAGATGGGACATGTGCAGTGTGAGGGTCCTCCGGGAGATGGGACATGTGCTGTGTGAGTGTCCTCCGGGAGATGGGACATGTGCAGTGTGCGGGTCCTCTGGGAGATGGGACATGTGCCGTGTGAGGGTCCTCCGGGAGATGGGACATGTGCAGTGTGAGGGTCCTCCGGGAGATGGGACATGTGCTGTGTGAGTGTCCTTCGGGAGATAGGACATGTGCAGTGTGCAGGTCCTCTGGGAGATGGGACATGTGCTGTGTGAGGGTCCTCCGGGAGATGGGACATGTGCAGTGTGAGGGTCCTCCGGGAGATGGGACATGTGCTGTGTGAGTGTCCTCCGGGAGATGGGACTTGTGCAGTGTCAGGGTCCTCTGGGAGATGGGACATGTGCCGTGTGAGGGTCCTCCAGGTTATGGGACATGTGCTGTGGGCGGGACCTCCGGGAAATGGGACATGTGCTGTGTGAGGGTCCTCCGGGAGATGGGACATGTGTTGTGAGAGGTCCTCCGGGAGATGGGACATATGCTGTGTGAGGGTCCTCTGGGAGATGGGACATGTGCTGTCTGAGGTTCCTCCGGGAGATGGGACACGTGCTGTCTGAAGTTCCTCCGGGAGATGGGACATGTGCTGTGTGAGGGTCCTCTGGGAGATGGGACATGTGCTGTCTGAGTTTGCTCCGGGAGATGGAACACGTGCTGTCTGTCCGGGAGATGGGACATGTGCTGTGTGAGGGTCATCTGGGAGATGGGACATGTGCTGTGTAAGGGTCCTCTGGGAGATGGGACATGTGCTGTGTGAGTATCCTCCGGGAGATGCGACATGTGCTGTGTGAGGGTCCTCTGGGAGATGGGACTTGTGATGTGTGAGGGTCCTCTGGGAGATGGGACATGTGTTGTGTGAGCCCCTCCGGGAGATGGGACATGTGCTGTGTGAGGGTCCTCAGGGAGATGGGACATGTGGTGTGTAAGGATACTCCGGGAGATGGGACATGTGCTGTGTGCGGGTCCTCTGGGAGATGGGACATGTGCTGTGTGAGGGTCCTCTGGGAGATGGGACATGTGATGTGTGAGGGTCCTCTGGGAGATGGGACATGTACTGTGTGAGGGTCCTCTGGGAGATGGGACATGTGATGTGTGAGGGTCCTCTGGGAGATGGGACATGTTCTGTGTGAGGGTCCTCTGGGAGTTGGGACATGTGTTGTGTGAGTCCCTCTGAGAGATGGGACATGAACTGTGTGAGTCCCTCTGGGAGGTGGGACATGTGCTGTGTGAAGGTCCTCCGAGAGATGCGACATGTGCTGTGTGAGGGTCCTCCGGGAGATGGGACATGTGCAGTGTGAGGGTCCTCCGGGAGATGGGACATGTGCTGTGTGAGTGTCCTCTGGGAGATGGGACATGTGCAGTGTGCAGGTCCTCTGGGAGATGGGACATGTGCTGTGTGAGGGTCCTCCGGGAGATGGGACATGTGCTGTGTGAGTCCCTCTGGGAGATGGGACATGTGCTGTGTGAGGGTCCTCCGGGAGATGGGACATATGCTGTGTGAGGGTCCTCCGGGAGATGGGACATGAACTGTGTGAGTCCCTCTGGGAGGTGGGACATGTGCTGTGTGAAGGTCCTCCGGGTGATGGGACATGTGCTGTGTGAGGGTCCTCCGGGAGATGGGACATGTGCAGTGTGAGGGTCCTCCGGGAGATGGGACATGTGTTGTGTGAGGGTCCTCCGGGAGATGGGACATGTGCTGTGTGAGTCCCTCTGGGAGATGGGACATGTGCTGTGTGAGGGTCCTCCGGGAGATGGGACATGTGTTGTGTGAGGGTCCTCCGGGAGATGGGACATGTGCTGTGTGAGTCCCTCTGGGAGATGGGACATGTGCTGTGTGAGGGTCCTCCGGGAGATGGGACATGTGCTGTGTGAAGGTCTTCCGGGAGATGGGACATGTGCTGTGTGAGGGTCCTCCGGGAGATGGGACATGTGCTGTGTGAGGGTCCTCCGGGAGATGGGACATGTGCTGTGTGAGTGTCCTCCGGGAGATGGGACATGTGCAATGTGCGGGTCCTCTGGGAGATGGGACATGTGCCGTGTGAGGGTCCTCCGGGAGATGGGACATGTGCAGTGTGAGGGTCCTCCGGGAGATGGGACATGTGCTGTGTGAGTGTCCTTCGGGAGATGGGACATGTGCAGTGTGCAGGTTCTCTGGGAGATGGGACATGTGCTGTGTGAGGGTCCTCCGGGAGATGGGACATGTGCAGTGTGAGGGTCCTCCGGGAGATGGGACATGTGCTGTGTGAGTGTCCTCCGGGAGATGGGACTTGTGCAGTGTCAGGGTCCTCTGGGAGATGGGACATGTGCCGTGTGAGGGTCCTCCAGGATATGGGACATGTGCTGTGGGCGGGACCTCCGGGAAATGGGACATGTGCTGTGTGAGGGTCCTCCGGGAGATGGGACATGTGTTGTGAGAGGTCCTCCGGGAGATGGGACATATGCTGTGTGAGGGTCCTCTGGGAGATGGGACATGTGCTGTCTGAGGTTCCTCCGGGAGATGGGACACGTGCTGTCTGAAGTTCCTCCGGGAGATGGGACATGTGCTGTGTGAGGGTCCTCTGGGAGATGGGACATGTGCTGTCTGAGTTTGCTCCGGGAGATGGAACACGTGCTGTCTGTCCGGGAGATGGGACATGTGCTGTGTGAGGGTCATCTGGGAGATGGGACATGTGCTGTGTCAGGGTCCTCTGGGAGATGGGACATGTGCTGTGTGAGGGTCCTCTGGGAGATGGGACATGTGCTGTGTGAAGGTCTTCCGGGAGATGGGACATGTGCTGTGTGAGGGTCCTCTGGGAGATGGGACATGTGCTGTGTGAGGGTCCTCTGGGAGATGGGACATGTGCTGTGTGAAGGTCTTCCGGGAGATGGGACATGTGCTGTGTGAGGGTCCTCCGGGAGATGGGACATGTGCTGTGTGAGGGTCCTCCGGGAGATGGGACATGTGCTGTGTGAGTGTCCTCCGGGAAATGGGACATGTGCTGTGTGAGGGTCCTCCGGGAGATGGGACATGTGCAGTGTGAGGGTCCTCCGGGAGATGGGACATGTGCTGTGTGAGTGTCCTCCGGGAGATGGGACATGTGCAGCGTGCGGGTCCTCTGGGAGATGGGACATGTGCCGTGTGAGGGTCCTCTAGGATATGGGACATGTGCTGTGGGCGGGACCTCCGGGAGATGGGACATGTGCCGTGTAAGGATACTCCGGGAGATGGGACATGTGCTGTGTGCGGGTCCTCTGGGAGATGGGACATGTGCTGTGTGAGGGTCCTCTGGGAGATGGAACATGTACTGTGTGAGGGTCCTGCGGGAGATGGGACATGTGTTGTGTGAGTCCCTCTGGCAGATTGGACATGAACTGTGTGAGTCCCTCTGGGAGGTGGGACATGTGCTGTGTGAGGGGCCTCTGGGAGATGGTACATGTGCTGTGTGAGGGTCCTCCGGGAGATGGGACATGTGCAGTGTGAGGGTCCTCCGGGAGATGGGACATGTGTTGTGTGAGTGTCCTCCGAGAGATGGTACATGTGCTGTGTGAGTCCCTCTGGGAGATGGGACATGTGCTGTGTGAGGGTCCTCCGGGAGATGGGACATGTGCTGTGTGAAGGTCTTCCAGGAGATGGGACATGTGCTGTGTGAGGGTCCTCCGGGAGATGGGACATGTGCTGTGTGTGGGTCCACCGGGAGATGGGACATGTGCTGTGTGAGGGTCCTCCGGGAGATGGGACATGAACTGTGTGAGTCCCTCTGGGAGGTGGGACATGTGCTGTGTGAAGGTCCTCCGGGAGATGTGACATGTGCTGTGTCAGGGTCCTCCGGGAGATGGGACATATGCAGTGTGAGGGTCCTCCGGGAGATGGGACATGTGCTGTGTGAGCCCCTCCAGGATATGGCACATGTGCTGTGGGCGGGACCTCCGGGAAATGGGACATGTGCTGTGTGAGGGTCCTCCGGGAGATGGGACATGTGTTGTGTGAGGGTCCTCCAGGAGATGGGACATGTGCTGTGTGAGGGTCCTCTGGGAGATGGGACATGTGCTGTGTGAAGGTCTTCCGGGAGATGGGACATGTGCTGTGTGAGGGTCCTCCGAGAGATGGGACATGTGCTGTGTGAGGGTCCTCCGGGAGATGGGACATGTGCTGTGTGAGTGTCCTCCGGGAGATGGGACATGTGCAGTGTCAGGGTCCTCTGGGAGATGGGACATGTGCCGTGTGAGGGTCCTCCAGGATATGGGACATGTGCTGTTGGCGGAACCTCCGGGAAATGGGACATGTGCTGTGTGAGGGTCCTCCGGGAGATGGGACATGTGTTGTGTGAGGGTCCTCCAGGAGATGGGACATGTGCTGTGTGAGGGTCCTCTGGGAGATGGGACATGTGCTGTCTGAGTTTGCTCCGGGAGATGGAACACGTGCTGTCTGAAGTTCCTCCGGGAGATGGGACATGTTCTGTGTGAGGGTCCTCTGGGAGATGGGACATGTGCTGTGTAAGGGTCCTCTGGGAGATGGGACATGTGCTGTGTGAGTATCCTCCGGGAGATGCGACATGTGCTGTGTGAGGGTCCTCTGGGAGATGGGACTTGTGATGTGTGTGGGTCCTCTGGGAGATGGGACATGTGTTGTGTGAGGGTCCTCCGGGAGATGGGACATGTGCTGTGTGAGGGTCCTCAGGGCGATGGGACATGTGGTGTGCAAGGATACTCCGGGAGATGGGACATGTGCTGTGTGCGGGTCCTCTGGGAGATGGGACATGTGCTGTGTGAGGGTCCTCTGGGAGATGGGACATGTACTGTGTGAGGGTCCTCCGGGAGATGGGACATGTGATGTGTGAGGGTCCTCTGGGAGATGGGACATGTGCTGTGTGAGCCCCTCCGGGAGATGGGACATGTGCAGTGTGAGGGTCCTCTGGGAGTTGGGACATGTGTTGTGTGAGTCCCTCTGGGAGATGGGACATGAACTGTGTGAGTCCCTCTGGGAGGTGGGACATGTGCTGTGTGAAGGTCCTCCGGGAGATGTGACATGTGCTGTGTGAGGGTCCTCCGGGAGATGGGACATGTGCAGTGTGAGGGTCCTCCGGGAAATGGGACATGTGCTGTGTGAGGGTCCTCTGGGAGATGGGACATGTGCTGTGTGAGTATCCTCCGGGAGATGCGACATGTGCTGTGTGAGGGTCCTCCGGGAGATGGGACATGTGTTGTGTGAGGGTCCTCCAGGAGATGGGACATGTGCTGTGTGAGGGTCCTCCGGGAGATGGGACATGTGCAGTGTGAGGGTCCTCCGGGAGATGGGACATGTGCTGTGTAAGGGTCCTCTGGGAGATGGGACATGTGCTGTGTGAGTATCCTCCGGGAGATGCGACATGTGCTGTGTGAGGGTCCTCCGGGAGATGGGACATGTGTTGTGTGAGGGTCCTCCAGGAGATGGGACATGTGCTGTGTGAGGGTCCTCCGGGAGATGGGACATGTGCTGTGTGAGTGTCCTCCGGGAGATGGGACATGTGCTGTGTGAGTGTCCTCCGGGAGATGGGACATGTGCAGTGTCAGGGTCCTCTGGGAGATGGGACATGTGCTGTGTGAGGGTCCTCCGGGAGATGGGACATGTGATGTGTGAGGGTCCTCTGGGAGATGGGACATGTGCTGTGTGAGCCCCTCCGGGAGATGGGACATGTGCAGTGTGAGGGTCCTCCGGGAGATGGGACATGTGTTGTGTGAGTGTCCTCCGGGAGATGGGACATGTGCTGTGTGAGTCCCTCTGGGAGATGGGACATGTGCTGTGTGAAGGTCCTCCGGGAGATGTGACATGTGCTGTGTGAGGGTCCTCCGGGAGATGGGACATGTGCAGTGTGAGGGTCCTCCGGGAGATGGGACATGTGCTGTGTGAGGGTCCTCTGGGAGATGGGACATGTGCTGTGTAAGGGTCCTCTGGGAGATGGGACATGTGCTGTGTGAGTATCCTCCGGGAGATGCGACATGTGCTGTGTGAGGGTCCTCCGGGAGATGGGACATGTGTTGTGTGAGGGTCCTCCAGGAGATGGGACATGTGCTGTGTGAGGGTCCTCCGGGAGATGGGACATGTGCTGTGTGAGTGTCCTCCGGGAGATGGGACATGTGCTGTGTGAGTGTCCTCCGGGAGATGGGACATGTGCAGTGTCAGGGTCCTCTGGGAGATGGGACATGTGCTGTGTGAGGGTCCTCCGGGAGATGGGACATGAACTGTGTGAGTCCCTCTGGGAGGTGGGACATGTGCTGTGTGAAGGTCCTCCGGGAGATGTGACATGTGCTGTGTGAGGGTCCTCCGGGAGATGGGACATGTGCAGTGTGAGGGTCCTCCGGGAGATGGGACATGTGCTGTGTGAGCCCCTCCAGGATATGGCACATGTGCTGTGGGCGGGACCTCCGGGAAATGGGGCATGTGCTGTGTGAGGGTCCTCCGGGAGATGGGACATGTGTTGTGTGAGGGTCCTCCAGGAGATGGGACATGTGCTGTGTGAGGGTCCTCTGGGAGATGGGACATGTGCTATGTGAAGGTCTTCCGGGAGATGGGACATGTGCTGTGTGAGGGTCCTCCGGGAGATGGGACATGTGCTGTGTGAGGGTCCTCCGGGAGATGGGACATGTGCTGTGTGAGTGTCCTCCGGGAGATGGGACATGTGCAGTGTCAGGGTCCTCTGGGAGATGGGACATGTGCCGTGTGAGGGTCCTCCAGGATATGGGACATGTGCTGTTGGCGGAACCTCCGGGAAATGGGACATGTGCTGTGTGAGGGTCCTCCGGGAGATGGGACATGTGTTGTGTGAGGGTCCTCCAGGAGATGGGACATGTGCTGTGTGAGTGTCCTCTGGGAGATGGGACATGTGCTGTTTGAGTTTGCTCCGGGAGATGGAACACGTGCTGTCTGAAGTTCCTCCGGGAGATGGGACATGTGCTGTGTGAGGGTCCTCTGGGAGATGGGACATGTGCTGTGTAAGGGTCCTCTGGGAGATGGGACATGTGCCTTGTGAGTATCCTGCGGGAGATGCGACATGTGCTGTGTGAGGGTTCTCTGGGAGATGGGACTTGTGATGTGTGAGGGTCCTCTGGGAGATGGGACATGTGTTGTGTGAGCCCCTCCGGGAGATGGGACATGTGCTGTGTGAGGGTCCTCAGGGAGATGGGACATGTGGTGTGCAAGGATACTCCGGGAGATGGGACATGTGCTGTGTGCGGGTCCTCTGGGAGATGGGACATGTGCTGTGTGAGGGTCCTCTGGGAGATGGGACATGTACTGTGTGAGGGTCCTCCGGGAGATGGGACATGTGATGTGTGAGGGTCCTCTGGGAGATGGGACATGTGCTGTGTGAGCCCCTCCGGGAGATGGGGCATGTGCTCTGTGAGGGTCCTCTGGGAGTTGGGACATGTGTTGTGTGAGTCCCTCTGGGAGATGGGACATGAACTGTGTGAGTCCCTCTGGGAGGTGGGACATGTGCTGTGTGAGGGTCCTCTGGGTGATGGGACATATGCTGTGTGAAGGTCCTCCGAGAGATGCGACATGTACTGTGTGAGGGTCCTCCGGGAGATGGGACAAGTGCAGTGTGAGGGTCCTCCGGGAGATGGGACATGTGCTGTGTGAGTGTCCTCCGGGAGATGGGACATGTGCAGTGTGCAGGTCCTCTGGGAGATGGGACATGTGCTGTGTGAGGGTCCTCTGGGAGATGGGACATGTGCTGTGTGAGGGTCCTCCGGGAGATGGGACATGTGCAGTGTGAGGGTCCTCCGGGAGATGGGACATGTGTTGTGTGAGTGTCCTCCGGGAGATGGGACATGTGCTGTGTGAGTCCCTCTGGGAGATGGGACATGTGCTGTGTGAGGGTCCCCCGGGAGATGGGACATGTGCTGTGTGAAGGTCTTCCAGGAGATGGGACATGTGCTGTGTGAGGGTTCTCCGGGAGATGGGACATGTGCTGTGTGAGGGTCCACCGGGAGATGGGACATGTGCTGTGTGAGGGTCCTCCGGGAGATGGGACATGAACTGTGTGAGTCCCTCTGGGAGGTGGGACATGTGCTGTGTGAAGGTCCTCCGGGAGATGTGACATGTGCTGTGTGAGGGTCCTCCGGGAGATGGGACATGTGCAGTGTGAGGGTCCTCTGGGAGATGGGACATGTGCTGTGTGAGGGTCCTCCGAGAGATGGGACATGTGCAGTGTGAGGGTCCTCCGGGAGATGGGACATATGTTGTGTGAGTGTCCTCCGGGAGATGGGACATGTGTTGTGTGAGGGTCCTCCAGGAGATTGGACATGTGCTGTGTGAGGGTCCTCTGGGAGATGGGACATGTGCTTTGTGAAGGTCTTCCGGGAGATGGGACATGTGCTGTGTGAGGGTCCTCCGGGAGATGGGACATGTGCTGTGTGAGGGTCCTCCGGGAGATGGGACATGTGCTGTGTGAGTGTCCTCCGGGAGATGGGACATGTGCTGTTGGCGGAACCTCCGGGAAATGGGACATGTGCTGTGTGAGGGTCCTCCGGGAGATGGGACATGTGTTGTGTGAGGGTCCTCCAGGAGATGGGACATGTGCTGTGTGAGGGTCCTCTGGGAGATGGGACATGTGCTGTCTGAGTTTGCTCCGGGAGATGGAACACGTGCTGTCTGAAGTTCCTCCGGGAGATGGGACATGTGCTGTGTGAGGGTCCTCTGGGAGATGGGACATGTGCTGTGTAAGGGTCCTCTGGGAGATGGGACATGTGCTGTGTGAGTATCCTCCGGGAGATGCGACATGTGCTGTGTGAGGGTCCTCTGGGAGATGGGACTTGTGATGTGTGAGGGTCCTCTGGGAGATGGGACATGTGTTGTGTGAGCCCCTCCGGGAGATGGGACATGTGCTGTGTGAGGGTCCTCAGGGAGATGGGACATGTGGTGTGCAAGGATACTCCGGGAGATGGGACATGTGCTGTGTGCGGGTCCTCTGGGAGATGGGACATGTACTGTGTGAGGGTCCTCCGGGAGATGGGACATGTGATGTGTGAGGGTCCTCTGGGAGATGGGACATGTGCTGTGTGAGCCCCTCCGGGAGATGGGACATGTGCTCTGTGAGGGTCCTCTGGGAGTTGGGACATGTGTTGTGTGAGTCCCTCTGGGAGATGGGACATGAACTGTGTGAGTCCCTCTGGGAGGTGGGACATGTGCTGTGTGAGGGTCCTCTGGGTGATGGGACATATGCTGTGTGAAGGTCCTCCGAGAGATGCGACATGTGCTGTGTGAGGGTCCTCCGGGAGATGGGACAAGTGCAGTGTGAGGGTCCTCCGGGAGATGGGACATGTGCTGTGTGAGTGTCCTCCGGGAGATGGGACATGTGCAGTGTGCAGGTCCTCTGGGAGATGGGACATGTGCTGTGTGAGGGTCCTCTGGGAGATGGGACATGTGCTGTGTGAGGGTCCTCTGGGAGATGGGACATGTGCAGTGTGAGGGTCCTCCGGGAGATGGGACATGTGTTGTGTGAGTGTCCTCCGGGAGATGGGACATGTGCTGTGTGAGTCCCTCTGGGAGATGGGACATGTGCTGTGTGAGGGTCCTCCGGGAGATGGGACATGTGCTGTGTGAAGGTCTTCCAGGAGATGGGACATGTGCTGTGTGAGGGTCCTCCGGGAGATGGGACATGTGCTGTGTGAGGGTCCACCGGGAGATGGGACATGTGCTGTGTGAGGGTCCTCCGGGAGATGGGACATGAACTGTGTGAGTCCCTCTGGGAGGTGGGACATGTGCTGTGTGAAGGTCCTCCGGGAGATGTGACATGTGCTGTGTGAGGGTCCTCCGGGAGATGGGACATGTGCAGTGTGAGGGTCCTCCGGGAGATGGGACATGTGCTGTGTGAGCCCCTCCAGGATATGGCACATGTACTGTGGGCGGGACCTCCGGGAAATGGGACATGTGCTGTGTGAGGGTCCTCCGGGAGATGGGACATGTGTTGTGTGAGGGTCCTCCAGGAGATGGGACATGTGCTGTGTGAGGGTCCTCTGGGAGATCGGACATGTGCTGTGTGAAGGTCTTCCGGGAGATGGGACATGTGCTGTGTGAGGGTCCTCCGGGAGATGGGAGATGTGCTGTGTGAGGGTCCTCCGGGAGATGGGACATGTGCTGTGTGAGTGTCCTCCGGGAGATGGGACATGTGCAGTGTCAGGGTCCTCTGGGAGATGGGACATGTGCCGTGTGAGGGTCCTCCAGGATATGGGACATGTGCTGTTGGCAGAACCTCCGGGAAATGGGACATGTGCTGTGTGAGGGTCCTCCGGGAGATGGGACATGTGTTGTGTGAGGGTCCTCCAGGAGATGGGACATGTGCTGTGTGAGGGTCCTCTGGGAGATGGGACATGTGCTGTCTGAGTTTGCTCCGGGAGACGGAACACGTGCTGTCTGAAGTTCCTCCGGGAGATGGGACATGTGCTGTGTGAGGGTCCTCTGGGAGATGGGACATGTGCTGTGTAAGGGTCCTCTGGGAGATGGGACATGTGCTGTGTGAGTATCCTCCGGGAGATGCGACATGTGCTGTGTGAGGGTCCTCTGGGAGATGGGACTTGTGATGTGTGAGGGTCCTCTGAGAGATGGGACATGTGTTGTGGGAGCCCCTCCGGGAGATGGGACATGTGCTGTGTGAGGGTCCTCAGGGAGATGGGACATGTGGTGTGCAAGGATACTCCGGGAGATGGGACATGTGCTGTGTGCGGGTCCTCTGGGAGATGGGACATGTGCTGTGTGAGGGTCCTCTGGGAGATGGGACATGTACTGTGTGAGGGTCCTCCGGGAGATGGGACATGTGATGTGTGAGGGTCCTCTGGGAGATGGGACATGTGCTGTGTGAGCCCCTCCGGGAGATGGGACATGTGCTCTGTGAGGGTCCTCTGGGAGTTGGGACATGTGTTGTGTGGGTCCCTCTGGGAGATGGGACATGAACTGTGTGAGTCCCTCTGGGTTGTGGGTCATGTGCTGTGTGAGGGTCCTCTGGGTGATGGGACATATGCTGTGTGAAGGTCTCCGAGAGATGCGACATGTGCTGTGTGAGGGTCCTCCGGGAGATGGGACAAGTGCAGTGTGAGGGTCCTCCGGGAGATGGGACATGTGCTGTGTGAGTGTCCTCCGGGAGATGGGACATGTGCAGTGTGCAGGTCCTCTGGGAGATGGGACATGTGCTGTGTGAGGGTTCTCCGGGAGATGGGATATGTGCAGTGTGAGGGTCCTGCGGGAGATGGGACATGTGCTGTGTGAGTGTCTTCCGGGAGATGGGACATGTGCAGTGTCAGGGTCCTCTGGGAGATGGGACATGTGCCGTGTGAGGGTCCTCCAGGATATGGGACATGTGCTGTGGGCGGGACCTCCGGGAAATGGGACATGTGCTGTGTGAGGGTCCTCCGGGAGATGGGACATGTGTTGTGTGAGGTCCTCCGGGAGATGGGACATTTGCTGTGTGAGGGTCCTCTGGGAGATGGGACATGTGCTGTCTGAGGTTCCTCCAGGAGATGGGACACGTGCTGTCTGAAGTTACTCCGGGAGATGGGACATGTGCTGTGTGAGGGTCCTCTGGGAGATGGGACATGTGCTGTGTGAGGGTCCTCCGGGAGATGGGACATGTGCTGTGTGAGTATCCTCCGAGAGATGCGACATGTGCTGTGTGAGGGTCCTCTGGGAGATGGGACATGTGCTGTGTGAGGGTCCTCCGGGAGATGGGACATGTGCAGTGTGAGGGTCCTCCGGGAGATGGGACATGTGCTGTGTGAGTGTCCTCCGGGAGATGGGACATGTGCAGTGTCAGGGTCATCTGGGAGATGGGACATGTGCCGTGTGAGGGTCCTCCAGGATATGGGACATGTGCTGTGGGCGGGACCTCCGGAAAATGGGACATGTGCTGTCTGAGGGTCCTCCGGGAGATGGGACATGTGTTGTGTGAGGGTCCTCCAGGAGATGGGACATGTGCTGTGTGAGGGTCCACCGGGAGATGGGACATGTGCTGTGTGACGGTCCTCCGGGAGATCGGACATGTGCTGTGCGAGGGTCCTCCGGGAGATGGGACATGAACTGTGTGAGTCCCTCTGGGAGGTGGGACATGTGCTGTGTGAAGGTCTTCCGGGAGATGGGACATGTGCTGTGTGAGGGTCCTCCGGGAGATGGGACATGTGCTCTGTGAGGGTCCTCCGGGAGATGGGATATGTGCTGTGTGAGTGTCCTCCGGGAGATGGGACATGTGCAGTGTCAGGGTCCTCTGGGAGATGGGACATGTCCCGTGTGAGGGTCCTCCAGGATATGGGACATGTGCTGTGGGCGGAACCTCCGGGAAATGGGACATGTGCTGTGTGAGGGTCCTCCGGGAGATGGGACATGTGTTGTGTGAGGGTCCTCCAGGAGGTGGGACATGTGCTGTGTGAGGGTCCTCTGGGAGATGGGACATATGCTGTCTGAGTTTGCTCCGGGAGATGGAACACGTGCTGTCTGAAATTCCTCCGGGAGATGGGACATGTGCTGTGTGAGGGTCATCTGGGAGATGGGACATGTGCTGTGTAAGGGTCCTCTGGGAGATGGGACATGTGCTGTGTGAGTATCCTCCGGGAGATGCGACATGTGCTGTGTGAGGGTCCTCTGGGAGATGGGACTTGTAATGTGTGAGGGTCCTCTGGAAGATGGGACATGTGTTGTGTGAGCCCCTCCGGGAGATGGGACATGTGCTGTGTGAGGGTCCTCAGGGAGATGGGACATGTGGTGTGTAAGGATACTCCGGGAGATGGGACATGTGCTGTGTGCGGGTCCTCTGGGAGATGGGACATGTGCTGTGTGAGGGTCCTCTGGGAGATGGGACATGTGATGTGTGAGGGTCCTCTGGGAGATGGGACATGTACTGTGTGAGGGTCCTCCGGGAGATGGGACATGTGATGTGTGAGGGTCCTCTGGGAGATGGGACATGTGCTGTGTGAGCCCCTCCGGGAGATGGGACATGTGCTGTGTGAGGGTCCTCTGGGAGTTGGGACATGTGTTGTGTGAGTCCCTCTGGGAGATGGGACATGAACTGTGTGAGTCCCTCTGGGAGGTGAGACATGTGCTGTGTGAGTCCCTCTGGGAGATGGGATATGTGCTGTGTGAGGGTCCTCCGGGAGATGGGACATGTGTTGTGTGAGGGTCCTCCGGGAGATGGGACATGTGCTGTGTGAGTCCCTCTGGGAGATGGGACATGTGCTGTGTGAGGGTCCTCTGGGAGATGGGACATGTGCTGTGTGAAGGTCTTCCGGGAGATGGGACATGTGCTGTGTGAGGGTCCTCCGGGAGATGGGACATGTGCTGTGTGAGGGTCCTCCGGGAGATGGGACATGTGCTGTGTGAGTCCCTCTGGGAGATGGGACATGTGCTGTGTGAGGGTCCTCTGGGAGATGGGACATGTGCTGTGTGAAGGTCTTCCGGGAGATGGGACATGTGCTGTGTGAGGGTCCTCCGGGAGATGGGACATGTGCTGTGTGAGGGTCCTCCGGGAGATGGGACATATGCTGTGTGAGTGTCCTCCGGGAGATAGGACATGTGCAGTGTGAGGGTCCTCCGGGAGATGGGACATGTGCTGTGTGAGTGTCCTCCGGGAGATGGGACATGTGCAGTGTGCGGGTCCTCTGGGAGATGGGACAAGTGCAGTGTGAGGGTCCTCCGGGAGATGGGACATGTGCTGTGTGAGTGTCCTCCGGGAGATGGGACATGTGCAGTGTGCAGGTCCTCTGGGAGATGGGACATGTGCTGTGTGAGGGTCCTCTGGGAGATGGGACATGTGCTGTATGAGGGTCCTCCGGGAGATGGGACATGTGCAGTGTGAGGGTCCTCCGGGAGATGGGACATGTGTTGTGTGAGTGTCCTCCGGGAGATGGGACATGTGCTGTGTGAGTCCCTCTGGGAGATGGGACATGTGCTGTGTGAGGGTCCTCCGGTAGATGGGACATGTGCTGTGTGAAGGTCTTCCAGGAGATGGGACATGTGCTGTGTGAGGGTCCTCCGGGAGATGGGACATGTGCTGTGTGAGGGTCCACCGGGAGATGGGACATGTGCTGTGTGAGGGTCCTCCGGGAGATGGGACATGAACTGTGTGAGTCCCTCTGGGAGGTGGGACATGTGCTGTGTGAAGGTCCTCCGGGAGATGTGACATGTGCTGTGTGAGGGTCCTCCGGGAGATGGGACATGTGCAGTGTGAGGGTCCTCCGGGAGATGGGACATGTGCTGTGTGAGCCCCTCCAGGATATGGCACATGTGCTGTGGGCGGGACCTCCGGGAAATGGGACATGTGCTGTGTGAGGGTCCTCCGGGAGATGGGACATGTGTTGTGTGAGGGTCCTCCAGGAGATGGGACATGTGCTGTGTGAGGGTCCTCTGGGAGATCGGACATGTGCTGTGTGAAGGTCTTCCGGGAGATGGGACATGTGCTGTGTGAGGGTCCTCCGGGAGATGGGACATGTGCTGTGTGAGGGTCCTCCGGGAGATGGGACATGTGCTGTGTGAGTGTCCTCCGGGAGATGGGACATGTGCAGTGTCAGGGTCCTCTGGGAGATGGGACATGTGCCGTGTGAGGGTCCTCCAGGATATGGGACATGTGCTGTTGGCGGAACCTCCGGGAAATGGGACATGTGCTGTGTGAGGGTCCTCCGGGAGATGGGACATGTGTTGTGTGAGGGTCCTCCAGGAGATGGGACATGTGCTGTGTGAGGGTCCTCTGGGAGATGCGACATGTGCTGTCTGAGTTTGCTCCGGGAGACGGAACACGTGCTGTCTGAAGTTCCTCCGGGAGATGGGACATGTGCTGTGTGAGGGTCCTCTGGGAGATGGGACATGTGCTGTGTAAGGGTCCTCTGGGAGATGGGACATGTGCTGTGTGAGTATCCTCCGGGAGATGCGACATGTGCTGTGTGAGGGTCCTCTGGGAGATGGGACTTGTGATGTGTGAGGGTCCTCTGGGAGATGGGACATGTGTTGTGTGAGCCCCTCCGGGAGATGGGACATGTGCGGTGTGAGGGTCCTCAGGGAGATGGGACATGTGGTGTGCAAGGATACTCCGGGAGATGGGACATGTGCTGTGTGCGGGTCCTCTGGGAGATGGGACATGTGCTGTGTGAGGGTCCTCTGGGAGATGGGACATGTACTGTGTGAGGGTCCTCCGGGAGATGGGACATGTGATGTGTGAGGGTCCTCTGGGAGATGGGACATGTGCTGTGTGAGCCCCTCCGGGAGATGGGACATGTGCTCTGTGAGGGTCCTCTGGGAGTTGGGACATGTGTTGTGTGGGTCCCTCTGGGAGATGGGACATGAACTGTGTGAGTCCCTCTGGGTTGTGGGACATGTGCTGTGTGAGGGTCCTCTGGGTGATGGGACAAATGCTGTGTGAAGGTCCTCCGAGAGATGCGACATGTGCTGTGTGAGGGTCCTCCGGGAGATGGGACAAGTGCAGTGTGAGGGTCCTCCGGGAGATGGGACATGTGCTGTGTGAGTGTCCTCCGGGAGATGGGACATGTGCAGTGTGCAGGTCCTCTGGGAGATGGGACATGTGCTGTGTGAGGGTCCTCCGGGAGATGGGATATGTGCAGTGTGAGGGTCCTGCGGGAGATGGGACATGTGCTGTGTGAGTGTCTTCCGGGAGATGGGACATGTGCAGTGTCAGGGTCCTCTGGGAGATGGGACATGTGCCGTGTGAGGGTCCTCCAGGATATGGGACATGTGCTGTGGGCGGGACCTCCGGGAAATGGGACATGTGCTGTGTGAGGGTCCTCCGGGAGATGGGACATGTGTTGTGTGAGGTCCTCCGGGAGATGGGACATTTGGTGTGTGAGGGTCCTCTGGGAGATGGGACATGTGCTGTCTGAGGTTCCTCCGGGAGATGGGACACGTGCTGTCTGAAGTTACTCCGGGAGATGGGACATGTGCTGTGTGAGGGTCCTCTGGGAGATGGGACATGTGCTGTGTGAGGGTCCTCCGGGAGATGGGACATGTGCTGTGTGAGTATCCTCCGAGAGATGCGACATGTGCTGTGTGAGGGTCCTCTGGGAGATGAGACATGTGCTGTGTGAGGGTCCTCCGGGAGATGGGACATGAACTGTGTGAGTCCCTCTGGGAGGTGGGACATGTGCTGTGTGAAGGTCCTCCGGGAGATGTGACATGTGCTGTGTGAGCCCCTCCGGGAGATGGGACATGTGCTCTGTGAGGGTCCTCTGGGAGTTGGGACATGTGTTGTGTGGGTCCCTCTGGGAGATGGGACATGAACTGTGTGAGTCCCTCTGGGTTGTGGGACATGTGCTGTGTGAGGGTCCTCTGGGTGATGGGACATATGCTGTGTGAAGGTCCTCCGAGAGATGCGACATGTGCTGTGTGAGGGTCCTCCGGGAGATGGGACAAGTGCAGTGTGAGGGTCCTCCGGGAGATGGGACATGTGCTGTGTGAGTGTCCTCCGGGAGATGGGACATGTGCAGTGTGCAGGTCCTCTGGGAGATGGGACATGTGCTGTGTGAGGGTCCTCCGGGAGATGGGACATGTGCAGTGTCAGGGTCCTGCGGGAGATGGGACATGTGCTGTGTGAGGGTCATCCAGGATATGGGACATGTGCTGTGGGCGGAACCTCCGGGAAATGGGACATGTGCTGTGTGAGGGTCCTCCGGGAGATGGGACATGTGTTGTGTGAGGTCCTCCGGGAGATGGGACATTTGCTGTGTGAGGGTCCTCTGGGAGATGGGACATGTGCTGTCTGAGGTTCCTCCGGGAGATGGGACACGTGCTGTCTGAAGTTACTCCGGGAGATGGGACATGTGCTGTGTGAGGGTCCTCTGGGAGATGGGACATGTGCTGTGTGAGGGTCCTCCGGGAGATGGGACATGTGCTGTGTGAGTATCCTCCGAGAGATGCGACATGTGCTGTGTGAGGGTCCTCTGGGAGATGGGACATGTGCAGTGTGAGGGTCCTCCGGGAGATGGGACATGTGCTGTGTGAGTGTCCTCCGGGAGATGGGACATGTGCAGTGTCAGGGTCATCTGGGAGATGGGACGTGTGCCGTGTGAGGGTCCTCCAGGATATGGGACATGTGCTGTGGGCGGGACCTCCGGGAAATGGGACATGTGCTGTCTGAGGGTCCTCCGGGAGATGGGACATGTGTTGTGTGAGGGTCCTCCAGGAGATGGGACATGTGCTGTGTGAGGGTCCACCGGGAGATGGGACATGTGCTGTGTGACGGTCCTCCGGGAGATGGGACATGTGCTGTGCGAGGGTCCTCCGGGAGATGGGACATGAACTGTGTGAGTCCCTCTGGGAGGTGGGACATGTGCTGTGTGAAGGTCTTCCGGGAGATGGGACATGTGCTGTGTGAGGGTCCTCCGGGAGATGGGACATGTGCTGTGTGAGGGTCCTCCGGGAGATGGGACATGTGCTGTGTGAGTGTCCTCCGGGAGATGGGACATGTGCAGTGTCAGGGTCCTCTGGGAGATGGGAAATGTGCCGTGTGAGGGTCCTCCAGGATATGGGACATGTGCTGTGGGCGGAACCTCCGGGAAATGGGACATGTGCTGTGTGAGGGTCCTCCGGGAGATGGGACATGTGTTGTGTGAGGGTCCTCCAGGAGGTGGGACATGTGCTGTGTGAGGGTCCTCTGGGAGATGGGACATATGCTGTCTGAGTTTGCTCCGGGAGATGGAACACGTGCTGTCTGAAATTCCTCCGGGAGATGGGACATGTGCTGTGTGAGGGTCATCTGGGAGATGGGACATGTGCTGTGTAAGGGTCCTCTGGGAGATGGGACATGTGCTGTGTGAGTATCCTCCGGGAGATGCGACATGTGCTGTGTGAGGGACCTCTGGGAGATGGGACTTTTGATGTGTGAGGGTCCTCTGGGAGATGGGACATGTGTTGTGTGAGCCCCTCCTGGAGATGGGACATGTGCTGTGTGAGGGTCCTCAGGGAGATGGGACATGTGGTGTGTAAGGATACTCCGGGAGATGGGTCATGTGCTGTGTGCGGGTCCTCTGGGAGATGGGACATGTGCTGTGTGAGGGTCCTCTGGGAGATGGGACATGTGATGTGTGAGGGTCCTCTGGGAGATGGGACATGTACTGTGTGAGGGTCCTCCAGGAGATGGGACATGTGATGTGTGAGGGTCCTCTGGGAGATGGGACATGTGCTGTGTGAGCCCCTCCGGGAGATGGGACATGTGCTGTGTGAGGGTCCTCTGGGAGTTGGGACATGTGTTGTGTGAGTCCCTCTGGGAGATGGGACATGAACTGTGTGAGTCCCTCTGGGAGGTGGGACATGTGCTGTGTGAAGGTCCTCCGAGAGATGCGACATGTGCTGTGTGAGGGTCCTCCGGGAGATGGGACATGTGCAGTGTGAGGGTCCTCCGGGAGATGGGACATGTGCTGTGTGAGTGTCCTCCGGGAGATGGGACATGTGCAGTGTGCAGGTCCTCTGGGAGATGGGACATGTGCTGTGTGAGGGTCCTCCGGGAGATGGGACATGTACTGTGTGAGGGTTTTCCGGGAGATGGGACATGTGTTGTGTGAGTGCCTCTGGGAGATGGGACTTGTGATGTGTGAGGGTCCTCTGGGAGATGGGACATGTGTTGTGTGAGCCCCTCCGGGAGATGGGACATGTGCTGTGTGAGGGTCCTCAGGGAGATGGGACATGTGGTGTGCAAGGATACTCCGGGAGATGGGACATGTGCTGTGTGCGGGTCCTCTGGGAGATGGGACATGTGCTGTGTGAGGGTCCTCTGGGAGATGGGACATGTACTGTGTGAGGGTCCTCCGGGAGATGGGACATGTGATGTGTGAGGGTCCTCTGGGAGATGGGACATGTGCTGTGTGAGCCCCTCCGGGAGATGGGACATGTGCTCTGTGAGGGTCCTCTGGGAGTTGGGACATGTGTTGTGTGGGTCCCTCTGGGAGATGGGACATGAACTGTGTGAGTCCCTCTGGGTTGTGGGACATGTGCTGTGTGAGGGTCCTCTGGGTGATGGGACAAATGCTGTGTGAAGGTCCTCCGAGAGATGCGACATGTGCTGTGTGAGGGTCCTCCGGGAGATGGGACAAGTGCAGTGTGAGGGTCCTCCGGGAGATGGGACATGTGCTGTGTGAGTGTCCTCCGGGAGATGGGACATGTGCAGTGTGCAGGTCCTCTGGGAGATGGGACATGTGCTGTGTGAGGGTCCTCCGGAAGATGGGATATGTGCAGTGTGAGGGTCCTGCGGGAGATGGGACATGTGCTGTGTGAGTGTCTTCCGGGAGATGGGACATGTGCAGTGTCAGGGTCCTCTGGGAGATGGGACATGTGCCGTGTGAGGGTCCTCCAGGATATGGGACATGTGCTGTGGGCGGGACCTCCGGGAAATGGGACATGTGCTGTGTGAGGGTCCTCCGGGAGATGGGACATGTGTTGTGTGAGGTCCTCCGGGAGATGGGACATTTGGTGTATGAGGGTCCTCTGGGAGATGGGACATGTGCTGTCTGAGGTTCCTCCGGGAGATGGGACACGTGCTGTCTGAAGTTACTCCGGGAGATGGGACATGTGCTGTGTGAGGGTCCTCTGGGAGATGGGACATGTGCTGTGTGAGGGTCCTCCGGGAGATGGGACATGTGCTGTGTGAGTATCCTCCGAGAGATGCGACATGTGCTGTGTGAGGGTCCTCTGGGAGATGAGACATGTGCTGTGTGAGTGTCCTCCGGGAGATGGGACATGAACTGTGTGAGTCCCTCTGGGAGGTGGGACATGTGCTGTGTGAAGGTCCTCCGGGAGATGTGACATGTGCTGTGTGAGCCCCTCCGGGAGATGGGACATGTGCTCTGTGAGGGTCCTCTGGGAGTTGGGACATGTGTTGTGTGGGTCCCTCTGGGAGATGGGACATGAACTGTGTGAGTCCCTCTGGGTTGTGGGACATGTGCTGTGTGAGGGTCCTCTGGGTGATGGGACATATGCTGTGTGAAGGTCCTCCGAGAGATGCGACATGTGCTGTGTGAGGGTCCTCCGGGAGATGGGACAAGTGCAGTGTGAGGGTCCTCCGGGAGATGGGACATGTGCTGTGTGAGTGTCCTCCGGGAGATGGGACATGTGCAGTGTGCAGGTCCTCTGGGAGATGGGACATGTGCTGTGTGAGGGTCCTCCGGGAGATGGGATATGTGCAGTGTGAGGGTCCTGCGGGAGATGGGACATGTGCTGTGTGAGTGTCTTCCGGGAGATGGGACATGTGCAGTGTCAGGGTCCTCTGGGAGATGGGACATGTGCCGTGTGAGGGTCATCCAGGATATGGGACATGTGCTGTGGGCGGGACCTCCGGGAAATGGGACATGTGTTGTGTGAGGTCCTCCGGGAGATGGGACATTTGCTGTGTGAGGGTCCTCTGGGAGATGGGACATGTGCTGTCTGAGGTTCCTCCGGGAGATGGGACACGTGCTGTCTGAAGTTACTCCGGGAGATGGGACATGTGCTGTGTGAGGGTCCTCTGGGAGATGGGACATGTGCTGTGTGAGGGTCCTCCGGGAGATGGGACATGTGCTGTGTGAGTATCCTCCGAGAGATGCGACATGTGCTGTGTGAGGGTCCTCTGGGAGATGGGACATGTGCAGTGTGAGGGTCCTCCGGGAGATGGGACATGTGCTGTGTGAGTGTCCTCCGGGAGATGGGACATGTGCAGTGTCAGGGTCATCTGGGAGATGGGACGTGTGCCGTGTGAGGGTCCTCCAGGATATGGGACATGTGCTGTGGGCGGGACCTCCGGGAAATGGGACATGTGCTGTCTGAGGGTCCTCCGGGAGATGGGACATGTGTTGTGTGAGGGTCCTCCAGGAGATGGGACATGTGCTGTGTGAGGGTCCACCGGGAGATGGGACATGTGCTGTGTGACGGTCCTCCGGGAGATGGGACATGTGCTGTGCGAGGGTCCTCCGGGAGATGGGACATGAACTGTGTGAGTCCCTCTGGGAGGTGGGACATGTGCTGTGTGAAGGTCTTCCGGGAGATGGGACATGTGCTGTGTGAGGGTCCTCCGGGAGATGGGACATGTGCTGTGTGAGGGTCCTCCGGGAGATGGGACATGTGCTGTGTGAGTGTCCTCCGGGAGATGGGACATGTGCAGTGTCAGGGTCCTCTGGGAGATGGGAAATGTGCCGTGTGAGGGTCCTCCAGGATATGGGACATGTGCTGTGGGCGGAACCTCCGGGAAATGGGACATGTGCTGTGTGAGGGTCCTCCGGGAGATGGGACATGTGTTGTGTGAGGGTCCTCCAGGAGGTGGGACATGTGCTGTGTGAGGGTCCTCTGGGAGATGGGACATATGCTGTCTGAGTTTGCTCCGGGAGATGGAACACGTGCTGTCTGAAATTCCTCCGGGAGATGGGACATGTGCTGTGTGAGGGTCATCTGGGAGATGGGACATGTGCTGTGTAAGGGTCCTCTGGGAGATGGGACATGTGCTGTGTGAGTATCCTCCGGGAGATGCGACATGTGCTGTGTGAGGGACCTCTGGGAGATGGGACTTTTGATGTGTGAGGGTCCTCTGGGAGATGGGACATGTGTTGTGTGAGCCCCTCCTGGAGATGGGACATGTGCTGTGTGAGGGTCCTCAGGGAGATGGGACATGTGGTGTGTAAGGATACTCCGGGAGATGGGTCATGTGCTGTGTGCGGGTCCTCTGGGAGATGGGACATGTGCTGTGTGAGGGTCCTCTGGGAGATGGGACATGTGATGTGTGAGGGTCCTCTGGGAGATGGGACATGTACTGTGTGAGGGTCCTCCGGGAGATGGGACATGTGATGTGTGAGGGTCCTCTGGGAGATGGGACATGTGCTGTGTGAGCCCCTCCGGGAGATGGGACATGTGCTGTGTGAGGGTCCTCTGGGAGTTGGGACATGTGTTGTGTGAGTCCCTCTGGGAGATGGGACATGAACTGTGTGAGTCCCTCTGGGAGGTGGGACATGTGCTGTGTGAAGGTCCTCCGAGAGATGCGACATGTGCTGTGTGAGGGTCCTCCGGGAGATGGGACATGTGCAGTGTGAGGGTCCTCCGGGAGATGGGACATGTGCTGTGTGAGTGTCCTCCGGGAGATGGGACATGTGCAGTGTGCAGGTCCTCTGGGAGATGGGACATGTGCTGTGTGAGGGTCCTCCGGGAGATGGGACATGTGCTGTGAATCCCTCTGGGAGATGGGACATGTGCTGTGTGAGGGTCCTCCGGGAGATGGGACATGTGCTGTGTGAGGGTCCTCCGGGAGATCGGACATGAACTGTGTGAGTCCCTCTGGGAGGTGGGACATGTGCTGTCTGAGGTTCCTCCAGGAGATGGGACACGTGCTGTCTGAAGTTACTCCGGGAGATGGGACATGTGCTGTGTGAGGGTCCTCTGGGAGATGGGACATGTGCTGTGTAAGGGTCCTCTGGGAGATGGGACATGTGCTGTGTGAGTATCCTCCGGGTGATGCGACATGTGCTGTGTGAGGGTCCTCTGGGAGATGGGACTTGTGATGTGTGAGGGTCCTCTGGGAGATGGGACATGTGTTGTGTGAGCCCCTCCGGGAGATGGGACATGTGCTGTGTGAGGGTCCTCAGGGAGATGGGACATGTGGTGTGCAAGGATACTCCGGGAGATGGGACATGTGCTGTGTGCGGGTCCTCTGGGAGATGGGACATGTGCTGTGTGAGGGTCCTCTGGGAGATGGGACATGTACTGTGTGAGGGTCCTCCGGGAGATGGGACATGTGATGTGTGAGGGTCCTCTGGGAGATGGGACATGTGCTGTGTGAGCCCCTCCGGGAGATGGGACATGTGCTCTGTGAGGGTCCTCTGGGAGTTGGGACATGTGTTGTGTGGGTCCCTCTGGGAGATGGGACATGAACTGTGTGAGTCCCTCTGGGTTGTGGGACATGTGCTGTGTGAGGGTCCTCTGGGTGATGGGACATATGCTGTGTGAAGGTCCTCCGAGAGATGCGACATGTGCTGTGTGAGGGTCCTCCGGGAGATGGGACAAGTGCAGTGTGAGGGTCCTCCGGGAGATGGGACATGTGCTGTGTGAGTGTCCTCCGGGAGATGGGACATGTGCAGTGTGCAGGTCCTCTGGGAGATGGGACATGTGCTGTGTGAGGGTCCTCCGGGAGATGGGATATGTGCAGTGTGAGGGTCCTGCGGGAGATGGGACATGTGCTGTGTGAGTGTCTTCCGGGAGATGGGACATGTGCAGTGTCAGGGTCCTCTGGGAGATGGGACATGTGCCGTGTGAGGGTCATCCAGGATATGGGACATGTGCTGTGGGCGGGACCTCCGGGAAATGGGACATGTGCTGTGTGAGGGTCCTCCGGGAGATGGGACATGTGTTGTGTGAGGTCCTCCGGGAGATGGGACATTTGCTGTGTGAGGGTCCTCTGGGAGATGGGACATGTGCTGTCTGAGGTTCCTCCGGGAGATGGGACACGTGCTGTCTGAAGTTACTCCGGGAGATGGGACATGTGCTGTGTGAGGGTCCTCTGGGAGATGGGACATGTGCTGTGTGAGGGTCCTCCGGGAGATGGGACATGTGCTGTGTGAGTATCCTCCGAGAGATGCGACATGTGCTGTGTGAGGGTCCTCTGGGAGATGGGACATGTGCTGTGTGAGGGTCCTCCGGGAGATGGGACATGTGCAGTGTGAGGGTCCTCCGGGAGATGGGACATGTGCTGTGTGAGTGTCCTCCGGGAGATGGGACATGTGCAGTGTCAGGGTCATCTGGGAGATGGGACGTGTGCCGTGTGAGGATCCTCCAGGATATGGGACATGTGCTGTGGGCGGGACCTCCGGGAAATGGGACATGTGCTGTCTGAGGGTCCTCCGGGAGATGGGACATGTGTTGTGTGAGGGTCCTCCAGGAGATGGGACATGTGCTGTGTGAGGGTCCACCGGGAGATGGGACATGTGCTGTGTGACGGTCCTCCAGGAGATGGGACATGTGCTGTGCGAGGGTCCTCCGGGAGATGGGACATGAACTGTGTGAGTCCCTCTGGGAGGTGGGACATGTGCTGTGTGAAGGTCTTCCGGGAGATGGGACATGTGCTGTGTGAGGGTCCTCCGGGAGATGGGACATGTGCTGTGTGAGGGTCCTCCGGGAGATGGGACATGTGCTGTGTGAGTGTCCTCCGGGAGATGGGACATGTGCAGTGTCAGGGTCCTCTGGGAGATGGGACATGTGCCGTGTGAGGGTCCTCCAGGATATGGGACATGTGCTGTGGGCGGAACCTCCGGGAAATGGGACATGTGCTGTGTGAGGGTCCTCCGGGAGATGGGACATGTGTTGTGTGAGGGTCCTCCAGGAGGTGGGACATGTGCTGTGTGAGGGTCCTCTGGGAGATGGGACATATGCTGTCTGAGTTTGCTCCGGGAGATGGAACACGTGCTGTCTGAAATTCCTCCGGGAGATGGGACATGTGCTGTGTGAGGGTCATCTGGGAGATGGGACATGTGCTGTGTAAGGGTCCTCTGGGAGATGGGACATGTGCTGTGTGAGTATCCTCCGGGAGATGCGACAGGTGCTGTGTGAGGGACCTCTGGGAGATGGGACTTTTGATGTGTGAGGGTCCTCTGGGAGATGGGACATGTGTTGTGTGAGCCCCTCCTGGAGATGGGACATGTGCTGTGTGAGGGTCCTCAGGGAGATGGGACATGTGGTGTGTAAGGATACTCCGGGAGATGGGTCATGTGCTGTGTGCGGGTCCTCTGGGAGATGGGACATGTGCTGTGTGAGGGTCCTCTGGGAGATGGGACATGTGATGTGTGAGGGTCCTCTGGGAGATGGGACATGTACTGTGTGAGGGTCCTCCGGGAGATGGGACATGTGATGTGTGAGGGTCCTCTGGGAGATGGGACATGTGCTGTGTGAGCCCCTCCGGGAGATGGGACATGTGCTGTGTGAGGGTCCTCTGGGAGTTGGGACATGTGTTGTGTGAGTCCCTCTGGGAGATGGGACATGAACTGTGTGAGTCCCTCTGGGAGGTGGGACATGTGCTGTGTGAAGGTCCTCCGAGAGATGCGACATGTGCTGTGTGAGGGTCCTCCGGGAGATGGGACATGTGCAGTGTGAGGGTCCTCCGGGAGATGGGACATGTGCTGTGTGAGCGTCCTCCGGGAGATGGGACATGTGCAGTGTGCAGGTCCTCTGGGAGATGGGACATGTGCTGTGTGAGGGTCCTCCGGGAGATGGGACATGTGCTGTGAGTCCCTCTGGGAGATGGGACATGTGCTGTGTGAGGGTCCTCCGGGAGATGGGACATGTGCTGTGTGAGGGTCCTCCGGGAGATGGGACATGAACTGTGTGAGTCCCTCTGGGAGGTGGGACATGTGCTGTGTGAAGGTCCTCCGGGTGATGGGACATGTGCTGTGTGAGTGTCCTCCGGGAGATGGGACATGTGCAGTGTGAGGGTCCTCCGGGAGATGGGACATGTGTTGTGTGAGGGTCCTCCGGGAGATGGGACACGTGCTGTGTGAGTCCCTCTGGGAGATGGGACATGTGCTGTGTGAGGGTCCTCCGGGAGATGGGACATGTGTTGTGTGAGGGTCCTCCGGGAGATGGGACATGTGCTGTGTGAGTCCCTCTGGGAGATGGGATATGTGCTGTGTGAGGGTCCTCCGGGAGATGGGACATGTGTTGTGTGAGGGTCCTCCGGGAGATGGGACATGTGCTGTGTGAGTCCCTCTGGGAGATGGGACATGTGCTGTGTGAGGGTCCTCTGGGAGATGGGACATGTGCTGTGTGAAGGTCTTCCGGGAGATGGGACATGTGCTGTGTGAGGGTCCTCCGGGAGATGGGACATGTGCTGTGTGAGGGTCCTCCGGGAGATGGGACATGTGCTGTGTGAGTGTCCTCCGGGAGATAGGACATGTGCAGTGTGAGGGTCCTCCGGGAGATGGGACATGTGCTGTGTGAGTGTCCTCAGGGAGATGGGACATGTGCAGTGTGCGGGTCCTCTGGGAGATGGGACATGTGCCGTGTGAGGGTCCTCTAGGATATGGGACATGTGCTGTGGGCGGGACCTCCGGGAGATGGGACATGTGCCGTGTAAGGGTCCTCTAGGATATGGGACATGTGCTGTGTGAGTGTCCTCCGGGAGATGGGACATGTGCAGTGTGAGGGTCCTCCGGGAGATGGGACATGTGTTGTGTGAGGGTCCTCCGGGAGATGGGACACGTGCTGTGTGAGTCCCTCTGGGAGATGGGACATGTGCTGTGTGAGGGTCCTCCGGGAGATGGGACATGTGTTGTGTGAGGGTCCTCCGGGAGATGGGACATGTGCTGTGTGAGTCCCTCTGGGAGATGGGATATGTGCTGTGTGAGGGTCCTCCGCGAGATGGGACATGTGTTGTGTGAGGGTCCTCCGGGAGATGGGACATGTGCTGTGTGAGTCCCTCTGGGAGATGGGACATGTGCTGTGTGAGGGTCCTCTGGGAGATGGGACATGTGCTGTGTGAAGGTCCTCTGGGAGATGGGACATGTGCTGTGTGAGGGTCCTCTGGGAGATGGGACATGTACTGTGTGAGGGTCCTCCGGGAGATGGGACATGTGTTGTGTGAGTCCCTCTGGGAGATTGGACATGTAGTGTGTGAGTCTTTCTGGGAGGTGGGACATGTGCTGTGTGAGGGTCCTCTGGGAGATGGGACATGTGCTGTGTGAGGGTCCTCCGGGAGATGGGACATGTGCAGTGTGAGGGTCCTCCGGGAGATGGGACATGTGTTGTGTGAGTGTCCTCCGGGAGATGGGACATGTGCTGTGTGAGTCCCTCTGGGAGATGGGACATGTGCTGTGTGAGGGTCCTCCGGGAGATGGGACATGTGCTGTGTGAAGGTCTTCCAGGAGATGGGACATGTGCTGTGTGAGGGTCCTCCGGGAGATGGGACATGTGCTGTGTGAGGGTCCACCGGGAGATGGGACATGTGCTGTGTGAGGGTCCTCCGGGAGATGGGACATGAACTGTGTGAGTCCCTCTGGGAGGTGGGACATGTGCTGTGTGAAGGTCCTCCGGGAGATGGGACATGTGCTGTGTGAGGGTCCTCCGGGTGATGGGACATGTGCAGTTTGAGGGTCCTCCGGGAGATGGGACATGTGCTGTGTGAGCCCCTCCAGGATATGGCACATGTGCTGTGGGCGGGACCTCCGGGAAATGGGAGATGTGCTGTGTGAGGGTCCTCCGGGAGATGGGACATGTGTTGTGTGAGGGTCCTCCAGGAGATGGGACATGTGCTGTGTGAGGGTCCTCTGGGAGATGGGACATGTGCTGTGTGAAGGTCTTCCGGGAGATCGGACATGTGCTGTGTGAGGGTCCTCCGGGAGATGGGACATGTGCTGTGTGAGGGTCCTCCGGGAGATGGGACATGTGCTGTGTGAGTGTCCTCCGGGAGATGGGACATGTGCAGTGTCAGGGTCCTCTGGGAGATGGGACATGTGCCGTGTGAGGGTCCTCCAGGATATGGGACATGTGCTGTGGGCGGAACCTCCGGGAAATGGGACATGTGCTGTGTGAGGGTCCTCCGGGAGATGGGACATGTGCTGTGTGAGGGTCCTCTGGGAGATGGGACATGTGCTGTCTGAGTTTGCTCCGGGAGATGGAACACGTGCTGTCTAAAGTTCCTCCGGGAGATGGGACATGTGCTGTGTGAGGGTCCTCTGGGAGATGGGACATGTGCTGTGTAAAGGTCCTCTGGGAGATGGGACATGTGCTGTGTGAGTATCCTCCGGGAGATGCGACATGTGCTGTGTGAGGGTCCTCTGGGAGATGGGACATGTGCCGTGTAAGGATACTCCGGGAGATGGGACATGTGCTGTGTGAGCCCCTCCGGGAGATGGGACATGTGCTGTGTGCGGGTCCTCTGGGAGATGGGACATGTGCTGTGTGAGGGTCCTCTGGGAGATGGGACATGTACTGTGTGAGGGTCCTCCGGGAAATGGGACATGTGATGTGTGAGGGACCTCTGGGAGATGGGACATGTGCTGTGTGAGCCCCTCCGGGAGATGGGACATGTGCTGTGTGAGGGTCCTCCGGGAGATGGGACATGTGCAGTGTGAGTCCCTCTGGGAGATGGGACATGAACTGTGTGAGTCCCTCTGGGAGGTGGGACATGTGCTGTGGGCGGGACCTCCGGGAAATGGGACATGTGCTGTGTGAGGGTCCTCCGGGAGATGGGACATGTGTTGTGTGAGGTCCTCCGGGAGATGGGACATATGCTGTGTGAGGGTCCTCTGGGAGATGGGACATGTGCTGTCTGAGGTTCCTCCGGGAGATGGGACACGTGCTGTCTGAAGTTCCTCCGGGAGATGGGACATGTGCTGTGTGAGGGTCCTCTGGGAGATGGGACATGTGCTGTGTGAGGGTCCTCCGGGAGATGGGACATGTGCTGTGTGAGTATCCTCCGAGAGATGCGACATGTGCTGTGTGAGGGTCCTCTGGGAGATGGGACATGTGCTGTGTGAGGGTCCTCCGGGAGATGCGACGTGTGCAGTGTGAGGGTCCTCCGGGAGATGGGACATGTGCTGTGTGAGTGTCCTCCGGGAGATGGGACATGTGCAGTGTCAGGGTCCTCTGGGAGATGGGACATGTGCCGTGTGAGGGTCCTCCAGGATATGGGACATGTGCTGTGGGCGGGACCTCCGGGAAATGGGACATGTGCTGTCTGAGGGTCCTCCGGGAGATGGGACATGTGTTGTGTGAGGGTCCTCCAGGAGATCGGTCATGTGCTGTGTGAGGGTCCTCTGGGAGATGGGACATGTGCTGTGTGAAGGTCTTCCGGGAGATGGGACATGTGCTGTGTGAGGGTCCTCCGGGAGATGGGACATGTGCTGTGTGAGGGTCCACCGGGAGATGTGACATGTGCTGTGTGAGGGTCCTCCGGGAGATGGGACATGAACTGTGTGAGTCCCTCTGGGAGGTGGGACATGTGCTGTGTGAAGGTCCTCCGGGAGATGGGACATGTGCTGTGTGAGGGTCCTCCGGGAGATGGGACATGTGCTGTGTGAGCCCCTCCAGGATATGGCACATGTGCTGTGGGCGGGACCTCCGGGAAATGGGACATGTGCTGTGTGAGGGTCCTCCGGGAGATGGGACATGTGTTGTGTGAGGGTCCTCCGGGAGATGGGACATGTGCTGTGTGAGTCCCTCTGGGAGATGGGACATGTGCTGTGTGAGGGTCCTCCGGGAGATGGGACATGTGTTCTGTGAGGGTCCTCCGGGAGATGGGACATGTGCTGTGTGAGTCCCTCTGGGAGATGGGACATGTGCTGTGTGAGGGTCCTCTGGGAGATGGGACATGTGCTGTGTGAAGTTCTTCCGGGAGATGGGACATGTGCTGTGTGTGGGTACTCCGGGAGATGGGACATGTGCTGTGTGAGGGTCCTCCGGGAGATGGGACATGTGCTGTGTGAGTGTCCTCTGGGAGATGGGACATGTGCAGTGTGCGGGTCCTCTGGGAGATGGGACAAGTGCAGTGTGAGTCCCTCTGGGAGGTGGGACATGTGCTGTGTGAAGGTCCTCCGAGAGATGCGACATGTGCTGTGTGAGGGTCCTCCGGGAGATGGGACATGTGCAGTGTGAGTGTCCTCCGGGAGATGGGACATGTGCTGTGTGAGTCCCTCTGGGAGATGGGACATGTGCTGTGTGAGGGTCCTCTGGGAGATGGGACATGTGCTGTGTGAAGGTCCTCTGGGAGATGGGACATGTGCTGTGTGAGGGTCCTCTGGGAGATGGGACATGTACTGTGTGAGGGTCCTCCGGGAGATGGGACATGTGTTGTGTGAGTCCCTCTGGGAGATTGGACATGTAGTGTGTGAGTCTTTCTGGGAGGTGGGACATGTGCTGTGTGAGGGTCCTCTGGGAGATGGGACATGTGCTGTGTGAGGGTCCTCCGGGAGATGGGACATGTGCAGTGTGAGGGTCCTCCGGGAGATGGGACATGTGTTGTGTGAGTGTCCTCCGGGAGATGGGACATGTGCTGTGTGAGTCCCTCTGGGAGATGGGACATGTGCTGTGTGAGGGTCCTCCGGGAGATGGGACATGTGCTGTGTGAAGGTCTTCCAGGAGATGGGACATGTGCTGTGTGAGGGTCCTCCGGGAGATGGGACATGTGCTGTGTGAGGGTCCACCGGGAGATGGGACATGTGCTGTGTGAGGGTCCTCCGGGAGATGGGACATGAACTGTGTGAGTCCCTCTGGGAGGTGGGACATGTGCTGTGTGAAGGTCCTCCGGGAGATGGGACATGTGCTGTGTGAGGGTCCTCCGGGTGATGGGACATGTGCAGTTTGAGGGTCCTCCGGGAGATGGGACATGTGCTGTGTGAGCCCCTCCAGGATATGGCACATGTGCTGTGGGCGGGACCTCCGGGAAATGGGAGATGTGCTGTGTGAGGGTCCTCCGGGAGATGGGACATGTGTTGTGTGAGGGTCCTCCAGGAGATGGGACATGTGCTGTGTGAGGGTCCTCTGGGAGATGGGACATGTGCTGTGTGAAGGTCTTCCGGGAGATCGGACATGTGCTGTGTGAGGGTCCTCCGGGAGATGGGACATGTGCTGTGTGAGGGTCCTCCGGGAGATGGGACATGTGCTGTGTGAGTGTCCTCCGGGAGATGGGACATGTGCAGTGTCAGGGTCCTCTGGGAGATGGGACATGTGCCGTGTGAGGGTCCTCCAGGATATGGGACATGTGCTGTGGGCGGAACCTCCGGGAAATGGGACATGTGCTGTGTGAGGGTCCTCCGGGAGATGGGACATGTGCTGTGTGAGGGTCCTCTGGGAGATGGGACATGTGCTGTCTGAGTTTGCTCCGGGAGATGGAACACGTGCTGTCTAAAGTTCCTCCGGGAGATGGGACATGTGCTGTGTGAGGGTCCTCTGGGAGATGGGACATGTGCTGTGTAAAGGTCCTCTGGGAGATGGGACATGTGCTGTGTGAGTATCCTCCGGGAGATGCGACATGTGCTGTGTGAGGGTCCTCTGGGAGATGGGACATGTGCCGTGTAAGGATACTCCGGGAGATGGGACATGTGCTGTGTGAGCCCCTCCGGGAGATGGGACATGTGCTGTGTGCGGGTCCTCTGGGAGATGGGACATGTGCTGTGTGAGGGTCCTCTGGGAGATGGGACATGTACTGTGTGAGGGTCCTCCGGGAAATGGGACATGTGATGTGTGAGGGACCTCTGGGAGATGGGACATGTGCTGTGTGAGCCCCTCCGGGAGATGGGACATGTGCTGTGTGAGGGTCCTCCGGGAGATGGGACATGTGCAGTGTGAGTCCCTCTGGGAGATGGGACATGAACTGTGTGAGTCCCTCTGGGAGGTGGGACATGTGCTGTGGGCGGGACCTCCGGGAAATGGGACATGTGCTGTGTGAGGGTCCTCCGGGAGATGGGACATGTGTTGTGTGAGGTCCTCCGGGAGATGGGACATATGCTGTGTGAGGGTCCTCTGGGAGATGGGACATGTGCTGTCTGAGGTTCCTCCGGGAGATGGGACACGTGCTGTCTGAAGTTCCTCCGGGAGATGGGACATGTGCTGTGTGAGGGTCCTCTGGGAGATGGGACATGTGCTGTGTGAGGGTCCTCCGGGAGATGGGACATGTGCTGTGTGAGTATCCTCCGAGAGATGCGACATGTGCTGTGTGAGGGTCCTCTGGGAGATGGGACATGTGCTGTGTGAGGGTCCTCCGGGAGATGCGACGTGTGCAGTGTGAGGGTCCTCCGGGAGATGGGACATGTGCTGTGTGAGTGTCCTCCGGGAGATGGGACATGTGCAGTGTCAGGGTCCTCTGGGAGATGGGACATGTGCCGTGTGAGGGTCCTCCAGGATATGGGACATGTGCTGTGGGCGGGACCTCCGGGAAATGGGACATGTGCTGTCTGAGGGTCCTCCGGGAGATGGGACATGTGTTGTGTGAGGGTCCTCCAGGAGATCGGTCATGTGCTGTGTGAGGGTCCTCTGGGAGATGGGACATGTGCTGTGTGAAGGTCTTCCGGGAGATGGGACATGTGCTGTGTGAGGGTCCTCCGGGAGATGGGACATGTGCTGTGTGAGGGTCCACCGGGAGATGTGACATGTGCTGTGTGAGGGTCCTCCGGGAGATGGGACATGAACTGTGTGAGTCCCTCTGGGAGGTGGGACATGTGCTGTGTGAAGGTCCTCCGGGAGATGGGACATGTGCTGTGTGAGGGTCCTCCGGGAGATGGGACATGTGCTGTGTGAGCCCCTCCAGGATATGGCACATGTGCTGTGGGCGGGACCTCCGGGAAATGGGACATGTGCTGTGTGAGGGTCCTCCGGGAGATGGGACATGTGTTGTGTGAGGGTCCTCCGGGAGATGGGACATGTGCTGTGTGAGTCCCTCTGGGAGATGGGACATGTGCTGTGTGAGGGTCCTCCGGGAGATGGGACATGTGTTCTGTGAGGGTCCTCCGGGAGATGGGACATGTGCTGTGTGAGTCCCTCTGGGAGATGGGACATGTGCTGTGTGAGGGTCCTCTGGGAGATGGGACATGTGCTGTGTGAAGTTCTTCCGGGAGATGGGACATGTGCTGTGTGTGGGTACTCCGGGAGATGGGACATGTGCTGTGTGAGGGTCCTCCGGGAGATGGGACATGTGCTGTGTGAGTGTCCTCTGGGAGATGGGACATGTGCAGTGTGCGGGTCCTCTGGGAGATGGGACAAGTGCAGTGTGAGTCCCTCTGGGAGGTGGGACATGTGCTGTGTGAAGGTCCTCCGAGAGATGCGACATGTGCTGTGTGAGGGTCCTCCGGGAGATGGGACATGTGCAGTGTGAGGGTCCTCCGGGAGATGGGACATGTGCTGTGTGAGTGTCCTCCGGGAGATGGGACATGTGCAGTGTGCAGGTCCACTGGGAGATGGGACATGTGCTGTGTGAGGGTCCTCCGGGAGATGGGACATGTGCTGTGTGAGTCCCTCTGGGAGATGGGACATGTGCTGTGTGAGGGTCCTCCGGGAGATGGGACATGTGTTGTGTGAGGGTCCTCCGGGAGATGGGACATGTGCTGTGTGAGTCCCTCTGGGAGATGGGATATGTGCTGTGTGAGGGTCCTCCGGGAGATGGGACATGTGTTGTGTGAGGGTCCTCCGGGAGATGGGACATGTGCTGTGTGAGTCCCTCTGGGAGATGGGACATGTGCTGTGTGAGGGTCCTCTGGGAGATGGGACATGTGCTGTTTGAAGGTCTTCCGGGAGATGGGACATGTGCTGTGTGAGGGTCCTCCGGGAGATGGGACATGTGCTGTGTGAGGGTCCTCCGGGAGATGGGACATATGCTATGTGAGTGTCCTCCGGGAGATAGGACATGTGCAGTGTGAGGGTCCTCCGGGAGATGGGACATGTGCTGTGTGAGTGTCCTCCGGGAGATGGGACATGTGCAGTGTGCGGGTCCTCTGGGAGATGGGACAAGTGCAGTGTGAGGGTCCTCCAGGAGATGGGACATGTGCTGTGTGAGTGTCCTCCGGGAGATGGGACATGTGCAGTGTGCAGGTCCTCTGGGAGATGGGACATGTGCTGTGTGAGGGTCCTCTGGGAGATGGGACATGTGCTGTGTGAGGGTCCTCCGGGAGATGGGACATGTGCAGTGTGAGGGTCCTCCGGGAAATGGGACATGTGTTGTGTGAGTGTCCTCCGGGAGATGGGACATGTGCTGTGTGAGTCCCTCTGGGAGATGGGACATGTGCTGTGTGAGGGTCCTCCGGGAGATGGGACATGTGCTGTGTGAAGGTCTTCCAGGAGATGGGACATGTGCTGTGTGAGGGTCCTCCGGGAGATGGGACATGTGCTGTGTGAGGGTCCACCGGGAGATGGGACATGTGCTGTGTGAGGGTCCTCCGGGAGATGGGACATGAACTGTGTGAGTCCCTCTGGGAGGTGGGACATGTGCTGTGTGAAGGTCCTCCGGGAGATGTGACATGTGCTGTGTGAGGGTCCTCCGGGAGATGGGACATGTGCAGTGTGAGGGTCCTCCGGGAGATGGGACATGTGCTGTGTGAGCCCCTCCAGGATATGGCACATGTGCTGTGGGCGGGACCTCCGGGAAATGGGACATGTGCTGTGTGAGGGTCCTCCGGGAGATGGGACATGTGTTGTGTGAGGGTCCTCCAGGAGATGGGACATGTGCTGTGTGAGGGTCCTCTGGGAGATGGGACATGTGCTGTGTGAAGGTCTTCCGGGAGATGGGACATGTGCTGTGTGAGGGTCCTCCGGGAGATGGGACATGTGCTGTGTGAGGGTCCTCCGGGAGATGGGACATGTGCTGTGTGAGTGTCCTCCGGGAGATGGGACATGTGCAGTGTCAGGGTCCTCTGGGAGATGGGACATGTGCCGTGTGAGGGTCCTCCAGGATATGGGACATGTGCTGTTGGCGGAACCTCCGGGAAATGGGACATGTGCTGTGTGAGGGTCCTCCGGGAGATGGGACATGTGTTGTGTGAGGGTCCTCCAGGAGATGGGACATGTGCTGTGTGAGGGTCCTCTGGGAGATGGGACATGTGCTGTCTGAGTTTGCTCCGGGAGACGGAACACGTGCTGTCTGAAGTTCCTCCGGGAGATGGGACATGTGCTGTGTGAGGGTCCTCTGGGAGATGGGACATGTGCTGTGTAAGGGTCCTCTGGGAGATGGGACATGTGCTGTGTGAGTATCCTCCGGGTGATGCGACATGTGCTGTGTGAGGGTCCTCTGGGAGATGGGACTTGTGATGTGTGAGGGTCCTCTGGGAGATGGGACATGTGTTGTGTGAGCCCCTCCGGGAGATGGGACATGTGCTGTGTGAGGGTCCTCAGGGAGATGCGACATGTGGTGTGCAAGGATACTCCGGGAGATGGGACATGTGCTGTGTGCGGGTCCTCTGGGAGATGGGACATGTGCTGTGTGAGGGTCCTCTGGGAGATGGGACATGTACTGTGTGAGGGTCCTCCGGGAGATGGGACATGTGATGTGTGAGGGTCCTCTGGGAGATGGGACATGTGCTGTGTGAGCCCCTCCGGGAGATGGGACATGTGCTCTGTGAGGGTCCTCTGGGAGTTGGGACATGTGTTGTGTGGGTCCCTCTGGGAGATGGGACATGAACTGTGTGAGTCCCTCTGGGTTGTGGGACATGTGCTGTGTGAGGGTCCTCTGGGTGATGGGACATATGCTGTGTGAAGGTCCTCCGAGAGATGCGACATGTGCTGTGTGAGGGTCCTCCGGGAGATGGGACAAGTGCAGTGTGAGGGTCCTCCGGGAGATGGGACATGTGCTGTGTGAGTGTCCTCCGGGAGATGGGACATGTGCAGTGTGCAGGTCCTCTGGGAGATGGGACATGTGCTGTGTGAGGGTCCTCCGGGAGATGGGATATGTGCAGTGTGAGGGTCCTGCGGGAGATGGGACATGTGCTGTGTGAGTGTCTTCCGGGAGATGGGACATGTGCAGTGTCAGGGTCCTCTGGGAGATGGGACATGTGCCGTGTGAGGGTCATCCAGGATATGGGACATGTGCTGTGGGCGGGACCTCCGGGAAATGGGACATGTGCTGTGTGAGGGTCCTCCGGGAGATGGGACATGTGTTGTGTGAGGTCCTCCGGGAGATGGGACATTTGCTGTGTGAGGGTCCTCTGGGAGATCGGACATGTGCTGTCTGAGGTTCCTCCGGGAGATGGGACACGTGCTGTCTGAAGTTACTCCGGGAGATGGGACATGTGCTGTGTGAGGGTCCTCTGGGAGATGGGACATGTGCTGTGTGAGGGTCCTCCGGGAGATGGGACATGTGCTGTGTGAGTATCCTCCGAGAGATGCGACATGTGCTGTGTGAGGGTCCTCTGGGAGATGGGACATGTGCTGTGTGAGGGTCCTCCGGGAGATGGGACATGTGCAGTGTGAGGGTCCTCCGGGAGATGGGACATGTGCTGTGTGAGTGTCCTCCGGGAGATGGGACATGTGCAGTGTCAGGGTCATCTGGGAGATGGGACGTGTGCCGTGTGAGGGTCCTCCAGGATATGGGACATGTGCTGTGGGCGGGACCTCCGGGAAATGGGACATGTGCTGTCTGAGGGTCCTCCGGGAGATGGGACATGTGTTGTGTGAGGGTCCTCCAGGAGATGGGACATGTGCTGTGTGAGGGTCCACCGGGAGATGGGACATGTGCTGTGTGACGGTCCTCCGGGAGATGGGACATGTGCTGTGCGAGGGTCCTCCGGGAGATGGGACATGAACTGTGTGAGTCCCTCTGGGAGGTGGGACATGTGCTGTGTGAAGGTCTTCCGGGAGATGGGACATGTGCTGTGTGAGGGTCCTCCGGGAGATGGGACATGTGCTGTGTGAGGGTCCTCCGGGAGATGGGACATGTGCTGTGTGAGTGTCCTCCGGGAGATGGGACATGTGCAGTGTCAGGGTCCTCTGGGAGATGGGACATGTGCCGTGTGAGGGTCCTCCAGGATATGGGACATGTGCTGTGGGCGGAACCTCCGGGAAATGGGACATGTGCTGTGTGAGGGTCCTCCGGGAGATGGGACATGTGTTGTGTGAGGGTCCTCCAGGAGGTGGGACATGTGCTGTGTGAGGGTCCTCTGGGAGATGGGACATATGCTGTCTGAGTTTGCTCCGGGAGATGGAACACGTGCTGTCTGAAATTCCTCCGGGAGATGGGACATGTGCTGTGTGAGGGTCATCTGGGAGATGGGACATGTGCTGTGTAAGGGTCCTCTGGGAGATGGGACATGTGCTGTGTGAGTATCCTCCGGGAGATGCGACATGTGCTGTGTGAGGGACCTCTGGGAGATGGGACTTTTGATGTGTGAGGGTCCTCTGGGAGATGGGACATGTGTTGTGTGAGCCCCTCCTGGAGATGGGACATGTGCTGTGTGAGGGTCCTCAGGGAGATGGGACATGTGGTGTGTAAGGATACTCCGGGAGATGGGTCATGTGCTGTGTGCGGGTCCTCTGGGAGATGGGACATGTGCTGTGTGAGGGTCCTCTGGGAGATGGGACATGTGATGTGTGAGGGTCCTCTGGGAGATGGGACATGTACTGTGTGAGGGTCCTCCGGGAGATGGGACATGTGATGTGTGAGGGTCCTCTGGGAGATGGGACATGTGCTGTGTGAGCCCCTCCGGGAGATGGGACATGTGCTGTGTGAGGGTCCTCTGGGAGTTGGGACATGTGTTGTGTGAGTCCCTCTGGGAGATGGGACATGAACTGTGTGAGTCCCTCTGGGAGGTGGGACATGTGCTGTGTGAAGGTCCTCCGAGAGATGCGACATGTGCTGTGTGAGGGTCCTCCGGGAGATGGGACATGTGCAGTGTGAGGGTCCTCCGGGAGATGGGACATGTGCTGTGTGAGCGTCCTCCGGGAGATGGGACATGTGCAGTGTGCAGGTCCTCTGGGAGATGGGACATGTGCTGTGTGAGGGTCCTCCGGGAGATGGGACATGTGCTGTGAGTCCCTCTGGGAGATGGGACATGTGCTGTGTGAGGGTCCTCCGGGAGATGGGACATGTGCTGTGTGAGGGTCCTCCGGGAGATGGGACATGAACTGTGTGAGTCCCTCTGGGAGGTGGGACATGTGCTGTGTGAAGGTCCTCCGGGTGATGGGACATGTGCTGTGTGAGTGTCCTCCGGGAGATGGGACATGTGCAGTGTGAGGGTCCTCCGGGAGATGGGACATGTGTTGTGTGAGGGTCCTCCGGGAGATGGGACACGTGCTGTGTGAGTCCCTCTGGGAGATGGGACATGTGCTGTGTGAGGGTCCTCCGGGAGATGGGACATGTGTTGTGTGAGGGTCCTCCGGGAGATGGGACATGTGCTGTGTGCGGGTCCTCTGGGAGATGGGACATGTGCTGTGTGAGGGTCCTCCGGGAGATGGGACATGTGCTGTGTGAGTATCCTCCGAGAGATGCGACATGTGCTGTGTGAGGGTCCTCTGGGAGATGGGACATGTGCTGTGTGAGGGTCCTCCGGGAGATGGGACATGTGCTGTGTGAAGGTCCTCTGGGAGATGGGACATGTGCTGTGTGAGGGTCCTCTGGGAGATGGGACATGTACTGTGTGAGGGTCCTCCGGGAGATGGGACATGTGTTGTGTGAGTCCCTCTGGGAGATTGGACATGTAGTGTGTGAGTCTTTCTGGGAGGTGGGACATGTGCTGTGTGAGGGTCCTCTGGGAGATGGGACATGTGCTGTGTGAGGGTCCTCCGGGAGATGGGACATGTGTTGTGTGAGGGTCCTCCGGGAGATGGGACACGTGCTGTGTGAGTCCCTCTGGGAGATGGGACATGTGCCGTGTGAGGGTCCTCTAGGATATGGGACATGTGCTGTGGGCGGGACCTCCGGGAGATGGGACATGTGCCGTGTAAGGGTCCTCTAGGATATGGGACATGTGCTGTGTGAGTGTCCTCCGGGAGATGGGACATGTGCAGTGTGAGGGTCCTCCGGGAGATGGGACATGTGTTGTGTGAGGGTCCTCCGGGAGATGGGACACGTGCTGTGTGAGTCCCTCTGGGAGATGGGACATGTGCTGTGTGAGGGTCCTCCGGGAGATGGGACATGTGTTGTGTGAGGGTCCTCCGGGAGATGGGACATGTGCTGTGTGAGTCCCTCTGGGAGATGGGATATGTGCTGTGTGAGGGTCCTCCGGGAGATGGGACATGTGTTGTGTGAGGGTCCTCCGGGAGATGGGACATGTGCTGTGTGAGTCCCTCTGGGAGATGGGACATGTGCTGTGTGAGGGTCCTCTGGGAGATGGGACATGTGCTGTGTGAAGGTCCTCTGGGAGATGGGACATGTGCTGTGTGAGGGTCCTCTGGGAGATGGGACATGTACTGTGTGAGGGTCCTCCGGGAGATGGGACATGTGTTGTGTGAGTCCCTCTGGGAGATTGGACATGTAGTGTGTGAGTCTTTCTGGGAGGTGGGACATGTGCTGTGTGAGGGTCCTCTGGGAGATGGGACATGTGCTGTGTGAGGGTCCTCCGGGAGATGGGACATGTGCAGTGTGAGGGTCCTCCGGGAGATGGGACATGTGTTGTGTGAGTGTCCTCCGGGAGATGGGACATGTGCTGTGTGAGTCCCTCTGGGAGATGGGACATGTGCTGTGTGAGGGTCCTCCGGGAGATGGGACATGTGCTGTGTGAAGGTCTTCCAGGAGATGGGACATGTGCTGTGTGAGGGTCCTCCGGGAGATGGGACATGTGCTGTGTGAGGGTCCACCGGGAGATGGGACATGTGCTGTGTGAGGGTCCTCCGGGAGATGGGACATGAACTGTGTGAGTCCCTCTGGGAGGTGGGACATGTGCTGTGTGAAGGTCCTCCGGGAGATGGGACATGTGCTGTGTGAGGGTCCTCCGGGTGATGGGACATGTGCAGTTTGAGGGTCCTCCGGGAGATGGGACATGTGCTGTGTGAGCCCCTCCAGGATATGGCACATGTGCTGTGGGCGGGACCTCCGGGAAATGGGAGATGTGCTGTGTGAGGGTCCTCCGGGAGATGGGACATGTGTTGTGTGAGGGTCCTCCAGGAGATGGGACATGTGCTGTGTGAGGGTCCTCTGGGAGATGGGACATGTGCTGTGTGAAGGTCTTCCGGGAGATCGGACATGTGCTGTGTGAGGGTCCTCCGGGAGATGGGACATGTGCTGTGTGAGGGTCCTCCGGGAGATGGGACATGTGCTGTGTGAGTGTCCTCCGGGAGATGGGACATGTGCAGTGTCAGGGTCCTCTGGGAGATGGGACATGTGCCGTGTGAGGGTCCTCCAGGATATGGGACATGTGCTGTGGGCGGAACCTCCGGGAAATGGGACATGTGCTGTGTGAGGGTCCTCCGGGAGATGGGACATGTGCTGTGTGAGGGTCCTCTGGGAGATGGGACATGTGCTGTCTGAGTTTGCTCCGGGAGATGGAACACGTGCTGTCTAAAGTTCCTCCGGGAGATGGGACATGTGCTGTGTGAGGGTCCTCTGGGAGATGGGACATGTGCTGTGTAAAGGTCCTCTGGGAGATGGGACATGTGCTGTGTGAGTATCCTCCGGGAGATGCGACATGTGCTGTGTGAGGGTCCTCTGGGAGATGGGACATGTGCCGTGTAAGGATACTCCGGGAGATGGGACATGTGCTGTGTGAGCCCCTCCGGGAGATGGGACATGTGCTGTGTGCGGGTCCTCTGGGAGATGGGACATGTGCTGTGTGAGGGTCCTCTGGGAGATGGGACATGTACTGTGTGAGGGTCCTCCGGGAAATGGGACATGTGATGTGTGAGGGACCTCTGGGAGATGGGACATGTGCTGTGTGAGCCCCTCCGGGAGATGGGACATGTGCTGTGTGAGGGTCCTCCGGGAGATGGGACATGTGCAGTGTGAGTCCCTCTGGGAGATGGGACATGAACTGTGTGAGTCCCTCTGGGAGGTGGGACATGTGCTGTGGGCGGGACCTCCGGGAAATGGGACATGTGCTGTGTGAGGGTCCTCCGGGAGATGGGACATGTGTTGTGTGAGGTCCTCCGGGAGATGGGACATATGCTGTGTGAGGGTCCTCTGGGAGATGGGACATGTGCTGTCTGAGGTTCCTCCGGGAGATGGGACACGTGCTGTCTGAAGTTCCTCCGGGAGATGGGACATGTGCTGTGTGAGGGTCCTCTGGGAGATGGGACATGTGCTGTGTGAGGGTCCTCCGGGAGATGGGACATGTGCTGTGTGAGTATCCTCCGAGAGATGCGACATGTGCTGTGTGAGGGTCCTCTGGGAGATGGGACATGTGCTGTGTGAGGGTCCTCCGGGAGATGCGACGTGTGCAGTGTGAGGGTCCTCCGGGAGATGGGACATGTGCTGTGTGAGTGTCCTCCGGGAGATGGGACATGTGCAGTGTCAGGGTCCTCTGGGAGATGGGACATGTGCCGTGTGAGGGTCCTCCAGGATATGGGACATGTGCTGTGGGCGGGACCTCCGGGAAATGGGACATGTGCTGTCTGAGGGTCCTCCGGGAGATGGGACATGTGTTGTGTGAGGGTCCTCCAGGAGATCGGTCATGTGCTGTGTGAGGGTCCTCTGGGAGATGGGACATGTGCTGTGTGAAGGTCTTCCGGGAGATGGGACATGTGCTGTGTGAGGGTCCTCCGGGAGATGGGACATGTGCTGTGTGAGGGTCCACCGGGAGATGTGACATGTGCTGTGTGAGGGTCCTCCGGGAGATGGGACATGAACTGTGTGAGTCCCTCTGGGAGGTGGGACATGTGCTGTGTGAAGGTCCTCCGGGAGATGGGACATGTGCTGTGTGAGGGTCCTCCGGGAGATGGGACATGTGCTGTGTGAGCCCCTCCAGGATATGGCACATGTGCTGTGGGCGGGACCTCCGGGAAATGGGACATGTGCTGTGTGAGGGTCCTCCGGGAGATGGGACATGTGTTGTGTGAGGGTCCTCCGGGAGATGGGACATGTGCTGTGTGAGTCCCTCTGGGAGATGGGACATGTGCTGTGTGAGGGTCCTCCGGGAGATGGGACATGTGTTCTGTGAGGGTCCTCCGGGAGATGGGACATGTGCTGTGTGAGTCCCTCTGGGAGATGGGACATGTGCTGTGTGAGGGTCCTCTGGGAGATGGGACATGTGCTGTGTGAAGTTCTTCCGGGAGATGGGACATGTGCTGTGTGTGGGTACTCCGGGAGATGGGACATGTGCTGTGTGAGGGTCCTCCGGGAGATGGGACATGTGCTGTGTGAGTGTCCTCTGGGAGATGGGACATGTGCAGTGTGCGGGTCCTCTGGGAGATGGGACAAGTGCAGTGTGAGTCCCTCTGGGAGGTGGGACATGTGCTGTGTGAAGGTCCTCCGAGAGATGCGACATGTGCTGTGTGAGGGTCCTCCGGGAGATGGGACATGTGCAGTGTGAGTGTCCTCCGGGAGATGGGACATGTGCTGTGTGAGTCCCTCTGGGAGATGGGACATGTGCTGTGTGAGGGTCCTCTGGGAGATGGGACATGTGCTGTGTGAAGGTCCTCTGGGAGATGGGACATGTGCTGTGTGAGGGTCCTCTGGGAGATGGGACATGTACTGTGTGAGGGTCCTCCGGGAGATGGGACATGTGTTGTGTGAGTCCCTCTGGGAGATTGGACATGTAGTGTGTGAGTCTTTCTGGGAGGTGGGACATGTGCTGTGTGAGGGTCCTCTGGGAGATGGGACATGTGCTGTGTGAGGGTCCTCCGGGAGATGGGACATGTGCAGTGTGAGGGTCCTCCGGGAGATGGGACATGTGTTGTGTGAGTGTCCTCCGGGAGATGGGACATGTGCTGTGTGAGTCCCTCTGGGAGATGGGACATGTGCTGTGTGAGGGTCCTCCGGGAGATGGGACATGTGCTGTGTGAAGGTCTTCCAGGAGATGGGACATGTGCTGTGTGAGGGTCCTCCGGGAGATGGGACATGTGCTGTGTGAGGGTCCACCGGGAGATGGGACATGTGCTGTGTGAGGGTCCTCCGGGAGATGGGACATGAACTGTGTGAGTCCCTCTGGGAGGTGGGACATGTGCTGTGTGAAGGTCCTCCGGGAGATGGGACATGTGCTGTGTGAGGGTCCTCCGGGTGATGGGACATGTGCAGTTTGAGGGTCCTCCGGGAGATGGGACATGTGCTGTGTGAGCCCCTCCAGGATATGGCACATGTGCTGTGGGCGGGACCTCCGGGAAATGGGAGATGTGCTGTGTGAGGGTCCTCCGGGAGATGGGACATGTGTTGTGTGAGGGTCCTCCAGGAGATGGGACATGTGCTGTGTGAGGGTCCTCTGGGAGATGGGACATGTGCTGTGTGAAGGTCTTCCGGGAGATCGGACATGTGCTGTGTGAGGGTCCTCCGGGAGATGGGACATGTGCTGTGTGAGGGTCCTCCGGGAGATGGGACATGTGCTGTGTGAGTGTCCTCCGGGAGATGGGACATGTGCAGTGTCAGGGTCCTCTGGGAGATGGGACATGTGCCGTGTGAGGGTCCTCCAGGATATGGGACATGTGCTGTGGGCGGAACCTCCGGGAAATGGGACATGTGCTGTGTGAGGGTCCTCCGGGAGATGGGACATGTGCTGTGTGAGGGTCCTCTGGGAGATGGGACATGTGCTGTCTGAGTTTGCTCCGGGAGATGGAACACGTGCTGTCTAAAGTTCCTCCGGGAGATGGGACATGTGCTGTGTGAGGGTCCTCTGGGAGATGGGACATGTGCTGTGTAAAGGTCCTCTGGGAGATGGGACATGTGCTGTGTGAGTATCCTCCGGGAGATGCGACATGTGCTGTGTGAGGGTCCTCTGGGAGATGGGACATGTGCCGTGTAAGGATACTCCGGGAGATGGGACATGTGCTGTGTGAGCCCCTCCGGGAGATGGGACATGTGCTGTGTGCGGGTCCTCTGGGAGATGGGACATGTGCTGTGTGAGGGTCCTCTGGGAGATGGGACATGTACTGTGTGAGGGTCCTCCGGGAAATGGGACATGTGATGTGTGAGGGACCTCTGGGAGATGGGACATGTGCTGTGTGAGCCCCTCCGGGAGATGGGACATGTGCTGTGTGAGGGTCCTCCGGGAGATGGGACATGTGCAGTGTGAGTCCCTCTGGGAGATGGGACATGAACTGTGTGAGTCCCTCTGGGAGGTGGGACATGTGCTGTGGGCGGGACCTCCGGGAAATGGGACATGTGCTGTGTGAGGGTCCTCCGGGAGATGGGACATGTGTTGTGTGAGGTCCTCCGGGAGATGGGACATATGCTGTGTGAGGGTCCTCTGGGAGATGGGACATGTGCTGTCTGAGGTTCCTCCGGGAGATGGGACACGTGCTGTCTGAAGTTCCTCCGGGAGATGGGACATGTGCTGTGTGAGGGTCCTCTGGGAGATGGGACATGTGCTGTGTGAGGGTCCTCCGGGAGATGGGACATGTGCTGTGTGAGTATCCTCCGAGAGATGCGACATGTGCTGTGTGAGGGTCCTCTGGGAGATGGGACATGTGCTGTGTGAGGGTCCTCCGGGAGATGCGACGTGTGCAGTGTGAGGGTCCTCCGGGAGATGGGACATGTGCTGTGTGAGTGTCCTCCGGGAGATGGGACATGTGCAGTGTCAGGGTCCTCTGGGAGATGGGACATGTGCCGTGTGAGGGTCCTCCAGGATATGGGACATGTGCTGTGGGCGGGACCTCCGGGAAATGGGACATGTGCTGTCTGAGGGTCCTCCGGGAGATGGGACATGTGTTGTGTGAGGGTCCTCCAGGAGATCGGTCATGTGCTGTGTGAGGGTCCTCTGGGAGATGGGACATGTGCTGTGTGAAGGTCTTCCGGGAGATGGGACATGTGCTGTGTGAGGGTCCTCCGGGAGATGGGACATGTGCTGTGTGAGGGTCCACCGGGAGATGTGACATGTGCTGTGTGAGGGTCCTCCGGGAGATGGGACATGAACTGTGTGAGTCCCTCTGGGAGGTGGGACATGTGCTGTGTGAAGGTCCTCCGGGAGATGGGACATGTGCTGTGTGAGGGTCCTCCGGGAGATGGGACATGTGCTGTGTGAGCCCCTCCAGGATATGGCACATGTGCTGTGGGCGGGACCTCCGGGAAATGGGACATGTGCTGTGTGAGGGTCCTCCGGGAGATGGGACATGTGTTGTGTGAGGGTCCTCCGGGAGATGGGACATGTGCTGTGTGAGTCCCTCTGGGAGATGGGACATGTGCTGTGTGAGGGTCCTCCGGGAGATGGGACATGTGTTCTGTGAGGGTCCTCCGGGAGATGGGACATGTGCTGTGTGAGTCCCTCTGGGAGATGGGACATGTGCTGTGTGAGGGTCCTCTGGGAGATGGGACATGTGCTGTGTGAAGTTCTTCCGGGAGATGGGACATGTGCTGTGTGTGGGTACTCCGGGAGATGGGACATGTGCTGTGTGAGGGTCCTCCGGGAGATGGGACATGTGCTGTGTGAGTGTCCTCTGGGAGATGGGACATGTGCAGTGTGCGGGTCCTCTGGGAGATGGGACAAGTGCAGTGTGAGTCCCTCTGGGAGGTGGGACATGTGCTGTGTGAAGGTCCTCCGAGAGATGCGACATGTGCTGTGTGAGGGTCCTCCGGGAGATGGGACATGTGCAGTGTGAGGGTCCTCCGGGAGATGGGACATGTGCTGTGTGAGTGTCCTCCGGGAGATGGGACATGTGCAGTGTGCAGGTCCACTGGGAGATGGGACATGTGCTGTGTGAGGGTCCTCCGGGAGATGGGACATGTGCTGTGTGAGTCCCTCTGGGAGATGGGACATGTGCTGTGTGAGGGTCCTCCGGGAGATGGGACATGTGTTGTGTGAGGGTCCTCCGGGAGATGGGACATGTGCTGTGTGAGTCCCTCTGGGAGATGGGATATGTGCTGTGTGAGGGTCCTCCGGGAGATGGGACATGTGTTGTGTGAGGGTCCTCCGGGAGATGGGACATGTGCTGTGTGAGTCCCTCTGGGAGATGGGACATGTGCTGTGTGAGGGTCCTCTGGGAGATGGGACATGTGCTGTTTGAAGGTCTTCCGGGAGATGGGACATGTGCTGTGTGAGGGTCCTCCGGGAGATGGGACATGTGCTGTGTGAGGGTCCTCCGGGAGATGGGACATATGCTATGTGAGTGTCCTCCGGGAGATAGGACATGTGCAGTGTGAGGGTCCTCCGGGAGATGGGACATGTGCTGTGTGAGTGTCCTCCGGGAGATGGGACATGTGCAGTGTGCGGGTCCTCTGGGAGATGGGACAAGTGCAGTGTGAGGGTCCTCCAGGAGATGGGACATGTGCTGTGTGAGTGTCCTCCGGGAGATGGGACATGTGCAGTGTGCAGGTCCTCTGGGAGATGGGACATGTGCTGTGTGAGGGTCCTCTGGGAGATGGGACATGTGCTGTGTGAGGGTCCTCCGGGAGATGGGACATGTGCAGTGTGAGGGTCCTCCGGGAAATGGGACATGTGTTGTGTGAGTGTCCTCCGGGAGATGGGACATGTGCTGTGTGAGTCCCTCTGGGAGATGGGACATGTGCTGTGTGAGGGTCCTCCGGGAGATGGGACATGTGCTGTGTGAAGGTCTTCCAGGAGATGGGACATGTGCTGTGTGAGGGTCCTCCGGGAGATGGGACATGTGCTGTGTGAGGGTCCACCGGGAGATGGGACATGTGCTGTGTGAGGGTCCTCCGGGAGATGGGACATGAACTGTGTGAGTCCCTCTGGGAGGTGGGACATGTGCTGTGTGAAGGTCCTCCGGGAGATGTGACATGTGCTGTGTGAGGGTCCTCCGGGAGATGGGACATGTGCAGTGTGAGGGTCCTCCGGGAGATGGGACATGTGCTGTGTGAGCCCCTCCAGGATATGGCACATGTGCTGTGGGCGGGACCTCCGGGAAATGGGACATGTGCTGTGTGAGGGTCCTCCGGGAGATGGGACATGTGTTGTGTGAGGGTCCTCCAGGAGATGGGACATGTGCTGTGTGAGGGTCCTCTGGGAGATGGGACATGTGCTGTGTGAAGGTCTTCCGGGAGATGGGACATGTGCTGTGTGAGGGTCCTCCGGGAGATGGGACATGTGCTGTGTGAGGGTCCTCCGGGAGATGGGACATGTGCTGTGTGAGTGTCCTCCGGGAGATGGGACATGTGCAGTGTCAGGGTCCTCTGGGAGATGGGACATGTGCCGTGTGAGGGTCCTCCAGGATATGGGACATGTGCTGTTGGCGGAACCTCCGGGAAATGGGACATGTGCTGTGTGAGGGTCCTCCGGGAGATGGGACATGTGTTGTGTGAGGGTCCTCCAGGAGATGGGACATGTGCTGTGTGAGGGTCCTCTGGGAGATGGGACATGTGCTGTCTGAGTTTGCTCCGGGAGACGGAACACGTGCTGTCTGAAGTTCCTCCGGGAGATGGGACATGTGCTGTGTGAGGGTCCTCTGGGAGATGGGACATGTGCTGTGTAAGGGTCCTCTGGGAGATGGGACATGTGCTGTGTGAGTATCCTCCGGGTGATGCGACATGTGCTGTGTGAGGGTCCTCTGGGAGATGGGACTTGTGATGTGTGAGGGTCCTCTGGGAGATGGGACATGTGTTGTGTGAGCCCCTCCGGGAGATGGGACATGTGCTGTGTGAGGGTCCTCAGGGAGATGCGACATGTGGTGTGCAAGGATACTCCGGGAGATGGGACATGTGCTGTGTGCGGGTCCTCTGGGAGATGGGACATGTGCTGTGTGAGGGTCCTCTGGGAGATGGGACATGTACTGTGTGAGGGTCCTCCGGGAGATGGGACATGTGATGTGTGAGGGTCCTCTGGGAGATGGGACATGTGCTGTGTGAGCCCCTCCGGGAGATGGGACATGTGCTCTGTGAGGGTCCTCTGGGAGTTGGGACATGTGTTGTGTGGGTCCCTCTGGGAGATGGGACATGAACTGTGTGAGTCCCTCTGGGTTGTGGGACATGTGCTGTGTGAGGGTCCTCTGGGTGATGGGACATATGCTGTGTGAAGGTCCTCCGAGAGATGCGACATGTGCTGTGTGAGGGTCCTCCGGGAGATGGGACAAGTGCAGTGTGAGGGTCCTCCGGGAGATGGGACATGTGCTGTGTGAGTGTCCTCCGGGAGATGGGACATGTGCAGTGTGCAGGTCCTCTGGGAGATGGGACATGTGCTGTGTGAGGGTCCTCCGGGAGATGGGATATGTGCAGTGTGAGGGTCCTGCGGGAGATGGGACATGTGCTGTGTGAGTGTCTTCCGGGAGATGGGACATGTGCAGTGTCAGGGTCCTCTGGGAGATGGGACATGTGCCGTGTGAGGGTCATCCAGGATATGGGACATGTGCTGTGGGCGGGACCTCCGGGAAATGGGACATGTGCTGTGTGAGGGTCCTCCGGGAGATGGGACATGTGTTGTGTGAGGTCCTCCGGGAGATGGGACATTTGCTGTGTGAGGGTCCTCTGGGAGATCGGACATGTGCTGTCTGAGGTTCCTCCGGGAGATGGGACATGTGCTGTGTGAGTCCCTCTGGGAGATGGGATATGTGCTGTGTGAGGGTCCTCCGGGAGATGGGACATGTGTTGTGTGAGGGTCCTCCGGGAGATGGGACATGTGCTGTGTGAGGGTCCTCCGGGAGATGGGACATGTGCTGTGTGAGGGTCCACCGGGAGATGTGACATGTGCTGTGTGAGGGTCCTCCGGGAGATGGGACATGAACTGTGTGAGTCCCTCTGGGAGGTGGGACATGTGCTGTGTGAAGGTCCTCCGGGAGATGGGACATGTGCTGTGTGAGGGTCCTCCGGGAGATGGGACATGTGCTGTGTGAGCCCCTCCAGGATATGGCACATGTGCTGTGGGCGGGACCTCCGGGAAATGGGACATGTGCTGTGTGAGGGTCCTCCGGGAGATGGGACATGTGTTGTGTGAGGGTCCTCCGGGAGATGGGACATGTGCTGTGTGAGTCCCTCTGGGAGATGGGACATGTGCTGTGTGAGGGTCCTCCGGGAGATGGGACATGTGTTCTGTGAGGGTCCTCCGGGAGATGGGACATGTGCTGTGTGAGTCCCTCTGGGAGATGGGACATGTGCTGTGTGAGGGTCCTCTGGGAGATGGGACATGTGCTGTGTGAAGTTCTTCCGGGAGATGGGACATGTGCTGTGTGTGGGTACTCCGGGAGATGGGACATGTGCTGTGTGAGGGTCCTCCGGGAGATGGGACATGTGCTGTGTGAGTGTCCTCTGGGAGATGGGACATGTGCAGTGTGCGGGTCCTCTGGGAGATGGGACAAGTGCAGTGTGAGTCCCTCTGGGAGGTGGGACATGTGCTGTGTGAAGGTCCTCCGAGAGATGCGACATGTGCTGTGTGAGGGTCCTCCGGGAGATGGGACATGTGCAGTGTGAGTGTCCTCCGGGAGATGGGACATGTGCTGTGTGAGTCCCTCTGGGAGATGGGACATGTGCTGTGTGAGGGTCCTCTGGGAGATGGGACATGTGCTGTGTGAAGGTCCTCTGGGAGATGGGACATGTGCTGTGTGAGGGTCCTCTGGGAGATGGGACATGTACTGTGTGAGGGTCCTCCGGGAGATGGGACATGTGTTGTGTGAGTCCCTCTGGGAGATTGGACATGTAGTGTGTGAGTCTTTCTGGGAGGTGGGACATGTGCTGTGTGAGGGTCCTCTGGGAGATGGGACATGTGCTGTGTGAGGGTCCTCCGGGAGATGGGACATGTGCAGTGTGAGGGTCCTCCGGGAGATGGGACATGTGTTGTGTGAGTGTCCTCCGGGAGATGGGACATGTGCTGTGTGAGTCCCTCTGGGAGATGGGACATGTGCTGTGTGAGGGTCCTCCGGGAGATGGGACATGTGCTGTGTGAAGGTCTTCCAGGAGATGGGACATGTGCTGTGTGAGGGTCCTCCGGGAGATGGGACATGTGCTGTGTGAGGGTCCACCGGGAGATGGGACATGTGCTGTGTGAGGGTCCTCCGGGAGATGGGACATGAACTGTGTGAGTCCCTCTGGGAGGTGGGACATGTGCTGTGTGAAGGTCCTCCGGGAGATGGGACATGTGCTGTGTGAGGGTCCTCCGGGTGATGGGACATGTGCAGTTTGAGGGTCCTCCGGGAGATGGGACATGTGCTGTGTGAGCCCCTCCAGGATATGGCACATGTGCTGTGGGCGGGACCTCCGGGAAATGGGAGATGTGCTGTGTGAGGGTCCTCCGGGAGATGGGACATGTGTTGTGTGAGGGTCCTCCAGGAGATGGGACATGTGCTGTGTGAGGGTCCTCTGGGAGATGGGACATGTGCTGTGTGAAGGTCTTCCGGGAGATCGGACATGTGCTGTGTGAGGGTCCTCCGGGAGATGGGACATGTGCTGTGTGAGGGTCCTCCGGGAGATGGGACATGTGCTGTGTGAGTGTCCTCCGGGAGATGGGACATGTGCAGTGTCAGGGTCCTCTGGGAGATGGGACATGTGCCGTGTGAGGGTCCTCCAGGATATGGGACATGTGCTGTGGGCGGAACCTCCGGGAAATGGGACATGTGCTGTGTGAGGGTCCTCCGGGAGATGGGACATGTGCTGTGTGAGGGTCCTCTGGGAGATGGGACATGTGCTGTCTGAGTTTGCTCCGGGAGATGGAACACGTGCTGTCTAAAGTTCCTCCGGGAGATGGGACATGTGCTGTGTGAGGGTCCTCTGGGAGATGGGACATGTGCTGTGTAAAGGTCCTCTGGGAGATGGGACATGTGCTGTGTGAGTATCCTCCGGGAGATGCGACATGTGCTGTGTGAGGGTCCTCTGGGAGATGGGACATGTGCCGTGTAAGGATACTCCGGGAGATGGGACATGTGCTGTGTGAGCCCCTCCGGGAGATGGGACATGTGCTGTGTGCGGGTCCTCTGGGAGATGGGACATGTGCTGTGTGAGGGTCCTCTGGGAGATGGGACATGTACTGTGTGAGGGTCCTCCGGGAAATGGGACATGTGATGTGTGAGGGACCTCTGGGAGATGGGACATGTGCTGTGTGAGCCCCTCCGGGAGATGGGACATGTGCTGTGTGAGGGTCCTCCGGGAGATGGGACATGTGCAGTGTGAGTCCCTCTGGGAGATGGGACATGAACTGTGTGAGTCCCTCTGGGAGGTGGGACATGTGCTGTGGGCGGGACCTCCGGGAAATGGGACATGTGCTGTGTGAGGGTCCTCCGGGAGATGGGACATGTGTTGTGTGAGGTCCTCCGGGAGATGGGACATATGCTGTGTGAGGGTCCTCTGGGAGATGGGACATGTGCTGTCTGAGGTTCCTCCGGGAGATGGGACACGTGCTGTCTGAAGTTCCTCCGGGAGATGGGACATGTGCTGTGTGAGGGTCCTCTGGGAGATGGGACATGTGCTGTGTGAGGGTCCTCCGGGAGATGGGACATGTGCTGTGTGAGTATCCTCCGAGAGATGCGACATGTGCTGTGTGAGGGTCCTCTGGGAGATGGGACATGTGCTGTGTGAGGGTCCTCCGGGAGATGCGACGTGTGCAGTGTGAGGGTCCTCCGGGAGATGGGACATGTGCTGTGTGAGTGTCCTCCGGGAGATGGGACATGTGCAGTGTCAGGGTCCTCTGGGAGATGGGACATGTGCCGTGTGAGGGTCCTCCAGGATATGGGACATGTGCTGTGGGCGGGACCTCCGGGAAATGGGACATGTGCTGTCTGAGGGTCCTCCGGGAGATGGGACATGTGTTGTGTGAGGGTCCTCCAGGAGATCGGTCATGTGCTGTGTGAGGGTCCTCTGGGAGATGGGACATGTGCTGTGTGAAGGTCTTCCGGGAGATGGGACATGTGCTGTGTGAGGGTCCTCCGGGAGATGGGACATGTGCTGTGTGAGGGTCCACCGGGAGATGTGACATGTGCTGTGTGAGGGTCCTCCGGGAGATGGGACATGAACTGTGTGAGTCCCTCTGGGAGGTGGGACATGTGCTGTGTGAAGGTCCTCCGGGAGATGGGACATGTGCTGTGTGAGGGTCCTCCGGGAGATGGGACATGTGCTGTGTGAGCCCCTCCAGGATATGGCACATGTGCTGTGGGCGGGACCTCCGGGAAATGGGACATGTGCTGTGTGAGGGTCCTCCGGGAGATGGGACATGTGTTGTGTGAGGGTCCTCCGGGAGATGGGACATGTGCTGTGTGAGTCCCTCTGGGAGATGGGACATGTGCTGTGTGAGGGTCCTCCGGGAGATGGGACATGTGTTCTGTGAGGGTCCTCCGGGAGATGGGACATGTGCTGTGTGAGTCCCTCTGGGAGATGGGACATGTGCTGTGTGAGGGTCCTCTGGGAGATGGGACATGTGCTGTGTGAAGTTCTTCCGGGAGATGGGACATGTGCTGTGTGTGGGTACTCCGGGAGATGGGACATGTGCTGTGTGAGGGTCCTCCGGGAGATGGGACATGTGCTGTGTGAGTGTCCTCTGGGAGATGGGACATGTGCAGTGTGCGGGTCCTCTGGGAGATGGGACAAGTGCAGTGTGAGTCCCTCTGGGAGGTGGGACATGTGCTGTGTGAAGGTCCTCCGAGAGATGCGACATGTGCTGTGTGAGGGTCCTCCGGGAGATGGGACATGTGCAGTGTGAGGGTCCTCCGGGAGATGGGACATGTGCTGTGTGAGTGTCCTCCGGGAGATGGGACATGTGCAGTGTGCAGGTCCACTGGGAGATGGGACATGTGCTGTGTGAGGGTCCTCCGGGAGATGGGACATGTGCTGTGTGAGTCCCTCTGGGAGATGGGACATGTGCTGTGTGAGGGTCCTCCGGGAGATGGGACATGTGTTGTGTGAGGGTCCTCCGGGAGATGGGACATGTGCTGTGTGAGTCCCTCTGGGAGATGGGATATGTGCTGTGTGAGGGTCCTCCGGGAGATGGGACATGTGTTGTGTGAGGGTCCTCCGGGAGATGGGACATGTGCTGTGTGAGTCCCTCTGGGAGATGGGACATGTGCTGTGTGAGGGTCCTCTGGGAGATGGGACATGTGCTGTTTGAAGGTCTTCCGGGAGATGGGACATGTGCTGTGTGAGGGTCCTCCGGGAGATGGGACATGTGCTGTGTGAGGGTCCTCCGGGAGATGGGACATATGCTATGTGAGTGTCCTCCGGGAGATAGGACATGTGCAGTGTGAGGGTCCTCCGGGAGATGGGACATGTGCTGTGTGAGTGTCCTCCGGGAGATGGGACATGTGCAGTGTGCGGGTCCTCTGGGAGATGGGACAAGTGCAGTGTGAGGGTCCTCCAGGAGATGGGACATGTGCTGTGTGAGTGTCCTCCGGGAGATGGGACATGTGCAGTGTGCAGGTCCTCTGGGAGATGGGACATGTGCTGTGTGAGGGTCCTCTGGGAGATGGGACATGTGCTGTGTGAGGGTCCTCCGGGAGATGGGACATGTGCAGTGTGAGGGTCCTCCGGGAAATGGGACATGTGTTGTGTGAGTGTCCTCCGGGAGATGGGACATGTGCTGTGTGAGTCCCTCTGGGAGATGGGACATGTGCTGTGTGAGGGTCCTCCGGGAGATGGGACATGTGCTGTGTGAAGGTCTTCCAGGAGATGGGACATGTGCTGTGTGAGGGTCCTCCGGGAGATGGGACATGTGCTGTGTGAGGGTCCACCGGGAGATGGGACATGTGCTGTGTGAGGGTCCTCCGGGAGATGGGACATGAACTGTGTGAGTCCCTCTGGGAGGTGGGACATGTGCTGTGTGAAGGTCCTCCGGGAGATGTGACATGTGCTGTGTGAGGGTCCTCCGGGAGATGGGACATGTGCAGTGTGAGGGTCCTCCGGGAGATGGGACATGTGCTGTGTGAGCCCCTCCAGGATATGGCACATGTGCTGTGGGCGGGACCTCCGGGAAATGGGACATGTGCTGTGTGAGGGTCCTCCGGGAGATGGGACATGTGTTGTGTGAGGGTCCTCCAGGAGATGGGACATGTGCTGTGTGAGGGTCCTCTGGGAGATGGGACATGTGCTGTGTGAAGGTCTTCCGGGAGATGGGACATGTGCTGTGTGAGGGTCCTCCGGGAGATGGGACATGTGCTGTGTGAGGGTCCTCCGGGAGATGGGACATGTGCTGTGTGAGTGTCCTCCGGGAGATGGGACATGTGCAGTGTCAGGGTCCTCTGGGAGATGGGACATGTGCCGTGTGAGGGTCCTCCAGGATATGGGACATGTGCTGTTGGCGGAACCTCCGGGAAATGGGACATGTGCTGTGTGAGGGTCCTCCGGGAGATGGGACATGTGTTGTGTGAGGGTCCTCCAGGAGATGGGACATGTGCTGTGTGAGGGTCCTCTGGGAGATGGGACATGTGCTGTCTGAGTTTGCTCCGGGAGACGGAACACGTGCTGTCTGAAGTTCCTCCGGGAGATGGGACATGTGCTGTGTGAGGGTCCTCTGGGAGATGGGACATGTGCTGTGTAAGGGTCCTCTGGGAGATGGGACATGTGCTGTGTGAGTATCCTCCGGGTGATGCGACATGTGCTGTGTGAGGGTCCTCTGGGAGATGGGACTTGTGATGTGTGAGGGTCCTCTGGGAGATGGGACATGTGTTGTGTGAGCCCCTCCGGGAGATGGGACATGTGCTGTGTGAGGGTCCTCAGGGAGATGCGACATGTGGTGTGCAAGGATACTCCGGGAGATGGGACATGTGCTGTGTGCGGGTCCTCTGGGAGATGGGACATGTGCTGTGTGAGGGTCCTCTGGGAGATGGGACATGTACTGTGTGAGGGTCCTCCGGGAGATGGGACATGTGATGTGTGAGGGTCCTCTGGGAGATGGGACATGTGCTGTGTGAGCCCCTCCGGGAGATGGGACATGTGCTCTGTGAGGGTCCTCTGGGAGTTGGGACATGTGTTGTGTGGGTCCCTCTGGGAGATGGGACATGAACTGTGTGAGTCCCTCTGGGTTGTGGGACATGTGCTGTGTGAGGGTCCTCTGGGTGATGGGACATATGCTGTGTGAAGGTCCTCCGAGAGATGCGACATGTGCTGTGTGAGGGTCCTCCGGGAGATGGGACAAGTGCAGTGTGAGGGTCCTCCGGGAGATGGGACATGTGCTGTGTGAGTGTCCTCCGGGAGATGGGACATGTGCAGTGTGCAGGTCCTCTGGGAGATGGGACATGTGCTGTGTGAGGGTCCTCCGGGAGATGGGATATGTGCAGTGTGAGGGTCCTGCGGGAGATGGGACATGTGCTGTGTGAGTGTCTTCCGGGAGATGGGACATGTGCAGTGTCAGGGTCCTCTGGGAGATGGGACATGTGCCGTGTGAGGGTCATCCAGGATATGGGACATGTGCTGTGGGCGGGACCTCCGGGAAATGGGACATGTGCTGTGTGAGGGTCCTCCGGGAGATGGGACATGTGTTGTGTGAGGTCCTCCGGGAGATGGGACATTTGCTGTGTGAGGGTCCTCTGGGAGATCGGACATGTGCTGTCTGAGGTTCCTCCGGGAGATGGGACACGTGCTGTCTGAAGTTACTCCGGGAGATGGGACATGTGCTGTGTGAGGGTCCTCTGGGAGATGGGACATGTGCTGTGTGAGGGTCCTCCGGGAGATGGGACATGTGCTGTGTGAGTATCCTCCGAGAGATGCGACATGTGCTGTGTGAGGGTCCTCTGGGAGATGGGACATGTGCTGTGTGAGGGTCCTCCGGGAGATGGGACATGTGCAGTGTGAGGGTCCTCCGGGAGATGGGACATGTGCTGTGTGAGTGTCCTCCGGGAGATGGGACATGTGCAGTGTCAGGGTCATCTGGGAGATGGGACGTGTGCCGTGTGAGGGTCCTCCAGGATATGGGACATGTGCTGTGGGCGGGACCTCCGGGAAATGGGACATGTGCTGTCTGAGGGTCCTCCGGGAGATGGGACATGTGTTGTGTGAGGGTCCTCCAGGAGATGGGACATGTGCTGTGTGAGGGTCCACCGGGAGATGGGACATGTGCTGTGTGACGGTCCTCCGGGAGATGGGACATGTGCTGTGCGAGGGTCCTCCGGGAGATGGGACATGAACTGTGTGAGTCCCTCTGGGAGGTGGGACATGTGCTGTGTGAAGGTCTTCCGGGAGATGGGACATGTGCTGTGTGAGGGTCCTCCGGGAGATGGGACATGTGCTGTGTGAGGGTCCTCCGGGAGATGGGACATGTGCTGTGTGAGTGTCCTCCGGGAGATGGGACATGTGCAGTGTCAGGGTCCTCTGGGAGATGGGACATGTGCCGTGTGAGGGTCCTCCAGGATATGGGACATGTGCTGTGGGCGGAACCTCCGGGAAATGGGACATGTGCTGTGTGAGGGTCCTCCGGGAGATGGGACATGTGTTGTGTGAGGGTCCTCCAGGAGGTGGGACATGTGCTGTGTGAGGGTCCTCTGGGAGATGGGACATATGCTGTCTGAGTTTGCTCCGGGAGATGGAACACGTGCTGTCTGAAATTCCTCCGGGAGATGGGACATGTGCTGTGTGAGGGTCATCTGGGAGATGGGACATGTGCTGTGTAAGGGTCCTCTGGGAGATGGGACATGTGCTGTGTGAGTATCCTCCGGGAGATGCGACATGTGCTGTGTGAGGGACCTCTGGGAGATGGGACTTTTGATGTGTGAGGGTCCTCTGGGAGATGGGACATGTGTTGTGTGAGCCCCTCCTGGAGATGGGACATGTGCTGTGTGAGGGTCCTCAGGGAGATGGGACATGTGGTGTGTAAGGATACTCCGGGAGATGGGTCATGTGCTGTGTGCGGGTCCTCTGGGAGATGGGACATGTGCTGTGTGAGGGTCCTCTGGGAGATGGGACATGTGATGTGTGAGGGTCCTCTGGGAGATGGGACATGTGCTGTGTGAGCCCCTCCGGGAGATGGGACATGTGCTGTGTGAGGGTCCTCTGGGAGTTGGGACATGTGTTGTGTGAGTCCCTCTGGGAGATGGGACATGAACTGTGTGAGTCCCTCTGGGAGGTGGGACATGTGCTGTGTGAAGGTCCTCCGAGAGATGCGACATGTGCTGTGTGAGGGTCCTCCGGGAGATGGGACATGTGCAGTGTGAGGGTCCTCCGGGAGATGGGACATGTGCTGTGTGAGCGTCCTCCGGGAGATGGGACATGTGCAGTGTGCAGGTCCTCTGGGAGATGGGACATGTGCTGTGTGAGGGTCCTCCGGGAGATGGGACATGTGCTGTGAGTCCCTCTGGGAGATGGGACATGTGCTGTGTGAGGGTCCTCCGGGAGATGGGACATGTGCTGTGTGAGGGTCCTCCGGGAGATGGGACATGAACTGTGTGAGTCCCTCTGGGAGGTGGGACATGTGCTGTGTGAAGGTCCTCCGGGTGATGGGACATGTGCTGTGTGAGTGTCCTCCGGGAGATGGGACATGTGCAGTGTGAGGGTCCTCCGGGAGATGGGACATGTGTTGTGTGAGGGTCCTCCGGGAGATGGGACACGTGCTGTGTGAGTCCCTCTGGGAGATGGGACATGTGCTGTGTGAGGGTCCTCCGGGAGATGGGACATGTGTTGTGTGAGGGTCCTCCGGGAGATGGGACATGTGCTGTGTGCGGGTCCTCTGGGAGATGGGACATGTGCTGTGTGAGGGTCCTCCGGGAGATGGGACATGTGCTGTGTGAGTATCCTCCGAGAGATGCGACATGTGCTGTGTGAGGGTCCTCTGGGAGATGGGACATGTGCTGTGTGAGGGTCCTCCGGGAGATGGGACGTGTGCAGTGTGAGGGTCCTCCGGGAGATGGGACATGTGCTGTGTGAGTGTCCTCCGGGAGATGGGACATGTGCAGTGTCAGGGTCCTCTGGGAGATGGGACATGTGCCGTGTGAGGGTCCTCCAGGATATGGGACATGTGCTGTGGGCGGGACCTCCGGGAAATGGGACATGTGCTGTCTGAGGGTCCTCCGGGAGATGGGACATGTGTTGTGTGAGGGTCCTCCAGGAGATCGGACATGTGCTGTGTGAGGGTCCTCTGGGAGATGGGACATGTGCTGTGTGAAGGTCTTCCGGGAGATGGGACATGTGCTGTGTGAGGGTCCTCCGGGAGATGGGACATGTGCTGTGTGAGGGTCCACCGGGAGATGTGACATGTGCTGTGTGAGGGTCCTCCGGGAGATGGGACATGAACTGTGTGAGTCCCTCTGGGAGGTGGGACATGTGCTGTGTGAAGGTCCTCCGGGAGATGGGACATGTGCTGTGTGAGGGTCCTCCGGGAGATGGGACATGTGCTGTGTGAGCCCCTCCAGGATATGGCACATGTGCTGTGGGCGGGACCTCCGGGAAATGGGACATGTGCTGTGTGAGGGTCCTCCGGGAGATGGGACATGTGTTGTGTGAGGGTCCTCCGGGAGATGGGACATGTGCTGTGTGAGTCCCTCTGGGAGATGGGACATGTGCTGTGTGAGGGTCCTCCGGGAGATGGGACATGTGTTCTGTGAGGGTCCTCCGGGAGATGGGACATGTGCTGTGTGAGTCCCTCTGGGAGATGGGACATGTGCTGTGTGAGGGTCCTCTGGGAGATGGGACATGTGCTGTGTGAAGTTCTTCCGGGAGATGGGACATGTGCTGTGTGTGGGTACTCCGGGAGATGGGACATGTGCTGTGTGAGGGTCCTCCGGGAGATGGGACATGTGCTGTGTGAGTGTCCTCTGGGAGATGGGACATGTGCAGTGTGCGGGTCCTCTGGGAGATGGGACAAGTGCAGTGTGAGTCCCTCTGGGAGGTGGGACATGTGCTGTGTGAAGGTCCTCCGAGAGATGCGACATGTGCTGTGTGAGGGTCCTCCGGGAGATGGGACATGTGCAGTGTGAGGGTCCTCCGGGAGATGGGACATGTGCTGTGTGAGTGTCCTCCGGGAGATGGGACATGTGCAGTGTGCAGGTCCACTGGGAGATGGGACATGTGCTGTGTGAGGGTCCTCCGGGAGATGGGACATGTGCTGTGTGAGTCCCTCTGGGAGATGGGACATGTGCTGTGTGAGGGTCCTCCGGGAGATGGGACATGTGTTGTGTGAGGGTCCTCCGGGAGATGGGACATGTGCTGTGTGAGTCCCTCTGGGAGATGGGATATGTGCTGTGTGAGGGTCCTCCGGGAGATGGGACATGTGTTGTGTGAGGGTCCTCCGGGAGATGGGACATGTGCTGTGTGAGTCCCTCTGGGAGATGGGACATGTGCTGTGTGAGGGTCCTCTGGGAGATGGGACATGTGCTGTGTGAAGGTCTTCCGGGAGATGGGACATGTGCTGTGTGAGGGTCCTCCGGGAGATGGGACATGTGCTGTGTGAGGGTCCTCCGGGAGATGGGACATATGCTATGTGAGTGTCCTCCGGGAGGTAGGACATGTGCAGTGTGAGGGTCCTCCGGGAGATGGGACATGTGCTGTGTGAGTGTCCTCCGGGAGATGGGACATGTGCAGTGTGCGGGTCCTCTGGGAGATGGGACAAGTGCAGTGTGAGGGTCCTCCAGGAGATGGGACATGTGCTGTGTGAGTGTCCTCCGGGAGATGGGACATGTGCAGTGTGCAGGTCCTCTGGGAGATGGGACATGTGCTGTGTGAGGGTCCTCTGGGAGATGGGACATGTGCTGTGTGAGGGTCCTCCGGGAGATGGGACATGTGCAGTGTGAGGGTCCTCCGGGAGATGGGACATGTGTTGTGTGAGTGTCCTCCGGGAGATGGGACATGTGCTGTGTGAGTCCCTCTGGGAGATGGGACATGTGCTGTGTGAGGGTCCTCCGGGAGATGGGACATGTGCTGTGTGAAGGTCTTCCAGGAGATGGGACATGTGCTGTGTGAGGGTCCTCCGGGAGATGGGACATGTGCTGTGTGAGGGTCCACCGGGAGATGGGACATGTGCTGTGTGAGGGTCCTCCGGGAGATGGGACATGAACTGTGTGAGTCCCTCTGGGAGGTGGGACATGTGCTGTGTGAAGGTCCTCCGGGAGATGTGACATGTGCTGTGTGAGGGTCCTCCGGGAGATGGGACATGTGCAGTGTGAGGGTCCTCCGGGAGATGGGACATGTGCTGTGTGAGCCCCTCCAGGATATGGCACATGTGCTGTGGGCGGGACCTCCGGGAAATGGGACATGTGCTGTGTGAGGGTCCTCCGGGAGATGGGACATGTGTTGTGTGAGGGTCCTCCAGGAGATGGGACATGTGCTGTGTGAGGGTCCTCTGGGAGATGGGACATGTGCTGTGTGAAGGTCTTCCGGGAGATGGGACATGTGCTGTGTGAGGGTCCTCCGGGAGATGGGACATGTGCTGTGTGAGGGTCCTCCGGGAGATGGGACATGTGCTGTGTGAGTGTCCTCCGGGAGATGGGACATGTGCAGTGTCAGGGTCCTCTGGGAGATGGGACATGTGCCGTGTGAGGGTCCTCCAGGATATGGGACATGTGCTGTTGGCGGAACCTCCGGGAAATGGGACATGTGCTGTGTGAGGGTCCTCCGGGAGATGGGACATGTGTTGTGTGAGGGTCCTCCAGGAGATGGGACATGTGCTGTGTGAGGGTCCTCTGGGAGATGGGACATGTGTTGTCTGAGTTTGCTCCGGGAGACGGAACACGTGCTGTCTGAAGTTCCTCCGGGAGATGGGACATGTGCTGTGTGAGGGTCCTCTGGGAGATGGGACATGTGCTGTGTAAGGGTCCTCTGGGAGATGGGACATGTGCTGTGTGAGTATCCTCCGGGTGATGCGACATGTGCTGTGTGAGGGTCCTCTGGGAGATGGGACTTGTGATGTGTGAGGGTCCTCTGGGAGATGGGACATGTGTTGTGTGAGCCCCTCCGGGAGATGGGACATGTGCTGTGTGAGGGTCCTCAGGGAGATGCGACATGTGGTGTGCAAGGATACTCCGGGAGATGGGACATGTGCTGTGTGCGGGTCCTCTGGGAGATGGGACATGTGCTGTGTGAGGGTCCTCTGGGAGATGGGACATGTACTGTGTGAGGGTCCTCCGGGAGATGGGACATGTGATGTGTGAGGGTCCTCTGGGAGATGGGACATGTGCTGTGTGAGCCCCTCCGGGAGATGGGACATGTGCTCTGTGAGGGTCCTCTGGGAGTTGGGACATGTGTTGTGTGGGTCCCTCTGGGAGATGGGACATGAACTGTGTGAGTCCCTCTGGGTTGTGGGACATGTGCTGTGTGAGGGTCCTCTGGGTGATGGGACATATGCTGTGTGAAGGTCCTCCGAGAGATGCGACATGTGCTGTGTGAGGGTCCTCCGGGAGATGGGACAAGTGCAGTGTGAGGGTCCTCCGGGAGATGGGACATGTGCTGTGTGAGTGTCCTCCGGGAGATGGGACATGTGCAGTGTGCAGGTCCTCTGGGAGATGGGACATGTGCTGTGTGAGGGTCCTCCGGGAGATGGGATATGTGCAGTGTGAGGGTCCTGCGGGAGATGGGACATGTGCTGTGTGAGTGTCTTCCGGGAGATGGGACATGTGCAGTGTCAGGGTCCTCTGGGAGATGGGACATGTGCCGTGTGAGGGTCATCCAGGATATGGGACATGTGCTGTGGGCGGGACCTCCGGGAAATGGGACATGTGCTGTGTGAGGGTCCTCCGGGAGATGGGACATGTGTTGTGTGAGGTCCTCCGGGAGATGGGACATTTGCTGTGTGAGGGTCCTCTGGGAGATGGGACATGTGCTGTCTGAGGTTCCTCCGGGAGATGGGACACGTGCTGTCTGAAGTTACTCCGGGAGATGGGACATGTGCTGTGTGAGGGTCCTCTGGGAGATGGGACATGTGCTGTGTGAGGGTCCTCCGGGAGATGGGACATGTGCTGTGTGAGTATCCTCCGAGAGATGCGACATGTGCTGTGTGAGGGTCCTCTGGGAGATGGGACATGTGCTGTGTGAGGGTCCTCCGGGAGATGGGACATGTGCAGTGTGAGGGTCCTCCGGGAGATGGGACATGTGCTGTGTGAGTGTCCTCCGGGAGATGGGACATGTGCAGTGTCAGGGTCATCTGGGAGATGGGACGTGTGCCGTGTGAGGGTCCTCCAGGATATGGGACATGTGCTGTGGGCGGGACCTCCGGGAAATGGGACATGTGCTGTCTGAGGGTCCTCCGGGAGATGGGACATGTGTTGTGTGAGGGTCCTCCAGGAGATGGGACATGTGCTGTGTGAGGGTCCACCGGGAGATGGGACATGTGCTGTGTGACGGTCCTCCAGGAGATGGGACATGTGCTGTGCGAGGGTCCTCCGGGAGATGGGACATGAACTGTGTGAGTCCCTCTGGGAGGTGGGACATGTGCTGTGTGAAGGTCTTCCGGGAGATGGGACATGTGCTGTGTGAGGGTCCTCCGGGAGATGGGACATGTGCTGTGTGAGGGTCCTCCGGGAGATGGGACATGTGCTGTGTGAGTGTCCTCCGGGAGATGGGACATGTGCAGTGTCAGGGTCCTCTGGGAGATGGGACATGTGCCGTGTGAGGGTCCTCCAGGATATGGGACATGTGCTGTGGGCGGAACCTCCGGGAAATGGGACATGTGCTGTGTGAGGGTCCTCCGGGAGATGGGACATGTGTTGTGTGAGGGTCCTCCAGGAGGTGGGACATGTGCTGTGTGAGGGTCCTCTGGGAGATGGGACATATGCTGTCTGAGTTTGCTCCGGGAGATGGAACACGTGCTGTCTGAAATTCCTCCGGGAGATGGGACATGTGCTGTGTGAGGGTCATCTGGGAGATGGGACATGTGCTGTGTAAGGGTCCTCTGGGAGATGGGACATGTGCTGTGTGAGTATCCTCCGGGAGATGCGACATGTGCTGTGTGAGGGACCTCTGGGAGATGGGACTTTTGATGTGTGAGGGTCCTCTGGGAGATGGGACATGTGTTGTGTGAGCCCCTCCTGGAGATGGGACATGTGCTGTGTGAGGGTCCTCAGGGAGATGGGACATGTGGTGTGTAAGGATACTCCGGGAGATGGGTCATGTGCTGTGTGCGGGTCCTCTGGGAGATGGGACATGTGCTGTGTGAGGGTCCTCTGGGAGATGGGACATGTGATGTGTGAGGGTCCTCTGGGAGATGGGACATGTACTGTGTGAGGGTCCTCCGGGAGATGGGACATGTGATGTGTGAGGGTCCTCTGGGAGATGGGACATGTGCTGTGTGAGCCCCTCCGGGAGATGGGACATGTGCTGTGTGAGGGTCCTCTGGGAGTTGGGACATGTGTTGTGTGAGTCCCTCTGGGAGATGGGACATGAACTGTGTGAGTCCCTCTGGGTGGTGGGACATGTGCTGTGTGAAGGTCCTCCGAGAGATGCGACATGTGCTGTGTGAGGGTCCTCCGGGAGATGGGACATGTGCAGTGTGAGGGTCCTCCGGGAGATGGGACATGTGCTGTGTGAGCGTCCTCCGGGAGATGGGACATGTGCAGTGTGCAGGTCCTCTGGGAGATGGGACATGTGCTGTGTGAGGGTCCTCCGGGAGATGGGACATGTGCTGTGAGTCCCTCTGGGAGATGGGACATGTGCTGTGTGAGGGTCCTCCGGGAGATGGGACATGTGCTGTGTGAGGGTCCTCCGGGAGATGGGACATGAACTGTGTGAGTCCCTCTGGGAGGTGGGACATGTGCTGTGTGAAGGTCCTCCGGGTGATGGGACATGTGCTGTGTGAGTGTCCTCCGGGAGATGGGACATGTGCAGTGTGAGGGTCCTCCGGGAGATGGGACATGTGTTGTGTGAGGGTCCTCCGGGAGATGGGACACGTGCTGTGTGAGTCCCTCTGGGAGATGGGACATGTGCTGTGTGAGGGTCCTCCGGGAGATGGGACATGTGTTGTGTGAGGGTCCTCCGGGAGATGGGACATGTGCTGTGTGCGGGTCCTCTGGGAGATGGGACATGTGCTGTGTGAGGGTCCTCTGGGAGATGGGACATGTACTGTGTGAGGGTCCTCCGGGAAATGGGACATGTGATGTGTGAGGGACCTCTGGGAGATGGGACATGTGCTGTGTGAGCCCCTCCGGGAGATGGGACATGTGCTGTGTGAGGGTCCTCCGGGAGATGGGACATGTGCAGTGTGAGTCCCTCTGGGAGATGGGACATGAACTGTGTGAGTCCCTCTGGGAGGTGGGACATGTGCTGTGTGAGGGTCCTCTGGGAGGTGGGACATATGCTGTGTGAAGGTCCTCCGAGAGATGCGACATGTGCTGTGTGAGGGTCCTCCTGGAGATGGGACAAGTGCAGTGTGAGGGTCCTCCGGGAGATGGGACATGTGCTGTGTGAGTGTCTTCCGGGAGATGGGACATGTGCAGTGTCAGGGTCCTCTGGGAGATGGGACATGTGCCGTGTGAGGGTCCTCCAGGATATGGGACATGTGCTGTGGGCGGGACCTCCGGGAAATGGGACATGTGCTGTGTGAGGGTCCTCCGGGAGATGGGACATGTGTTGTGTGAGGTCCTCCGGGAGATGGGACATATGCTGTGTGAGGGTCCTCTGGGAGATGGGACATGTGCTGTCTGAGGTTCCTCCGGGAGATGGGACACGTGCTGTCTGAAGTTCCTCCGGGAGATGGGACATGTGCTGTGTGAGGGTCCTCTGGGAGATGGGACATGTGCTGTGTGAGGGTCCTCCGGGAGATGGGACATGTGCTGTGTGAGTATCCTCCGAGAGATGCGACATGTGCTGTGTGAGGGTCCTCTGGGAGATGGGACATGTGCTGTGTGAGGGTCCTCCGGGAGATGGGACGTGTGCAGTGTGAGGGTCCTCCGGGAGATGGGACATGTGCTGTGTGAGTGTCCTCCGGGAGATGGGACATGTGCAGTGTCAGGGTCCTCTGGGAGATGGGACATGTGCCGTGTGAGGGTCCTCCAGGATATGGGACATGTGCTGTGGGCGGGACCTCCGGGAAATGGGACATGTGCTGTCTGAGGGTCCTCCGGGAGATGGGACATGTGTTGTGTGAGGGTCCTCCAGGAGATCGGACATGTGCTGTGTGAGGGTCCTCTGGGAGATGGGACATGTGCTGTGTGAAGGTCTTCCGGGAGATGGGACATGTGCTGTGTGAGGGTCCTCCGGGAGATGGGACATGTGCTGTGTGAGGGTCCACCGGGAGATGTGACATGTGCTGTGTGAGGGTCCTCCGGGAGATGGGACATGAACTGTGTGAGTCCCTCTGGGAGGTGGGACATGTGCTGTGTGAAGGTCCTCCGGGAGATGGGACATGTGCTGTGTGAGGGTCCTCCGGGAGATGGGACATGTGCTGTGTGAGCCCCTCCAGGATATGGCACATGTGCTGTGGGCGGGACCTCCGGGAAATGGGACATGTGCTGTGTGAGGGTCCTCCGGGAGATGGGACATGTGTTGTGTGAGGGTCCTCCGGGAGATGGGACATGTGCTGTGTGAGTCCCTCTGGGAGATGGGACATGTGCTGTGTGAGGGTCCTCCGGGAGATGGGACATGTGTTCTGTGAGGGTCCTCCGGGAGATGGGACATGTGCTGTGTGAGTCCCTCTGGGAGATGGGACATGTGCTGTGTGAGGGTCCTCTGGGAGATGGGACATGTGCTGTGTGAAGTTCTTCCGGGAGATGGGACATGTGCTGTGTGTGGGTACTCCGGGAGATGGGACATGTGCTGTGTGAGGGTCCTCCGGGAGATGGGACATGTGCTGTGTGAGTGTCCTCTGGGAGATGGGACATGTGCAGTGTGCGGGTCCTCTGGGAGATGGGACAAGTGCAGTGTGAGTCCCTCTGGGAGGTGGGACATGTGCTGTGTGAAGGTCCTCCGAGAGATGCGACATGTGCTGTGTGAGGGTCCTCCGGGAGATGGGACATGTGCAGTGTGAGGGTCCTCCGGGAGATGGGACATGTGCTGTGTGAGTGTCCTCCGGGAGATGGGACATGTGCAGTGTGCAGGTCCACTGGGAGATGGGACATGTGCTGTGTGAGGGTCCTCCGGGAGATGGGACATGTGCTGTGTGAGTCCCTCTGGGAGATGGGACATGTGCTGTGTGAGGGTCCTCCGGGAGATGGGACATGTGTTGTGTGAGGGTCCTCCGGGAGATGGGACATGTGCTGTGTGAGTCCCTCTGGGAGATGGGATATGTGCTGTGTGAGGGTCCTCCGGGAGATGGGACATGTGTTGTGTGAGGGTCCTCCGGGAGATGGGACATGTGCTGTGTGAGTCCCTCTGGGAGATGGGACATGTGCTGTGTGAGGGTCCTCTGGGAGATGGGACATGTGCTGTGTGAAGGTCTTCCGGGAGATGGGACATGTGCTGTGTGAGGGTCCTCCGGGAGATGGGACATGTGCTGTGTGAGGGTCCTCCGGGAGATGGGACATATGCTATGTGAGTGTCCTCCGGGAGATAGGACATGTGCAGTGTGAGGGTCCTCCGGGAGATGGGACATGTGCTGTGTGAGTGTCCTCCGGGAGATGGGACATGTGCAGTGTGCGGGTCCTCTGGGAGATGGGACAAGTGCAGTGTGAGGGTCCTCCAGGAGATGGGACATGTGCTGTGTGAGTGTCCTCCGGGAGATGGGACATGTGCAGTGTGCAGGTCCTCTGGGAGATGGGACATGTGCTGTGTGAGGGTCCTCTGGGAGATGGGACATGTGCTGTGTGAGGGTCCTCCGGGAGATGGGACATGTGCAGTGTGAGGGTCCTCCGGGAGATGGGACATGTGTTGTGTGAGTGTCCTCCGGGAGATGGGACATGTGCTGTGTGAGTCCCTCTGGGAGATGGGACATGTGCTGTGTGAGGGTCCTCCGGGAGATGGGACATGTGCTGTGTGAAGGTCTTCCAGGAGATGGGACATGTGCTGTGTGAGGGTCCTCCGGGAGATGGGACATGTGCTGTGTGAGGGTCCACCGGGAGATGGGACATGTGCTGTGTGAGGGTCCTCCGGGAGATGGGACATGAACTGTGTGAGTCCCTCTGGGAGGTGGGACATGTGCTGTGTGAAGGTCCTCCGGGAGATGTGACATGTGCTGTGTGAGGGTCCTCCGGGAGATGGGACATGTGCAGTGTGAGGGTCCTCCGGGAGATGGGACATGTGCTGTGTGAGCCCCTCCAGGATATGGCACATGTGCTGTGGGCGGGACCTCCGGGAAATGGGACATGTGCTGTGTGAGGGTCCTCCGGGAGATGGGACATGTGTTGTGTGAGGGTCCTCCGGGAGATGGGACATGTGCTGTGTGAGTCCCTCTGGGAGATGGGACATGTGCTGTGTGAGGGTCCTCCGGGAGATGGGACATGTGTTCTGTGAGGGTCCTCCGGGAGATGGGACATGTGCTGTGTGAGTCCCTCTGGGAGATGGGACATGTGCTGTGTGAGGGTCCTCTGGGAGATGGGACATGTGCTGTGTGAAGTTCTTCCGGGAGATGGGACATGTGCTGTGTGTGGGTACTCCGGGAGATGGGACATGTGCTGTGTGAGGGTCCTCCGGGAGATGGGACATGTGCTGTGTGAGTGTCCTCTGGGAGATGGGACATGTGCAGTGTGCGGGTCCTCTGGGAGATGGGACAAGTGCAGTGTGAGTCCCTCTGGGAGGTGGGACATGTGCTGTGTGAAGGTCCTCCGAGAGATGCGACATGTGCTGTGTGAGGGTCCTCCGGGAGATGGGACATGTGCAGTGTGAGGGTCCTCCGGGAGATGGGACATGTGCTGTGTGAGTGTCCTCCGGGAGATGGGACATGTGCAGTGTGCAGGTCCACTGGGAGATGGGACATGTGCTGTGTGAGGGTCCTCCGGGAGATGGGACATGTGCTGTGTGAGTCCCTCTGGGAGATGGGACATGTGCTGTGTGAGGGTCCTCCGGGAGATGGGACATGTGTTGTGTGAGGGTCCTCCGGGAGATGGGACATGTGCTGTGTGAGTCCCTCTGGGAGATGGGATATGTGCTGTGTGAGGGTCCTCCGGGAGATGGGACATGTGTTGTGTGAGGGTCCTCCGGGAGATGGGACATGTGCTGTGTGAGTCCCTCTGGGAGATGGGACATGTGCTGTGTGAGGGTCCTCTGGGAGATGGGACATGTGCTGTGTGAAGGTCTTCCGGGAGATGGGACATGTGCTGTGTGAGGGTCCTCCGGGAGATGGGACATGTGCTGTGTGAGGGTCCTCCGGGAGATGGGACATATGCTATGTGAGTGTCCTCCGGGAGATAGGACATGTGCAGTGTGAGGGTCCTCCGGGAGATGGGACATGTGCTGTGTGAGTGTCCTCCGGGAGATGGGACATGTGCAGTGTGCGGGTCCTCTGGGAGATGGGACAAGTGCAGTGTGAGGGTCCTCCAGGAGATGGGACATGTGCTGTGTGAGTGTCCTCCGGGAGATGGGACATGTGCAGTGTGCAGGTCCTCTGGGAGATGGGACATGTGCTGTGTGAGGGTCCTCTGGGAGATGGGACATGTGCTGTGTGAGGGTCCTCCGGGAGATGGGACATGTGCAGTGTGAGGGTCCTCCGGGAGATGGGACATGTGTTGTGTGAGTGTCCTCCGGGAGATGGGACATGTGCTGTGTGAGTCCCTCTGGGAGATGGGACATGTGCTGTGTGAGGGTCCTCCGGGAGATGGGACATGTGCTGTGTGAAGGTCTTCCAGGAGATGGGACATGTGCTGTGTGAGGGTCCTCCGGGAGATGGGACATGTGCTGTGTGAGGGTCCACCGGGAGATGGGACATGTGCTGTGTGAGGGTCCTCCGGGAGATGGGACATGAACTGTGTGAGTCCCTCTGGGAGGTGGGACATGTGCTGTGTGAAGGTCCTCCGGGAGATGTGACATGTGCTGTGTGAGGGTCCTCCGGGAGATGGGACATGTGCAGTGTGAGGGTCCTCCGGGAGATGGGACATGTGCTGTGTGAGCCCCTCCAGGATATGGCACATGTGCTGTGGGCGGGACCTCCGGGAAATGGGACATGTGCTGTGTAAGGGTCCTCCGGGAGATGGGACATGTGTTGTGTGAGGGTCCTCCAGGAGATGGGACATGTGCTGTGTGAGGGTCCTCTGGGAGATGGGACATGTGCTGTGTGAAGGTCTTCCGGGAGATGGGACATGTGCTGTGTGAGGGTCCTCCGGGAGATGGGACATGTGCTGTGTGAGGGTCCTCCGGGAGATGGGACATGTGCTGTGTGAGTGTCCTCCGGGAGATGGGACATGTGCAGTGTCAGGGTCCTCTGGGAGATGGGACATGTGCCGTGTGAGGGTCCTCCAGGATATGGGACATGTGCTGTTGGCGGAACCTCCGGGAAATGGGACATGTGCTGTGTGAGGGTCCTCCGGGAGATGGGACATGTGTTGTGTGAGGGTCCTCCAGGAGATGGGACATGTGCTGTGTGAGGGTCCTCTGGGAGATGGGACATGTGCTGTCTGAGTTTGCTCCGGGAGACGGAACACGTGCTGTCTGAAGTTCCTCCGGGAGATGGGACATGTGCTGTGTGAGGGTCCTCTGGGAGATGGGACATGTGCTGTGTAAGGGTCCTCTGGGAGATGGGACATGTGCTGTGTGAGTATCCTCCGGGTGATGCGACATGTGCTGTGTGAGGGTCCTCTGGGAGATGGGACTTGTGATGTGTGAGGGTCCTCTGGGAGATGGGACATGTGTTGTGTGAGCCCCTCCGGGAGATGGGACATGTGCTGTGTGAGGGTCCTCAGGGAGATGCGACATGTGGTGTGCAAGGATACTCCGGGAGATGGGACATGTGCTGTGTGCGGGTCCTCTGGGAGATGGGACATGTGCTGTGTGAGGGTCCTCTGGGAGATGGGACATGTACTGTGTGAGGGTCCTCCGGGAGATGGGACATGTGATGTGTGAGGGTCCTCTGGGAGATGGGACATGTGCTGTGTGAGCCCCTCCGGGAGATGGGACATGTGCTCTGTGAGGGTCCTCTGGGAGTTGGGACATGTGTTGTGTGGGTCCCTCTGGGAGATGGGACATGAACTGTGTGAGTCCCTCTGGGTTGTGGGACATGTGCTGTGTGAGGGTCCTCTGGGTGATGGGACATATGCTGTGTGAAGGTCCTCCGAGAGATGCGACATGTGCTGTGTGAGGGTCCTCCGGGAGATGGGACAAGTGCAGTGTGAGGGTCCTCCGGGAGATGGGACATGTGCTGTGTGAGTGTCCTCCGGGAGATGGGACATGTGCAGTGTGCAGGTCCTCTGGGAGATGGGACATGTGCTGTGTGAGGGTCCTCCGGGAGATGGGATATGTGCAGTGTGAGGGTCCTGCGGGAGATGGGACATGTGCTGTGTGAGTGTCTTCCGGGAGATGGGACATGTGCAGTGTCAGGGTCCTCTGGGAGATGGGACATGTGCCGTGTGAGGGTCATCCAGGATATGGGACATGTGCTGTGGGCGGGACCTCCGGGAAATGGGACATGTGCTGTGTGAGGGTCCTCCGGGAGATGGGACATGTGTTGTGTGAGGTCCTCCGGGAGATGGGACATTTGCTGTGTGAGGGTCCTCTGGGAGATGGGACATGTGCTGTCTGAGGTTCCTCCGGGAGATGGGACACGTGCTGTCTGAAGTTACTCCGGGAGATGGGACATGTGCTGTGTGAGGGTCCTCTGGGAGATGGGACATGTGCTGTGTGAGGGTCCTCCGGGAGATGGGACATGTGCTGTGTGAGTATCCTCCGAGAGATGCGACATGTGCTGTGTGAGGGTCCTCTGGGAGATGGGACATGTGCTGTGTGAGGGTCCTCCGGGAGATGGGACATGTGCAGTGTGAGGGTCCTCCGGGAGATGGGACATGTGCTGTGTGAGTGTCCTCCGGGAGATGGGACATGTGCAGTGTCAGGGTCATCTGGGAGATGGGACGTGTGCCGTGTGAGGGTCCTCCAGGATATGGGACATGTGCTGTGGGCGGGACCTCCGGGAAATGGGACATGTGCTGTCTGAGGGTCCTCCGGGAGATGGGACATGTGTTGTGTGAGGGTCCTCCAGGAGATGGGACATGTGCTGTGTGAGGGTCCACCGGGAGATGGGACATGTGCTGTGTGACGGTCCTCCAGGAGATGGGACATGTGCTGTGCGAGGGTCCTCCGGGAGATGGGACATGAACTGTGTGAGTCCCTCTGGGAGGTGGGACATGTGCTGTGTGAAGGTCTTCCGGGAGATGGGACATGTGCTGTGTGAGGGTCCTCCGGGAGATGGGACATGTGCTGTGTGAGGGTCCTCCGGGAGATGGGACATGTGCTGTGTGAGTGTCCTCCGGGAGATGGGACATGTGCAGTGTCAGGGTCCTCTGGGAGATGGGACATGTGCCGTGTGAGGGTCCTCCAGGATATGGGACATGTGCTGTGGGCGGAACCTCTGGGAAATGGGACATGTGCTGTGTGAGGGTCCTCCGGGAGATGGGACATGTGTTGTGTGAGGGTCCTCCAGGAGGTGGGACATGTGCTGTGTGAGGGTCCTCTGGGAGATGGGACATATGCTGTCTGAGTTTGCTCCGGGAGATGGAACACGTGCTGTCTGAAATTCCTCCGGGAGATGGGACATGTGCTGTGTGAGGGTCATCTGGGAGATGGGACATGTGCTGTGTAAGGGTCCTCTGGGAGATGGGACATGTGCTGTGTGAGTATCCTCCGGGAGATGCGACATGTGCTGTGTGAGGGACCTCTGGGAGATGGGACTTTTGATGTGTGAGGGTCCTCTGGGAGATGGGACATGTGTTGTGTGAGCCCCTCCTGGAGATGGGACATGTGCTGTGTGAGGGTCCTCAGGGAGATGGGACATGTGGTGTGTAAGGATACTCCGGGAGATGGGTCATGTGCTGTGTGCGGGTCCTCTGGGAGATGGGACATGTGCTGTGTGAGGGTCCTCTGGGAGATGGGACATGTGATGTGTGAGGGTCCTCTGGGAGATGGGACATGTACTGTGTGAGGGTCCTCCGGGAAATGGGACATGTGATGTGTGAGGGTCCTCTGGGAGATGGGACATGTGCTGTGTGAGCCCCTCCGGGAGATGGGACATGTGCTGTGTGAGGGTCCTCTGGGAGTTGGGACATGTGTTGTGTGAGTCCCTCTGGGAGATGGGACATGAACTGTGTGAGTCCCTCTGGGAGGTGGGACATGTGCTGTGTGAAGGTCCTCCGAGAGATGCGACATGTGCTGTGTGAGGGTCCTCCGGGAGATGGGACATGTGCAGTGTGAGGGTCCTCCGGGAGATGGGACATGTGCTGTGTGAGCGTCCTCCGGGAGATGGGACATGTGCAGTGTGCAGGTCCTCTGGGAGATGGGACATGTGCTGTGTGAGGGTCCTCCGGGAGATGGGACATGTGCTGTGAGTCCCTCTGGGAGATGGGACATGTGCTGTGTGAGGGTCCTCCGGGAGATGGGACATGTGCTGTGTGAGGGTCCTCCGGGAGATGGGACATGAACTGTGTGAGTCCCTCTGGGAGGTGGGACATGTGCTGTGTGAAGGTCCTCCGGGTGATGGGACATGTGCTGTGTGAGGGTCCTCCGGGAGATGGGACATGAACTGTGTGAGTCCCTCTGGGTTGTGGGACATGTGCTGTGTGAGGGTCCTCTGGGTGATGGGACAAATGCTGTGTGAAGGTCCTCCGAGAGATGCGACATGTGCTGTGTGAGGGTCCTCCAGGAGATGGGACAAGTGCAGTGTGAGGGTCCTCCGGGAGATGGGACATGTGCTGTGTGAGTGTCCTCCGGGAGATGGGACATGTGCAGTGTGCAGGTCCTCTGGGAGATGGGACATGTGCTGTGTGAGGGTCCTCCGGAAGATGGGATATGTGCAGTGTGAGGGTCCTGCGGGAGATGGGACATGTGCTGTGTGAGTGTCTTCCGGGAGATGGGACATGTGCAGTGTCAGGGTCCTCTGGGAGATGGGACATGTGCCGTGTGAGGGTCCTCCAGGATATGGGACATGTGCTGTGGGCGGGACCTCCGGGAAATGGGACATGTGCTGTGTGAGGGTCCTCCGGGAGATGGGACATGTGTTGTGTGAGGTCCTCCGGGAGATGGGACATTTGGTGTATGAGGGTCCTCTGGGAGATGGGACATGTGCTGTCTGAGGTTCCTCCGGGAGATGGGACACGTGCTGTCTGAAGTTACTCCGGGAGATGGGACATGTGCTGTGTGAGGGTCCTCTGGGAGATGGGACATGTGCTGTGTGAGGGTCCTCCGGGAGATGGGACATGTGCTGTGTGAGTATCCTCCGAGAGATGCGACATGTGCTGTGTGAGGGTCCTCTGGGAGATGAGACATGTGCTGTGTGAGTGTCCTCCGGGAGATGGGACATGAACTGTGTGAGTCCCTCTGGGAGGTGGGACATGTGCTGTGTGAAGGTCCTCCGGGAGATGTGACATGTGCTGTGTGAGCCCCTCCGGGAGATGGGACATGTGCTCTGTGAGGGTCCTCTGGGAGTTGGGACATGTGTTGTGTGGGTCCCTCTGGGAGATGGGACATGAACTGTGTGAGTCCCTCTGGGTTGTGGGACATGTGCTGTGTGAGGGTCCTCTGGGTGATGGGACATATGCTGTGTGAAGGTCCTCCGAGAGATGCGACATGTGCTGTGTGAGGGTCCTCCGGGAGATGGGACAAGTGCAGTGTGAGGGTCCTCCGGGAGATGGGACATGTGCTGTGTGAGTGTCCTCCGGGAGATGGGACATGTGCAGTGTGCAGGTCCTCTGGGAGATGGGACATGTGCTGTGTGAGGGTCCTCCGGGAGATGGGATATGTGCAGTGTGAGGGTCCTGCGGGAGATGGGACATGTGCTGTGTGAGTGTCTTCAGGGAGATGGGACATGTGCAGTGTCAGGGTCCTCTGGGAGATGGGACATGTGCCGTGTGAGGGTCATCCAGGATATGGGACATGTGCTGTGGGCGGGACCTCCGGGAAATGGGACATGTGTTGTGTGAGGTCCTCCGGGAGATGGGACATTTGCTGTGTGAGGGTCCTCTGGGAGATGGGACATGTGCTGTCTGAGGTTCCTCCGGGAGATGGGACACGTGCTGTCTGAAGTTACTCCGGGAGATGGGACATGTGCTGTGTGAGGGTCCTCTGGGAGATGGGACATGTGCTGTGTGAGGGTCCTCCGGGAGATGGGACATGTGCTGTGTGAGTATCCTCCGAGAGATGCGACATGTGCTGTGTGAGGGTCCTCTGGGAGATGGGACATGTGCAGTGTGAGGGTCCTCCGGGAGATGGGACATGTGCTGTGTGAGTGTCCTCCGGGAGATGGGACATGTGCAGTGTCAGGGTCATCTGGGAGATGGGACGTGTGCCGTGTGAGGGTCCTCCAGGATATGGGACATGTGCTGTGGGCGGGACCTCCGGGAAATGGGACATGTGCTGTCTGAGGGTCCTCCGGGAGATGGGACATGTGTTGTGTGAGGGTCCTCCAGGAGATGGGACATGTGCTGTGTGAGGGTCCACCGGGAGATGGGACATGTGCTGTGTGACGGTCCTCCGGGAGATGGGACATGTGCTGTGCGAGGGTCCTCCGGGAGATGGGACATGAACTGTGTGAGTCCCTCTGGGAGGTGGGACATGTGCTGTGTGAAGGTCTTCCGGGAGATGGGACATGTGCTGTGTGAGGGTCCTCCGGGAGATGGGACATGTGCTGTGTGAGGGTCCTCCGGGAGATGGGACATGTGCTGTGTGAGTGTCCTCCGGGAGATGGGACATGTGCAGTGTCAGGGTCCTCTGGGAGATGGGAAATGTGCCGTGTGAGGGTCCTCCAGGATATGGGACATGTGCTGTGGGCGGAACCTCCGGGAAATGGGACATGTGCTGTGTGAGGGTCCTCCGGGAGATGGGACATGTGTTGTGTGAGGGTCCTCCAGGAGGTGGGACATGTGCTGTGTGAGGGTCCTCTGGGAGATGGGACATATGCTGTCTGAGTTTGCTCCGGGAGATGGAACACGTGCTGTCTGAAATTCCTCCGGGAGATGGGACATGTGCTGTGTGAGGGTCATCTGGGAGATGGGACATGTGCTGTGTAAGGGTCCTCTGGGAGATGGGACATGTGCTGTGTGAGTATCCTCCGGGAGATGCGACATGTGCTGTGTGAGGGACCTCTGGGAGATGGGACTTTTGATGTGTGAGGGTCCTCTGGGAGATGGGACATGTGTTGTGTGAGCCCCTCCTGGAGATGGGACATGTGCTGTGTGAGGGTCCTCAGGGAGATGGGACATGTGGTGTGTAAGGATACTCCGGGAGATGGGTCATGTGCTGTGTGCGGGTCCTCTGGGAGATGGGACATGTGCTGTGTGAGGGTCCTCTGGGAGATGGGACATGTGATGTGTGAGGGTCCTCTGGGAGATGGGACATGTACTGTGTGAGGATCCTCCGGGAGATGGGACATGTGATGTGTGAGGGTCCTCTGGGAGATGGGACATGTGCTGTGTGAGCCCCTCCGGGAGATGGGACATGTGCTGTGTGAGGGTCCTCTGGGAGTTGGGACATGTGTTGTGTGAGTCCCTCTGGGAGATGGGACATGAACTGTGTGAGTCCCTCTGGGAGGTGGGACATGTGCTGTGTGAAGGTCCTCCGAGAGATGCGACATGTGCTGTGTGAGGGTCCTCCGGGAGATGGGACATGTGCAGTGTGAGGGTCCTCCGGGAGATGGGACATGTGCTGTGTGAGTGTCCTCCGGGAGATGGGACATGTGCAGTGTGCAGGTCCTCTGGGAGATGGGACATGTGCTGTGTGAGGGTCCTCCGGGAGATGGGACATGTGCTGTGAGTCGCTCTGGGAGATGGGACATGTGCTGTGTGAGGGTCCTCCGGGAGATGGGACATGTGCTGTGTGAGGGTCCTCCGGGAGATCGGACATGAACTGTGTGAGTCCCTCTGGGAGGTGGGACATGTGCTGTGTGAAGGTCCTCCGGGTGATGGGACATGTGCTGTGTGAGTGTCCTCCGGGAGATGGGACATGTGCTGTGTGAGGGTCCTCTGGGAGATGGGACATGTGCTGTGTAAGGGTCCTCTGGGAGATGGGACATGTGCTGTGTGAGTATCCTCCGGGTGATGCGACATGTGCTGTGTGAGGGTCCTCTGGGAGATGGGACTTGTGATGTGTGAGGGTCCTCTGGGAGATGGGACATGTGTTGTGTGAGCCCCTCCGGGAGATGGGACATGTGCTGTGTGAGGGTCCTCAGGGAGATGGGACATGTGGTGTGCAAGGATACTCCGGGAGATGGGACATGTGCTGTGTGCGGGTCCTCTGGGAGATGGGACATGTGCTGTGTGAGGGTCCTCTGGGAGATGGGACATGTACTGTGTGAGGGTCCTCCGGGAGATGGGACATGTGATGTGTGAGGGTCCTCTGGGAGATGGGACATGTGCTGTGTGAGCCCCTCCGGGAGATGGGACATGTGCTCTGTGAGGGTCCTCTGGGAGTTGGGACATGTGTTGTGTGGGTCCCTCTGGGAGATGGGACATGAACTGTGTGAGTCCCTCTGGGTTGTGGGACATGTGCTGTGTGAGGGTCCTCTGGGTGATGGGACATATGCTGTGTGAAGGTCCTCCGAGAGATGCGACATGTGCTGTGTGAGGGTCCTCCGGGAGATGGGACAAGTGCAGTGTGAGGGTCCTCCGGGAGATGGGACATGTGCTGTGTGAGTGTCCTCCGGGAGATGGGACATGTGCAGTGTGCAGGTCCTCTGGGAGATGGGACATGTGCTGTGTGAGGGTCCTCCGGGAGATGGGATATGTGCAGTGTGAGGGTCCTGCGGGAGATGGGACATGTGCTGTGTGAGTGTCTTCCGGGAGATGGGACATGTGCAGTGTCAGGGTCCTCTGGGAGATGGGACATGTGCCGTGTGAGGGTCATCCAGGATATGGGACATGTGCTGTGGGCGGGACCTCCGGGAAATGGGACATGTGCTGTGTGAGGGTCCTCCGGGAGATGGGACATGTGTTGTGTGAGGTCCTCCGGGAGATGGGACATTTGCTGTGTGAGGGTCCTCTGGGAGATGGGACATGTGCTGTCTGAGGTTCCTCCGGGAGATGGGACACGTGCTGTCTGAAGTTACTCCGGGAGATGGGACATGTGCTGTGTGAGGGTCCTCTGGGAGATGGGACATGTGCTGTGTGAGGGTCCTCCGGGAGATGGGACATGTGCTGTGTGAGTATCCTCCGAGAGATGCGACATGTGCTGTGTGAGGGTCCTCTGGGAGATGGGACATGTGCTGTGTGAGGGTCCTCCGGGAGATGGGACATGTGCAGTGTGAGGGTCCTCCGGGAGATGGGACATGTGCTGTGTGAGTGTCCTCCGGGAGATGGGACATGTGCAGTGTCAGGGTCATCTGGGAGATGGGACGTGTGCCGTGTGAGGGTCCTCCAGGATATGGGACATGTGCTGTGGGCGGGACCTCCGGGAAATGGGACATGTGCTGTCTGAGGGTCCTCCGGGAGATGGGACATGTGTTGTGTGAGGGTCCTCCAGGAGATGGGACATGTGCTGTGTGAGGGTCCACCGGGAGATGGGACATGTGCTGTGTGACGGTCCTCCAGGAGATGGGACATGTGCTGTGCGAGGGTCCTCCGGGAGATGGGACATGAACTGTGTGAGTCCCTCTGGGAGGTGGGACATGTGCTGTGTGAAGGTCTTCCGGGAGATGGGACATGTGCTGTGTGAGGGTCCTCCGGGAGATGGGACATGTGCTGTGTGAGGGTCCTCCGGGAGATGGGACATGTGCTGTGTGAGTGTCCTCCGGGAGATGGGACATGTGCAGTGTCAGGGTCCTCTGGGAGATGGGACATGTGCCGTGTGAGGGTCCTCCAGGATATGGGACATGTGCTGTGGGCGGAACCTCCGGGAAATGGGACATGTGCTGTGTGAGGGTCCTCCGGGAGATGGGACATGTGTTGTGTGAGGGTCCTCCAGGAGGTGGGACATGTGCTGTGTGAGGGTCCTCTGGGAGATGGGACATATGCTGTCTGAGTTTGCTCCGGGAGATGGAACACGTGCTGTCTGAAATTCCTCCGGGAGATGGGACATGTGCTGTGTGAGGGTCATCTGGGAGATGGGACATGTGCTGTGTAAGGGTCCTCTGGGAGATGGGACATGTGCTGTGTGAGTATCCTCCGGGAGATGCGACATGTGCTGTGTGAGGGACCTCTGGGAGATGGGACTTTTGATGTGTGAGGGTCCTCTGGGAGATGGGACATGTGTTGTGTGAGCCCCTCCTGGAGATGGGACATGTGCTGTGTGAGGGTCCTCAGGGAGATGGGACATGTGGTGTGTAAGGATACTCCGGGAGATGGGTCATGTGCTGTGTGCGGGTCCTCTGGGAGATGGGACATGTGCTGTGTGAGGGTCCTCTGGGAGATGGGACATGTGATGTGTGAGGGTCCTCTGGGAGATGGGACATGTACTGTGTGAGGGTCCTCCGGGAGATGGGACATGTGATGTGTGAGGGTCCTCTGGGAGATGGGACATGTGCTGTGTGAGCCCCTCCGGGAGATGGGACATGTGCTGTGTGAGGGTCCTCTGGGAGTTGGGACATGTGTTGTGTGAGTCCCTCTGGGAGATGGGACATGAACTGTGTGAGTCCCTCTGGGAGGTGGGACATGTGCTGTGTGAAGGTCCTCCGAGAGATGCGACATGTGCTGTGTGAGGGTCCTCCGGGAGATGGGACATGTGCAGTGTGAGGGTCCTCCGGGAGATGGGACATGTGCTGTGTGAGCGTCCTCCGGGAGATGGGACATGTGCAGTGTGCAGGTCCTCTGGGAGATGGGACATGTGCTGTGTGAGGGTCCTCCGGGAGATGGGACATGTGCTGTGAGTCCCTCTGGGAGATGGGACATGTGCTGTGTGAGGGTCCTCCGGGAGATGGGACATGTGCTGTGTGAGGGTCCTCCGGGAGATGGGACATGAACTGTGTGAGTCCCTCTGGGAGGTGGGACATGTGCTGTGTGAAGGTCCTCCGGGTGATGGGACATGTGCTGTGTGAGTGTCCTCCGGGAGATGGGACATGTGCAGTGTGAGGGTCCTCCGGGAGATGGGACATGTGTTGTGTGAGGGTCCTCCGGGAGATGGGACACGTGCTGTGTGAGTCCCTCTGGGAGATGGGACATGTGCTGTGTGAGGGTCCTCCGGGAGATGGGACATGTGTTGTGTGAGGGTCCTCCGGGAGATGGGACATGTGCTGTGTGAGTCCCTCTGGGAGATGGGATATGTGCTGTGTGAGGGTCCTCCGGGAGATGGGACATGTGTTGTGTGAGGGTCCTCCGGGAGATGGGACATGTGCTGTGTGAGTCCCTCTGGGAGATGGGACATGTGCTGTGTGAGGGTCCTCTGGGAGATGGGACATGTGCTGTGTGAAGGTCTTCCGGGAGATGGGACATGTGCTGTGTGAGGGTCCTCCGGGAGATGGGACATGTGCTGTGTGAGGGTCCTCCGGGAGATGGGACATGTGCTGTGTGAGTGTCCTCCGGGAGATAGGACATGTGCAGTGTGAGGGTCCTCCGGGAGATGGGACATGTGCTGTGTGAGTGTCCTCAGGGAGATGGGACATGTGCAGTGTGCGGGTCCTCTGGGAGATGGGACATGTGCCGTGTGAGGGTCCTCTAGGATATGGGACATGTGCTGTGGGCGGGACCTCCGGGAGATGGGACATGTGCCGTGTAAGGGTCCTCTAGGATATGGGACATGTGCTGTGTGAGTGTCCTCCGGGAGATGGGACATGTGCAGTGTGAGGGTCCTCCGGGAGATGGGACATGTGTTGTGTGAGGGTCCTCCGGGAGATGGGACACGTGCTGTGTGAGTCCCTCTGGGAGATGGGACATGTGCTGTGTGAGGGTCCTCCGGGAGATGGGACATGTGTTGTGTGAGGGTCCTCCGGGAGATGGGACATGTGCTGTGTGAGTCCCTCTGGGAGATGGGATATGTGCTGTGTGAGGGTCCTCCGGGAGATGGGACATGTGTTGTGTGAGGGTCCTCCGGGAGATGGGACATGTGCTGTGTGAGTCCCTCTGGGAGATGGGACATGTGCTGTGTGAGGGTCCTCTGGGAGATGGGACATGTGCTGTGTGAAGGTCCTCTGGGAGATGGGACATGTGCTGTGTGAGGGTCCTCTGGGAGATGGGACATGTACTGTGTGAGGGTCCTCCGGGAGATGGGACATGTGTTGTGTGAGTCCCTCTGGGAGATTGGACATGTAGTGTGTGAGTCTTTCTGGGAGGTGGGACATGTGCTGTGTGAGGGTCCTCTGGGAGATGGGACATGTGCTGTGTGAGGGTCCTCCGGGAGATGGGACATGTGCAGTGTGAGGGTCCTCCGGGAGATGGGACATGTGTTGTGTGAGTGTCCTCCGGGAGATGGGACATGTGCTGTGTGAGTCCCTCTGGGAGATGGGACATGTGCTGTGTGAGGGTCCTCCGGGAGATGGGACATGTGCTGTGTGAAGGTCTTCCAGGAGATGGGACATGTGCTGTGTGAGGGTCCTCCGGGAGATGGGACATGTGCTGTGTGAGGGTCCACCGGGAGATGGGACATGTGCTGTGTGAGGGTCCTCCGGGAGATGGGACATGAACTGTGTGAGTCCCTCTGGGAGGTGGGACATGTGCTGTGTGAAGGTCCTCCGGGAGATGGGACATGTGCTGTGTGAGGGTCCTCCGGGTGATGGGACATGTGCAGTTTGAGGGTCCTCCGGGAGATGGGACATGTGCTGTGTGAGCCCCTCCAGGATATGGCACATGTGCTGTGGGCGGGACCTCCGGGAAATGGGAGATGTGCTGTGTGAGGGTCCTCCGGGAGATGGGACATGTGTTGTGTGAGGGTCCTCCAGGAGATGGGACATGTGCTGTGTGAGGGTCCTCTGGGAGATGGGACATGTGCTGTGTGAAGGTCTTCCGGGAGATCGGACATGTGCTGTGTGAGGGTCCTCCGGGAGATGGGACATGTGCTGTGTGAGGGTCCTCCGGGAGATGGGACATGTGCTGTGTGAGTGTCCTCCGGGAGATGGGACATGTGCAGTGTCAGGGTCCTCTGGGAGATGGGACATGTGCCGTGTGAGGGTCCTCCAGGATATGGGACATGTGCTGTGGGCGGAACCTCCGGGAAATGGGACATGTGCTGTGTGAGGGTCCTCCGGGAGATGGGACATGTGCTGTGTGAGGGTCCTCTGGGAGATGGGACATGTGCTGTCTGAGTTTGCTCCGGGAGATGGAACACGTGCTGTCTAAAGTTCCTCCGGGAGATGGGACATGTGCTGTGTGAGGGTCCTCTGGGAGATGGGACATGTGCTGTGTAAAGGTCCTCTGGGAGATGGGACATGTGCTGTGTGAGTATCCTCCGGGAGATGCGACATGTGCTGTGTGAGGGTCCTCTGGGAGATGGGACATGTGCCGTGTAAGGATACTCCGGGAGATGGGACATGTGCTGTGTGAGCCCCTCCGGGAGATGGGACATGTGCTGTGTGCGGGTCCTCTGGGAGATGGGACATGTGCTGTGTGAGGGTCCTCTGGGAGATGGGACATGTACTGTGTGAGGGTCCTCCGGGAAATGGGACATGTGATGTGTGAGGGACCTCTGGGAGATGGGACATGTGCTGTGTGAGCCCCTCCGGGAGATGGGACATGTGCTGTGTGAGGGTCCTCCGGGAGATGGGACATGTGCAGTGTGAGTCCCTCTGGGAGATGGGACATGAACTGTGTGAGTCCCTCTGGGAGGTGGGACATGTGCTGTGGGCGGGACCTCCGGGAAATGGGACATGTGCTGTGTGAGGGTCCTCCGGGAGATGGGACATGTGTTGTGTGAGGTCCTCCGGGAGATGGGACATATGCTGTGTGAGGGTCCTCTGGGAGATGGGACATGTGCTGTCTGAGGTTCCTCCGGGAGATGGGACATGTGCTGTGTGAGGGTCCTCCGGGAGATGGGACATGTGCTGTGTGAGTATCCTCCGAGAGATGCGACATGTGCTGTGTGAGGGTCCTCTGGGAGATGGGACATGTGCTGTGTGAGGGTCCTCCGGGAGATGGGACGTGTGCAGTGTGAGGGTCCTCCGGGAGATGGGACATGTGCTGTGTGAGTGTCCTCCGGGAGATGGGACATGTGCAGTGTCAGGGTCCTCTGGGAGATGGGACATGTGCCGTGTGAGGGTCCTCCAGGATATGGGACATGTGCTGTGGGCGGGACCTCCGGGAAATGGGACATGTGCTGTCTGAGGGTCCTCCGGGAGATGGGACATGTGTTGTGTGAGGGTCCTCCAGGAGATCGGTCATGTGCTGTGTGAGGGTCCTCTGGGAGATGGGACATGTGCTGTGTGAAGGTCTTCCGGGAGATGGGACATGTGCTGTGTGAGGGTCCTCCGGGAGATGGGACATGTGCTGTGTGAGGGTCCACCGGGAGATGTGACATGTGCTGTGTGAGGGTCCTCCGGGAGATGGGACATGAACTGTGTGAGTCCCTCTGGGAGGTGGGACATGTGCTGTGTGAAGGTCCTCCGGGAGATGGGACATGTGCTGTGTGAGGGTCCTCCGGGAGATGGGACATGTGCTGTGTGAGCCCCTCCAGGATATGGCACATGTGCTGTGGGCGGGACCTCCGGGAAATGGGACATGTGCTGTGTGAGGGTCCTCCGGGAGATGGGACATGTGTTGTGTGAGGGTCCTCCGGGAGATGGGACATGTGCTGTGTGAGTCCCTCTGGGAGATGGGACATGTGCTGTGTGAGGGTCCTCCGGGAGATGGGACATGTGTTCTGTGAGGGTCCTCCGGGAGATGGGACATGTGCTGTGTGAGTCCCTCTGGGAGATGGGACATGTGCTGTGTGAGGGTCCTCTGGGAGATGGGACATGTGCTGTGTGAAGTTCTTCCGGGAGATGGGACATGTGCTGTGTGTGGGTACTCCGGGAGATGCGACATGTGCTGTGTGAGGGTCCTCCGGGAGATGGGACATGTGCTGTGTGAGTGTCCTCTGGGAGATGGGACATGTGCAGTGTGCGGGTCCTCTGGGAGATGGGACAAGTGCAGTGTGAGTCCCTCTGGGAGGTGGGACATGTGCTGTGTGAAGGTCCTCCGAGAGATGCGACATGTGCTGTGTGAGGGTCCTCCGGGAGATGGGACATGTGCAGTGTGAGGGTCCTCCGGGAGATGGGACATGTGCTGTGTGAGTGTCCTCCGGGAGATGGGACATGTGCAGTGTGCAGGTCCACTGGGAGATGGGACATGTGCTGTGTGAGTCCCTCTGGGAGATGGGATATGTGCTGTGTGAGGGTCCTCCGGGAGATGGGACATGTGTTGTGTGAGGGTCCTCCGGGAGATGGGACATGTGCTGTGTGAGTCCCTCTGGGAGATGGGACATGTGCTGTGTGAGGGTCCTCTGGGAGATGGGACATGTGCTGTTTGAAGGTCTTCCGGGAGATGGGACATGTGCTGTGTGAGGGTCCTCCGGGAGATGGGACATGTGCTGTGTGAGGGTCCTCCGGGAGATGGGACATATGCTATGTGAGTGTCCTCCGGGAGATAGGACATGTGCAGTGTGAGGGTCCTCCGGGAGATGGGACATGTGCTGTGTGAGTGTCCTCCGGGAGATGGGACATGTGCAGTGTGCGGGTCCTCTGGGAGATGGGACAAGTGCAGTGTGAGGGTCCTCCAGGAGATGGGACATGTGCTGTGTGAGTGTCCTCCGGGAGATGGGACATGTGCAGTGTGCAGGTCCTCTGGGAGATGGGACATGTGCTGTGTGAGGGTCCTCTGGGAGATGGGACATGTGCTGTGTGAGGGTCCTCCGGGAGATGGGACATGTGCAGTGTGAGGGTCCTCCGGGAAATGGGACATGTGTTGTGTGAGTGTCCTCCGGGAGATGGGACATGTGCTGTGTGAGTCCCTCTGGGAGATGGGACATGTGCTGTGTGAGGGTCCTCCGGGAGATGGGACATGTGCTGTGTGAAGGTCTTCCAGGAGATGGGACATGTGCTGTGTGAGGGTCCTCCGGGAGATGGGACATGTGCTGTGTGAGGGTCCACCGGGAGATGGGACATGTGCTGTGTGAGGGTCCTCCGGGAGATGGGACATGAACTGTGTGAGTCCCTCTGGGAGGTGGGACATGTGCTGTGTGAAGGTCCTCCGGGAGATGTGACATGTGCTGTGTGAGGGTCCTCCGGGAGATGGGACATGTGCAGTGTGAGGGTCCTCCGGGAGATGGGACATGTGCTGTGTGAGCCCCTCCAGGATATGGCACATGTGCTGTGGGCGGGACCTCCGGGAAATGGGACATGTGCTGTGTGAGGGTCCTCCGGGAGATGGGACATGTGTTGTGTGAGGGTCCTCCAGGAGATGGGACATGTGCTGTGTGAGGGTCCTCTGGGAGATGGGACATGTGCTGTGTGAAGGTCTTCCGGGAGATGGGACATGTGCTGTGTGAGGGTCCTCCGGGAGATGGGACATGTGCTGTGTGAGGGTCCTCCGGGAGATGGGACATGTGCTGTGTGAGTGTCCTCCGGGAGATGGGACATGTGCAGTGTCAGGGTCCTCTGGGAGATGGGACATGTGCCGTGTGAGGGTCCTCCAGGATATGGGACATGTGCTGTTGGCGGAACCTCCGGGAAATGGGACATGTGCTGTGTGAGGGTCCTCCGGGAGATGGGACATGTGTTGTGTGAGGGTCCTCCAGGAGATGGGACATGTGCTGTGTGAGGGTCCTCTGGGAGATGGGACATGTGCTGTCTGAGTTTGCTCCGGGAGACGGAACACGTGCTGTCTGAAGTTCCTCCGGGAGATGGGACATGTGCTGTGTGAGGGTCCTCTGGGAGATGGGACATGTGCTGTGTAAGGGTCCTCTGGGAGATGGGACATGTGCTGTGTGAGTATCCTCCGGGTGATGCGACATGTGCTGTGTGAGGGTCCTCTGGGAGATGGGACTTGTGATGTGTGAGGGTCCTCTGGGAGATGGGACATGTGTTGTGTGAGCCCCTCCGGGAGATGGGACATGTGCTGTGTGAGGCTCCTCAGGGAGATGCGACATGTGGTGTGCAAGGATACTCCGGGAGATGGGACATGTGCTGTGTGCGGGTCCTCTGGGAGATGGGACATGTGCTGTGTGAGGGTCCTCTGGGAGATGGGACATGTACTGTGTGAGGGTCCTCCGGGAGATGGGACATGTGATGTGTGAGGGTCCTCTGGGAGATGGGACATGTGCTGTGTGCGCCCCTCCGGGAGATGGGACATGTGCTCTGTGAGGGTCCTCTGGGAGTTGGGACATGTGTTGTGTGGGTCCCTCTGGGAGATGGGACATGAACTGTGTGAGTCCCTCTGGGTTGTGGGACATGTGCTGTGTGAGGGTCCTCTGGGTGATGGGACATATGCTGTGTGAAGGTCCTCCGAGAGATGCGACATGTGCTGTGTGAGGGTCCTCCGGGAGATGGGACAAGTGCAGTGTGAGGGTCCTCCGGGAGATGGGACATGTGCTGTGTGAGTGTCCTCCGGGAGATGGGACATGTGCAGTGTGCAGGTCCTCTGGGAGATGGGTCATGTGCTGTGTGAGGGTCCTCCGGGAGATGGGATATGTGCAGTGTGAGGGTCCTGCGGGAGATGGGACATGTGCTGTGTGAGTGTCTTCCGGGAGATGGGACATGTGCAGTGTCAGGGTCCTCTGGGAGATGGGACATGTGCCGTGTGAGGGTCATCCAGGATATGGGACATGTGCTGTGGGCGGGACCTCCGGGAAATGGGACATGTGCTGTGTGAGGGTCCTCCGGGAGATGGGACATGTGTTGTGTGAGGTCCTCCGGGAGATGGGACATTTGCTGTGTGAGGGTCCTCTGGGAGATGGGACATGTGCTGTCTGAGGTTCCTCCGGGAGATGGGACACGTGCTGTCTGAAGTTACTCCGGGAGATGGGACATGTGCTGTGTGAGGGTCCTCTGGGAGATGGGACATGTGCTGTGTGAGGGTCCTCCGGGAGATGGGACATGTGCTGTGTGAGTATCCTCCGAGAGATGCGACATGTGCTGTGTGAGGGTCCTCTGGGAGATGGGACATGTGCTGTGTGAGGGTCCTCCGGGAGATGGGACATGTGCAGTGTGAGGGTCCTCCGGGAGATGGGACATGTGCTGTGTGAGTGTCCTCCGGGAGATGGGACATGTGCAGTGTCAGGGTCATCTGGGAGATGGGACGTGTGCCGTGTGAGGGTCCTCCAGGATATGGGACATGTGCTGTGGGCGGGACCTCCGGGAAATGGGACATGTGCTGTCTGAGGGTCCTCCGGGAGATGGGACATGTGTTGTGTGAGGGTCCTCCAGGAGATGGGACATGTGCTGTGTGAGGGTCCACCGGGAGATGGGACATGTGCTGTGTGACGGTCCTCCAGGAGATGGGACATGTGCTGTGCGAGGGTCCTCCGGGAGATGGGACATGAACTGTGTGAGTCCCTCTGGGAGGTGGGACATGTGCTGTGTGAAGGTCTTCCGGGAGATGGGACATGTGCTGTGTGAGGGTCCTCCGGGAGATGGGACATGTGCTGTGTGAGGGTCCTCCGGGAGATGGGACATGTGCTGTGTGAGTGTCCTCCGGGAGATGGGACATGTGCAGTGTCAGGGTCCTCTGGGAGATGGGACATGTGCCGTGTGAGGGTCCTCCAGGATATGGGACATGTGCTGTGGGCGGAACCTCCGGGAAATGGGACATGTGCTGTGTGAGGGTCCTCCGGGAGATGGGACATGTGTTGTGTGAGGGTCCTCCAGGAGGTGGGACATGTGCTGTGTGAGGGTCCTCTGGGAGATGGGACATATGCTGTCTGAGTTTGCTCCGGGAGATGGAACACGTGCTGTCTGAAATTCCTCCGGGAGATGGGACATGTGCTGTGTGAGGGTCATCTGGGAGATGGGACATGTGCTGTGTAAGGGTCCTCTGGGAGATGGGACATGTGCTGTGTGAGTATCCTCCGGGAGATGCGACATGTGCTGTGTGAGGGACCTCTGGGAGATGGGACTTTTGATGTGTGAGGGTCCTCTGGGAGATGGGACATGTGTTGTGTGAGCCCCTCCTGGAGATGGGACATGTGCTGTGTGAGGGTCCTCAGGGAGATGGGACATGTGGTGTGTAAGGATACTCCGGGAGATGGGTCATGTGCTGTGTGCGGGTCCTCTGGGAGATGGGACATGTGCTGTGTGAGGGTCCTCTGGGAGATGGGACATGTGATGTGTGAGGGTCCTCTGGGAGATGGGACATGTACTGTGTGAGGGTCCTCCGGGAGATGGGACATGTGATGTGTGAGGGTCCTCTGGGAGATGGGACATGTGCTGTGTGAGCCCCTCCGGGAGATGGGACATGTGCTGTGTGAGGGTCCTCTGGGAGTTGGGACATGTGTTGTGTGAGTCCCTCTGGGAGATGGGACATGAACTGTGTGAGTCCCTCTGGGAGGTGGGACATGTGCTGTGTGAAGGTCCTCCGAGAGATGCGACATGTGCTGTGTGAGGGTCCTCCGGGAGATGGGACATGTGCTGTGTGAGGGTCCTCCGGGAGATGGGACATGTGCTGTGAGTCCCTCTGGGAGATGGGACATGTGCTGTGTGAGGGTCCTCCGGGAGATGGGACATGTGCTGTGTGAGGGTCCTCCGGGAGATGGGACATGAACTGTGTGAGTCCCTCTGGGAGGTGGGACATGTGCTGTGTGAAGGTCCTCCGGGTGATGGGACATGTGCTGTGTGAGTGTCCTCCGGGAGATGCGACATGTGCAGTGTGAGGGTCCTCCGGGAGATGGGACATGTGTTGTGTGAGGGTCCTCCGGGAGATGGGACACGTGCTGTGTGAGTCCCTCTGGGAGATGGGACATGTGCTGTGTGAGGGTCCTCCGGGAGATGGGACATGTGTTGTGTGAGGGTCCTCCGGGAGATGGGACATGTGCTGTGTGCGGGTCCTCTGGGAGATGGGACATGTGCTGTGTGAGGGTCCTCCGGGAGATGGGACATGTGCTGTGTGAGTATCCTCCGAGAGATGCGACATGTGCTGTGTGAGGGTCCTCTGGGAGATGGGACATGTGCTGTGTGAGGGTCCTCCGGGAGATGGGACATGTGTTGTGTGAGGGTCCTCCGGGAGATGGGACATGTGCTGTGTGAGTGTCCTCCGGGAGATGGGACATGTGCAGTGTCAGGGTCCTCTGGGAGATGGGACATGTGCCGTGTGAGGGTCCTCCAGGATATGGGACATGTGCTGTGGGCGGGACCTCCGGGAAATGGGACATGTGCTGTCTGAGGGTCCTCCGGGAGATGGGACATGTGTTGTGTGAGGGTCCTCCAGGAGATCGGACATGTGCTGTGTGAGGGTCCTCTGGGAGATGGGACATGTGCTGTGTGAAGGTCTTCCGGGAGATGGGACATGTGCTGTGTGAGGGTCCTCCGGGAGATGGGACATGTGCTGTGTGAGGGTCCACCGGGAGATGTGACATGTGCTGTGTGAGGGTCCTCCGGGAGATGGGACATGAACTGTGTGAGTCCCTCTGGGAGGTGGGACATGTGCTGTGTGAAGGTCCTCCGGGAGATGGGACATGTGCTGTGTGAGGGTCCTCCGGGAGATGGGACATGTGCTGTGTGAGCCCCTCCAGGATATGGCACATGTGCTGTGGGCGGGACCTCCGGGAAATGGGACATGTGCTGTGTGAGGGTCCTCCGGGAGATGGGACATGTGTTGTGTGAGGGTCCTCCGGGAGATGGGACATGTGCTGTGTGAGTCCCTCTGGGAGATGGGACATGTGCTGTGTGAGGGTCCTCCGGGAGATGGGACATGTGTTCTGTGAGGGTCCTCCGGGAGATGGGACATGTGCTGTGTGAGTCCCTCTGGGAGATGGGACATGTGCTGTGTGAGGGTCCTCTGGGAGATGGGACATGTGCTGTGTGAAGTTCTTCCGGGAGATGGGACATGTGCTGTGTGTGGGTACTCCGGGAGATGGGACATGTGCTGTGTGAGGGTCCTCCGGGAGATGGGACATGTGCTGTGTGAGTGTCCTCTGGGAGATGGGACATGTGCAGTGTGCGGGTCCTCTGGGAGATGGGACAAGTGCAGTGTGAGTCCCTCTGGGAGGTGGGACATGTGCTGTGTGAAGGTCCTCCGAGAGATGCGACATGTGCTGTGTGAGGGTCCTCCGGGAGATGGGACATGTGCAGTGTGAGGGTCCTCCGGGAGATGGGACATGTGCTGTGTGAGTGTCCTCCGGGAGATGGGACATGTGCAGTGTGCAGGTCCACTGGGAGATGGGACATGTGCTGTGTGAGGGTCCTCCGGGAGATGGGACATGTGCTGTGTGAGTCCCTCTGGGAGATGGGACATGTGCTGTGTGAGGGTCCTCCGGGAGATGGGACATGTGTTGTGTGAGGGTCCTCCGGGAGATGGGACATGTGCTGTGTGAGTCCCTCTGGGAGATGGGATATGTGCTGTGTGAGGGTCCTCCGGGAGATGGGACATGTGTTGTGTGAGGGTCCTCCGGGAGATGGGACATGTGCTGTGTGAGTCCCTCTGGGAGATGGGACATGTGCTGTGTGAGGGTCCTCTGGGAGATGGGACATGTGCTGTGTGAAGGTCTTCCGGGAGATGGGACATGTGCTGTGTGAGGGTCCTCCGGGAGATGGGACATGTGCTGTGTGAGGGTCCTCCGGGAGATGGGACATATGCTATGTGAGTGTCCTCCGGGAGATAGGACATGTGCAGTGTGAGGGTCCTCCGGGAGATGGGACATGTGCTGTGTGAGTGTCCTCCGGGAGATGGGACATGTGCAGTGTGCGGGTCCTCTGGGAGATGGGACAAGTGCAGTGTGAGGGTCCTCCAGGAGATGGGACATGTGCTGTGTGAGTGTCCTCCGGGAGATGGGACATGTGCAGTGTGCAGGTCCTCTGGGAGATGGGACATGTGCTGTGTGAGGGTCCTCTGGGAGATGGGACATGTGCTGTGTGAGGGTCCTCCGGGAGATGGGACATGTGCAGTGTGAGGGTCCTCCGGGAGATGGGACATGTGTTGTGTGAGTGTCCTCCGGGAGATGGGACATGTGCTGTGTGAGTCCCTCTGGGAGATGGGACATGTGCTGTGTGAGGGTCCTCCGGGAGATGGGACATGTGCTGTGTGAAGGTCTTCCAGGAGATGGGACATGTGCTGTGTGAGGGTCCTCCGGGAGATGGGACATGTGCTGTGTGAGGGTCCACCGGGAGATGGGACATGTGCTGTGTGAGGGTCCTCCGGGAGATGGGACATGAACTGTGTGAGTCCCTCTGGGAGGTGGGACATGTGCTGTGTGAAGGTCCTCCGGGAGATGTGACATGTGCTGTGTGAGGGTCCTCCGGGAGATGGGACATGTGCAGTGTGAGGGTCCTCCGGGAGATGGGACATGTGCTGTGTGAGCCCCTCCAGGATATGGCACATGTGCTGTGGGCGGGACCTCCGGGAAATGGGACATGTGCTGTGTGAGGGTCCTCCGGGAGATGGGACATGTGTTGTGTGAGGGTCCTCCAGGAGATGGGACATGTGCTGTGTGAGGGTCCTCTGGGAGATGGGACATGTGCTGTGTGAAGGTCTTCCGGGAGATGGGACATGTGCTGTGTGAGGGTCCTCCGGGAGATGGGACATGTGCTGTGTGAGGGTCCTCCGGGAGATGGGACATGTGCTGTGTGAGTGTCCTCCGGGAGATGGGACATGTGCAGTGTCAGGGTCCTCTGGGAGATGGGACATGTGCCGTGTGAGGGTCCTCCAGGATATGGGACATGTGCTGTTGGCGGAACCTCCGGGAAATGGGACATGTGCTGTGTGAGGGTCCTCCGGGAGATGGGACATGTGTTGTGTGAGGGTCCTCCAGGAGATGGGACATGTGCTGTGTGAGGGTCCTCTGGGAGATGGGACATGTGCTGTCTGAGTTTGCTCCGGGAGACGGAACACGTGCTGTCTGAAGTTCCTCCGGGAGATGGGACATGTGCTGTGTGAGGGTCCTCTGGGAGATGGGACATGTGCTGTGTAAGGGTCCTCTGGGAGATGGGACATGTGCTGTGTGAGTATCCTCCGGGTGATGCGACATATGCTGTGTGAGGGTCCTCTGGGAGATGGGACTTGTGATGTGTGAGGGTCCTCTGGGAGATGGGACATGTGTTGTGTGAGCCCCTCCGGGAGATGGGACATGTGCTGTGTGAGGGTCCTCAGGGAGATGCGACATGTGGTGTGCAAGGATACTCCGGGAGATGGGACATGTGCTGTGTGCGGGTCCTCTGGGAGATGGGACATGTGCTGTGTGAGGGTCCTCTGGGAGATGGGACATGTACTGTGTGAGGGTCCTCCGGGAGATGGGACATGTGATGTGTGAGGGTCCTCTGGGAGATGGGACATGTGCTGTGTGAGCCCCTCCGGGAGATGGGACATGTGCTGTGTGAGGGCCCTCTGGGTGATGGGACATATGCTGTGTGAAGGTCCTCCGAGAGATGCGACATGTGCTGTGTGAGGGTCCTCCGGGAGATGGGACAAGTGCAGTGTGAGGGTCCTCCGGGAGATGGGACATGTGCTGTGTGAGTGTCCTCCGGGAGATGGGACATGTGCAGTGTGCAGGTCCTCTGGGAGATGGGACATGTGCTGTGTGAGGGTCCTCCGGGAGATGGGATATGTGCAGTGTGAGGGTCCTGCGGGAGATGCGACATGTGCTGTGTGAGTGTCTTCCGGGAGATGGGACATGTGCAGTGTCAGGGTCCTCTGGGAGATGGGACATGTGCCGTGTGAGGGTCATCCAGGATATGGGACATGTGCTGTGGGCGGGACCTCCGGGAAATGGGACATGTGCTGTGTGAGGGTCCTCCGGGAGATGGGACATGTGTTGTGTGAGGTCCTCCGGGAGATGGGACATTTGCTGTGTGAGGGTCCTCTGGGAGATGGGACATGTGCTGTCTGAGGTTCCTCCGGGAGATGGGACACGTGCTGTCTGAAGTTACTCCGGGAGATGGGACATGTGCTGTGTGAGGGTCCTCTGGGAGATGGGACATGTGCTGTGTGAGGGTCCTCCGGGAGATGGGACATGTGCTGTGTGAGTATCCTCCGAGAGATGCGACATGTGCTGTGTGAGGGTCCTCTGGGAGATGGGACATGTGCTGTGTGAGGGTCCTCCGGGAGATGGGACATGTGCAGTGTGAGGGTCCTCCGGGAGATGGGACATGTGCTGTGTGAGTGTCCTCCGGGAGATGGGACATGTGCAGTGTCAGGGGCATCTGGGAGATGGGACGTGTGCCGTGTGAGGGTCCTCCAGGATATGGGACATGTGCTGTGGGCGGGACCTCCGGGAAATGGGACATGTGCTGTCTGAGGGTCTTCCGGGAGATGGGACATGTGTTGTGTGAGGGTCCTCCAGGAGATGGGACATGTGCTGTGTGAGGGTCCACCGGGAGATGGGACATGTGCTGTGTGACGGTCCTCCAGGAGATGGGACATGTGCTGTGCGAGGGTCCTCCGGGAGATGGGACATGAACTGTGTGAGTCCCTCTGGGAGGTGGGACATGTGCTGTGTGAAGGTCTTCCGGGAGATGGGACATGTGCTGTGTGAGGGTCCTCCGGGAGATGGGACATGTGCTGTGTGAGTGTCCTCCGGGAGATGGGACATGTGCAGTGTCAGGGTCCTCTGGGAGATGGGACATGTGCCGTGTGAGGGTCCTCCAGGATATGGGACATGTGCTGTGGGCGGAACCTCCGGGAAATGGGACATGTGCTGTGTGAGGGTCCTCCGGGAGATGGGACATGTGTTGTGTGAGGGTCCTCCAGGAGGTGGGACATGTGCTGTGTGAGGGTCCTCTGGGAGATGGGACATATGCTGTCTGAGTTTGCTCCGGGAGATGGAACACGTGCTGTCTGAAATTCCTCCGGGAGATGGGACATGTGCTGTGTGAGGGTCATCTGGGAGATGGGACATGTGCTGTGTAAGGGTCCTCTGGGAGATGGGACATGTGCTGTGTGAGTATCCTCCGGGAGATGCGACATGTGCTGTGTGAGGGACCTCTGGGAGATGGGACTTTTGATGTGTGAGGGTCCTCTGGGAGATGGGACATGTGTTGTGTGAGCCCCTCCTGGAGATGGGACATGTGCTGTGTGAGGGTCCTCAGGGAGATGGGACATGTGGTGTGTAAGGATACTCCGGGAGATGGGTCATGTGCTGTGTGCGGGTCCTCTGGGAGATGGGACATGTGCTGTGTGAGGGTCCTCTGGGAGATGGGACATGTGATGTGTGAGGGTCCTCTGGGAGATGGGACATGTACTGTGTGAGGGTCCTCCGGGAGATGGGACATGTGATGTGTGAGGGTCCTCTGGGAGATGGGACATGTGCTGTGTGAGCCCCTCCGGGAGATGGGACATGTGCTGTGTGAGGGTCCTCTGGGAGTTGGGACATGTGTTGTGTGAGTCCCTCTGGGAGATGGGACATGAACTGTGTGAGTCCCTCTGGGTGGTGGGACATGTGCTGTGTGAAGGTCCTCCGAGAGATGCGACATGTGCTGTGTGAGGGTCCTCCGGGAGATGGGACATGTGCAGTGTGAGGGTCCTCCGGGAGATGGGACATGTGCTGTGTGAGCGTCCTCCGGGAGATGGGACATGTGCAGTGTGCAGGTCCTCTGGGAGATGGGACATGTGCTGTGTGAGGGTCCTCCGGGAGATGGGACATGTGCTGTGAGTCCCTCTGGGAGATGGGACATGTGCTGTGTGAGGGTCCTCCGGGAGATGGGACATGTGCTGTGTGAGGGTCCTCCGGGAGATGGGACATGAACTGTGTGAGTCCCTCTGGGAGGTGGGACATGTGCTGTGTGAAGGTCCTCCGGGTGATGGGACATGTGCTGTGTGAGTGTCCTCCGGGAGATGGGACATGTGCAGTGTGAGGGTCCTCCGGGAGATGGGACATGTGTTGTGTGAGGGTCCTCCGGGAGATGGGACACGTGCTGTGTGAGTCCCTCTGGGAGATGGGACATGTGCTGTGTGAGGGTCCTCCGGGAGATGGGACATGTGTTGTGTGAGGGTCCTCCGGGAGATGGGACATGTGCTGTGTGCGGGTCCTCTGGGAGATGGGACATGTGCTGTGTGAGGGTCCTCTGGGAGATGGGACATGTACTGTGTGAGGGTCCTCCGGGAAATGGGACATGTGATGTGTGAGGGACCTCTGGGAGATGGGACATGTGCTGTGTGAGCCCCTCCGGGAGATGGGACATGTGCTGTGTGAGGGTCCTCCGGGAGATGGGACATGTGCAGTGTGAGTCCCTCTGGGAGATGGGACATGAACTGTGTGAGTCCCTCTGGGAGGTGGGACATGTGCTGTGTGAGGGTCCTCTGGGAGGTGGGACATATGCTGTGTGAAGGTCCTCCGAGAGATGCGACATGTGCTGTGTGAGGGTCCTCCTGGAGATGGGACAAGTGCAGTGTGAGGGTCCTCCGGGAGATGGGACATGTGCTGTGTGAGTGTCTTCCGGGAGATGGGACATGTGCAGTGTCAGGGTCCTCTGGGAGATGGGACATGTGCCGTGTGAGGGTCCTCCAGGATATGGGACATGTGCTGTGGGCGGGACCTCCGGGAAATGGGACATGTGCTGTGTGAGGGTCCTCCGGGAGATGGGACATGTGTTGTGTGAGGTCCTCCGGGAGATGGGACATATGCTGTGTGAGGGTCCTCTGGGAGATGGGACATGTGCTGTCTGAGGTTCCTCCGGGAGATGGGACACGTGCTGTCTGAAGTTCCTCCGGGAGATGGGACATGTGCTGTGTGAGGGTCCTCTGGGAGATGGGACATGTGCTGTGTGAGGGTCCTCCGGGAGATGGGACATGTGCTGTGTGAGTATCCTCCGAGAGATGCGACATGTGCTGTGTGAGGGTCCTCTGGGAGATGGGACATGTGCTGTGTGAGGGTCCTCCGGGAGATGGGACGTGTGCAGTGTGAGGGTCCTCCGGGAGATGGGACATGTGCTGTGTGAGTGTCCTCCGGGAGATGGGACATGTGCAGTGTCAGGGTCCTCTGGGAGATGGGACATGTGCCGTGTGAGGGTCCTCCAGGATATGGGACATGTGCTGTGGGCGGGACCTCCGGGAAATGGGACATGTGCTGTCTGAGGGTCCTCCGGGAGATGGGACATGTGTTGTGTGAGGGTCCTCCAGGAGATCGGACATGTGCTGTGTGAGGGTCCTCTGGGAGATGGGACATGTGCTGTGTGAAGGTCTTCCGGGAGATGGGACATGTGCTGTGTGAGGGTCCTCCGGGAGATGGGACATGTGCTGTGTGAGGGTCCACCGGGAGATGTGACATGTGCTGTGTGAGGGTCCTCCGGGAGATGGGACATGAACTGTGTGAGTCCCTCTGGGAGGTGGGACATGTGCTGTGTGAAGGTCCTCCGGGAGATGGGACATGTGCTGTGTGAGGGTCCTCCGGGAGATGGGACATGTGCTGTGTGAGCCCCTCCAGGATATGGCACATGTGCTGTGGGCGGGACCTCCGGGAAATGGGACATGTGCTGTGTGAGGGTCCTCCGGGAGATGGGACATGTGTTGTGTGAGGGTCCTCCGGGAGATGGGACATGTGCTGTGTGAGTCCCTCTGGGAGATGGGACATGTGCTGTGTGAGGGTCCTCCGGGAGATGGGACATGTGTTCTGTGAGGGTCCTCCGGGAGATGGGACATGTGCTGTGTGAGTCCCTCTGGGAGATGGGACATGTGCTGTGTGAGGGTCCTCTGGGAGATGGGACATGTGCTGTGTGAAGTTCTTCCGGGAGATGGGACATGTGCTGTGTGTGGGTACTCCGGGAGATGGGACATGTGCTGTGTGAGGGTCCTCCGGGAGATGGGACATGTGCTGTGTGAGTGTCCTCTGGGAGATGGGACATGTGCAGTGTGCGGGTCCTCTGGGAGATGGGACAAGTGCAGTGTGAGTCCCTCTGGGAGGTGGGACATGTGCTGTGTGAAGGTCCTCCGAGAGATGCGACATGTGCTGTGTGAGGGTCCTCCGGGAGATGGGACATGTGCAGTGTGAGGGTCCTCCGGGAGATGGGACATGTGCTGTGTGAGTGTCCTCCGGGAGATGGGACATGTGCAGTGTGCAGGTCCACTGGGAGATGGGACATGTGCTGTGTGAGGGTCCTCCGGGAGATGGGACAGGTGCTGTGTGAGTCCCTCTGGGAGATGGGACATGTGCTGTGTGAGGGTCCTCCGGGAGATGGGACATGTGTTGTGTGAGGGTCCTCCGGGAGATGGGACATGTGCTGTGTGAGTCCCTCTGGGAGATGGGATATGTGCTGTGTGAGGGTCCTCCGGGAGATGGGACATGTGTTGTGTGAGGGTCCTCCGGGAGATGGGACATGTGCTGTGTGAGTCCCTCTGGGAGATGGGACATGTGCTGTGTGAGGGTCCTCTGGGAGATGGGACATGTGCTGTGTGAAGGTCTTCCGGGAGATGGGACATGTGCTGTGTGAGGGTCCTCCGGGAGATGGGACATGTGCTGTGTGAGGGTCCTCCGGGAGATGGGACATATGCTATGTGAGTGTCCTCCGGGAGATAGGACATGTGCAGTGTGAGGGTCCTCCGGGAGATGGGACATGTGCTGTGTGAGTGTCCTCCGGGAGATGGGACATGTGCAGTGTGCGGGTCCTCTGGGAGATGGGACAAGTGCAGTGTGAGGGTCCTCCAGGAGATGGGACATGTGCTGTGTGAGTGTCCTCCGGGAGATGGGACATGTGCAGTGTGCAGGTCCTCTGGGAGATGGGACATGTGCTGTGTGAGGGTCCTCTGGGAGATGGGACATGTGCTGTGTGAGGGTCCTCCGGGAGATGGGACATGTGCAGTGTGAGGGTCCTCCGGGAGATGGGACATGTGTTGTGTGAGTGTCCTCCGGGAGATGGGACATGTGCTGTGTGAGTCCCTCTGGGAGATGGGACATGTGCTGTGTGAGGGTCCTCCGGGAGATGGGACATGTGCTGTGTGAAGGTCTTCCAGGAGATGGGACATGTGCTGTGTGAGGGTCCTCCGGGAGATGGGACATGTGCTGTGTGAGGGTCCACCGGGAGATGGGACATGTGCTGTGTGAGGGTCCTCCGGGAGATGGGACATGAACTGTGTGAGTCCCTCTGGGAGGTGGGACATGTGCTGTGTGAAGGTCCTCCGGGAGATGTGACATGTGCTGTGTGAGGGTCCTCCGGGAGATGGGACATGTGCAGTGTGAGGGTCCTCCGGGAGATGGGACATGTGCTGTGTGAGCCCCTCCAGGATATGGCACATGTGCTGTGGGCGGGACCTCCGGGAAATGGGACATGTGCTGTGTGAGGGTCCTCCGGGAGATGGGACATGTGTTGTGTGAGGGTCCTCCGGGAGATGGGACATGTGCTGTGTGAGTCCCTCTGGGAGATGGGACATGTGCTGTGTGAGGGTCCTCCGGGAGATGGGACATGTGTTCTGTGAGGGTCCTCCGGGAGATGGGACATGTGCTGTGTGAGTCCCTCTGGGAGATGGGACATGTGCTGTGTGAGGGTCCTCTGGGAGATGGGACATGTGCTGTGTGAAGTTCTTCCGGGAGATGGGACATGTGCTGTGTGTGGGTACTCCGGGAGATGGGACATGTGCTGTGTGAGGGTCCTCCGGGAGATGGGACATGTGCTGTGTGAGTGTCCTCTGGGAGATGGGACATGTGCAGTGTGCGGGTCCTCTGGGAGATGGGACAAGTGCAGTGTGAGTCCCTCTGGGAGGTGGGACATGTGCTGTGTGAAGGTCCTCCGAGAGATGCGACATGTGCTGTGTGAGGGTCCTCCGGGAGATGGGACATGTGCAGTGTGAGGGTCCTCCGGGAGATGGGACATGTGCTGTGTGAGTGTCCTCCGGGAGATGGGACATGTGCAGTGTGCAGGTCCACTGGGAGATGGGACATGTGCTGTGTGAGGGTCCTCCGGGAGATGGGACATGTGCTGTGTGAGTCCCTCTGGGAGATGGGACATGTGCTGTGTGAGGGTCCTCCGGGAGATGGGACATGTGTTGTGTGAGGGTCCTCCGGGAGATGGGACATGTGCTGTGTGAGTCCCTCTGGGAGATGGGATATGTGCTGTGTGAGGGTCCTCCGGGAGATGGGACATGTGCTGTGTGAGTCCCTCTGGGAGATGGGACATGTGCTGTGTGAGGGTCCTCTGGGAGATGGGACATGTGCTGTGTGAAGGTCTTCCGGGAGATGGGACATGTGCTGTGTGAGGGTCCTCCGGGAGATGGGACATGTGCTGTGTGAGGGTCCTCCGGGAGATGGGACATATGCTATGTGAGTGTCCTCCGGGAGATAGGACATGTGCAGTGTGAGGGTCCTCCGGGAGATGGGACATGTGCTGTGTGAGTGTCCTCCGGGAGATGGGACATGTGCAGTGTGCGGGTCCTCTGGGAGATGGGACAAGTGCAGTGTGAGGGTCCTCCAGGAGATGGGACATGTGCTGTGTGAGTGTTCTCCGGGAGATGGGACATGTGCAGTGTGCAGGTCCTCTGGGAGATGGGACATGTGCTGTGTGAGGGTCCTCTGGGAGATGGGACATGTGCTGTGTGAGGGTCCTCCGGGAGATGGGACATGTGCAGTGTGAGGGTCCTCCGGGAGATGGGACATGTGTTGTGTGAGTGTCCTCCGGGAGATGGGACATGTGCTGTGTGAGTCCCTCTGGGAGATGGGACATGTGCTGTGTGAGGGTCCTCCGGGAGATGGGACATGTGCTGTGTGAAGGTCTTCCAGGAGATGGGACATGTGCTGTGTGAGGGTCCTCCGGGAGATGGGACATGTGCTGTGTGAGGGTCCACCGGGAGATGGGACATGTGCTGTGTGAGGTCCTCCGGGAGATGGGACATGAACTGTGTGAGTCCCTCTGGGAGGTGGGACATGTGCTGTGTGAAGGTCCTCCGGGAGATGTGACATGTGCTGTGTGAGGGTCCTCCGGGAGATGGGACATGTGCAGTGTGAGGGTCCTCCGGGAGATGGGACATGTGCTGTGTGAGCCCCTCCAGGATATGGCACATGTGCTGTGGGCGGGACCTCCGGGAAATGGGACATGTGCTGTGTGAGGGTCCTCCGGGAGATGGGACATGTGTTGTGTGAGGGTCCTCCAGGAGATGGGACATGTGCTGTGTGAGGGTCCTCTGGGAGATGGGACATGTGCTGTGTGAAGGTCTTCCGGGAGATGGGACATGTGCTGTGTGAGGGTCCTCCGGGAGATGGGACATGTGCTGTGTGAGGGTCCTCCGGGAGATGGGACATGTGCTGTGTGAGTGTCCTCCGGGAGATGGGACATGTGCAGTGTCAGGGTCCTCTGGGAGATGGGACATGTGCCGTGTGAGGGTCCTCCAGGATATGGGACATGTGCTGTTGGCGGAACCTCCGGGAAATGGGACATGTGCTGTGTGAGGGTCCTCCGGGAGATGGGACATGTGTTGTGTGAGGGTCCTCCAGGAGATGGGACATGTGCTGTGTGAGGGTCCTCTGGGAGATGGGACATGTGCTGTCTGAGTTTGCTCCGGGAGACGGAACACGTGCTGTCTGAAGTTCCTCCGGGAGATGGGACATGTGCTGTGTGAGGGTCCTCTGGGAGATGGGACATGTGCTGTGTAAGGGTCCTCTGGGAGATGGGACATGTGCTGTGTGAGTATCCTCCGGGTGATGCGACATGTGCTGTGTGAGGGTCCTCTGGGAGATGGGACTTGTGATGTGTGAGGGTCCTCTGGGAGATGGGACATGTGTTGTGTGAGCCCCTCCGGGAGATGGGACATGTGCTGTGTGAGGGTCCTCAGGGAGATGCGACATGTGGTGTGCAAGGATACTCCGGGAGATGGGACATGTGCTGTGTGCGGGTCCTCTGGGAGATGGGACATGTGCTGTGTGAGGGTCCTCTGGGAGATGGGACATGTACTGTGTGAGGGTCCTCCGGGAGATGGGACATGTGATGTGTGAGGGTCCTCTGGGAGATGGGACATGTGCTGTGTGAGCCCCTCCGGGAGATGGGACATGTGCTCTGTGAGGGTCCTCTGGGAGTTGGGACATGTGTTGTGTGGGTCCCTCTGGGAGATGGGACATGAACTGTGTGAGTCCCTCTGGGTTGTGGGACATGTGCTGTGTGAGGGTCCTCTGGGTGATGGGACATATGCTGTGTGAAGGTCCTCCGAGAGATGCGACATGTGCTGTGTGAGGGTCCTCCGGGAGATGGGACAAGTGCAGTGTGAGGGTCCTCCGGGAGATGGGACATGTGCTGTGTGAGTGTCCTCCGGGAGATGGGACATGTGCAGTGTGCAGGTCCTCTGGGAGATGGGACATGTGCTGTGTGAGGGTCCTCCGGGAGATGGGATATGTGCAGTGTGAGGGTCCTGCGGGAGATGGGACATGTGCTGTGTGAGTGTCTTCCGGGAGATGGGACATGTGCAGTGTCAGGGTCCTCTGGGAGATGGGACATGTGCCGTGTGAGGGTCATCCAGGATATGGGACATGTGCTGTGGGCGGGACCTCCGGGAAATGGGACATGTGCTGTGTGAGGGTCCTCCGGGAGATGGGACATGTGTTGTGTGAGGTCCTCCGGGAGATGGGACATTTGCTGTGTGAGGGTCCTCTGGGAGACGGGACATGTGCTGTCTGAGGTTCCTCCGGGAGATGGGACACGTGCTGTCTGAAGTTACTCCGGGAGATGGGACATGTGCTGTGTGAGGGTCCTCTGGGAGATGGGACATGTGCTGTGTGAGGGTCCTCCGGGAGATGGGACATGTGCTGTGTGAGTATCCTCCGAGAGATGCGACATGTGCTGTGTGAGGGTCCTCTGGGAGATGGGACATGTGCTGTGTGAGGGTCCTCCGGGAGATGGGACATGTGCAGTGTGAGGGTCCTCCGGGAGATGGGACATGTGCTGTGTGAGTGTCCTCCGGGAGATGGGACATGTGCAGTGTCAGGGTCATCTGGGAGATGGGACGTGTGCCGTGTGAGGGTCCTCCAGGATATGGGACATGTGCTGTGGGCGGGACCTCCGGGAAATGGGACATGTGCTGTCTGAGGGTCCTCCGGGAGATGGGACATGTGTTGTGTGAGGGTCCTCCAGGAGATGGGACATGTGCTGTGTGAGGGTCCACCGGGAGATGGGACATGTGCTGTGTGACGGTCCTCCAGGAGATGGGACATGTGCTGTGCGAGGGTCCTCCGGGAGATGGGACATGAACTGTGTGAGTCCCTCTGGGAGGTGGGACATGTGCTGTGTGAAGGTCTTCCGGGAGATGGGACATGTGCTGTGTGAGGGTCCTCCGGGAGATGGGACATGTGCTGTGTGAGGGTCCTCCGGGAGATGGGACATGTGCTGTGTGAGTGTCCTCCGGGAGATGGGACATGTGCAGTGTCAGGGTCCTCTGGGAGATGGGACATGTGCCGTGTGAGGGTCCTCCAGGATATGGGACATGTGCTGTGGGCGGAACCTCCGGGAAATGGGACATGTGCTGTGTGAGGGTCCTCCGGGAGATGGGACATGTGTTGTGTGAGGGTCCTCCAGGAGGTGGGACATGTGCTGTGTGAGGGTCCTCTGGGAGATGGGACATATGCTGTCTGAGTTTGCTCCGGGAGATGGAACACGTGCTGTCTGAAATTCCTCCGGGAGATGGGACATGTGCTGTGTGAGGGTCATCTGGGAGATGGGACATGTGCTGTGTAAGGGTCCTCTGGGAGATGGGACATGTGCTGTGTGAGTATCCTCCGGGAGATGCGACATGTGCTGTGTGAGGGACCTCTGGGAGATGGGACTTTTGATGTGTGAGGGTCCTCTGGGAGATGGGACATGTGTTGTGTGAGCCCCTCCTGGAGATGGGACATGTGCTGTGTGAGGGTCCTCAGGGAGATGGGACATGTGGTGTGTAAGGATACTCCGGGAGATGGGTCATGTGCTGTGTGCGGGTCCTCTGGGAGATGGGACATGTGCTGTGTGAGGGTCCTCTGGGAGATGGGACATGTGATGTGTGAGGGTCCTCTGGGAGATGGGACATGTACTGTGTGAGGGTCCTCCGGGAGATGGGACATGTGATGTGTGAGGGTCCTCTGGGAGATGGGACATGTGCTGTGTGAGCCTCTCCGGGAGATGGGACATGTGCTGTGTGAGGGTCCTCTGGGAGTTGGGACATGTGTTGTGTGAGTCCCTCTGGGAGATGGGACATGAACTGTGTGAGTCCCTCTGGGAGGTGGGACATGTGCTGTGTGAAGGTCCTCCGAGAGATGCGACATGTGCTGTGTGAGGGTCCTCCGGGAGATGGGACATGTGCAGTGTGAGGGTCCTCCGGGAGATGGGACATGTGCTGTGTGAGCGTCCTCCGGGAGATGGGACATGTGCAGTGTGCAGGTCCTCTGGGAGATGGGACATGTGCTGTGTGAGGGTCCTCCGGGAGATGGGACATGTGCTGTGAGTCCCTCTGGGAGATGGGACATGTGCTGTGTGAGGGTCCTCCGGGAGATGGGACATGTGCTGTGTGAGGGTCCTCCGGGAGATGGGACATGAACTGTGTGAGTCCCTCTGGGAGGTGGGACATGTGCTGTGTGAAGGTCCTCCGGGTGATGGGACATGTGCTGTGTGAGTGTCCTCCGGGAGATGGGACATGTGCAGTGTGAGGGTCCTCCGGGAGATGGGACATGTGTTGTGTGAGGGTCCTCCGGGAGATGGGACACGTGCTGTGTGAGTCCCTCTGGGAGATGGGACATGTGCTGTGTGAGGGTCCTCCGGGAGATGGGACATGTGTTGTGTGAGGGTCCTCCGGGAGATGGGACATGTGCTGTGTGAGTCCCTCTGGGAGATGGGATATGTGCTGTGTGAGGGTCCTCCGGGAGATGGGACATGTGTTGTGTGAGGGTCCTCCGGGAGATGGGACATGTGCTGTGTGAGTCCCTCTGGGAGATGGGACATGTGCTGTGTGAGGGTCCTCTGGGAGATGGGACATGTGCTGTGTGAAGGTCTTCCGGGAGATGGGACATGTGCTGTGTGAGGGTCCTCCGGGAGATGGGACATGTGCTGTGTGAGGGTCCTCCGGGAGATGGGACATGTGCTGTGTGAGTGTCCTCCGGGAGATAGGACATGTGCAGTGTGAGGGTCCTCCGGGAGATGGGACATGTGCTGTGTGAGTGTCCTCAGGGAGATGGGACATGTGCAGTGTGCGGGTCCTCTGGGAGATGGGACATGTGCCGTGTGAGGGTCCTCTAGGATATGGGACATGTGCTGTGGGCGGGACCTCCGGGAGATGGGACATGTGCCGTGTAAGGGTCCTCTAGGATATGGGACATGTGCTGTGTGAGTGTCCTCCGGGAGATGGGACATGTGCAGTGTGAGGGTCCTCCGGGAGATGGGACATGTGTTGTGTGAGGGTCCTCCGGGAGATGGGACACGTGCTGTGTGAGTCCCTCTGGGAGATGGGACATGTGCTGTGTGAGGGTCCTCCGGGAGATGGGACATGTGTTGTGTGAGGGTCCTCCGGGAGATGGGACATGTGCTGTGTGAGTCCCTCTGGGAGATGGGATATGTGCTGTGTGAGGGTCCTCCGGGAGATGGGACATGTGTTGTGTGAGGGTCCTCCGGGAGATGGGACATGTGCTGTGTGAGTCCCTCTGGGAGATGGGACATGTGCTGTGTGAGGGTCCTCTGGGAGATGGGACATGTGCTGTGTGAAGGTCCTCTGGGAGATGGGACATGTGCTGTGTGAGGGTCCTCTGGGAGATGGGACATGTACTGTGTGAGGGTCCTCTGGGAGATGGGACATGTGTTGTGTGAGTCCCTCTGGGAGATTGGACATGTAGTGTGTGAGTCTTTCTGGGAGGTGGGACATGTGCTGTGTGAGGGTCCTCTGGGAGATGGGACATGTGCTGTGTGAGGGTCCTCCGGGAGATGGGACATGTGCAGTGTGAGGGTCCTCCGGGAGATGGGACATGTGTTGTGTGAGTGTCCTCCGGGAGATGGGACATGTGCTGTGTGAGTCCCTCTGGGAGATGGGACATGTGCTGTGTGAGGGTCCTCCGGGAGATGGGACATGTGCTGTGTGAAGGTCTTCCAGGAGATGGGACATGTGCTGTGTGAGGGTCCTCCGGGAGATGGGACATGTGCTGTGTGAGGGTCCACCGGGAGATGGGACATGTGCTGTGTGAGGGTCCTCCGGGAGATGGGACATGAACTGTGTGAGTCCCTCTGGGAGGTGGGACATGTGCTGTGTGAAGGTCCTCCGGGAGATGGGACATGTGCTGTGTGAGGGTCCTCCGGGTGATGGGACATGTGCAGTTTGAGGGTCCTCCGGGAGATGGGACATGTGCTGTGTGAGCCCCTCCAGGATATGGCACATGTGCTGTGGGCGGGACCTCCGGGAAATGGGAGATGTGCTGTGTGAGGGTCCTCCGGGAGATGGGACATGTGTTGTGTGAGGGTCCTCCAGGAGATGGGACATGTGCTGTGTGAGGGTCCTCTGGGAGATGGGACATGTGCTGTGTGAAGGTCTTCCGGGAGATCGGACATGTGCTGTGTGAGGGTCCTCCGGGAGATGGGACATGTGCTGTGTGAGGGTCCTCCGGGAGATGGGACATGTGCTGTGTGAGTGTCCTCCGGGAGATGGGACATGTGCAGTGTCAGGGTCCTCTGGGAGATGGGACATGTGCCGTGTGAGGGTCCTCCAGGATATGGGACATGTGCTGTGGGCGGAACCTCCGGGAAATGGGACATGTGCTGTGTGAGGGTCCTCCGGGAGATGGGACATGTGCTGTGTGAGGGTCCTCTGGGAGATGGGACATGTGCTGTCTGAGTTTGCTCCGGGAGATGGAACACGTGCTGTCTAAAGTTCCTCCGGGAGATGGGACATGTGCTGTGTGAGGGTCCTCTGGGAGATGGGACATGTGCTGTGTAAAGGTCCTCTGGGAGATGGGACATGTGCTGTGTGAGTATCCTCCGGGAGATGCGACATGTGCTGTGTGAGGGTCCTCTGGGAGATGGGACATGTGCCGTGTAAGGATACTCCGGGAGATGGGACATGTGCTGTGTGAGCCCCTCCGGGAGATGGGACATGTGCTGTGTGCGGGTCCTCTGGGAGATGGGACATGTGCTGTGTGAGGGTCCTCTGGGAGATGGGACATGTACTGTGTGAGGGTCCTCCGGGAAATGGGACATGTGATGTGTGAGGGACCTCTGGGAGATGGGACATGTGCTGTGTGAGCCCCTCCGGGAGATGGGACATGTGCTGTGTGAGGGTCCTCCGGGAGATGGGACATGTGCAGTGTGAGTCCCTCTGGGAGATGGGACATGAACTGTGTGAGTCCCTCTGGGAGGTGGGACATGTGCTGTGTGAGGGTCCTCTGGGAGGTGGGACATATGCTGTGTGAAGGTCCTCCGAGAGATGCGACATGTGCTGTGTGAGGGTCCTCCTGGAGATGGGACAAGTGCAGTGTGAGGGTCCTCCGGGAGATGGGACATGTGCTGTGTGAGTGTCTTCCGGGAGATGGGACATGTGCAGTGTCAGGGTCCTCTGGGAGATGGGACATGTGCCGTGTGAGGGTCCTCCAGGATATGGGACATGTGCTGTGGGCGGGACCTCCGGGAAATGGGACATGTGCTGTGTGAGGGTCCTCCGGGAGATGGGACATGTGTTGTGTGAGGTCCTCCGGGAGATGGGACATATGCTGTGTGAGGGTCCTCTGGGAGATGGGACATGTGCTGTCTGAGGTTCCTCCGGGAGATGGGACACGTGCTGTCTGAAGTTCCTCCGGGAGATGGGACATGTGCTGTGTGAGGGTCCTCTGGGAGATGGGACATGTGCTGTGTGAGGGTCCTCCGGGAGATGGGACATGTGCTGTGTGAGTATCCTCCGAGAGATGCGACATGTGCTGTGTGAGGGTCCTCTGGGAGATGGGACATGTGCTGTGTGAGGGTCCTCCGGGAGATGGGACGTGTGCAGTGTGAGGGTCCTCCGGGAGATGGGACATGTGCTGTGTGAGTGTCCTCCGGGAGATGGGACATGTGCAGTGTCAGGGTCCTCTGGGAGATGGGACATGTGCCGTGTGAGGGTCCTCCAGGATATGGGACATGTGCTGTGGGCGGGACCTCCGGGAAATGGGACATGTGCTGTCTGAGGGTCCTCCGGGAGATTGGACATGTGTTGTGTGAGGGTCCTCCAGGAGATCGGACATGTGCTGTGTGAGGATCCTCTGGGAGATGGGACATGTGCTGTGTGAAGGTCTTCCGGGAGATGGGACATGTGCTGTGTGAGGGTCCTCCGGGAGATGGGACATGTGCTGTGTGAGGGTCCACCGGGAGATGTGACATGTGCTGTGTGAGGGTCCTCCGGGAGATGGGACATGAACTGTGTGAGTCCCTCTGGGAGGTGGGACATGTGCTGTGTGAAGGTCCTCCGGGAGATGGGACATGTGCTGTGTGAGGGTCCTCCGGGAGATGGGACATGTGCTGTGTGAGCCCCTCCAGGATATGGCACATGTGCTGTGGGCGGGACCTCCGGGAAATGGGACATGTGCTGTGTGAGGGTCCTCCGGGAGATGGGACATGTGTTGTGTGAGGGTCCTCCGGGAGATGGGACATGTGCTGTGTGAGTCCCTCTGGGAGATGGGACATGTGCTGTGTGAGGGTCCTCCGGGAGATGGGACATGTGTTCTGTGAGGGTCCTCCGGGAGATGGGACATGTGCTGTGTGAGTCCCTCTGGGAGATGGGACATGTGCTGTGTGAGGGTCCTCTGGGAGATGGGACATGTGCTGTGTGAAGTTCTTCCGGGAGATGGGACATGTGCTGTGTGTGGGTACTCCGGGAGATGGGACATGTGCTGTGTGAGGGTCCTCCGGGAGATGGGACATGTGCTGTGTGAGTGTACTCTGGGAGATGGGACATGTGCAGTGTGCGGGTCCTCTGGGAGATGGGACAAGTGCAGTGTGAGTCCCTCTGGGAGGTGGGACATGTGCTGTGTGAAGGTCCGCCGAGAGATGCGACATGTGCTGTGTGAGGGTCCTCCGGGAGATGGGACATGTGCAGTGTGAGGGTCCTCCGGGAGATGGGACATGTGCTGTGTGAGTGTCCTCCGGGAGATGGGACATGTGCAGTGTGAGTCCCTCTGGGAGATGGGACATGTGCTGTGTGAGGGTCCTCCGGGAGATGGGACATGTGTTGTGTGAGGGTCCTCCGGGAGATGGGACATGTGCTGTGTGAGTCCCTCTGGGAGATGGGATATGTGCTGTGTGAGGGTCCTCCGGGAGATGGGACATGTGTTGTGTGAGGGTCCTCCGGGAGATGGGACATGTGCTGTGTGAGTCCCTCTGGGAGATGGGACATGTGCTGTGTGAGGGTCCTCTGGGAGATGGGACATGTGCTGTGTGAAGGTCTTCCGGGAGATGGGACATGTGCTGTGTGAGGGTCCTCCGGGAGATGGGACATGTGCTGTGTGAGGGTCCTCCGGGAGATGGGACATATGCTATGTGAGTGTCCTCCGGGAGATAGGACATGTGCAGTGTGAGGGTCCTCCGGGAGATGGGACATGTGCTGTGTGAGTGCCCTCCGGGAGATGGGACATGTGCAGTGTGCGGGTCCTCTGGGAGATGGGACAAGTGCAGTGTGAGGGTCCTCCAGGAGATGGGACATGTGCTGTGTGAGTGTCCTCCGGGAGATGGGACATGTGCAGTGTGCAGGTCCTCTGGGAGATGGGACATGTGCTGTGTGAGGGTCCTCTGGGAGATGGGACATGTGCTGTGTGAGGGTCCTCCGGGAGATGGGACATGTGCAGTGTGAGGGTCCTCCGGGAGATGGGACATGTGTTGTGTGAGTGTCCTCCGGGAGATGGGACATGTGCTGTGTGAGTCCCTCTGGGAGATGGGACATGTGCTGTGTGAGGGTCCTCCGGGAGATGGGACATGTGCTGTGTGAAGGTCTTCCAGGAGATGGGACATGTGCTGTGTGAGGGTCCTCCGGGAGATGGGACATGTGCTGTGTGAGGGTCCACCGGGAGATGGGACATGTGCTGTGTGAGGGTCCTCCGGGAGATGGGACATGAACTGTGTGAGTCCCTCTGGGAGGTGGGACATGTGCTGTGTGAAGGTCCTCCGGGAGATGGGACAAGTGCAGTGTGAGGGTCCTCCGGGAGATGGGACATGTGCTGTGTGAGTGTCCTCCGGGAGATGGGACATGTGCAGTGTGCAGGTCCTCTGGGAGATGGGACATGTGCTGTGTGAGGGTCCTCCGGGAGATGGGATATGTGCAGTGTGAGGGTCCTGCGGGAGATGGGACATGTGCTGTGTGAGTGTCTTCCGGGAGATGGGACATGTGCAGTGTCAGGGTCCTCTGGGAGATGGGACATGTGCCGTGTGAGGGTCATCCAGGATATGGGACATGTGCTGTGGGCGGGACCTCCGGGAAATGGGACATGTGCTGTGTGAGGGTCCTCCGGGAGATGGGACATGTGTTGTGTGAGGTCCTCCGGGAGATGGGACATTTGCTGTGTGAGGGTCCTCTGGGAGATGGGACATGTGCTGTCTGAGGTTCCTCCGGGAGATGGGACACGTGCTGTCTGAAGTTACTCCGGGAGATGGGACATGTGCTGTGTGAGGGTCCTCTGGGAGATGGGACATGTGCTGTGTGAGGGTCCTCCGGGAGATGGGACATGTGCTGTGTGAGTATCCTCCGAGAGATGCGACATGTGCTGTGTGAGGGTCCTCTGGGAGATGGGACATGTGCTGTGTGAGGGTCCTCCGGGAGATGGGACATGTGCAGTGTGAGGGTCCTCCGGGAGATGGGACATGTGCTGTGTGAGTGTCCTCCGGGAGATGGGACATGTGCAGTGTCAGGGTCATCTGGGAGATGGGACGTGTGCCGTGTGAGGGTCCTCCAGGATATGGGACATGTGCTGTGGGCGGGACCTCCGGGAAATGGGACATGTGCTGTCTGAGGGTCCTCCGGGAGATGGGACATGTGTTGTGTGAGGGTCCTCCAGGAGATGGGACATGTGCTGTGTGAGGGTCCACCGGGAGATGGGACATGTGCTGTGTGACGGTCCTCCAGGAGATGGGACATGTGCTGTGCGAGGGTCCTCCGGGAGATGGGACATGAACTGTGTGAGTCCCTCTGGGAGGTGGGACATGTGCTGTGTGAAGGTCTTCCGGGAGATGGGACATGTGCTGTGTGAGGGTCCTCCGGGAGATGGGACATGTGCTGTGTGAGTGTCCTCCGGGAGATGGGACATGTGCAGTGTCAGGGTCCTCTGGGAGATGGGACATGTGCCGTGTGAGGGTCCTCCAGGATATGGGACATGTGCTGTGGGCGGAACCTCCGGGAAATGGGACATGTGCTGTGTGAGGGTCCTCCGGGAGATGGGACATGTGTTGTGTGAGGGTCCTCCAGGAGGTGGGACATGTGCTGTGTGAGGGTCCTCTGGGAGATGGGACATATGCTGTCTGAGTTTGCTCCGGGAGATGGAACACGTGCTGTCTGAAATTCCTCCGGGAGATGGGACATGTGCTGTGTGAGGGTCATCTGGGAGATGGGACATGTGCTGTGTAAGGGTCCTCTGGGAGATGGGACATGTGCTGTGTGAGTATCCTCCGGGAGATGCGACATGTGCTGTGTGAGGGACCTCTGGGAGATGGGACTTTTGATGTGTGAGGGTCCTCTGGGAGATGGGACATGTGTTGTGTGAGCCCCTCCTGGAGATGGGACATGTGCTGTGTGAGGGTCCTCAGGGAGATGGGACATGTGGTGTGTAAGGATACTCCGGGAGATGGGTCATGTGCTGTGTGCGGGTCCTCTGGGAGATGGGACATGTGCTGTGTGAGGGTCCTCTGGGAGATGGGACATGTGATGTGTGAGGGTCCTCTGGGAGATGGGACATGTACTGTGTGAGGGTCCTCCGGGAGATGGGACATGTGATGTGTGAGGGTCCTCTGGGAGATGGGACATGTGCTGTGTGAGCCCCTCCGGGAGATGGGACATGTGCTGTGTGAGGGTCCTCTGGGAGTTGGGACATGTGTTGTGTGAGTCCCTCTGGGAGATGGGACATGAACTGTGTGAGTCCCTCTGGGAGGTGGGACATGTGCTGTGTGAAGGTCCTCCGAGAGATGCGACATGTGCTGTGTGAGGGTCCTCCGGGAGATGGGACATGTGCAGTGTGAGGGTCCTCCGGGAGATGGGACATGTGCTGTGTGAGCGTCCTCCGGGAGATGGGACATGTGCAGTGTGCAGGTCCTCTGGGAGATGGGACATGTGCTGTGTGAGGGTCCTCCGGGAGATGGGACATGTGCTGTGAGTCCCTCTGGGAGATGGGACATGTGCTGTGTGAGGGTCCTCCGGGAGATGGGACATGTGCTGTGTGAGGGTCCTCCGGGAGATGGGACATGAACTGTGTGAGTCCCTCTGGGAGGTGGGACATGTGCTGTGTGAAGGTCCTCCGGGTGATGGGACATGTGCTGTGTGAGTGTCCTCCGGGAGATGGGACATGTGCAGTGTGAGGGTCCTCCGGGAGATGGGACATGTGTTGTGTGAGGGTCCTCCGGGAGATGGGACACGTGCTGTGTGAGTCCCTCTGGGAGATGGGACATGTGCTGTGTGAGGGTCCTCCGGGAGATGGGACATGTGTTGTGTGAGGGTCCTCCGGGAGATGGGACATGTGCTGTGTGAGTCCCTCTGGGAGATGGGATATGTGCTGTGTGAGGGTCCTCCGGGAGATGGGACATGTGTTGTGTGAGGGTCCTCCGGGAGATGGGACATGTGCTGTGTGAGTCCCTCTGGGAGATGGGACATGTGCTGTGTGAGGGTCCTCTGGGAGATGGGACATGTGCTGTGTGAAGGTCTTCCGGGAGATGGGACATGTGCTGTGTGAGGGTCCTCCGGGAGATGGGACATGTGCTGTGTGAGGGTCCTCCGGGAGATGGGACATGTGCTGTGTGAGTGTCCTCCGGGAGATAGGACATGTGCAGTGTGAGGGTCCTCCGGGAGATGGGACATGTGCTGTGTGAGTGTCCTCAGGGAGATGGGACATGTGCAGTGTGCGGGTCCTCTGGGAGATGGGACATGTGCCGTGTGAGGGTCCTCTAGGATATGGGACATGTGCTGTGGGCGGGACCTCCGGGAGATGGGACATGTGCCGTGTAAGGGTCCTCTAGGATATGGGACATGTGCTGTGTGAGTGTCCTCCGGGAGATGGGACATGTGCAGTGTGAGGGTCCTCCGGGAGATGGGACATGTGTTGTGTGAGGGTCCTCCGGGAGATGGGACACGTGCTGTGTGAGTCCCTCTGGGAGATGGGACATGTGCTGTGTGAGGGTCCTCCGGGAGATGGGACATGTGTTGTGTGAGGGTCCTCCGGGAGATGGGACATGTGCTGTGTGAGTCCCTCTGGGAGATGGGATATGTGCTGTGTGAGGGTCCTCCGGGAGATGGGACATGTGTTGTGTGAGGGTCCTCCGGGAGATGGGACATGTGCTGTGTGAGTCCCTCTGGGAGATGGGACATGTGCTGTGTGAGGGTCCTCTGGGAGATGGGACATGTGCTGTGTGAAGGTCCTCTGGGAGATGGGACATGTGCTGTGTGAGGGTCCTCTGGGAGATGGGACATGTACTGTGTGAGGGTCCTCTGGGAGATGGGACATGTGTTGTGTGAGTCCCTCTGGGAGATTGGACATGTAGTGTGTGAGTCTTTCTGGGAGGTGGGACATGTGCTGTGTGAGGGTCCTCTGGGAGATGGGACATGTGCTGTGTGAGGGTCCTCCGGGAGATGGGACATGTGCAGTGTGAGGGTCCTCCGGGAGATGGGACATGTGTTGTGTGAGTGTCCTCCGGGAGATGGGACATGTGCTGTGTGAGTCCCTCTGGGAGATGGGACATGTGCTGTGTGAGGGTCCTCCGGGAGATGGGACATGTGCTGTGTGAAGGTCTTCCAGGAGATGGGACATGTGCTGTGTGAGGGTCCTCCGGGAGATGGGACATGTGCTGTGTGAGGGTCCACCGGGAGATGGGACATGTGCTGTGTGAGGGTCCTCCGGGAGATGGGACATGAACTGTGTGAGTCCCTCTGGGAGGTGGGACATGTGCTGTGTGAAGGTCCTCCGGGAGATGGGACATGTGCTGTGTGAGGGTCCTCCGGGTGATGGGACATGTGCAGTTTGAGGGTCCTCCGGGAGATGGGACATGTGCTGTGTGAGCCCCTCCAGGATATGGCACATGTGCTGTGGGCGGGACCTCCGGGAAATGGGAGATGTGCTGTGTGAGGGTCCTCCGGGAGATGGGACATGTGTTGTGTGAGGGTCCTCCAGGAGATGGGACATGTGCTGTGTGAGGGTCCTCTGGGAGATGGGACATGTGCTGTGTGAAGGTCTTCCGGGAGATCGGACATGTGCTGTGTGAGGGTCCTCCGGGAGATGGGACATGTGCTGTGTGAGGGTCCTCCGGGAGATGGGACATGTGCTGTGTGAGTGTCCTCCGGGAGATGGGACATGTGCAGTGTCAGGGTCCTCTGGGAGATGGGACATGTGCCGTGTGAGGGTCCTCCAGGATATGGGACATGTGCTGTGGGCGGAACCTCCGGGAAATGGGACATGTGCTGTGTGAGGGTCCTCCGGGAGATGGGACATGTGCTGTGTGAGGGTCCTCTGGGAGATGGGACATGTGCTGTCTGAGTTTGCTCCGGGAGATGGAACACGTGCTGTCTAAAGTTCCTCCGGGAGATGGGACATGTGCTGTGTGAGGGTCCTCTGGGAGATGGGACATGTGCTGTGTAAAGGTCCTCTGGGAGATGGGACATGTGCTGTGTGAGTATCCTCCGGGAGATGCGACATGTGCTGTGTGAGGGTCCTCTGGGAGATGGGACATGTGCCGTGTAAGGATACTCCGGGAGATGGGACATGTGCTGTGTGAGCCCCTCCGGGAGATGGGACATGTGCTGTGTGCGGGTCCTCTGGGAGATGGGACATGTGCTGTGTGAGGGTCCTCTGGGAGATGGGACATGTACTGTGTGAGGGTCCTCCGGGAAATGGGACATGTGATGTGTGAGGGACCTCTGGGAGATGGGACATGTGCTGTGTGAGCCCCTCCGGGAGATGGGACATGTGCTGTGTGAGGGTCCTCCGGGAGATGGGACATGTGCAGTGTGAGTCCCTCTGGGAGATGGGACATGAACTGTGTGAGTCCCTCTGGGAGGTGGGACATGTGCTGTGTGAGGGTCCTCTGGGAGGTGGGACATATGCTGTGTGAAGGTCCTCCGAGAGATGCGACATGTGCTGTGTGAGGGTCCTCCTGGAGATGGGACAAGTGCAGTGTGAGGGTCCTCCGGGAGATGGGACATGTGCTGTGTGAGTGTCTTCCGGGAGATGGGACATGTGCAGTGTCAGGGTCCTCTGGGAGATGGGACATGTGCCGTGTGAGGGTCCTCCAGGATATGGGACATGTGCTGTGGGCGGGACCTCCGGGAAATGGGACATGTGCTGTGTGAGGGTCCTCCGGGAGATGGGACATGTGTTGTGTGAGGTCCTCCGGGAGATGGGACATATGCTGTGTGAGGGTCCTCTGGGAGATGGGACATGTGCTGTCTGAGGTTCCTCCGGGAGATGGGACACGTGCTGTCTGAAGTTCCTCCGGGAGATGGGACATGTGCTGTGTGAGGGTCCTCTGGGAGATGGGACATGTGCTGTGTGAGGGTCCTCCGGGAGATGGGACATGTGCTGTGTGAGTATCCTCCGAGAGATGCGACATGTGCTGTGTGAGGGTCCTCTGGGAGATGGGACATGTGCTGTGTGAGGGTCCTCCGGGAGATGGGACGTGTGCAGTGTGAGGGTCCTCCGGGAGATGGGACATGTGCCGTGTGAGGGTCCTCCGGGATATGGGACATGTGCTGTGGGCGGGACCTCCGGGAAATGGGACATGTGCTGTCTGAGGGTCCTCCGGGAGATGGGACATGTGTTGTGTGAGGGTCCTCCAGGAGATCGGACATGTGCTGTGTGAGGGTCCTCTGGGAGATGGGACATGTGCTGTGTGAAGGTCTTCCGGGAGATGGGACATGTGCTGTGTGAGGGTCCTCCGGGAGATGGGACATGTGCTGTGTGAGGGTCCACCGGGAGATGTGACATGTGCTGTGTGAGGGTCCTCCGGGAGATGGGACATGAACTGTGTGAGTCCCTCTGGGAGGTGGGACATGTGCTGTGTGAAGGTCCTCCGGGAGATGGGACATGTGCTGTGTGAGGGTCCTCCGGGAGATGGGACATGTGCTGTGTGAGCCCCTCCAGGATATGGCACATGTGCTGTGGGCGGGACCTCCGGGAAATGGGACATGTGCTGTGTGAGGGTCCTCCGGGAGATGGGACATGTGTTGTGTGAGGGTCCTCCGGGAGATGGGACATGTGCTGTGTGAGTCCCTCTGGGAGATGGGACATGTGCTGTGTGAGGGTCCTCCGGGAGATGGGACATGTGTTCTGTGAGGGTCCTCCGGGAGATGGGACATGTGCTGTGTGAGTCCCTCTGGGAGATGGGACATGTGCTGTGTGAGGGTCCTCTGGGAGATGGGACATGTGCTGTGTGAAGTTCTTCCGGGAGATGGGACATGTGCTGTGTGTGGGTACTCCGGGAGATGGGACATGTGCTGTGTGAGGGTCCTCCGGGAGATGGGACATGTGCTGTGTGAGTGTCCTCTGGGAGATGGGACATGTGCAGTGTGCGGGTCCTCTGGGAGATGGGACAAGTGCAGTGTGAGTCCCTCTGGGAGGTGGGACATGTGCTGTGTGAAGGTCCTCCGAGAGATGCGACATGTGCTGTGTGAGGGTCCTCCGGGAGATGGGACATGTGCAGTGTGAGGGTCCTCCGGGAGATGGGACATGTGCTGTGTGAGTGTCCTCTGGGAGATGGGACATGTGCAGTGTGCGGGTCCTCTGGGAGATGGGACAAGTGCAGTGTGAGTCCCTCTGGGAGGTGGGACATGTGCTGTGTGAAGGTCCTCCGAGAGATGGGACATGTGCTGTGTGAGGGTCCTCTGGGAGATGGGACATGTGCTGTGTGAGGGTCCTCTGGGAGATGGGACATGTGCTGTGTGAAGTTCTTCCGGGAGATGGGACATGTGCTGTGTGTGGGTACTCCGGGAGATGGGACATGTGCTGTGTGAGGGTCCTCCGGGAGATGGGACATGTGCTGTGTGAGTGTCCTCTGGGAGATGGGACATGTGCAGTGTGCGGGTCCTCTGGGAGATGGGACAAGTGCAGTGTGAGTCCCTCTGGGAGGTGGGACATGTGCTGTGTGAAGGTCCTCCGAGAGATGCGACATGTGCTGTGTGAGGGTCCTCCGGGAGATGGGACATGTGCAGTGTGAGGGTCCTCCGGGAGATGGGACATGTGCTGTGTGAGTGTCCTCCGGGAGATGGGACATGTGCAGTGTGCAGGTCCACTGGGAGATGGGACATGTGCTGTGTGAGGGTCCTCCGGGAGATGGGACATGTGCTGTGTGAGTCCCTCTGGGAGATGGGACATGTGCTGTGTGAGGGTCCTCCGGGAGATGGGACATGTGTTGTGTGAGGGTCCTCCGGGAGATGGGACATGTGCTGTGTGAGTCCCTCTGGGAGATGGGATATGTGCTGTGTGAGGGTCCTCCGGGAGATGGGACATGTGTTGTGTGAGGGTCCTCCGGGAGATGGGACATGTGCTGTGTGAGTCCCTCTGGGAGATGGGACATGTGCTGTGTGAGGGTCCTCTGGGAGATGGGACATGTGCTGTGTGAAGGTCTTCCGGGAGATGGGACATGTGCTGTGTGAGGGTCCTCCGGGAGATGGGACATGTGCTGTGTGAGGGTCCTCCGGGAGATGGGACATATGCTATGTGAGTGTCCTCCGGGAGATAGGACATGTGCAGTGTGAGGGTCCTCCGGGAGATGGGACATGTGCTGTGTGAGTGCCCTCCGGGAGATGGGACATGTGCAGTGTGCGGGTCCTCTGGGAGATGGGACAAGTGCAGTGTGAGGGTCCTCCAGGAGATGGGACATGTGCTGTGTGAGTGTCCTCCGGGAGATGGGACATGTGCAGTGTGCAGGTCCTCTGGGAGATGGGACATGTGCTGTGTGAGGGTCCTCTGGGAGATGGGACATGTGCTGTGTGAGGGTCCTCCGGGAGATGGGACATGTGCAGTGTGAGGGTCCTCCGGGAGATGGGACATGTGTTGTGTGAGTGTCCTCCGGGAGATGGGACATGTGCTGTGTGAGTCCCTCTGGGAGATGGGACATGTGCTGTGTGAGGGTCCTCCGGGAGATGGGACATGTGCTGTGTGAAGGTCTTCCAGGAGATGGGACATGTGCTGTGTGAGGGTCCTCCGGGAGATGGGACATGTGCTGTGTGAGGGTCCACCGGGAGATGGGACATGTGCTGTGTGAGGGTCCTCCGGGAGATGGGACATGAACTGTGTGAGTCCCTCTGGGAGGTGGGACATGTGCTGTGTGAAGGTCCTCCGGGAGATGTGACATGTGCTGTGTGAGGGTCCTCCGGGAGATGGGACATGTGCAGTGTGAGGGTCCTCCGGGAGATGGGACATGTGCTGTGTGAGCCCCTCCAGGATATGGCACATGTGCTGTGGGCGGGACCTCCGGGAAATGGGACATGTGCTGTGTGAGGGTCCTCCGGGAGATGGGACATGTGTTGTGTGAGGGTCCTCCAGGAGATGGGACATGTGCTGTGTGAGGGTCCTCTGGGAGATCGGACATGTGCTGTGTGAAGGTCTTCCGGGAGATTGGACATGTGCTGTGTGAGGGTCCTCCGGGAGATGGGACATGTGCTGTGTGAGGGTCCTCCGGGAGATGGGACATGTGCTGTGTGAGTGTCCTCCGGGAGATGGGACATGTGCAGTGTCAGGGTCCTCTGGGAGATGGGACATGTGCCGTGTGAGGGTCCTCCAGGATATGGGACATGTGCTGTTGGCGGAACCTCCGGGAAATGGGACATGTGCTGTGTGAGGGTCCTCCGGGAGATGGGACATGTGTTGTGTGAGGGTCCTCCAGGAGATGGGACATGTGCTGTGTGAGGGTCCTCTGGGAGATGCGACATGTGCTGTCTGAGTTTGCTCCGGGAGACGGAACACGTGCTGTCTGAAGTTCCTCCGGGAGATGGGACATGTGCTGTGTGAGGGTCCTCTGGGAGATGGGACATGTGCTGTGTAAGGGTCCTCTGGGAGATGGGACATGTGCTGTGTGAGTATCCTCCGGGAGATGCGACATGTGCTGTGTGAGGGTCCTCTGGGAGATGGGACTTGTGATGTGTGAGGGTCCTCTGGGAGATGGGACATGTGTTGTGTGAGCCCCTCCGGGAGATGGGACATGTGCTGTGTGAGGGTCCTCAGGGAGATGGGACATGTGGTGTGCAAGGATACTCCGGGAGATGGGACATGTGCTGTGTGCGGGTCCTCTGGGAGATGGGACATGTGCTGTGTGAGGGTCCTCTGGGAGATGGGACATGTACTGTGTGAGGGTCCTCCGGGAGATGGGACATGTGATGTGTGAGGGTCCTCTGGGAGATGGGACATGTGCTGTGTGAGCCCCTCCGGGAGATGGGACATGTGCTCTGTGAGGGTCCTCTGGGAGTTGGGACATGTGTTGTGTGGGTCCCTCTGGGAGATGGGACATGAACTGTGTGTGTCCCTCTGGGTTGTGGGACATGTGCTGTGTGAGGGTCCTCTGGGTGATGGGACAAATGCTGTGTGAAGGTCCTCCGAGAGATGCGACATGTGCTGTGTGAGGGTCCTCCGGGAGATGGGACAAGTGCAGTGTGAGGGTCCTCCGGGAGATGGGACATGTGCTGTGTGAGTGTCCTCCGGCAGATGGGACATGTGCAGTGTGCAGGTCCTCTGGGAGATGGGACATGTGCTGTGTGAGGGTCCTCCGGGAGATGGGATATGTGCAGTGTGAGGGTCCTGCGGGAGATGGGACATGTGCTGTGTGAGTGTCTTCCGGGAGATGGGACTTTTGCAGTGTCAGGGTCCTCTGGGAGATGGGACATGTGCCGTGTGAGGGTCCTCCAGGATATGGGACATGTGCTGTGGGCGGGACCTCCGGGAAATGGGACATGTGCTGTGTGAGGGTCCTCCGGGAGATGGGACATGTGTTGTGTGAGGTCCTCCGGGAGATGGGACATTTGCTGTGTGAGGGTCCTCTGGGAGATGGGACATGTGCTGTCTGAGGTTCCTCCGGGAGATGGGACACGTGCTGTCTGAAGTTACTCCGGGAGATGGGACATGTGCTGTGTGAGGGTCCTCTGGGAGATGGGACATGTGCTGTGTGAGGGTCCTCCGGGAGATGGGACATGTGCTGTGTGAGTATCCTCCGAGAGATGCGACATGTGCTGTGTGAGGGTCCTCTGGGAGATGAGACATGTGCTGTGTGAGGGTCCTCCGGGAGATGGGACATGAACTGTGTGAGTCCCTCTGGGAGGTGGGACATGTGCTGTGTGAAGGTCCTCCGGGAGATGTGACATGTGCTGTGTGAGGGTCCTCCGGGAGATGGGACATGTGCAGTGTGAGGGTCCTCCGGGAGATGGGACATGTGCTTTGTGAGCCCCTCCAGGATATGGCACATGTGCTGTGGGCGGGACCTCCGGGAAATGGGACATGTGCTGTGTGAGGGTCCTCCGGGAGATGGGACATGTGTTGTGTGAGGGTCCTCCAGGAGATGGGACATGTGCTGTGTGAGGGTCCTCTGGGAGATGGGACATGTGCTGTGTGAAGGTCTTCCGGGAGATGGGACATGTGCTGTGTGAGGGTCCTCCGGGAGATGGGACATGTGCTGTGTGAGGGTCCTCCGGGAGATGGGACATGTGCTGTGTGAGTGTCCTCCGGGAGATGGGACATGTGCAGTGTCAGGGTCCTCTGGGAGATGGGACATGTGCCGTGTGAGGGTCCTCCAGGATATGGGACATGTGCTGTTGGCGGAACCTCCGGGAAATGGGACATGTGCTGTGTGAGGGTCCTCCGGGAGATGGGACATGTGTTGTGTGAGGGTCCTCCAGGAGATGGGACATGTGCTGTGTGAGGGTCCTCTGGGAGATGGGACATGTGCTGTCTGAGTTTGCTCCGGGAGACGGAACACGTGCTGTCTGAAGTTCCTCCGGGAGATGGGACATGTGCTGTGTGAGGGTCCTCTGGGAGATGGGACATGTGCTGTGTAAGGGTCCTCTGGGAGATGGGACATGTGCTGTGTGAGTATCCTCCGGGTGATGCGACATGTGCTGTGTGAGGGTCCTCTGGGAGATGGGACTTGTGATGTGTGAGGGTCCTCTGGGAGATGGGACATGTGTTGTGTGAGCCCCTCCGGGAGATGGGACATGTGCTGTGTGAGGGTCCTCAGGGAGATGCGACATGTGGTGTGCAAGGATACTCCGGGAGATGGGACATGTGCTGTGTGCGGGTCCTCTGGGAGATGGGACATGTGCTGTGTGAGGGTCCTCTGGGAGATGGGACATGTACTGTGTGAGAGTCCTCCGGGAGATGGGACATGTGATGTGTGAGGGTCCTCTGGGAGATGGGACATGTGCTGTGTGAGCCCCTCCGGGAGATGGGACATGTGCTCTGTGAGGGTCCTCTGGGAGTTGGGACATGTGTTGTGTGGGTCCCTCTGGGAGATGGGACATGAACTGTGTGAGTCCCTCTGGGTTGTGGGACATGTGCTGTGTGAGGGTCCTCTGGGTGATGGGACATATGCTGTGTGAAGGTCCTCCGAGAGATGCGACATGTGCTGTGTGAGGGTCCTCCGGGAGATGGGACAAGTGCAGTGTGAGGGTCCTCCGGGAGATGGGACATGTGCTGTGTGAGTGTCCTCCGGGAGATGGGACATGTGCAGTGTGCAGGTCCTCTGGGAGATGGGACATGTGCTGTGTGAGGGTCCTCCGGGAGATGGGATATGTGCAGTGTGAGGGTCCTGCGGGAGATGGGACATGTGCTGTGTGAGTGTCTTCCGGGAGATGGGACATGTGCAGTGTCAGGGTCCTCTGGGAGATGGGACATGTGCCGTGTGAGGGTCATCCAGGATATGGGACATGTGCTGTGGGCGGGACCTCCGGGAAATGGGACATGTGCTGTGTGAGGGTCCTCCGGGAGATGGGACATGTGTTGTGTGAGGTCCTCCGGGAGATGGGACATTTGCTGTGTGAGGGTCCTCTGGGAGATGGGACATGTGCTGTCTGAGGTTCCTCCGGGAGATGGGACACGTGCTGTCTGAAGTTACTCCGGGAGATGGGACATGTGCTGTGTGAGGGTCCTCTGGGAGATGGGACATGTGCTGTGTGAGGGTCCTCCGGGAGATGGGACATGTGCTGTGTGAGTATCCTCCGAGAGATGCGACATGTGCTGTGTGAGGGTCCTCTGGGAGATGGGACATGTGCTGTGTGAGGGTCCTCCGGGAGATGGGACATGTGCAGTGTGAGGGTCCTCCGGGAGATGGGACATGTGCTGTGTGAGTGTCCTCCGGGAGATGGGACATGTGCAGTGTCAGGGTCATCTGGGAGATGGGACATGTGCCGTGTGAGGGTCCTCCAGGATATGGGACATGTGCTGTGGGCGGGACCTCCGGGAAATGGGACATGTGCTGTCTGAGGGTCCTCCGGGAGATGGGACATGTGTTGTGTGAGGGTCCTCCAGGAGATGGGACATGTGCTGTGTGAGGGTCCACCGGGAGATGGGACATGTGCTGTGTGACGGTCCTCCGGGAGATGGGACATGTGCTGTGCGAGGGTCCTCCGGGAGATGGGACATGAACTGTGTGAGTCCCTCTGGGAGGTGGGACATGTGCTGTGTGAAGGTCTTCCGGGAGATGGGACATGTGCTGTGTGAGGGTCCTCCGGGAGATGGGACATGTGCTGTGTGAGGGTCCTCCGGGAGATGGGACATGTGCTGTGTGAGTGTCCTCCGGGAGATGGGACATGTGCAGTGTCAGGGTCCTCTGGGAGATGGGACATGTGCCGTGTGAGGGTCCTCCAGGATATGGGACATGTGCTGTGGGCGGAACCTCCGGGAAATGGGACATGTGCTGTGTGAGGGTCCTCCGGGAGATGGGACATGTGTTGTGTGAGGGTCCTCCAGGAGGTGGGACATGTGCTGTGTGAGGGTCCGCTGGGAGATGGGACATATGCTGTCTGAGTTTGCTCCGGGAGATGGAACACGTGCTGTCTGAAATTCCTCCGGGAGATGGGACATGTGCTGTGTGAGGGTCATCTGGGAGATGGGACATGTGCTGTGTAAGGGTCCTCTGGGAGATGGGACATGTGCTGTGTGAGTATCCTCCGGGAGATGCGACATGTGCTGTGTGAGGGACCTCTGGGAGATGGGACTTTTGATGTGTGAGGGTCCTCTGGGAGATGGGACATGTGTTGTGTGAGCCCCTCCTGGAGATGGGACATGTGCTGTGTGAGGGTCCTCAGGGAGATGGGACATGTGGTGTGTAAGGATACTCCGGGAGATGGGTCATGTGCTGTGTGCGGGTCCTCTGGGAGATGGGACATGTGCTGTGTGAGGGTCCTCTGGGAGATGGGACATGTGATGTGTGAGGGTCCTCTGGGAGATGGGACATGTACTGTGTGAGGGTCCTCCGGGAGATGGGACATGTGATGTGTGAGGGTCCTCTGGGAGATGGGACATGTGCTGTGTGAGCCCCTCCGGGAGATGGGACATGTGCTGTGTGAGGGTCCTCTGGGAGTTGGGACATGTGTTGTGTGAGTCCCTCTGGGAGATGGGACATGAACTGTGTGAGTCCCTCTGGGAGGTGGGACATGTGCTGTGTGAAGGTCCTCCGAGAGATGCGACATGTGCTGTGTGAGGGTCCTCCGGGAGATGGGACATGTGCAGTGTGAGGGTCCTCCGGGAGATGGGACATGTGCTGTGTGAGTGTCCTCCGGGAGATGGGACATGTGCAGTATGCAGGTCCTCTGGGAGATGGGACATGTGCTGTGTGAGGGTCCTCCGGGAGATGGGACATGTGCTGTGAGTCCCTCTGGGAGATGGGACATGTGCTGTGTGAGGGTCCTCCGGGAGATGGGACATGTGCTGTGTGAGGGTCCTCCGGGAGATGGGACATGAACTGTGTGAGTCCCTCTGGGAGGTGGGACATGTGCTGTGTGAAGGTCCTCCGGGTGATGGGACATGTGCTGTGTGAGTGTCCTCCGGGAGATGGGACATGTGCAGTGTGAGGGTCCTCCGGGAGATGGGACACGTGCTGTGTGAGTCCCTCTGGGAGATGGGACATGTGCTGTGTGAGGGTCCTCCGGGAGATGGGACATGTGTTGTGTGAGGGTCCTCCGGGAGATGGGACATGTGCTGTGTGAGTCCCTCTGGGAGATGGGATATGTGCTGTGTGAGGGTCCTCCGGGAGATGGGACATGTGTTGTGTGAGGGTCCTCCGGGAGATGGGACATGTGCTGTGTGAGTCCCTCTGGGAGATGGGACATGTGCTGTGTGAGGGTCCTCTGGGAGATGGGACATGTGCTGTGTGAAGGTCGTCCGGGAGATGGGACATGTGCTGTGTGAGGGTCCTCCGGGAGATGGGACATGTGCTGTGTGAGGGTCCTCCGGGAGATGGGACATGTGCTGTGTGAGTGTCCTCCGGGAGATAGGACATGTGCAGTGTGAGGGTCCTCCGGGAGATGGGACATGTGCTGTGTGAGTGTCCTCAGGGGGATGGGACATGTGCAGTGTGCGGGTCCTCTGGGAGATGGGACATGTGCCGTGTGAGGGTCCTCTAGGATATGGGACATGTGCTGTGGGCGGGACCTCCGGGAGATGGGACATGTGCCGTGTAAGGATACTCCGGGAGATGGGACATGTGCTGTGTGCGGGTCCTCTGGGAGATGGGACATGTGCTGTGTGAGGGTCCTCTGGGAGATGGGACATGTACTGTGTGAGGGTCCTCCGGGAGATGGGACATGTGTTGTGTGAGTCCCTCTGGGAGATTGGACATGTAGTGTGTGAGTCTTTCTGGGAGGTGGGACATGTGCTGTGTGAGGGTCCTCTGGGAGATGGGACATGTGCTGTGTGAGGGTCCTCCGGGAGATGGGACATGTGCAGTGTGAGGGTCCTCCGGGAGATGGGACATGTGTTGTGTGAGTGTCCTCCGGGAGATGGGACATGTGCTGTGTGAGTCCCTCTGGGAGATGGGACATGTGCTGTGTGAGGGTCCTCCGGGAGATGGGACATGTGCTGTGTGAAGGTCTTCCAGGAGATGGGACATGTGCTGTGTGAGGGTCCTCCGGGAGATGGGACATGTGCTGTGTGAGGGTCCACCGGGAGATGGGACATGTGCTGTGTGAGGGTCCTCCGGGAGATGGGACATGAACTGTGTGAGTCCCTCTGGGAGGTGGGACATGTGCTGTGTGAAGGTCCTCCGGGAGATGGGACATGTGCTGTGTGAGGGTCCTCCGGGTGATGGGACATGTGCAGTTTGAGGGTCCTCCGGGAGATGGGACATGTGTTGTGTGAGGGTCCTCCAGGAGATGGGACATGTGCTGTGTGAGGGTCCTCTGGGAGATGGGACATGTGCTGTGTGAAGGTCTTCCGGGAGATCGGACATGTGCTGTGTGAGGGTCCTCCAGGATATGGGACATGTGCTGTGGGCGGAACCTCCGGGAAATGGGACATGTGCTGTGTGAGGGTCCTCCGGGAGATGGGACATGTGCTGTGTGAGGGTCCTCTGGGAGATGGGACATGTGCTGTCTGAGTTTGCTCCGGGAGATGGAACACGTGCTGTCTAAAGTTCCTCCAGGAGATGGGACATGTGCTGTGTGAGGGTCCTCTGGGAGATGGGACATGTGCTGTGTAAAGGTCCTCTGGGAGATGGGACATGTGCTGTGTGAGTATCCTCCGGGAGATGCGACATGTGCTGTGTGAGGGTCCTCTGGGAGATGGGACATGTGCCGTGTAAGGATACTCCGGGAGATGGGACATGTGCTGTGTGAGCCCCTCCGGGAGATGGGACATGTGCTGTGTGCGGGTCCTCTGGGAGATGGGACATGTGCTGTGTGAGGGTCCTCTGGGAGATGGGACATGTACTGTGTGAGGGTCCTCCGGGAGATGGGACATGTGATGTGTGAGGGACCTCTGGGAGATGGGACATGTGCTGTGTGAGCCCCTCCGGGAGATGGGACATGTGCTGTGTGAGGGTCCTCCGGGAGATGGGACATGTGCAGTGTGAGTCCCTCTGGGAGATGGGACATGAACTGTGTGAGTCCCTCTGGGAGGTGGGACATGTGCTGTGTGAGGGTCCTCTGGGAGGTGGGACATATGCTGTGTGAAGGTCCTCCGAGAGATGCGACATGTGCTGTGTGAGGGTCCTCCGGGAGATGGGACATGTGCTGTGTGAGTGTCCTCCGGGAGATGGGACATGTGCAGTGTCAGGGTCCTCTGGGAGATGGGACATGTGCCGTGTGAGGGTCCTCCAGGATATGGGACATGTGCTGTGGGCGGGACCTCCGGGAAATGGGACATGTGCTGTCTGAGGGTCCTCCGGGAGATGGGACATGTGTTGTGTGAGGGTCCTCCAGGAGATCGGACATGTGCTGTGTGAGGGTCCTCTGGGAGATGGGACATGTGCTGTGTGAAGGTCTTCCGGGAGATGGGACATGTGCTGTGTGAGGGTCCTCCGGGAGATGGGACATGTGCTGTGTGAGGGTCCACCGGGAGATGTGACATGTGCTGTGTGAGGGTCCTCCGGGAGATGGGACATGAACTGTGTGAGTCCCTCTGGGAGGTGGGACATGTGCTGTGTGAAGGTCCTCCGGGAGATGGGACATGTGCTGTGTGAGGGTCCTCCGGGAGATGGGACATGTGCTGTGTGAGCCCCTCCAGGATATGGCACATGTGCTGTGGGCGGGACCTCCGGGAAATGGGACATGTGCTGTGTGAGGGTCCTCCGGGAGATGGGACATGTGTTGTGTGAGGGTCCTCCGGGAGATGGGACATGTGCTGTGTGAGTCCCTCTGGGAGATGGGACATGTGCTGTGTGAGGGTCCTCCGGGAGATGGGACATGTGTTCTGTGAGGGTCCTCCGGGAGATGGGACATGTGCTGTGTGAGGGTCCTCCGGGAGATGGGACATGTGCTGTGTGAGGGTCCACCGGGAGATGTGACATGTGCTGTGTGAGGGTCCTCCGGGAGATGGGACATGAACTGTGTGAGTCCCTCTGGGAGGTGGGACATGTGCTGTGTGAAGGTCCTCCGGGAGATGGGACATGTGCTGTGTGAGGGTCCTCCGGGAGATGGGACATGTGCTGTGTGAGCCCCTCCAGGATATGGCACATGTGCTGTGGGCGGGACCTCCGGGAAATGGGACATGTGCTGTGTGAGGGTCCTCCGGGAGATGGGACATGTGTTGTGTGAGGGTCCTCCGGGAGATGGGACATGTGCTGTGTGAGTCCCTCTGGGAGATGGGACATGTGCTGTGTGAGGGTCCTCCGGGAGATGGGACATGTGTTCTGTGAGGGTCCTCCGGGAGATGGGACATGTGCTGTGTGAGTCCCTCTGGGAGATGGGACATGTGCTGTGTGAGGGTCCTCTGGGAGATGGGACATGTGCTGTGTGAAGTTCTTCCGGGAGATGGGACATGTGCTGTGTGTGGGTACTCCGGGAGATGGGACATGTGCTGTGTGAGGGTCCTCCGGGAGATGGGACATGTGCTGTGTGAGTGTCCTCTGGGAGATGGGACATGTGCCGTGTGAGGGTCCCCCAGGATATGGGACATGTGCTGTGGGCGGAACCTCCGGGAAATGGGACATGTGCTGTGTGAGGGTCCTCCGGGAGATGGGACATGTGCTGTGTGAGCGTCTCTGGGAGATGGGACATGTGCTGTCTGAGTTTCCTCCGGGAGATGGAACACGTGCTGTCTGAAGTTCCTCCGGGAGATGGGACATGTGCTGTGTGAGGGTCCTCCGGGAGATGGGACATGTGCTGTGTGAGGGTCCTCCGGGAGATGGGACATGTGCAGTGTGAGGGTCCTCCGGGAGATGGGACATGTGCTGTGTGAGTGTCCTCCGGGAGATGGGACATGTGCTGTGTGAGGGTCCTCCGGGAGATGGGACATGTGTTGTGTGAGGGTCCTCCGGGAGATGGGACATGTGATGTGTGAGGGTCCTCTGGGAGATGGGACATGGGCTGTGTGAGCCCCTCCGGGAGATGGGACATGTGCTGTGTGAGGGTCCTCCGGGAAATGGGACATGTGCTGTGTGAGGGTCCTCCGGGAGATGGAACATGTGTTGTGTGAGTCCCTCTGGGAGATGGGACATGAACTGTGTGAGTCCCTCTGGGAGGTGGGACATGTGCTGTGTGAGGGTCCTCTGGGAGATGGGACATATGCTGTGTGAAGATCCTCCGGGAGTTGGGACATGTGCTGTGTGAGGGTCCTCCGGGAGATGGGACATGTGCAGTGTGAGGGTCCTCCGGGAGATGGGACATGTGTTGTGTGAATGTCCTCCGGGAGATGGGACATGTGCTGTGTGAGTAACTCTTGGAGATGGGACATGTGCTGTGTGAGGGTCCTCTGGGAGATGGGACATGTGCTGTGTGAAGGTCTTCCGGGAGATGGGACATGTGCTGTGTGAGGGTCCTCCGGGAGATGGGACATGTGCTGTGTGAGGGTCCACCGGGAGATGTGACATGTGCTGTGTGAGGGTCCTCCGGGAGATGGGACATGAACTGTGTGAGTCCCTCTGGGAGGTGGGACATGTGCTGTGTGAAGGTCCTCCGAGAGATGCGACATGTGCTGTGTGAGGGTCCTCCGGGAGATGGGACATGTGCAGTGTGAGGGTCCTCCGGGAGATGGGACATGTGCTGTGTGAGTGTCCTCCGGGAGATGGGACATGTGCAGTATGCAGGTCCTCTGGGAGATGGGACATGTGCTGTGTGAGGGTCCTCCGGGAGATGGGACATGTGCTGTGAGTCCCTCTGGGAGATGGGACATGTGCTGTGTGAGGGTCCTCCGGGAGATGGGACATGTGCTGTGTGAGGGTCCTCCGGGAGATGGGACATGAACTGTGTGAGTCCCTCTGGGAGGTGGGACATGTGCTGTGTGAAGGTCCTCCGGGTGATGGGACATGTGCTGTGTGAGTGTCCTCCGGGAGATGGGACATGTGCAGTGTGAGGGTCCTCCGGGAGATGGGACACGTGCTGTGTGAGTCCCTCTGGGAGATGGGACATGTGCTGTGTGAGGGTCCTCCGGGAGATGGGACATGTGTTGTGTGAGGGTCCTCCGGGAGATGGGACATGTGCTGTGTGAGTCCCTCTGGGAGATGGGATATGTGCTGTGTGAGGGTCCTCCGGGAGATGGGACATGTGTTGTGTGAGGGTCCTCCGGGAGATGGGACATGTGCTGTGTGAGTCCCTCTGGGAGATGGGACATGTGCTGTGTGAGGGTCCTCTGGGAGATGGGACATGTGCTGTGTGAAGGTCGTCCGGGAGATGGGACATGTGCTGTGTGAGGGTCCTCCGGGAGATGGGACATGTGCTGTGTGAGGGTCCTCCGGGAGATGGGACATGTGCTGTGTGAGTGTCCTCCGGGAGATAGGACATGTGCAGTGTGAGGGTCCTCCGGGAGATGGGACATGTGCTGTGTGAGTGTCCTCAGGGGGATGGGACATGTGCAGTGTGCGGGTCCTCTGGGAGATGGGACATGTGCCGTGTGAGGGTCCTCTAGGATATGGGACATGTGCTGTGGGCGGGACCTCCGGGAGATGGGACATGTGCCGTGTAAGGATACTCCGGGAGATGGGACATGTGCTGTGTGCGGGTCCTCTGGGAGATGGGACATGTGCTGTGTGAGGGTCCTCTGGGAGATGGGACATGTACTGTGTGAGGGTCCTCCGGGAGATGGGACATGTGTTGTGTGAGTCCCTCTGGGAGATTGGACATGTAGTGTGTGAGTCTTTCTGGGAGGTGGGACATGTGCTGTGTGAGGGTCCTCTGGGAGATGGGACATGTGCTGTGTGAGGGTCCTCCGGGAGATGGGACATGTGCAGTGTGAGGGTCCTCCGGGAGATGGGACATGTGTTGTGTGAGTGTCCTCCGGGAGATGGGACATGTGCTGTGTGAGTCCCTCTGGGAGATGGGACATGTGCTGTGTGAGGGTCCTCCGGGAGATGGGACATGTGCTGTGTGAAGGTCTTCCAGGAGATGGGACATGTGCTGTGTGAGGGTCCTCCGGGAGATGGGACATGTGCTGTGTGAGGGTCCACCGGGAGATGGGACATGTGCTGTGTGAGGGTCCTCCGGGAGATGGGACATGAACTGTGTGAGTCCCTCTGGGAGGTGGGACATGTGCTGTGTGAAGGTCCTCCGGGAGATGGGACATGTGCTGTGTGAGGGTCCTCCGGGTGATGGGACATGTGCAGTTTGAGGGTCCTCCGGGAGATGGGACATGTGTTGTGTGAGGGTCCTCCAGGAGATGGGACATGTGCTGTGTGAGGGTCCTCTGGGAGATGGGACATGTGCTGTGTGAAGGTCTTCCGGGAGATCGGACATGTGCTGTGTGAGGGTCCTCCAGGATATGGGACATGTGCTGTGGGCGGAACCTCCGGGAAATGGGACATGTGCTGTGTGAGGGTCCTCCGGGAGATGGGACATGTGCTGTGTGAGGGTCCTCTGGGAGATGGGACATGTGCTGTCTGAGTTTGCTCCGGGAGATGGAACACGTGCTGTCTAAAGTTCCTCCAGGAGATGGGACATGTGCTGTGTGAGGGTCCTCTGGGAGATGGGACATGTGCTGTGTAAAGGTCCTCTGGGAGATGGGACATGTGCTGTGTGAGTATCCTCCGGGAGATGCGACATGTGCTGTGTGAGGGTCCTCTGGGAGATGGGACATGTGCCGTGTAAGGATACTCCGGGAGATGGGACATGTGCTGTGTGAGCCCCTCCGGGAGATGGGACATGTGCTGTGTGCGGGTCCTCTGGGAGATGGGACATGTGCTGTGTGAGGGTCCTCTGGGAGATGGGACATGTACTGTGTGAGGGTCCTCCGGGAGATGGGACATGTGATGTGTGAGGGACCTCTGGGAGATGGGACATGTGCTGTGTGAGCCCCTCCGGGAGATGGGACATGTGCTGTGTGAGGGTCCTCCGGGAGATGGGACATGTGCAGTGTGAGTCCCTCTGGGAGATGGGACATGAACTGTGTGAGTCCCTCTGGGAGGTGGGACATGTGCTGTGTGAGGGTCCTCTGGGAGGTGGGACATATGCTGTGTGAAGGTCCTCCGAGAGATGCGACATGTGCTGTGTGAGGGTCCTCCGGGAGATGGGACATGTGCTGTGTGAGTGTCCTCCGGGAGATGGGACATGTGCAGTGTCAGGGTCCTCTGGGAGATGGGACATGTGCCGTGTGAGGGTCCTCCAGGATATGGGACATGTGCTGTGGGCGGGACCTCCGGGAAATGGGACATGTGCTGTCTGAGGGTCCTCCGGGAGATGGGACATGTGTTGTGTGAGGGTCCTCCAGGAGATCGGACATGTGCTGTGTGAGGGTCCTCTGGGAGATGGGACATGTGCTGTGTGAAGGTCTTCCGGGAGATGGGACATGTGCTGTGTGAGGGTCCTCCGGGAGATGGGACATGTGCTGTGTGAGGGTCCACCGGGAGATGTGACATGTGCTGTGTGAGGGTCCTCCGGGAGATGGGACATGAACTGTGTGAGTCCCTCTGGGAGGTGGGACATGTGCTGTGTGAAGGTCCTCCGGGAGATGGGACATGTGCTGTGTGAGGGTCCTCCGGGAGATGGGACATGTGCTGTGTGAGCCCCTCCAGGATATGGCACATGTGCTGTGGGCGGGACCTCCGGGAAATGGGACATGTGCTGTGTGAGGGTCCTCCGGGAGATGGGACATGTGTTGTGTGAGGGTCCTCCGGGAGATGGGACATGTGCTGTGTGAGTCCCTCTGGGAGATGGGACATGTGCTGTGTGAGGGTCCTCCGGGAGATGGGACATGTGTTCTGTGAGGGTCCTCCGGGAGATGGGACATGTGCTGTGTGAGGGTCCTCCGGGAGATGGGACATGTGCTGTGTGAGGGTCCACCGGGAGATGTGACATGTGCTGTGTGAGGGTCCTCCGGGAGATGGGACATGAACTGTGTGAGTCCCTCTGGGAGGTGGGACATGTGCTGTGTGAAGGTCCTCCGGGAGATGGGACATGTGCTGTGTGAGGGTCCTCCGGGAGATGGGACATGTGCTGTGTGAGCCCCTCCAGGATATGGCACATGTGCTGTGGGCGGGACCTCCGGGAAATGGGACATGTGCTGTGTGAGGGTCCTCCGGGAGATGGGACATGTGTTGTGTGAGGGTCCTCCGGGAGATGGGACATGTGCTGTGTGAGTCCCTCTGGGAGATGGGACATGTGCTGTGTGAGGGTCCTCCGGGAGATGGGACATGTGTTCTGTGAGGGTCCTCCGGGAGATGGGACATGTGCTGTGTGAGTCCCTCTGGGAGATGGGACATGTGCTGTGTGAGGGTCCTCTGGGAGATGGGACATGTGCTGTGTGAAGTTCTTCCGGGAGATGGGACATGTGCTGTGTGTGGGTACTCCGGGAGATGGGACATGTGCTGTGTGAGGGTCCTCCGGGAGATGGGACATGTGCTGTGTGAGTGTCCTCTGGGAGATGGGACATGTGCCGTGTGAGGGTCCCCCAGGATATGGGACATGTGCTGTGGGCGGAACCTCCGGGAAATGGGACATGTGCTGTGTGAGGGTCCTCCGGGAGATGGGACATGTGCTGTGTGAGCGTCTCTGGGAGATGGGACATGTGCTGTCTGAGTTTCCTCCGGGAGATGGAACACGTGCTGTCTGAAGTTCCTCCGGGAGATGGGACATGTGCTGTGTGAGGGTCCTCCGGGAGATGGGACATGTGCTGTGTGAGGGTCCTCCGGGAGATGGGACATGTGCAGTGTGAGGGTCCTCCGGGAGATGGGACATGTGCTGTGTGAGTGTCCTCCGGGAGATGGGACATGTGCTGTGTGAGGGTCCTCCGGGAGATGGGACATGTGTTGTGTGAGGGTCCTCCGGGAGATGGGACATGTGATGTGTGAGGGTCCTCTGGGAGATGGGACATGGGCTGTGTGAGCCCCTCCGGGAGATGGGACATGTGCTGTGTGAGGGTCCTCCGGGAAATGGGACATGTGCTGTGTGAGGGTCCTCCGGGAGATGGAACATGTGTTGTGTGAGTCCCTCTGGGAGATGGGACATGAACTGTGTGAGTCCCTCTGGGAGGTGGGACATGTGCTGTGTGAGGGTCCTCTGGGAGATGGGACATATGCTGTGTGAAGATCCTCCGGGAGTTGGGACATGTGCTGTGTGAGGGTCCTCCGGGAGATGGGACATGTGCAGTGTGAGGGTCCTCCGGGAGATGGGACATGTGTTGTGTGAATGTCCTCCGGGAGATGGGACATGTGCTGTGTGAGTAACTCTTGGAGATGGGACATGTGCTGTGTGAGGGTCCTCTGGGAGATGGGACATGTGCTGTGTGAAGGTCTTCCGGGAGATGGGACATGTGCTGTGTGAGGGTCCTCCGGGAGATGGGACATGTGCTGTGTGAGGGTCCACCGGGAGATGTGACATGTGCTGTGTGAGGGTCCTCCGGGAGATGGGACATGAACTGTGTGAGTCCCTCTGGGAGGTGGGACATGTGCTGTGTGAAGGTCCTCCGGGAGATGGGACATGTGCTGTGTGAGGGTCCTCCGGGAGATGGGACATGTGCAGTGTGAGGGTCCTCCGGGAGATGGGACATGTGCTGTGTGAGCCCCTCCAGGATATGGCACATGTGCTGTGGGCGGGACCTCCGGGAGATGGGACATGTGTTGTGTGAGGGTCCTCCGGGAGATGGGACATGTGCTGTGTGAGGGTC